>NW_026136723.1:5989850-6669850 GCF_905237075.1 Dicentrarchus labrax
AGACTTGCATAAAGCTGACATAATGGTGCTGTGTTAAGATTTAGAAAAGTTTGCTGGTCTGAATTTCAAGGGGTATATCTAAGAGTTAACAGCTTCAGTGGGGGAAGTCAGCCATGTTATTTCTACATTTTTTAAACAACTACAGTGCGACCTGGTTTCATTGATGAGGACAGACTAGACAGACATTAGTTTTCATTGACGTCAGGTCATATCACTGCTCCAAATGCTCCAAATGGTTTCCCTCTGTTGCTGGCAGAGAGCAGTCAGAAGCAGCTTGCACATAAAGCAGATGTATGGTGAGACACCATGCTGGAGGGAAGCCAGTGGTCTGGCACACAAAGCCATCTGATAGGGGAGAAAGGGGGAACATGGATGCTGTTGCATTCTGAGCATCTCTACACACATATTACCAATACAGAGAGTGCAAGCTGGAGTTTCCCTATCGATATCCAAGCGCTATGTTTTTTTCACTTTAAGGAATTTGAGCACATTTTTCTATAAAATTTGTATCTATAAACAAAGACCCTATTTACACGTTTCATATCCTCATAAAACCCATTTCATAGGTTTTTCTTTTCCTCATGTCTCTGTTGGCCCAATCACAAATCTGACTGCAATGCGACTTTGTTTTCCTTGGTTTACATGGATATCAGGGTCTGTCCTGATCCATGTGGACTGTGCTGACACACCTGAGGCTGTCAACCTAGGTAATAACTATATATCAATGAACAACAACATGAAGAGGACCAGACGTAGATAAAAACAGCTCATTGCTGTAGGGATACTGGATCAGAACAATCCTCACTGTAAATCAGATACATTCATTTAACAAATAAATTACAGTGCACTGTGAAAACAGAATACCTAGTAAAAAGTACTTCATCAGGAATGTTTCTGTAACTTACAAACCTAAGTTAGCGTCACTTAAAATTGCTAATAAAAGCTGCTTCATCAAGAATCAAGAATTTTTGAAGTTACAAAATTGAGTTTGTGTACTTTTGAATTAAAATATTTTAGCTCATTACAGCGTAACAAAAACACACCGATTCTTATTTTCAGGCGATTATACTAATGTAAAACCTATGAATATTATATTTCATTTCTGCAGAAAGATCCTCCTAAATGTTACACTGGACCTTTAACTATATGTTTATTGACTAACTGAATAATAGATTAATCATTTTTAGAAAAACTAAGTCTTAAGTCTGACTTAAATATGGATACAAGAACAGTATCCTCAACAGCGTGGCTCTGTTAGCACTTTATTTATGTGCTCTCCTCCATCACTGACTTAAGATAATCCTTAATTCAAAAATATCTGATCTCATAGTTCATTGTGCGTATGGTTGCTTAGATAAAATAAGTGGTTTTTCTCTTTCTCCTCTCTCTACAGAGACCCCACAGTCACACCACAGATCGTCCCGTATCAGACATGTCATAAGTGAAACAAGGTGTTCACCTGAGATGATGATGAGGACGTATGACTACTGGAGCACAGAAACAATGTGTATTAGCCTTCCCCAGGTGGTGCGGCACACTTTAACATACATCTGGAGGAAAAATACTTTTGCTACTGATATGCCTTCGGAGCATTTGTGACGGCTGGGTAGTCGCACACTGAGGACAGGCAGAGCCAACAATTCAGCCCTGCTGCCTATTTGAAACTCATGGCTGCATCTGGGAGGCAGTGTGACCACCTGCAGACAGATGGGACGCATAAACGTAGATTCATTACACCCCTCAGAGTGTGTGTGTGTGTGTGTGTGTGTGTGTGTGTGTGTGTGTGTGTGTGTGTGTGTGTGTGTGTGTGCGTGTGTGGGAGGAGGCGGTCAATGGGTACCTGTATGGCGGTGTACAGGCCCTATCAGGTGCAGGGGAGCCTTTTTCCATTTTCTGCGTGATTAAACTTTGAGTCGACTTCCCTGCATGTTAACATACACAGAAAGCTCCATTAGGGGAATAAAGGCTGGTGACAGACAAGCGAGCACTGAGAGTCTGGCTTAAGAGCAGGCAGAGAAAAATCTACGGCTGCTGAACCCTTAGCCTCTGGCTGAACCTGCCGCTGGGGTCAAACAGGAAAGCACACACTCCCTGCTGGAGGCTGCAGGCAGAATGAGGGGAAAGACTAGAGAAAACAGCTCCTCTGATTGGCCCGTCCACTGGGACTGAGCCTACTGACACTAGGAGCACACAGATACTGGGTTTTATTAAGTATCAGCCTGTCCCACTGCTGATGGAAGTATGCATGAACTGAAAAAACTTTGCTCTGACATTAGAATTACTTTTGACTGATAACATTAAGACATGATTAGATAATCTCCTCATGCGTTGATCTGATAAAGGCACTGGTGTGACTTTATCAGATCAAGTCAATCATGTGCATTACCAGTGACAGTCAGCACAGTTTGAGTATTCAGTATATAATTCAGAAATAAGAAATAACACAATGTTTCTTACAAATGAAAAGTTGAATTCAGAAGCAATAAAAAGCACCTTTCAGTTCAGTACAAGAGGGGTGTTATGAGCCTTACTTGGTCTGGTATGCCCGGTAGCTTATTGTGGCTAATGTTAGCTAACATTGGCAGACTTAAAGGTTATATATACAAACATTTGTTTGCCACTAGATGTCGACTAGATCACCAGCATTTCACACCAAAACAACAGGCACTACGGACTAACTCCAGATCAGAGCCAGTACCCTGGTCATGGGCACTGACTAGAGAATGAACCTCACATACAAATTACAGTTGGGACAAACTTAAGCACCCGGAGGAAACCCAGGGGGAACATGCAAACTCTAGCTGGGATTTGAACCCAGGACCAAAACAAAATATCAGCAATGTATAATTCATGAGTGTGCAGGGTCCAAAATGAATACTCATCAAGCTCCAAATGTGGACAAAGCTATCCGCCACACTGGCCGGTAACAAAGTAGTCTACTACATGCTCAGACTCTGGACCGCTTTTTGGTATCATTTGCAGGCACGCTGCTTCTGTCCGCTCTCTGTGTCTGAGTTTGACACACACACACACACACACACACACACACAACCATACGTGTTTTTACATACATCTAAACAGTGCTGTAAAACTGACTTACTCGAGCACTCCCAGTTTCACTGCACTGTTTACCGTATTATCTCAGTGAAATGTACACAGAAAGGTTAATTTATTATTTTGGCCAGTAGAAAATATGTTCGGCGGGGGGACATTTTCATCCACCAGTCCCCTTGGCAGATGAGTCAAAAAGTTAATTTTGCACATTGTGTGTAAAAAATGTGTGCTATTGTGTGATCAGAATTGAGACACAAATTTAATGACACAGAAAATGGTCATTACTGGTAAATTATCCATGTGCTGTCGGCAGCAACCCTCAAAAAATATACAGCAAGTGAAAATATCGATACACTTGATACACATCGCAATAGTATTTGTGATCGATAATAAAAACTATTTTTGTGTTTAAACCACCAACTATAGTATTTCTTAAAATGAGATTTTTTAAATATATCAATATATGACCTTGCTTACAGTATCACAATATATCACAATATATTAAATTGTAAAGCCTGTATCATGATACATGTCATATCCTTAGATTCTTGCCAGTACACACCTCTATACGTTGCACAGTCTGACGCTTATTCAGCCTGAAGTGAGCAGTGTGGATGAGAGGTTACTTGTGGGTAATGTCTAGATAATCTGCAAAGCTGCAGCGTCATCTATCCGTTCTGTGCCCTCTACATCCTAATATCCAGTTCCCCCAGTCTGAAAACCAGTGACATGTAAAACTCTCCCCACATGGTCCACATGACCAACAGATGGCAAAGAACCTGAAGCAAAGTCTGTCGCTGCACACAGGCAATTTAACACAATGAAGCCGCATTGGAAATGAGGACAAAGCTGCATTTCTGCTGCGGGTAATGGAAGCAAAAGGTGCACTTAAAATCTAATGCCTAATTTTAATTGAAATAAAAATCAATTGAAAGCAAGAGCCATAAATCGCAGTCATCGAATTAAACCTGACAAATTATAACAGATCCCCAGAAACAGGGTCAAAGAGAGAAAAGGAGCAAATAGAGGAGGAGGGGGGGAGAACGAGAGGCATTTCCTGAAGCTCCTCGGGGTATTTGTGTGTTTGGTTTGTGTTAAGGAGAAAGCTGTGGTGATTTGGGTGTGGAGCGGTGGGCATAGCCTCGGAGGATTAGAGGAATATTACTCCCAGTCGGTGGATCCAACCCCTCTCCTCCTCCTCCTCCTTCTCCTCCACTCAGCTGACGCTCCATCCAGTCTGGAAGTGTTTTTCCTCCAGGTTTTCTCTGCAGGAGCACCGAGCGCATAGCTCACATACAGCAGGCCCAGTCAGAGGAAATGGTCAAAGTTCACCCAAAGTACACCAAATTAGAAGCAGCTTTGTGCCGCTCTCCAGCGCGTTTTGCGGAGTGGGATATTTAGAAGAGCTTTAAACACTCAAGGAAAAGAAAATAACAATGAGGAGCAGTCATTTGACTTAATGTCTGGTGGGGAAATGGAAGAGGAGAGAGTTGGGGATCTGCTTTTCATCAGGGATTGGAAATCTAGTCTACGTTTGACAGAAAAAAAAGCAACCTTATTTCTAGATTTGACTGCAAGCACTGACAGTGCTTGGGTTTAGGGATTCCCAGGCAGTCCTGTGACCTCCCCCTTCCCCCAACCCCTCCTTTTGATCACCTTTGTGGCCTAGCAGCGACCCCGGGGTGACAGCAGTGCCGAGGTCAGGCCGCACATTGACGGGAAGCAGCAGCGCCGAACACAACAGGTGTAAGCAACTTCAAAGCTTTCACAGAAAGTGGCCGAGGAACTAAGACAGCCATAAAAGCGGACGGCGAGGGAGAAAGCTCGGGGAAGGAAATAAGGTGGTTGAAACGGGAGAGCTTTCTTTTTAATCCGCAGGAATTCGCGGTCTTAGAAACACAGAGCCGGTATGATTTTATTCTCCCCCTGCCAGCACTCGTAGATGTAACAGGATTCTGGTGTCGGCTCTGTTAGAAAACGGTCAAAAGGACTGCAGCTGGGAGCCGTGGGAGGGGTGGGGCAAACACAATTCAACAATGAGAATGTCACAGCTGATAGACACAGAGACTTAAACAAGGGAATATCAAAATACCCAGTAAAGTAAAAGAAGTTAAAAAAAAAAGCTCATTTCAGATGGAGGCCGATAACATTTTGTAAATAATTTATTTTTTACTTAAATATGAGAGCAAAAGTGTGCAGTACAGGGCACATTTTTGGGATTAAAATAATTCATTTTGACAAAATTTCTGCTGCTATTCAAGATCTTAAAATGCATGCACATTTTATGAGTGTGGAAATAGACTTACACCACACTCCACTGGAAAAATATATATTTTAGATTTAGCATCTTTTTAAAGGCAGGGACCCCCACTACAACTACTGAAGCCTGTTAAGTCTGGGCTCAGTTTTGTTTAAAGGTCCCTGTAAACGTCACTGTCTTACAGTCCTGATTACACTGTAATGATTTAATTCCGGCTTTGTTTAAGGTTACCGGCCCCTTTAAAAATACATGGAAAACATACACAAAAACCCTAAGTGTACGGACGTTTACAGATGGTGGTTTTTGAAGTTTTTAAATGGTGCTTAGCTACAACTCTACTTGTTGTAAAGCAGGGGACTCCAACTCAAACTGACTTGGGGCCACTGTTGGTACTGTTATCTCATAGCGAAGATACTTCAACGTTTAAGTACGACAAGAAAGCGCAATATCCTGAAAAAACTTCCATTAAATCAGTTTTTATACATTATTGTAATTGTATATTAAGGGTAGTTGAGAGATAAAACATCCAGAAAAAATATTTTTTTCCAAGTAATTATCATGTGGGCAGGATTATATTTTATGTCGTGGGCTGCAGGGAGAGGGATAGAGGGCCGGAATTGCACCCCGTGCCGGTAGTTTGAGGCCCCAGGGTGTAAACATTTTAAACAAGGTTCGGGTTGTTATGAGCAAGAAGCAACTCATCATAAATATAAGAATAAGCTAGTTTTAAGTTGTGACTTCAGGCGGCTACTGACAGGCCAAATAAATAACCTACAAAATCACAAATACAGATTTGAAATAATTAATAAAAAGTACAAAGGACGTAGCATTCAGCAGGTTCTCTGTGTTTGTCTGCAGCTGAGGACGAGCTGGAACTCACACTTTAGACTTTATAAGGAGTTCGGTCTAGACCTGCTCTATTTGAAAAGTGTCCTGAGATAACTGTTATGAATTGGCGCTATACAGATAAAACTGAAATGAATTGAATTGAATTGAAATAATTGTTTTTGGTGTTAAAGCAGAATGATTCAAAGTCAGCGTTCATGTTAGGACCACAACCCAAGCTGGAACTGAGCAAAATGACTCAGACCTAAATTTCAAACCCAGAATCAGCCCAGTGTGACCTAAAAATAGGGCGGGCATTAAAGGGAATGTCTCAGCGAGACTTAGAAGAACTTTCATCTTTCACAGTGCTGACTAACTGTATGCTGAGACCTCGAAGGTGGAACTCATCAGTCTACTTCTCAGCCCTTTGCACCGGCTTCCTGTGTGTCAAACACTTAAAAGTGCTGGTTCATAAAAATGCCACGATACATTTCTTACCTGTCCCAACCTCTCGGCTGGTCCGGGTCATGTGTGCTTTCTAAACACCGCACATCTGGAATAAAGTTTGCTCTTCTGTCTTTTCAGTTGAGGTTTCAAACTGTTTTGTTTTAATCAGACTTTACTTTAACCGTCCTGTGTGTAATTTATAATCAGTTTTAAATAAACCCTTTATAAGACACTGTAATACAGTTGTAAGCATATATAAGGGCATTTCTATTTAGTGATTATTTACAACTCCTCTATAAGTGGAGGGAGCTGTATAAACACATAATGAGGATAGACGGGCTGGACGTGTAGAAATCCAGCATCTGCCCGGGACTCATGGCCAGCACGTCCATGCAGTCAAACATGACGACGGCGCGTCACTCAACTACTCTTGTGCGTTATGGATAAAAAAAAACAATCACCGGCATAAGCGTACACAACTCCATCAAACTCCTCTGCTTCCCCCTCAGCTGCAATACAAAATATTAATCTATATAAAAAACTAAATTGTACATTAATAAACAATTTAAAATGTCTTCATATCTGCTTACAACTACATTATAGTGTCTCATAAAGCATTTATTAAATGTTACCCATTAAATTCAATCAGGTGTTATTATTCATATATTACATTGCTGTAATACAACATCTTCCATTATAGCTGATTGGTTTAAACCCTATTCTTATTTTATATCTTTATATATTCCCTTTTGATTGCCTTTTATGTCTCATGTAAAGTACTTTGAATTGCCCTGTTGTAAAAAGGTGCTGTCCAAATGAACTCGCCTTACATTAAAGCCAGGGTCAAAACAGCAATTAAACTACCATGAGAAAGTTCTCCACCAGAACCAGATTCAATATATATTATATAGAGTTAAATGGAATTATTGGCTAGGAAATCCGACATGTGACGGTGCTGTGGTGGTGAAGGAGACTACGGCAGAGCTGGTATTTGATCTTTATTAAAAGGCCAGCACCGGAGCAGACACACAGTATCAGTGTAACCCTGGTGGGACCCTAACACTGTCCTAATCATGTCGATTAAACATGCCTGGCATCAGAGAGCTCTCCTTTCATTTCACTGTTGTACACCGCTTTTTATTTCCCCCCAACCGCCTTTCATTCCACACGCCCACTAAATTAGCTTGGTGTGCAAGCTGTGCTAATGGCCTTTCATGTCCATATCAGAGGCGCTTCAGCCTTGAAGACAAAAAGGCCCCAATTATCCAACAACACACATCAGCTGTACTGCCACATATCGCGCTGGAACATCACACTCTGTCTTTTTAAGTCACAATAGCAGCAGCGTTTATAGACAATCACTTATTTGTCTGATAGCTTTTGGATTCGTTTCGATGAGATAAAAATGGCTTGATGCTTTCGTGGCTTTATGCAGCGTGGGTATCGCGTGCACCGCTTCCTCGGCTGGCAAAGCCCGTTTTATCCGCGCAAAGAAGGTCCTTGATCATTCTTAATTAACATCCAAACTGGAAGAGGAAGTGCATTAATGGTCGGCTTGTTGTCAATGTGGCTAATTAACACCCAGGAGGTTTCCATTATCCTGAACAAATAAATTAATAAACCAACATTTCAATGACCCTTTGAGAGGCTTTCTCAAATCAAAGTCTTATTTAAACAGTGCCTTATTCAAACAGGAAAAGGGCGGGGGGGGGGTCCTGTCTGACAGCGCCAAAGGCCAACGCGCAGCTTTACGGGCCAAAACAAATTCATCGTGAGAAAGCGTAAAAAGGAAATCGTCTTTTGTGCTTGTTAGTGCTTCGTGAGTCCCGTCTTAAAAGGTCAGTGTGAGCGCGCGCTCTAAAGGCCACTGACTGCCTAATTGCAACCACCTTAAAACACCTTAGTACGCCGCCTGTTATTATTTAACCAATGTACACCACACATTATGTTAAATGCCCTGAGAGATAATATAAGCTTTACTTTCAAGCAAAAGAAGCGAATCAGTGAAGAAAATGTGATCGAGTATTAACAATGACAGAAAGTGCAGGGCCGTAGCTGCCAATAAGGAGGCCATTTCTGTGCAAAACTGTGTTTCTAACCACCACTCTCATTACATCATACAACTTAAAAGGTTCACATGGTGTTTATTTTATATTTTATTTTGTCCATGTTTATGCCAGTAAATAAGTAAATCATTTGAGCATTTGGAAGAAAAGTAAAAATAAAACCTTCAGTTTGGTATCGTTAAAATGTTCTGAAGGGGGGGTGAGGAATGCATGGAGAACCTTGGTCTTGACCCCTGTATTGTTCAAATTCAGGCCACGGCCCTGTCAGAGAGCAGCTTACTAAAGTCTGCCGTTTAAAGAGGTAATTTCTGCAGTTTACCCATAAAAAAGTCTGTGTAAGGATTTAAAGAAACTCTGGGTTATAGTGATTAAGCATTTAGGCAATTAAGGCAGTTTTTAAAGCAAGTTTTGACACAAATTTTGCTTTAAAAAGGTTATAACGCAACAAGGGATTCACAATAAACATGAGAATGAGCTGATTTTGATCGTGTGTGCCTCCGAGGATTACTGAGAGGAAAACTCTATGACAGCTGCAGCTACAGGGAGGGCGCAGCAGTTAAACATTCATATGAGGACTTTAAATTAAAATAAATAGTTTTAACACTTAAAAGGAACAACTGAGCAGGAAATAACCAAATAAGAAAAAATAAATAAATAAAAGACTTTCTTTTTGGTGTTTGGTTTGATATTTTGTGAGGGGGTGGACAGCTGTCTGCAGGCCGGTCAAAGAGTCTCTAACTGTACCGAAGTGTCTAAGAGATTATACGGTAGTATAAATTCAGCATATAGGCAAAATGAAAGTTCTTCTGCAAATTTTCTTTAGTTTGAAAATTGTAAAAAATATTCACAGACAAATTTATGTATGTGGTGAACTCTGGCTGGTATAAATAAAAAGTTTAAAAAGTGAAAGAAATAACTTTCCCATCACTTATTTTCAAGCATTATAGCATTAAGTTTAACATGACCATTGCATTATCATTATTATCATTATTATTATTAGTAGTAGTAGTATTATCATATTATTAATAGTCTGAAAAGATTTAATAATTAGATGATTAATCAATTAGTGGACACTTCACTGGCAATTTTGTTAATTAATTGTTACAATTATTTTTCAGGCAAAAGTGCCATAAACCTGCTGGTTCCAGCTTCCTAAATGTGAAGATTATCTAACTTTCTTCAGAGTAAATGCAATATGTCTGGGTTTGCTTGGAAAAAAATCACTAAAAGATGCTACCTTCCACTCTTTTTCACTAGTTTCTGACATTTTAGAGATTTAATAAACATCAGTGGAGATAGATTTGTCAAGAAAATGTTGCAGTTTTCTATCACTCCTCAGTTTTCTCTATCAGAGACCTCTGCATCCAACCCAGAGCAGCAGAGCAGAGTGTGTGAGGCAGCTCAGGTTGAAAAAGTGGCAGCTGACAAGTTTTTTGCCACTTTCCCTCCGCCGGCTGGAGCCTCTTTTTTTGACTGAGTGCCCTTGAGCAAACACTTCCAGCGGAATGACAGCTGCAGGCCGCTCATTATCAGATGGGGATAAATCACAGGGGCGGCAGCAGCAGGGTGACAGTGGAAAACAAACACTGACAAGTGCCTCATGAGCGCACGGCCGGCGGAGGAAAGTGATCCAGATCTGAAGTACAGGAGCCACATTGTACAATTAATGTGTGGGTGGCCAACAACACCTTTACTCTGATATTTGAATGCATTTTTCCTGCAGAAATAATATTATATTTTTTACATCATGTCAGAAAATGGCAAACTATTGGAATGCTGATGATTATTTTACCCTCATGAAGCCCTTTAACGTTCATTTGGATTCTATATTTAAAGGAGGAATCACTTGTAATATTCCTCAGAACGCAGCTGCTTAAAGCGTCTACTTAGTCTCCTGGACAAAAAAACCCCTAGCAGCAGTCCATCTATCAGACTGGGCCAATTCACCACGCCAGAGGCTGACATGTTCCGATAGCAGCCCGCTAATCTTGTTGAAAAGTCCGCGGGGTCATTTGTCTAAATCAGTGTCAGGGAGCGCAGGTCGCAGCTCGTCAGGCCGCCCCTCCTGTCATGTGCGGCCGGGTGGAGGTGGAGGAGGAGGAGGAGGAGGAGGAGGAGGTGTGCCGCCCGTGTTTACTCTCCCCGCATTCCTCCAGAACTGCTGCTCCAGTACTCTCTGAGCTGAACTGATCTGAGACAAGCCATACATCAGATCAGCAGGTCGGGGGCTGCTTCCACCGCGGAGGATTTATGAGGGCGTGCGAGTGGGAGTGAAATATGACGTTTGGGAGAAGAGTTTTTAACAAAAACAAACTTGTTTTTTTTTTTATCAGATAAACGCCAGAAAATTACACTTTATGTCACTGAGCTGCTCCAAAAATACCCCCCTGTGTGTTTATGAGGAATTATTCCTCCTGATTTATGATGCGCCCTGTTTCCAAGAGTTCTACAACTATTTAAGGATAACTCTCTAATTTTGTCTGATCTGAAATTCATTATCTCAGCAGCAGACCTGGGGCCCTTTATGGCAACTTGTTGTGAATCCTCGTGGACTCACTAATAAAACAACAGCAACAACAACAACAACAACAACAGATGATGATGAGGAGAAGTTTGGACCTACAGTGTGCGCTCCGGCGGTGCTGCCACTCTCTGTGCGCCAGTCCGCTGATGCAGGCTTTCAGAGCCTTCTCCTGCAGCATGCAGGAGGACGGGCTGGACGTGTAGAAATCCAGCATCTGCCCGGGACTCACGGCCAGCACGTCCATGCAGTCGAACATGATGACGGCGTGTCGCTCAACTACTCTTGTGCGTTATGGATAAAAAAAAACAATCACCGGCATAAGCGCACACAACTCCATCAAACTCCTCTGCTCCCCCCTCCTCCTCCTCCTCCTCCTCTTCCTCTTCTTCTTCTTGGCAAGGCAGATTTCGCTCCTCTTCTCCTTCGTCCCGCACCGGAATCATGAATTATTTCGGACCAAAATGCTTCACGGCTTCTCCTAAATGCTCATTTGGCATTTTCTCGCGCCGTCTCCTGTCAGCGCGCTGCCGCGGACGTCTGAACGGGACTCCTCCATAATAATAATACTAACAATAATAATAATAATATCCCGACGTGTTTTCTCTGAAGCACTGCCGTCCCGGTTACCGACACCGGAGAACGCAGCGGCAAAGCCCGCCTGAACCGGAGGATCTTTCTTTATCAAAAATAACGCGGACGGCGTTTAAAAGCACACGTTCTCCTCTCCGATGACGAATGGGTTCTCCGTCCCCCCGTGCAGCTCATTTCCAACTAGTTTTGCCACAGAGAATGAAAGATTGAATTGCCTAATATATGCGAGTGAACTTTGTATGAACCCTTCCGAGGCTGCTGACCTTCAAATGACCCAGGCGGGCTGACATCACTGCAGCTCCGCAGCGCGGAACAAGGCGGAGAGAAGAAACGCAGGGGGAAAGAGAATAAAGATCTTTTCTCTCCCTCTTTCTCCTGGAAAGAACAAAATACACCACGGTCCCCAAAAAATTTAAACGAGGTTTTTTTTATTTTAAGGCTCTGACTGCCTGCGCTCTGAGGGCGGTACTTTTTACGCACAGTGACAGGAAAATGCCCCATTCCTACACAGAGAACCCGCACCAACAGTTCTGATTTAGGTTTTTATCAAATATACTGCAGGACTTTACTTACAGGAAACAAAGAAAGAAAAAAATTATTTATTGTATTTATAAAATATACGGCAGTACTTTACTCCAAGGGAAAAAAAGAAAGAGAAAGAAAGACAGAAAAAGAAAGCAAGACCAAAAAGGAAATAAAGAAAGAGAAAGGCATTTATGAACTGTATTTATAAAATATACTACTTCTAAAGGAAACATTCGGGATATTTTACTGTTTCCTGGGTTTCCTGTTTGTATTTTGTTCTTCACTGAAGTTTGTTTTAGAAGATTTGGACTAAACTGAACTTTATTTTGACAGTCCAGCTTGGTTTTAATGCCTGTTACAACAATAAAAGAATACAAGATGACACCATACCAAACAACTTACAAGAAAACTACGTTAACCACATTATACACGTTTGGATGATTCTTTTTCCAGTATCAGTATATGAAAGGGTGGGAAGCATTTCCTGTAATGCTTTAATGACAATATGAGAACTAACAGACAGTAAATAAAATGGGAGTCAATGGGGGCTTTAAAACACTTCTGCATTTGGCTGTATTACAGTACACTGTTCTAGGAAACTGCACCAGTCGTCACAATGAGCTCATTAAGGCTGATCATTGTTAAACACTTAGTAAATCTGAATGGAGTTTGTACTGTTTTATACTGTAGATCACTGGTTCCCAACCTTTTTCCTGAAGGGACCCTTTTCTATCACTGCCTACACTGACTGACTGACTGACATATTTCATGGAGTTTGTTTAAAACGATTATTATTCTGTTATTTCCTATGCATATTGATCAGAGATGAGTTTTCCTGATATTTTAACAACTTTTTACACAATTCTCTCTCTGTATTGTTTTTTTTAAATATGTTTAACAACCATACAGACTCAAAAGGCTTATTTTAGGGTTTTCCTGCAAAAGGACTGCAAAGTTGAGATCTTAAATAACAATCTAAATTTTAAAAGTAGTATTCACATAATTGAACAAAATGCTGAGATATAGGACTACTGTGTACATTTTACACAAGCTTTCTTACACCCCTTAAAATAAATGTATGCAAGATAACAAGAATGTGCCCACTGTAATTACACACAATTAATTGTACATTTTTAATGTTGGCTTGTCTCCTTTTAGTGATAACAATGTCCCTACAACATGTCATTAAATTACTAATAATGAGCTTCTATGACTGCACTGTAATTGTGTTATATGTAGAGCATTATGAGAAAAACTTGTACTAAATAATGACTTTTACATTTACTCCAGTACTACACTCAAGTAAAGTTTTGAGGTACTTGTACTACTTGAGTGTTTCCATTTTCTGCTGTTTATAATTCTCCTCCACTACATGTCAGACGGAAATATTGTACTTTCTGGGTCGTGGGCAGGATTTACTGGAAAACTGAGGTCATTCAGTTGGATTATGACTCTGTTGTTTGGATAATGTTTCCTGCCTGGTTTGACCAAAAATATAAATAAATAAATAAATAAATAAATAAAAACATTGGAGAAAAGCAAACCACTAGCGTGTTTTGTATGAATAAATGTTCTGGGATCTGCAGCTACTGGAAGGTAATCATAGATAGCATGGACAAAGTTGACTGAAGATCAACTCTTGTTTTCAGGTTTTGTACTTTCAAGTCACTCGTGTATAGTACTTGGATGCAAAATAGTAGTGCTGCTCGATATGGTAAAAACATTATATTGTGATTATTTTAACATATATTGCGATTTGCAATCCACGATTATGTGGGAATGATAATTTTTCCATCACAAATTGTATTTCCCCCAAAAACTAAACAAAACAAAACAAAACTAAACTAAACAAAACACCTCATCATTAAATTGTGATGATGTGACATTTTTGCAGGTCTGTAACAAACAAACATGTTTTCTTAAATCTGGAGGCCAGGGCATCTCTGCAGCTCTACAGTGCTTCATTATAATGCTGTTTATCACACAGTTTACCTTTATCAAAACATTACAGCTTCCTCCATTTGCATATTGTACATGGCCATATTGCGATTGTGACAACATTTCAATTAACTGTGCAGCCCTTCAAAATAGCAAAGTTCATAGTGAAATATACAGTTTTAATTTATTAATCAGCTATGGCAACTGTGACCATTTTCTTTTAAACACACAAACACACACACACAAACACACACAAACTTGGTTATATCATTGTTACATAAGGCCATACACACCGTACAGGACACCAGAACCAAGTCCTAAATTTCAAAACAAAAGCTGCTGCAGTCACTGATCATTATTCTGACAGTTTCTGCATCAGATGTCCTTATAGCGACGGCATGATCTCACACATTTCTTTTAAAACTAGAGTTAAAGCACATGACAGACTAAAATTTTCATTTAAAAAATACATAATTGCTTTATTACACATTAAACTGCCCAACAGCGTCTAGGCAGTTAAAAATGGCACCACCTCAGCTACGACATGAACATGCTGCTGACTGCATCACTAACAATAATCCAATAACATAATGCTGTAAAGGAGCCATTCTGTTGCACAATGAGCACTTCTACTTCTCATGCTTTAAGTGCTGATTATACTTCTTTGCTTAAGTCGAGGGCCTTTACTTGCTACAGAGTGTTTCTCCACGGAGGTATTTCTACTTTTACTCTGATCTGAATACAACCCCACTGTTAAACACATGAGACATGACTATAGTGTTGTTTTTGCCAGGTCTAATGATCAGATTGCAGTGTGTCTGGTGTATCAGACCACAGACTAAAGTAAAGACAAACAGTGTGCAGAAGAGTCCAGGGTTCACTCCCTTCAATAGTTTGCTTTACTTTAAAAGCTAGTTGCTGAAGAAATGAATGTGCCATATTTCAAAATGTATTGTATTTGTAATGAATATAGATTTCATATTAGGATAGAGATATTAATAATCAGTGTTTAAAAAAGAACATGAAGCTCAGCAACCAAACCTCTGAGTTTTATTTTATACTCCTCAACACTGTAAAAATCTCATAATCAATTACTGAATAATCCTTTTAATCATTAACACGTTAATAAGTTTGTAATTCTAAAGTCCGGTCGAGGTAGATCATGCTGTTCTCACACTCAGAGCTGTTCCAAAGCTTATAATAAGTTCTGTTTTGTAGTTTAAAATAACTTAACTGTCCTAACTCATCAAAATAGGTTCTTTAGAAACATTGTTAGTTCATTAGCATACATACAGTTGTTAATAATTATTTGGGTTAAAATAATCCAGAAATTCTTCTATATGTATGATTTAAAGGTGATTACATGGTGTTCTGTGACTATTATACACGTGTATCAGATAGGTTACATATATCTGATCAAAATGACAACAATGTTAACCATGACACACATATCCACCAGGCATAGGACCATGGGAAAATTTCATGTCATGCAATACATTATATTAAAATGTACTTCATACTTTAAAAATGGCACTAAAACATACTGGAATAAATATATATAGTATCCCAGATACAACCTCTTCTCCCTGTTCTTTATTTTTTTTATTGATTCTGGGGATACAACAGACAGCCGAGCCTTCAGGATGGTGACAAGATCAGGATTTTGGAATGTCCCTCTTGTCCCCTTGTTCAAAATAAATCAGGAAATCAATACAGGTCTGTGTGCTGGAGAGACAGACAGCTTTTACAGGTCGAGCCATGAGAGAACATTGATGATTATCACGATAATGGAAATTCACCACGATAAATTGATCGCAGTGTTTTTTATTGTGATAATATTGTATATCGTCCCACCTCTAATATCCACTATAACCCCTCACGGCACTCCTTCTATATAAAGCACATAAGCCAGAGGTATTGTATCCATCAGCACTGATGCTGGTCTGAATGTGGCTGCTCACAATACAGCAAAAGCTGTAACAATCAGATGCTGTAGCTGATGAGGGATCAGACTGGGCACTGTTAAACTGGTGACAAAATAAACATAACTGAAAATCAATTAGAAACTTATGAAATTAGAAAATGCAATTCGAACTCTTTTAGATCACATCCCTGGTCATATTCTACACCTATTTGACAATGAATGGCAGTAAAAATCCAAAGAATCAATTTATTTGTATCCATATATCAAAATCCCTCCCTATAGCTGGTAGCTGAACAGGAAAATACACAGAAGCAAACAGCACTTTACTTTCAGTTTCATGGGGACTTCGTACAGATTTGTGTTACTTTAATGTTGAGTAAATTAACTTGAAATTATTATGCATTTAAACAAAACGAGTTTTGAGTCTTCAACAGACTTTGGCTTACATAAAGTCAACATAAAGTCTATAAAAAAATGTCTAATATACGTATGTAATTTAGTTATCCCAATAATTCAAGATAATGTCCCTGTATAGGATGATAATATATCCTCCCTGACAATTATCATGCAAGTTCAAGTTTTCTATTTTTTACAGTGTATATTGGAAAGAAGAAAAACTAATTCTACCTCATTTCACACACTAATTCATCTCAAAAAGTATTAGCATTTATTTTCATATATACCATGTTTTGGCTTTTGTATTTTGGCTTCATATATGTGTATATTTGGCTGTAAGTGCATCCTTATAAACTGTAGTTGATGATGTTGCAAACATCATAATCTGCTGGGAAATTTCCTGACAGAGTGTTGTTGGTACTGCACACTTATTTGCAACAACATGAGTGACACAGAATTACATATTCTTTAGAACTGTAAAGTAGAGCTGCACAATTAATCAAAATATTATGGAAATCTCAATATGGCCAAGTGCAATATGCAGAATGACAGAAGCTGCAGAAGCTGCAGTTTTTTGATAAAAGTAAACTGTGTGACAAACAGCATTATAATGAAGCTGTAGAGCTGAAGAGATGCCCTGGTCTACAAATCTTGTTCTCAAGATTTAAGATTTACTTGGTACAGACCCTAACGAACCTCACATCATTATGAATTTATTAGCTTTTTCAGTAAATTTTTTATTTGTGATTAATTCATTCCCACGATAATTGTGAATCATATTGCAATCGTAATATCATATATCATAATATAGATATATGATGTTTTTACCATATCATGCAGCCCTACTGTAAAATTATATACACATACAGTAGCTCTGCCATTTCATCATTTACTCTTTTTTATCAGAGTAGTGGCATTACAATTAGATATGACCATTAGTAGCAAAGATCAGTTCCTTTGTATATAATCATCAGAAAATTATGTTAATTATATCATATCAACTGTTCAGCTGCTCCATCAAACATTCAACCTCCTACATATGCACAATGCTTATTATATCATGAGCTCATCATGTGATTATACTAATTACCACACACTTGTGTATTATATGCTTATGTGATGCTGTGGTGATGACTTATGGGGACCATTACAGATGAAATAGTATAATTTGGTTTTGTGTGCTGATTATATTAACAAGCATTTATAAATGTAAAGATGCTTGTGTTATGACTAAAGTCATAATAAGTCAGTCCACAGTCCTCTAAGGGTATTGGTAGTGGGCTTGCTCCCCCAGCACTGAAGACTTATAGACTCCACCCATGTTCCATATGGGCCCCACCTCGGTCTCACCTTTTGTATACACCGATCAGCCATAACATTCTGGATACTAACAGTTTTTTCTTCAGCAAGTTAACAGAACCAGTGGGCCCACAGCTTGGTGGACTGCACTGAATCTCATAGAATCTGGAGTTACGTTACAAAACTAATGTTCTATTTTGTATAAGCTTCGCCCTCTTAGGCTACCGCTAGTACGAGTGCAAAGCAGAATGTGGGCCATGTACCACTGGGTCTGCACACACAACACATACCCAGTTCAGGAGAAATCCATAACCAGTCCATACTGCATTGCAGTAAATTGTATGTGCACAGATGACAAAGAGACAGTATAATACCTGATATTCACTGTGAAGGAATGGAAAACAACCTAAAGTCTACTGCCGTGAGAAGCATAGACGATGGTTACACACTGTAACAGTCCAGCAGAGAGCAGAGTAGGAGAGAAAACATCTCTCAATACACCGAGAGGCATGAGGGAGTGCGCACACGATAAATCTTCGAAGAATGCTTGAATAGTTCCCAGTGAATATTGAGTTGTGTTGTCCTGAATTTCTTGCATTGTATTCCAGGGAATTTGAGTCTTCTACTGAAATATCAGGATCAGTGTTTCCCATCAGTGTTATAACAGCTGAAAACTTTTAGTGGTCTGTAAAGCCTGAAGTCAGACCTGTCTAATTCTTCTTTTTGGAGCTGCCTTTATTACTTTAGGTCCCAAGGGCCACACAGGACTGCCATTAGGGGACAAGAATACATGTCTTTAAAAAACTGGTCGAAATTATAGGTGCGGAGAGAAATGTAGAAATTCACCTGTCAAGGCTACATCCAGGGCTACATTAATCCTCTAGGGGGACCCTAAGGCAAAAATGAGCTGTAGGCCAATTTTCTAAAAAAATATATGTATTTATGTTTTTTACCAATCCACCACCACTGCCTGTAGTCTGAATCAGAGAAAATGTTTGTTCGCAGAGAACAGAGTTTGTTTAAGAGTGAACTATTTCCACTTGTGAACATCAGTGTAGTTCATGTATTGGCTTCTCTAACATTAAAGCATTTTGTGATCATTTTGTGGAGGTGTTATATTTGAGATTTTAGGAATTTAGGAGAGCCGAATTATGCTATTACTGCTATCATGCTAGCAGTATGAGAGATTTTGGCTAAAATCCTACACACTGCACCATTAATGCTTTAAATGTTTTAGAAACAGTTATGGCAAGACTACATACAGCTGGTTAAAAGCATTTTCACAAGCCAGATTTCCATTAATGTGCGGGGAGGTACGTCTTGTTAGTGTCCACTAACTTCAACATGCATCCAGTAATCACTTCATTAATTATTGAATCAATGTTACTTTTATTTTTGGAGCACATACAGCTATTCCATTTAAGAATGTAAAATATGCTGAACACGGTTTATGTATATTCAAATACCAAGATAGAGATCTTCTTCTCTTTCATGTAGACAGCCATCAGGGACCTCAGCACTCATTTCATGTTCTTAGTTTAATGCACAGAAGGGATGTGCCTTAATGTATACGGAGTATAGTTAGAATGACAAACAAGGCTGACACTGACCTCATTCCAAATCTGAATTTTATTTTCTCAGAATTGAGAAATCAGAGTTCCTGCAGTGGTTTTGTTTGCGTCAGAGTTCAAAAGCTCCAACAAATGTGCTGTCTGAACAGAAAATTCTTTTTTTCCAATTTAATCTCGTTCTAGTTTTTGTAGATCATTTTACTCCCACACCTAATGGCTGCAATCTGGGAATGTATTGTCACCAGTCCCCACAGCTGTGGGACACAGTGCATGTCGGATGAAAGCCATAACACTATGAGTATTGTCCCAAAGTGTGTTTAGATTTTGCCAACCAAAACCTCTGTATACAGTGAAACCTCTGTATAGTCCTCACCAAACTGTATGTATCAAATAACAACATGGAAACAAAATGGTAAATGGACTGCACTTTTCTAATCTCATGACCACTCACAGCATTATAATATATGCCACCTCACACACACACACACACACACACACACACACACACACACACACACACACCACACACACACACACAAACACACACAACCATGATAGAGCATCGGGAGCAATTTGGGGTTCAGTGTGTTGTTCAAGGTCACTTCTTGCATAGGGAAGGGCCAGGGATCAAACTGCCAACCTTCTGATTAGTGTACGACCTGCTCTACCTCCTGAGCCACAGTTGGCCACATTATGACAGCATTGTTTTTAGCTGCAGCAGGGAGCTGTTATAGCTCTAAAAACCCCTGCTGAGCACCAAACAGCAACTAGCTAGTGAACATAGTGGAACATTTACGAGCTAAAGAGCCAGGGACTAAAATCAGCTAAAAGAGAGTGGATATTGGATTTACATTCATCAGGTGGCCAGACATAGGACCCCAAATTAATGATAATGTTGCTGTGTATGCAAGCAACTTCGACATATTGGCTGAAAAGGTGATAATATGTCAATGTACTGTTCATAACTTGTTTGCACTGCCCCCAAGTGGCCCAAAACAAATTACAGTTATTGCAGTTTTAGGAGGCTTCGTTTTAAAATGTTGGAGATATGGAATACTTCATGGGCTTCTTTTATATTTAAAATGAAAACTAGTGGGAAATGTTGCCTATTGATTGGCAAGTTTATTGTATTGGATAAGTCTCTTGAGAAATACTAAAAAAAGGGGGTCCCAATATTCACAGCTTCACCATCAGCTTCAAATCCCACGTGAGAAACCTCTTGAAAAGTTCATGTATGAAGAAAAACGGATAGATAACGATGATAGAGTTAAAGTCTCACATACACCAAATATATGGTACATATAGAGCAGTCACAGTTGTCAGTGCGCTGAAAGCCAGATGCACACTAATACTTGTGATAGTGTTTGATGGAGTACAGAAGGCAGTTTGAGAGGGAGAGGCGGTCTGAGTGCTGCACAGCACACTGATCCCCACGGAGCTCATGAATATTGCAAAGAGCCTACAGCAGAGCTGAAACAGGAACCCCTGGACCCCCCCGACACACACCAGCTGACCCCCTGCAGTTCAGCCGGTGTAATAGTAACCCCCGGACTCACACACGCACACACATACACACAGCCCCGGTCAGCGCAGGTAATGAATACACCTGAAAATCCACCTGTAATTAGAAGGTGATAATGAACCCATCCATCAAGATAAGCCGCTTTTTGGCATCAGTGCTCTGCAGCTCGTGGTCGCCGCTGCCAAAACTCACCAGGCTGTGACAATACACACCGTAGCTGATCATTTAATAAGGCCGGGTAAAGCCTGACAGCTTCGAGGACGACACACACATCTGCGGCTGCTATTTTCGATCTGCACGGAGCTTCAACACGACCATTAAGTGGATAACTTACCCACCTAATCTGCAGCTTCACATACACTTTTAATTCCCATTTCTTCTCCACACGGAACCCTCATTTTATATCATATTTATGAGTGGGGCTGAATTTGGTGCTCACAATTCATTGGTGGGTCAAACCCCGTTCAAACAGCTATATTTAGTTACACTCGCACTTAGCCTATTGGTAATTTAATTGAAGCTGCGTGGCAGAAGCAAACATATTTTCCACTGGGGTTGTGTATCATGCCAAAGCATTCATCGGAATTATGCCATTGTGAGGCAACATGATCCACACAGTGAAACTGAAGATTAGGATTAATTTTGGTCCACATCATTAGCATAAATTCTTCATATTCAAACAGTATGGAAGATTATGGATTTAAATACCTTCTCATTACAGAAATTGTTTATCTTGCTAAAAATTAATTGCATACAGATATGTAAGGTTTAAAAAATTCTTCCACAATAAACAAGTGTTTGTGTGGAGGTATGTGCTATATTAACCCCTAATACTGTCAAGAAAAATCTTTTTTATAAACTGCTGTTGTATTCTGGCACCCTCAATCAAAGAGCTTTCCCTCCTCTGCAGACAAACTGAACAAAGCCGCAAGCCAGAATCTGAGGAGGCACAGAAAACACTATATTCTATATTCAATGTTGTCAGTTGATACATACAGTTTGGTGTAGAGGACTATGCAGATGTTTCATTTATCTATTTATTTATAATTAACATTTGCGGCCTGCCCCAAAAGTTAGAAAAGTCAACTATTCCTTAAGGAAATGATAACATGAAGGACACACGAAAACCAGAAGTAGTTTTTCATTGAGATTCTGAGGAAAGTGAGAATATTGAGGTCAAGTGTGGTGTTTACCTTCAACTCTGACTAACTGGGCTGAGTAATACAGTCTGACCTTTACTTACAGTGAAACTTTCTATTATAAAGTTAACAATAGTGAGTAACTCATCTTTAACTCAAGGTCCACTTACTAGATTGTAGGGATGGGACGATATTATTGCATTAGTATGATAAAAAAACACTCTAGTTGTTGACCAATATGGGATTTTCAATGGCGATGCCATTATTTAGAGAGCAGGGCTGCCAATGGCCGATATATAATGCTGATATCATAATCAAGAAAATCAATGAACAATTCTGTTCTATTCTACTGAACATTCAGCCATATGTTTACATCAGGATGCATGAACGTTATAGAACAGGGCTTGAAACTTACTTTTTCTCCACCTTCCCAAAACTCACAAGAGCATTATTATTGTTCCAAAACAGCCACACGGACCAGGTTGCAGATGTGTCTGAAGACATTTTTCATTTACCGGCCTTGTGGGCATCGGCTGATGCTGATTATCTCAAAAAAGGCCAGATAATTTTTCCTGATTAATCAGCTGACCAATTAATCGGTTGATCACTAAAACACTAAAATTGATTAATAATCAATACAATAATAACAAATACATTTATTCTGGTGATGCTCAAAATTGGGATAATCGTGAATATCCTTGCATGGATTGACCTGGAAAAGCTGTCTGTCTCTCCAGAAAACAGTCCTGTATTAATTCCCTGTTTTATTGTGAACAAAGGGACAATAGGGAGCCCACATCTTTCCTGTTATTCCAAAATATGAAGCCTGCCACCATGGCTAAAGGCTTGGCTTACCCGTTGAATCCCCCACAAAAAAAAATGAAATTCATAAAAAAAATGGATGTGTAGAAATAGTAGACTCCAAAGTAAAGAACTTCCTATCTGTTATCCAATATATATATGTGATTCTGTAAGTGATTCCAGCATGTTTTAGCGGCATGTTAAAATTCTGAGGTATATTTTCATGATTATTGTGATAATATTGTGTATCTCATTATTTTGGCCAATATTAATTTTTCATATTGTCCCCTGCCTACTAGATTGTTCTCTTAATTGCATCTCACAGCCTTCATCAGAGGAAGGGTTTAAGGAGGAAAAGGAAAGAGCTAGAACGTGGGCATGGTTGATGATGGGACAAGGAGATGTCATCTTGCATCATATTTTTTTAGGAGAAATTGGTTAAAATTTAATTTCATACCAATTTTTGTCTTCACGCTACTTATACCAAAAGCATATTCTGAGCTCAGCATCTTCTTTGGTCATGGGTGCTGAGCACCCTCTAAAAGGCAGCACCCTCTAAAATCTGGCATAGTAAAAAGTATCAATTTATAAAAATGTGACTTTCCCCTGCTTTTTTGTTTTTTTACTGGGATTTTCATTTATACAGCGGTAATTATAGCAGAAAAGAGACTTGTATAGGTTATATCCACTAACAAGTTGTATAAAATGTTATTAATAACTATTAAATAGGCTATAAATGATCATGGCCATTGCAATTAATGAAAAAGCCATGAATTTTAATGTATTTAACATTTAGTATGAAGTCCTTATATAGACAGACTTTCTCGCAGCACCCCCGACTCTGACTGACTTCCAGCGTCCCCGTCTGTGGTGATCACACAGCTCTTCTGTGTATAGGAATAAAAACACAGTAAATATTCAGGTAAAACTGATTTGCTCCTTTTTTTAAAGTAATTTTACTGTGAAATTTTTAAAACAAATGTGATGGTTCAAAATTGTTCCCAGTGCCTCTACCTTAAAAGAAAACTTTAGGGAGCAACGGTTTTACGGTTAGGGAAAGATTGTGATTCTAATAATATATAATATATATATATATTATATAATATTACAAGAATAAAGTAGTAATTTTATGAGAACTGTCAGTCTGTGGGCTCAGCCAGCAAAACTGTTTAACAACGAAATGATCAATACGTTAGCTTACCTGTTGACTGTACGGTACGACTGAGACAAACAGCGGCTGCTGGGTTCAGGCTGCTGTTTGGTTGAGCTGGTCACGTCAGATCTTGATAACTCTATCGAAGCTTTTTTCTCATTAAAACGACTTTTTTTCTTGTATTATTATTACATTATTCTCATATTATTACGACTTTTTTCTCGTAATATTGAGACTTTATTCACGTAGACCTAACATTATGACTTTATTCTCGTAATATTATGACTTTATTCTCATAATTTCCAAAAAAAAAAAAATTTTTTCCTCTTAGTCTGGCCCTAATACTCCGTCGTACCCTCTTTTTAAGATTCTTGAGATAATTTTCAAGGACATTTTCCAGGAGTTTTTCTTGCTCACAATGGTGGTCAGTGTATGGGACACTATATCTAAGCTTACGTTTATGGCGCACTTGGCTGTTCTCACCACTGCCAACTTTTCCTCTGACGTCTCTGAGAAATTAGTTTGTCCTTCCAGCAGTCCTGTTTCAAACAAAATTCGCACCCAGGTTTCGGTAATCTAAGTGAGGGGATAGAATACAGTTAACATTTTCTAGGACAACATACATTATTTCCAGGGTATCTGGCCATTTTAATCAAATTCCAGGTGTTTCCATGGTTGGTGTCTACATTTCCAGATTTTCCAGGATGCATGGGAACCCTGTATTGTATTATATTTTATTGTATTTTGTTGTATTTAATTATATTTTCTTTATTCTTTGTACCACATTCCACTGTGCTGCTGTGCCAAGTTAAATTTCCCCTACGGGCGATCAATAAAGGAATGTGTTTTCTTAACCTTTCTTAAAATCTTATTTGCTGTAAGAGGAATAGATAAAACAGCAGTAGAAAGGGACCCATTCATCAAAACATTGCTCCATAGCTCTACTGGTGGTCACTTCATAGGGTACCTTTAAGGTCTAACTAAAATTGAAATACACTTCACCAAGTGTCAGGAGAATGCACTGTGAACTCTTTCCACTGATTGTGTGCCTGTGTTTGGTTAGTCACTGTCTGATAACAACATAGGAAGTCAGTTCCAGTCCTACAATTCACCAGCTCCCTGTGACCCCCTGACCCTGAGGGGGGCTCTCTGGGTCCCCTTCCTTCTCGCTCAGCAAAGGACCCAGAGACAACAATACATTTCAGCAATAATAAAAGCATACACTCAATGCTTTCAGTTGATCTCTTATGGACAGCTATTTCCTAAACTACCATGTTATTGTAAAATGGTGCCAACTGTGATGGAGCAAAGCATATTCATGCTCTTTGGTCTGAAAGGTAACCTTATAAACCTCTTTTAAAGCACTTGCTTTTCATAGCTGAGTCACAACAATAATCATTATGAACCCATTGTGAGTCTGTGATGGGTATAATCAGAATATTATTTTGATACACATATCAAAATCTAGGGTTGGATTATTTGTATAGTGTTTAATACAATCAAAAGATGGTGAGATAGTGCATACATGTACGGAGCAAAAATAAACTGATGCAAGATGCTGTAATGGAAGTTTCTCTTGTCTTGGCTTTGGTGCATCACAGTATGTGTCTTGATAAAGAAGTAAAATGCAAGTGGTGTAGGTTTTTCCTAATCTAAATGTCCAGTCACAAAAGAAAGTGCCACAGTGAAATTCATTCATACATCCTCATGAAATAGGGGGTGCTGGAAGCTTGGTGACATAGCTGCACTCTCAGCTGCACCACAGACCACATTAACAGTTCATTCAAAAGCAACATATAGTATTTGTACTATCCACTCCTGTCTCACATTTGGCAGAAGACTATGCCTTTTTCTGTAGAGCAGTTCCCAATATGCTAATATGTTAGCTACCTCCTTTTTGGACTCTCTTTTGGCTCTCTGTTCATTTAAAGTTTGATTTGGTGAAATACGATTATTCGCCACTTCCCTCCCTGTCTGTATGCACAATATGGAGTTAGAACCAGTAGCCACTATTAGTTTGGCCTATCATATGTGGTGGCAATTTGTTTAATAAAGCATACAAAGTATGATCTTGTCTTTCTGTAAGGTTTTATTCAAGTCATCCATGAATGGTCTCAACGCAACCGTCACACACTCTCGTATGTGAAAGTCCGAAAGAGCCCCGATTGGCAGAAGCAGTATGGTTTTATCCCTGTTGGAGCGTCACCCTAACACAGTTACACATTCCTGAGTTGTGGGACAGTAAACAGACAGATAGTGTGGTGAGATGTTCATGTCCTTGGCTTCTTAGTGAAGTCTCAACATCCTGCTGTTTACTTGGAGATAGAGTTCAGTTAGAAACAGGGCCAACGTTGTATAGGTTCTTAAAAATTGCCATTACACATATAGACAGGAAGAAGGAGAAAAGAGATAACATTTTGCTATCCAAGGTTTTAAAAAATATACCTCTGAAGTTCACTAATTGTGCGATATCTTGTTTGTTTAATGTTAATCTTAATATTTATTTTGGATTTAGTGGTGTCGTGATATATTCTTTTCTGAGGATAGAGACTTGGAACCTTGTCATCAGTGAGGTCAGGCCACTAGCAGAGACTTAATCTTTGCAAAGTATTTGACAAATGCCAAAAACTCCTCAACAGTCGAGGAGGTCTGTCGTTGAGATGGTTTGCAATTGGTCAACAGCTCAATTTCATTACATTTTATTGTTTTTTCTGTGGCCAGAAGTATTGATGGTGCCCAGCGAATGAATCCTGATGTTTCCATCATCAATCAAAATTTCCACTTGAACACAAGAAATGCCGGTACCATGATCAAGATGGCGGAGTGGAACACCCTCTGCTTAACTTCCCTTTCTTTGCAGCAAAACTTTTGGTAAGACTGCTTCAAAACTTTTAAAAACAAACTGTAACTTTCACCTGCTCTGCTTATTATAATGTTGACATGATCACACATCTCAAAACTAAAGAGATGACTGACAATGGATGGATGGAGACCAGTCTACCAAGTGCCACCTCTCAGTGGCCTACCTGGTGATGACAGTGAACAAGTTCTTCAAAGCTAATATGAATTCCAAAGAAAGGCTTGAGCATTAATAAAGTCAGATCCCGCCCTCAATCACATTAAAACTGCCGGAACAGATAAAAGCACCACATTGCAACGCAGAGAACACTGCACCAGCTTAAAGACAATATATCCATTATTACGTTTTTAGGCTTGACTCCCCTATGACTTTATGTGAACTTTATGAAGTTCTTCTAACTACGAATAAGAGTAAGTCACAAGGTTTGGATGGGTTTGCCTCCAGAATTGTATATATATCATAGTCATTATATGTCTAAAAGAAGGGTAAAGATCCAAATCCAGATCTTACCTTATCGGTCACTATCATTGCCCTAGCTGTAGCTTCTCGATGAGAACTTTGAATTGAGATGAATTTACTAGTATAATCAGAAACCAGAGTTCTCTAATAACACAGACTCCTAAAAGGTTGTCCTTTCTCTCGATGCAGAGATTGCTTCTGGTCACCTTTACTGGAATTTACTTGGGTGGGTGTAGGGAGGGTTAGTGGGGTAAAAAAAAATGCTGTTCTTTAATTTAAATTTGTTAATGCATGCGTACTTGAGGTAACAAATATTGTGCCAAACACATTCATGCTGCCATGGACATTTTGGCTGCTTAAAACTCCTGGTCTTGAATTCTAACCAAAACAATGGGACAGAAATTAAATAAAACTCACCAAACTTGTTTCCACAGTCTTTACAACAATTATCAATTGACCAATGAACCTAAGCTAATGTTAATCCTTTGGGACAAATTGGGGACAATCACTAACTGTGCTTTTGTTGAAATAAATCTTTAATTCACCAAAGTAGATGATAAAAACAGCAGTTTCAGTCGGAGCAGACTAGCTCTGTAAACGAACCACAGATAGCAACACAGGCAGAGGGAGTGAGATGCCATGACTCCACTATATCTTTACATAGAGAATAGCTGTTTAATGCTATATTACTGCATTCAATCTCATATATATTACCTTTAATGTTTGGGGAAGAAAGGCTTAAAAGCTGCTTAAAAAACAAATCTGTTTTCACAGCACTTTGTAGGTGTTGTTTAGTCAGATTTCACTGACAGTTGTCTATCAACATAAGCAAACACATATCCTCAGATACTGATTTAAATATTTCATCATTATGATTAATGCACAGAAGTGCATTAAGGAACCAGTGCTTATAGCAAGTAGCTGATGGCTTTCACTGTCTCTTTGTTCTTTCAACATTTGTGCCGTTGTCAAAGTGGATTTGATAAAAATCCTCATACAATATTTCCCTCTCCCATTGGGTCAACTGTATTGTCAGTGACATTAAACTATATGTAATTTAACTTGTTTCATGATTATTCATATGGAAAATATGCTTCTAAAAGGATTATAATGTGCTGCAATACAGAAAAAAATCCCTGTCCTAAAGTTTATCTACAAAATTATAGAATTCCCTCTTTCTATTGAAGGTCATAAAACAATTAAGTAGCTGCTGTATGATATACAGTAGCGTGACAGCGTGTTGGTGGAATACTTCAGAAGAAGAGTAAAAGTGTTGAGAAACAGTAAAAACAAATAGTTCAGAATACTGATAACTGTCAGAAATAAAGAGAACCTTCATTTACTACACTATATCAGCAAGATTCACAGCAGTAAATGGATGTTCTTTTTGGAAACAATGAAGCTACATGACATAACAGTAACAGTGTAAAGATGTTAAAGAGCTATAGGTCAATAAATCCTACATTAACGTGTTTACTGTTAATCATATGAAAATTTGAATTTCATGATTTAGATTGCTGTCACTGTTGCCTTTTGAGCTGCTTTCGTGCATTGCATTAAGATCGATGATTTCTATCCTCAGCTGTTTCCAGCAGGTCAAGCTGCTGCCAGTTGTGTGAATCTCTAAATCCAAATGCAAATGATCTCCTTAATGAGCAAATACACAAGACAGCAAAATGAGCAATTCATGAGGCTGGATCGAGGACAAGGGGGGCTGTGTTTGGTTTATAACATTCATATAGAGAAAAGTAGGACGTTTATGCATTATGGAACTGTGTTTTCTATAGATGCACAGAAACAGTGTTCGGTCAGAAGTATTCCAAATTATTAATGAAAAGACAAAGATGAGCTTGATTATAAACTTTGTTTAATTCAACACATAACATTGATATCAGTCTCATGTCTGTGTGTTAAGTACTACTGTTGTTGGTGAGGGAATAAAAAAAAAAAAAAATTTTTTTTGAGGGGGAATGTTTTTTTGGGGGAAAAAAAAAATTTTAAGAGGGGGGGGGGGGGGGGGGATTAAAAAAAAAAATAAAAAAAAAAAAAAAAAAAAAATTTTTTTTATAATTAAAAAAAAAAAATTATTTTATATAAAAAATTAAAATTTAAAAAAAAAAAAAAATAAAAAAAAAAAATTAAAATAATAAAAATTTTTTTTTTTTTTTTTTTTTTTTTTTTTTTTTTTAAAAAATATTAAAAAAAAAAAAAAAAAAAAAAAAAAAAAAAAAAAAAAAAAAAAAAATAAATAAAAATAAAAAAAAAAAAAAAAAAAAAAAAAAAAAAAAAAAAAAAAAAAAAAAAAAAAAAAAAAAAAAAAAAAAAAAAAAAAAAAAAAAAAAAAAAAAAAAAAAAAAAAAAAAAAAATTTTAAAAAAAAAATTTAAAAAAAAAAAAAAAAAAAAAAAAAAAAAAAAAAAAAAAAAAAAAAAAAAAATTTAACTTTTGGTCATAAACCAAAGTATTAGATAAATGATGGTGCCAGATAAAAAGTTAGAGGATTGTCAAAGTTGTTACAGTTTGTCTCGTGGGGATCATCAATGTCTGAACTTAATTCCATGGTAATCCATCCATATAGAAACCAAAATGTCAACCTCATGGCAGAGTGAGAGGGATTAGCATTATCATAAGCCAGGGGTGGACTGGGACAATAATTCAGGCCGGGAATTTGATACCATCCCAGGCCACCACCACCCGATTAACGCAAAACACCAAGAGTGAGTTAGGTTGGGTGCCTACTGATGTAAGAGTGTAAAATAATAAAGCAAAGGCTCCACATGCGCCCACACACAGCTTTTTCTGTTTCTTTCCCCTACAAAATAAAGGTTTCTGTTGTGCTGCAATAACCTGTACTCAGATCACATAAACTGAAATGATGTTCCTGCTCTGACTCTTCACTGCTGCTGTCCACCACTGCCATGACAGCAGGAGCTCTTGCAGCACTAGTGCTGCTGACCGTGCGGACACTGCTCCCTTCTCCACCGATGTAAAGAAAAATCCAAAAGCCGCCCATCATTTCCCAGCTATTCAAATTCAGTAATTGACCATTATTATATGCATTGGCTATGTTCATATAACAACAAATATGTTCTTAATCTCAATGGGATTTTACCTGGTTAAATAAAGGTTAAATGAAATAATATAATATGAGGATTTCAATATTCATATAATGTATTATGTTGTGTCTATGTTAGTTAACAATATTCTAAAATTTGCAATATCCTTTGTTACAACTTAAAACATTTGTTTTATTAAGTCAGTTTTAGCCTCATCAGCTTCCACAAAGTGGAACTAACCTCCTCATGAAGCTGGTCGTGCTGGATAGGCTATGGTTGTGTGTCTGTTGTCACCACTAGTGTTTAATGTCTGACCTGCTCCCTTACTGACAAACATGTCAGTTATTTTACAGCACTTTGCTGCATCTGTGGTCAGTGCTTTTAGCTTTTTAAGCCTCTCCCTCTCTGCTCCACCTTTCCTCTTGGGCTGTCGATCTCGCTCCGTTTTTCAAGCATGTAGAACTACAGGTGCGGGAGGAGGGAGAGAGGATGGCGGGGGCGCAACTTGGTGTGTGTGTGTGTGTGTACCTGCAGTGCTGTGACAGAGAGCCTCAGAAAAAGAGAGGAGGGGGTGTGTTTGTGCCCAACCTTGCTGCTCAGTCTGTGTGAGCTTCAGCGAGGCAGATACCGTAATGAGCCGCACAACAGATTGTTTATTCAAAAATCAAACGCGACCCGAACCGAGCCTTCGGTCCCGACCCCAACTGCCACTAGCATGGCTAAAAGTAGTAGCCCCTGTGTCAACCAATGAAGCTGTTTATAAGCAACTTAGAGGTGTTAAGTGGCTTAAGTGCAGCATTTCCATTTCTCACAGTTTTTTTGCATTTCACACGAACCCATTAGCTCCAAGGATGGTAATGATGCAAAGCCAGGGAGCTAGTTCATGCAGACAACTCAGTGTTCGTCTGCCCGGATCAGCTGATGGACCAGCTGAGACTGCACATTGCCACTGGGCGGTTTAGTAAATCTGTTTAGTAAACTCCCACGTCCACAGTTCAGTCTGCTGGTCGTCATCTCCAACCACCAACGATACAGAGTGGTTTTGCTCTCACCCTGCTTTCACTTTTTCTAACTTTAAGTTTCACAAGAGGTGACAGAAAACAGAGCCTTGACACCAAAACACAATTCAGATTTACATTTATTATTAGCTGACCTACTGCTTGCCTCTGCTCTTTGTAGCTTCTGTTAGTTATCAAGAGCATGGAGATAAGATGAGATGAGCATTTTTCATCCAATGCAAGAAAACTGGGAGTGTCGCAGCAGCAACACATCCCTTTTGACAAAGTAAACTCATTTAAAAGAAAACCTACTTTAATGGAAGAAAAATGTCTAAATAAAATGATTGGTTTTGCCATTAAGTTAACCAGCAAATTTCCGACTACACCCAACCGATGGCAAACAAGCAACAAGACTAAAAGTCTCTTGCCACGCTATACATTTTGGAAATGACTTTGTAACTTTGGTTTGGGACATGCTTTATTTAAAAAAAGGCATTAAAATGAAAAGATACTCAAATGTATAAGAATACATGTGGTGACAATAAACTGATGGTAAAATGCTGAACATAACACATTTTGTGTTGTGCATTCAGACTAATTACTCTCTTAAAATATTGTCATTCTGCAGTTATAATGTAGATGTTTGTCCAGCAGACATATAAAGAAAAGCCCAACCACATGCGCGAAGATATTCATTTGGCTGCTGTGTGGAAGACATGAATCAACTGATGCAATAAACCACATCCACCTCTCAGCCGCGCAGTTGGAGATTGAACTGTGCTAAGTTAAAGTTATAAGCACAAGCCTCTCGTGGTCATGACAGGGCATTTCAAGTCAAGCGCACTTTATTGTCTGCTCTGTACAAGACAATAGCTAATAAACATTGACTGTGCGGGTTGACTGTGATTGGTTAAAGACGTGTACCGCTGGCCAGAGGTATGGAAGAGAGACCCATTACAAACTAGAAGGCAATAAAGTGAGCTCATTTACTCCTAACAGCCTAAGTACCCTCAGCAATGGGTCCCCTGCTAGAAATTTGGGTCGATGGAGAAGCAGTAATTACACTTCTGTCTAAGTGTCTTAATGTGACTGCCTCCATTGTTTACTTTTCTGTCTCCTGCAAAACACTGGCTGACGGATCATTTTCATTTCCAATCAAATCTGTGAGTGTATATGTGTATCTGTGTGTCGCCACATGCATGTGCATAAGTGTGTGGGTGTATTTTTTCTCCATATTGTACCAAAGATAATGTTAATGTTATCATCAGTCCAACACAATTTGTTTGTTTGCTTTACATCAAGGCTTTCTTGGAAATTTGTTAACATAGTAATCTGTTTTTAGTTTATTAATATATGTATTTTGTCTCCATTTGTGGTGCTAGGTACTGATAACGTTTTACTCATTACACTCTCTGCACCTTTATAGAGATCATCTGTCAAACAGACTAACATAATGACCAGTGTTGTGATGTTAAGAGTGGGGCATGTCTTCAAATACATTAGTTGAAAATAACACACATACTGCATTCACAAAACTGCATGGGATTAGCATAAAGTGGGCATGTCTGCAAATGGGAGACTCATTGGTACCCATAGAACCAAATTTCATTCATATATCTTCAGATGAAAGGTCAAGGGATCCCTTTGAAAATAGCCTGCCAGTTTTTCCATTGCCAAAACTAAGCCTAACTTTGGAGTGTTCTTTAACCCCATTCTCTTTCAAACTGAGCCCACTACAGCCTCGGAAAACTGTAATGTCGTCAGTTTGGAATTGAAGAGCCACCTGGAAGTGAAGGGGGGGCAATTAGTCTCATTGTCCCCCCTATTCCGGTGCCAGTGGTTGGGTCCAAAGAAAATTGAGGTCTCTGTCATAACATAGCATAGCATTTATAAACAGCAAAACTTAAGACAGAGACTGAATCATTTCAATGGAATCACATTCATTGGTGGATTTCCTTAAAATAGAAGTTTTGTTCTAGTTGGAGTTTAACTATAAAAAAGCAAATTTGCGCCACTGACCAATTGTAAACTGTCTAGACAGTGCTAATTATTTGAGGGAATGGAGAGAACCAAAGTTGAAAAATAAGGATGCTGTGATATAAGCTGTAGCGCACACCATCCATCCATTTTGGCCACTTATCGATGTCCAGATGGGCTATGTAATCCCTGCAGCATGTTCTGGGTTTGCCCCCGGATCTCCTCCCAGTTTGACATGCCCAGAAAGCCTTTAGTTGGCATCTGTCTCAGATGCTCGTACCACCTCAACCAGCACATTACGACAAAAAAGAGTAATGGTTCTAGTTCTAGTTCTTTCCAGATTTCTGAACTTCGTCAAGACAGCCTGTCAATGTCAAACTGAATCTTATTATCACTTGTGAACAAGACCCAAAGATACTTGAAGGGGTTATACACTGTTCTCAAAAAGAGACATGTCAGGTTTTGCTGTCAGTAGTGAGACAGGAGTCGATGGTATAAAGATGTTCCCTCAAATTTATGTACAGTCTGGTTAGCAACTGAGAGCTCACAACATCACCAAGCTTCCACCACCACCTATTTCACAAGGATGTGCAAATGAGTTTCACCATGTCACTTTCTGGTGTGAGCAAGCACTTAAACCTGTGTAAATCAGAAAAGGAAACGAAATAACAATGGACAGGGAACAGTGTGAAGAGCTCCAAAATCTGGAATGATTTTAGAATACAACCACTACCATGAATCATATCAATCATAAACCATAAATCCAATTCCACCCGCACATGAAGACTGTTAGGTGCATGAGATTTTTTGCCAAAATAAAAATTTCAAGGTAGAATAGAAGAATAAACGTTCTTGTCATTTTATGGGATCAGTATGCAGTGTGGTCATTGCATGTCGGATCATTCACATCTGACATTAGAATTGGTGATGTGTCCATAATTTCTGTAACTTTCTGAAACCCACACGTATGCCCAATTCTAGAGCTGGGACTGATCTGATCCATTATCACTATCGGGTGCCAATACTGAGCTAATTCTCACATCAGATATACTGATCCAGATTCCATAGTCTGATGGTCCTATGCATTATATAGTTTCAACATACCAAAAAGCAAGACAGCAACTTGTAATGTGTGTGCAACATTCCAGGAGCGGAAGCTCCCTATTTAAAGTATGACTACACCCTTCAGCTCTGCTAGCTCCCTACCTCTCAGCAAATTATAAACTGCATCAGAGACCTGCAAAGGACAGTGACTTAAGAGGGCGTGGCCTCGACACCGACCTGAGTGATTGACAGTCTGACCACAGCAGCGAGCTGTTAAGCAGCTACTGTCAGACTCTCCGTATCCGTGCTGGAAACACAGAGAGTCTGCTGGAGATTTTACAGTCAATCAAAGAACTTTGATGGTCATTTGTAAAAGATTCTTTGTTTCTGTGTTGTAGCTGAGCTAACAGTTCAGAGAGGCGGTATGTGTGTGTGTCTCTGTATCAGTCTAAAGCACAAGTCTGAGCCACCGCACCAGAATATAAAAATACTCAGTAGAGGGTTAACATAAACTAGCATAAACTCCTTTGAATGATGCGTCGATCAGCATACATTTGCACACCCACTCAAAGCAAAGGCTGGGGGAGGTGGGCCGCCCTCCCCTGATTTAAGGGCGTTGACACTGTTTTTATATAGAAATGTTGTGACATAGAGCCACCCCAAACAGTCAACTTTATCTCAGCATTTGTATTCAAACATAAAGGGTGATTTAAAACAGTAGAAGGGCACCCACAAAATGCAGACTTTCATCAATTTGGTAATAATTTTAACCTGAGCATTAATGTGTTTCATCACAGTATTGTCATATAATTTAGTTTACAACTTAAAAGTGAAGTTGAAGTTGTGTGTGTTTTTTTCATTCTTTGCTCGAACAACTACTTCTGTTGCTTTTTGTGTACAAATGAGTACAACAGCAGAGGAAACTTAAGTGTGTACTGTTATCCCCATCTGAATGATGATCACAGCTTTTCACTGGCCTACAACTAATACTTTTCAAATGACAGATCAACGATAAATAACAATGATGCAAGTAGTGTAACTACACTTTATTTCTATGAAAATGAGACATGTTTTACTTTAAATTTATCCAGAAAGGAAGCAGTACTGCTGGACAGAACCAAAGTAACACCGTTGTAACGGCACTGGTTATTTGACAGCAAAATCAACTTTCTTTTCAGCTCTCCCCACTAAACCGTCACCTCAGCCCTCACCTCCTTAACCCGCCTGTAGTCTTCCCAGTCCTGGCCGTGATGAACTGTTTTAGAGGCAGAAGCCTGGTGTTTGCAGTGAGGTGAGCTGCCCATCAGTCAGGCGGGCTTCTCTGTGGCTCTGGGAGGGATTACTGGGCATTCAGGCGGCTTCACACGGTGAGCCACAGCCCGTCTGATCAGAGAGGCACTCGCCTATCTCCTCACCTCACCCCCGGGGCCTGTGATTTCACAGGGATTAGCACACAAAGTTGCCTAATCTCTCCCTCCACTCTCTTTCTATTGATGGCCATCTCAAAAAGACACTCACACACTTGCTCACATAGAAAGATGGTTAAATGCAAAGACAGTAAAATAATAAAAAAAATCTATAAACTGAATACTAACTTTCCAGCTAATGACATAAACTAAATTGAATTCAGTTTTGTGTAGTCAGTTGCATGAAGCATTTAATACAAATAGTTCAACAATTTGGGATGTAAATGTATTGACTTTCTTTCTGAGCATGAGCTGAGAAGATCAGTATCAATCACATCTGTGCGTCATCTACAAAGCTGGAGTAAGGGCGGGGTTAGCCTAGCTTAGCATAAAGACTGGAAGCCAACAGAAGTAGCTTGCTAAAAACATATTGTGCCTTTCATTCAAGGAATTGTAAAAAGTCAATTGTTTGTGGGAGCAGAGGTAGATTCATATTGGAACGACTTCTTGGAAAGTGCACGTGTGGGACCCACTGATAGAAAAACAGCTCCATAGTGAAACTACAGGTTTAAAACTCCACAGGGAACCTTTAAAAGCTGTGCAATCCGCCAGTATCTGACAACACAAGCTATAGCTGGCGACACTGCACAGAAGTACTTGACAGTTGTTAAAAAAAAAATTGTTCCAGCACCAGGCACTGCACAACTTGTGATTTTTACATTATTGTTTGTGTCCAGATTAAATAAAAGACGTACCATGTGCTAAACAGTATAAGAGGTGTTGCTAGTTGTATTTTTGAACTTTGGACAGAGCCATTTCTCCTGCTTCCATTCTCTATGCTAAGCTAAAACACTTCTATTTCAAATCCAGCAGCAGTGTTTCTCCTATATTCTCCTATTTCTCTTTTTTTTCTTTAAAAAATTACCTTAAAGGACCAGTGTGTAGGATTTAGTGAAATCTAGCAGTGTAGTTGCAGATTGCACTATAGGCCTTTTTACCAATGGACATTTTGATGTGTCAGAGTAAGAAAAGCACAGGTGTAGGTAAGGAGATTAACACTGGCTGAATTCCAATTCTACTTCAGTTTCAAGGTCCTGGTATTGTTCATGCTGGCTCTCTGTCACACCGTCATGGGTTACTAGCCACTATTAATGTTATTATTATTATCATTAACACCTGTGCTTGTCCTACTGTGACAAGTCAAAATGTCTGCTGTGAAAAGGGACTATTGCAAAAACATAATTAAATTGAAATAAGTTTTAGATTTACTTTGAAACATTTTCTATTCTAATGCTCATTATGCAATACCACATTCACCGTCTCAATCCAATTCTACTGTGTTTGTTTTTTTGTTTTGTTGATTTTTGCCACTTTTTAAAAATTGTTATGTAGCCTAAACAAAAGAATTAAAGCTCCAGTGTGTAACATTTAGGATGATCTACTGTCAGAAAAGTAATATAATATTCATAGTTCAGTCAGACAACTCACTATTGAAATATTTATTAAAGCAGTATAGCATAGTTAGATTTTGGCATCTAGGCTCTGACCTCATCACTCCCTGCAGATATGTTCACATAGAGATATTGGGGAGTGATGAGCAAATTCCTTAAACCCTAGCCCGAGCCTACAGGTGGATGCTGGGGTGGCAACAATAGCTTACAGAGCAGCAGCAGCAATATGATGCAGGGCAACAGGGGCATTGACAGAGCAAAGGGAGAGCTGGAAAATTGTTTTCTACAGAGTCCACCATGTTGAGCCACCATGTTTCTACAGTAGCCCAGAACGGACAGCCCAAACACTGTCTCTAGATAGGGCCTTTTGCATTTTTCACAAGTTTCAAGTTAAGGCAAGGGGGTTGTAACGAGCAACTACACCCCAAGATGCCGCTAAATACTATGTGTGCGCTGCATATACTTTATATATCCTAACACGAAACGTTAAATGGAAAAGGAGGTTCTGAGCAATCCTATATTGATTATATGGAAAAAATCTGTCTTTATGTTTTCTTTATAGTTAATCACAAATCACTTTTACAAGTACAAATTCCAGAAGCTGGTGGGAATTGTACTGTATGTATACTGTACTGCTGTCAACAACAGGCATGCACTTGCCTAAGAATTTAAATCCCACATAAAATCTGCTGATGTATTATGTATATAGGCAGTCACAGCGTGGCTTGTTAGGAAAAAGTAAACAGTTACATTAGCTGTAAGAAAGCTGAGAGACTCCTAATTGCTGGATTTATGAACAGCAGCATTGTTCATTTTTTTCAAATCCCCTCTTTGAAAACAGTAAATAACTTCTGCCCCCATTAAGTGTTGGAAATACTTCAGGCTGGTACCAAATGGCAGAACACAGACGCCTAATTCAATCAGAAAGCCCTAGGGCGGCCCAGCATGGCTAACTACATCACGGTTAAGCATCTTGATTTTGTCAGAATTATAGAAAATGACAAGTGAACTCAACATGAACCAGGGAGTCGGGGTGGAATCCTCGTATTGGCATTTCTTAATCTAAGCAGGGCGGTGCCAGAAAATCAATACTTTCAGCCATGCTCCTTTTCTGCTGTTTTCTCCCCCATGAGTCCGAAGGAAAGGACTCCCAACATCACAGTACAGTAACACAATAACAGACAGTGAGACACAAGGCAAAGACATACAGTATTGTAAAGACCCAATTCTTTTTAAATTATGATCACTTTATATGAAATGTGATTTCATCTGTTGATCAGTTGCCTTAATCTCCACTATGCTGTTTGTTAATATGAACAGAATCATCAGCTTGTGTCAAACTGAATACATAAGAACAAACATTTATTATACAGATCCATTGAAGCTCATTTCACAACCCATATGAAAAAGGTGTAAGTGGTATCCATTGGTTTCAGCTTTTATTATGCTTCACAATATCATAGTATTAAGGAGGTTCAGATAGAATGTAAAGCAAATTTCAGACGCATCCTGATTGCATGCAAAATCCAAGGGAATTATTGTTGATACATATATGTGTTTAAAATGTTTTAACTTAACAGAAAAACACGCTTATGGGGCTATAAATGTCGTAATCAACATGAAAGAAAAAATGAGAGACTGGATGAAATGAATAGATAGAACTGGGTGTGTTGTGACAGACACACTGGGTTGGCACGGTGTACATTGCTCAGTAGCTACAGCTAAGGTCAGCACAATTGGTACATTGGAGTTTGAAATGTGCCTCGCATTCTGACTGAACACAACTTCAGAGTGGTTTTGTGGTGATGAATAGAAAATGATGTGTACAAAGGTAACATTTTGTCCTCTAGGGAAATGCTAGAGGAACCTTGCAAGGCAGCTGGACTCTTGAGATGACGAAATCACCAGATCACGCAAGAATCCATCTTGCCAGGCTTTAATATATGCGCTTGAGTCCGAACCACAGTGGTTCAAACCAATCCGCGTCCAATGAGGAAGAACTGGCAGCTATGCCATGAGCTATTGGCGTAGTTTATGCTCAAAAACAACAATGCAAAGAAGCAAAGAATGGTACTGAAGGTTTCAGTACGGCGTCAGTAAGAGTTTGATTACGTTATATGGTTCATTGTTCTGATTTTGCCCGTAATAGACGCCGATAGACAGATGGTTCATCCAATCACCTGCAGAGTGTTTTTTTCCAATGACAACTTGGTCACACAGAATTACATTAGCATCTTTACCAGCACCCTAGCACAAACTGTGGTAGGCTACTGGATTGTTTTTCTCCTCAAACACCCCCTTTAATACAATTTTACATCTGTCAGAAACTTTCCATTATGCCTTATTCTTTAAATTTCAAACCATTAAGATCTGTCACAGCCTGAAAGGGTTTTGCAATGAAAACAGGCATGGGTTTCTCTTCTACTGCCTCCCTGGTATGTTCAGTAGTTTCCCATTCCTGATACAAACACAGGGCTACGGGGAAAAAGCAAAACAGAGAGAGAGAAAAAATGGGGACAAAAAGGAAAAACTCAGACAGACTCCTTTCAGTGCAAACAAACTTACTTTTCATCAGGTGCTATTACACGTCCTATTCACATTTATTGGATTGGGTCCATGCAGCATAACCAAGGTGCTGACAGGGGCTGATTACTCCAATAAGTCTTGCAGGGTCACCCAGAGGACAGGAATGCAGAAGGGCCTTCCTGAGGGCCAACACTGACCCGGACTAGAGCCCTGCCCAAAGGATGGCTAATTCACCCCCACCTCTACTCTGAACCTTTCCCTCTGTTGCGCTCAGTCTTCTCCTCTCTAACTCCCTGTCTTCCAAAAGTCCTGATTTCCCACAACTCTCTGTTTTCTTCGTCACTCTTTTTTCTCTTTTGTCATCCTAATTCTTTAATCAACATAACATTTTGGGTTCTCAAACATTTTCATGTCAAATGCCTGCTGCCCGAACTGTATAGCAGACCTGTAGTTCCCAACACCAAGGGGTCCCAAGATAAATCTCATTGGTCACAAGCATTGACTGTATATAAAGAGGAACGACATGACAGCTCCCCAAAAATTTAAGCCAAAACACAAACAAACTCGATCTCCCCCTGGTGGCTGGCTGCAGAATAGGTCATAAACCCCACCCTCTCCATGTTAACAGATGGGACATGGGGCAAACCTAAAAAAAGTACATGCCCAATAAACATTTCCCAAAGATGGGAGGAAAAAAAGAGATCTTTATGTTTTTAGGAAGTTAATATCATGCTGATGTTCAAGTGTCATTTTTTTCTGATCAGCTTGATTTTAATTTGTTAAAATAGTAATCATGATTGACAGCTGAGCCCTCCTCGAGATTTAGTCGGCCAGGTATATGGGCGGGACCTCGATTACCCCGATCACTACTGCACAGACTCTGGCTACAAATGATGATGATATATGTCAATGGTCACAAAATGATTAACAATGAAAAAAGTTATATTTCTGTTACACAAAAAATATTATGAGCATCAAAGTTAATTGTTGACCTTGGTAATAATAGTTTTACAAAATAATCTTTACTCAAGGCCCACTTACTAGCTTTTTCCAGGATTTATAGCTACATCTCACAGCCTATGCCAGCAACTATTTGTCCAGTTTTCAACTGTGGAACAAAGTTGTAACAGTTAAAAAACAAAAACCTTTGTCAAAATTGTTGATTTCTCTGAGTTTTTCTTTTTTCTTGTAAAGGACTGTATTTGTTCATCTCTTTGCATTTTTAAAAATCCTTCTAACGAAATTTGTGATGGAGAAATCTGCTCACCCCCCTCAATTCACACTGAAGCCCTAACCTGTAGGGTCACACGTAGACACAGCCTTATTTTAAAGGCTCATAAGCCCAAAAAGGTTGGCAACCACTGTCTTAGATCTGTATCTGAACTTTTGTCCCTTGGTCATATTGGAAAATTTGTCCCTTGGCAAATTTTAATTTGTAAGTGCAGAGCTGTCTACAACAAAGACCATGATTATAACCCTCTAGTCATATATGTTCTCTAATTGAAAACATTTTTAGTTGATGTCATACTCATAGAATCAAGCATTGTCAAAACCTTCCCTGAAACTCTAAGAACTAGTAAAGGCTAGTGGTTCTAGCTTGTGTTGAAACCGTGGAGTGAACGGACCTCCGTATAGATTCTCAGTTAGAGGTCTCTCATTCATGAGCAGCTCAGGGCTTTGGGTCAAGTATTTTGCCTAAGGCATCCAGAGTCCTTTGGAGGAAGAGTAAGAGGGGGGGAATAAAGAGACGTACTATCTCCTAGATAGAAATTAGTGTAAGAATATATGGCCAAAAAAGTTTTTTTTTCTCTGTTAGATTGTCCATGAAAAATTGGGTTCTAAATTTCAGTTTCCTTGTCTGTCATTATTCCCTGAAATCTTTTGTCTTCTTTTATTGATTTGGTACCATTTGGGTACAGTGTTGTTGGGATGATTGAAAGCATCAATCTGTCACTGAGCTGTTTGTTCTCTGTCTGTTTTCTGCCTCAGCTCCATACATCCAGTGCTTGTTAATCAGTTGCTGGAGCTCTACAGTGCTGCTGCCGCTGCTCTGCAGAACCCAGGAGTATGTGGCTTAGCGCCTTTCAAAGCCTGCCTGCCTGCATCGACACAAACAGACACAGCTAACCCAGCTCCCTCTATGAGAGAACAGCCTCCACACATAAACAACCTTTTGTTCGTGCTCTAAACCAAAAAAAGAAAGGCTCCACAGTCTGCTGGCCTTCCCCCAAGACAAACTCACTCGATTAGAGGGATCTGTTCATATGTTGTGCGTGATGGTGGAGGCCAGAAACATGAAGCTGAGTGGCAAATGGAGAGACTGAAGAAAGCAGCTTCTATGTGATGGCCCTCCAGTCCGATAATGCTGTCTCTTCAGCCTACCGCTATACCAACAAGCATTCGTCCAGTAGCTGCATGCTTACTGAGTATGCTCAGCCTAATGTAATTGATGAGCTAGGAGCTAAGTTGTGACCACAGGCTAAATATAGCTGGCTATACAAAGGGCTTAACCAAGGCAGGCACACTGCAAACACAACCACTCGGTGTGTATGCCACAGCGTGACGGATCACAGCAGAGACAGCAGGGCTCAGAGCGTCTGTGGGAACTGGCACTCTTGACACTTCCAAATGTGACCTGGATATATGATCTTTATATTTGCTTGTTTTTGTTTTTTGTTTTTTTTTACATTAGCATTAAATGATAATTCCAGCCCAGTATACCTACAAATTATATTTACATGGTAAGAATCTGCAGCACTCACTCAGGACTCATATGCATATGAACAGAAGCTGGTTGCAGCAGCATGGCAGCAAGTGAAGGCATAACCTTTATGTGACCAATGTGGCGGCAGGTATGTCAGCAAGAGAATACACAATGGAATGACAAGAACCATTTTTGGCCAAAAACTGAAAAAAAGTAATTTTTCTAGAGCAGCAAAACATATTTGAGCCTTATAATGCTAATTTCTTGCCAAAAAACAAGCCAGCAGCGCTGGTGGTGAAAGCAAACAAATCTGTCTATGCACTATTAAATTCTCTATTTTCTGAATGGTAGCCACCACTATTCCTCTATGTTTGGCAAACATAGTAGAAAATGCACCAGTTCAGGACGTAAGACGGAACTTTTTAGTTTTTACAACTGAAGAATGTAAGAATCACTTTAGGCTTACAACAATGATAAATGAAAACTGAATGGGTGCTAAAGAGCTGCATGCGGCTCCAGAGTTTCAGGTTTAGGGGGATCTATTGGCAGAAATGGGATATAATTTACATACCTATTTATCTTTTTTTTAAATCTTTTCTATCTAAGTATTTTATTCTATTGTTGTATTTTATTCTATTGTATTTTATTCTATTTTAATGTACCTGGCTGCTATGACGACCCAATTTCCCTCTGGGGATTAATAAAGTCTATCCATCTATCTATCTATCTATCTATCTATCTATCTATCTATCTATCTATCTATCTATCTATCTATCTATCTATAATATTCATAACTATGTTTTCATTAGTGTATAATCACCTGAAAATAAGAATATTTGTGTTTTTCTACAGTAGCTCAGAACGAACAAATACTGGCTCTAAATAGGGCCTTTTGCGTTTTGTGGGAATTTCGTGGCAATTCTACTGCATGCTCGTAATGAGGGAGTGAAGCGAGGGGTTGCAATCAGCAGATGTCACTAAATACTACGCAGTGGATCACCAAAGTTGTGTTAAATATATATTGCTTACTTATCTTAATCATATTGTTGTTGCTGTTTGTCTTTCAGAATAAAAGGATTTAAAAAATGTTGGCCCTGCTTACTGTAAGATGTTATGGAATAAGTCATTAAACATGATCCTGGGTTTGCAAAATTGTCTAATATTAGCTTCCTTTCTGGCAAAGATGCTCAGTTGATCAGAACTTGGATCTTTTTTTAACACATAATACCACTGTGGTCATCAAAGTAATAGAGGAGATCTGGGAATGTGCTAATATCACTAGAGTCAGACAGGGCTAAAAACAGAACTGGTCAGAGGATCAGACAGGTTGAAAACAAGCTAAAACAGTTTAGACAGATTATCTAAACAGCTTTATTTGTAGGCAAAACTGAAACTGAGCACACCAAAAATATTGGTAATAATCACAGGGAAACACTGAGAATATAACTTTGGTTAAGTATGGTGGGTTAAATTGAACCAGGAAGTTGGTTTGTAAAGTGTGGTGTTTACAACTGTGTTTGTTCTGAAGCGATGTTGCCATGTTCCTAGATGTCAGGAATAAACTTGCTGAGTACAATGTTATTATGACTAATGACAATGATGGCCATAACTATGAAAATAAGATTGGAGTTGTAATACATAATAATTTTCCTTCATTCGTTTCACTATTCACTTGTAGTCACTTGCAGGAATGTTAGATAGCACTACCTGTAAATTAAAAATAAGTATATGGGTGTGTGCTGATATGCACTCATGTGTTTGTCTGTGCCTTCCCATTGATACCGCCATGTTTTTTCATCTCCGTGTGTATTTCAGACTCAAGCTGCATGTTGTGGAGTATCCGTAGCTCATTTAGCAGAGTAAAGCGCATTGGCTCTCTGTGAATGGGAGCGAACATCCGTCCAACTTATCTCTGAGTGCAGACTTGGGCTCTCTGCCTCATAATTGCAGGTTCATACACACAACTCATGGACACACATTAAATAGCTTCTTTGTGGGCAGCTTAAGAATACCACTCATTTCCCACCCCCTTTTTTCCATTTCCGAGTCCAGATCAAATGAAGGGATACACAAAATACTGTGAAAACTGGACTTTGCTCCTCGTTCTCTCTCGACTCTCTTTGCATTGCCACTTAAGACTCTTATAAAAACCTCAGTTGCAGCAGCAGGATACACTTCCTGTGATCATTTATCTAAATCTCAAGCCTCCACCATATTTCAAAGTGTTTGCATCCTCTGCAGGGCACAAACCTGAGTGCAGTAAAGCTTCCTATAGATGGGAACCAAATTTAGCACTGTTAAGTTCACGTTGGCCTGTGTTTGACTCCTGGATCTCCAGCTCCACCCCACTCTCCCTGCCCCCACATCCCTTCCTATGATGAAATCTACCCCTCATGCTTGGTTTCGGAGCCCCTCCTTCACTCCCTTACCACCCACCTCCACCAAGAAAGAAGCGATCTTTGAAGCGAGCCGCATCTCTGCCGACCCTGTCGAACAATGAGATGCTCTCCGGCTGCTTTGTGCTGCGGGCCTCTCAATGCAAACACAGCTCTGAGAACTGCTTTTTCATTGTCTCATCTTCAAGGGGTAATAAATAAGAGCCCGGACAGCTAGACAAGCTGCTACAGGGCAAGAATAAGAATGCCGCTGTTAAAAAGGCCGGCTTTCAATCAAAGTCCATTCAAAGAATAGTTGGGGTTTTGTATGGACGCATGTTGTGCCTATTAATGAACATACAAAAGGAGCCATTTTCTTGATTTATAGGCGGCTACCATGGAGAATGCACTGTGACCACAGGCAGGGGAGGCCATACGTTAAGATACACATTTGGATATTTACCTCTGACAAAACAACCAGCATCGCTTTAAGAATTGTACCAGGTTGTTTGTTGACTAAGAAGTCAATTTATTTTCCAAAAGAGATATCTAAAATGAGCTTGGATTCATTCCCAGCACCAATCTCTTTCCTGTTATCAAGCAGATTCTTATGGCTCGGAGACACAAACACGGTGCAGAAAGGCCCTCGGCCTGCCCACGGGTGCAAGGCGAAGAAATCATATCAATAAACTACAGTGAGCTCTGTAATCAACACAGCGTGGATCACAGGTTGCTTATTGCTTTGGGGAGTAAATACTATAAAATGCATTTCCAAATTAAAGCCTTCCCCAATTAGTTTTGCTCCGTTTTTAAAATGTTCCCCTCGCAGGTTCTTACAGACTGCTATCATTCATGTATCGACATCATTTGGCTTGTGCCAGACAGGAGATGAGGGCTGAAGTCTCTTGACAACTCGAGAGTGAAACGGATTGATGGTGGGCTCGAAGTAAAGAGTCGGGCAGACGGAGCCTCTCATTAAACAGCTCCAGATGTGTGCCAGATGTCTGGGGGTCTCTCCCATAAAAAAAAACGCTCATCATAAAAAACCCCATGGCCGATGTGATCGCAGTGGGCAACCGGTGTTGCTTGCAGCGGCTTGGGCACCTTTCCAAACCCGAGGCAAACTGTAGATCATGTCATAAACACTGTTTTAGTCTATGTGTGGAATGTGCGGCAGCGTGTATGCATAGCATTCTCTGAGTGCTACATGGGGAAGGTGGGGGCGGGTGGTGAAGAGACTCCTGGCAATGTGAACTATGGTTGAACTGTAGGAGGGAGTGCACTGAAAGGTTGGAAACAGTGGGGGTAAAAAAACTCCAGCCCCTTCTTCCATCAGTCATACAGGGCCCGACAATGGTCTCGTTTTCAGACATTCCTCTATGCATTGTCGATGACCAATAATCTTTCCCTTACTTATTTTCTTTTTTGTTCCAATCCTTGTTCTCATCACATTCAGCCCTCGGTGAATGAAGACGCGCCACCTCTCGCAGACAGCAGATGAAACACATATTGTATCTGGTAAAGGCTTGGAACCTGTTAAAATAGAAATGCTGTTAAACCTTTAGGGTACACTGTGAGATGTAGCCCTCGCTCTCCTCGCTTCAATTGGCGGAGCGGCTGGCGAGTTAGCTCCATTCATTTGCCAGCCACTTGAGTGCACATTGATTTTCAATCCAGAGGGTTAGCACATGGTGTAATGAGAGAAGTCTGCATTATTCATACTTTGCCAGGGCTAGAAACCGCATGTGACCTAAATACCCTGCAATGGATTCTAAAATAACAACAGGGAAACACTGACAGACAGTAAGGCAGACAGTGACTTGAAATGAACGAGGTAGACAAAGGAAGGGGTGGGGAAAGAGGAGGGGATAAATCTGGGGAGGGGGGAAGATGAACGTGGAGGTGTGCAAGTGTGCATTTGTAAAGTTTGAGAGCAAACTGACAGCTGAGTCTCTTTTAAGATTGCTGTGCAGACATGTTGTGTCAGTCTGTTGTTAGAGTGGCACAAAGACAGCATTAAAACAAACAATGTGTACAATCAATGTTAATGTCCATGCATTCATATCACGTAGCATCTCTCAGGCCTGACTGCTGCACACATGGGTTTTATTACAAGGAAACTTAGAGTAAGCTTCCTCCTTCTGTAATTGCATTATGAATTCTGTCTGTCACCACCCCCATGGCTCATGCATCACACTTTAAGAGCATTGGCGGCTTTAAAGGTGACATGCAGTACTTTTTAACATATTATGTACAGTAAGATGTGATTGCAGACAAAAAGGTGACCTATAGTAAGTGATCATCTTAAGAAAAACAACCACCACTGTGAGAAAAAAATCTATTATTTGTCCAAGAGGTAATGGGGGAACAGTGGACTTCCATTTCCTCAAGTGTTATAGCAAATAGAGTGGTATATCTGCAGTGGGTGTTGAGTTTCAAATGTTAAGTAATGTTTCATTTAGTGACATGTGAAATGATCAGCTAAAAATGCCCTGTGTAAAAGAGTCTTAATTTCCTGGGTTTTTTCGGAGTCAGAAGTGACCCACATTTTATTGTGATAATCTCTTAAAAATATACTGTTTAAAATGCCACAAAAACATACTAGAATCGCTTTACCCTACATTTAGTTAAGAAACTGTTTTATTGCATTACAGATAGGACACCTAACGTCCCTGTCATTTTTCAGTTTGGAATCCACCACAGTATTTTCCACACATCCTGTTTAATCTTTTTGTGGGGGATACAGTGAGCCTATACTTTACTCTAAATGGGACCATAATTTACTAAATGAACATCATGCTGTATGGAAGAAGACTGAAACTAGAGATTGAGACCATAAACTCATTAGGAAACTGTTTACTGAGCTCATAAATCAAGTGAGAAGATGGCTCATTTTCTCGTGAGCTTACAATCTGACTTCTTTTTGGCTGGCCAGTAGAAAGAATACAGGTTTCGAGCACTTACTGGCTTCAATTTTTAGACCCAGAAGCTCTGCTAACTATTTCCTATACTGTCTATGACAACAGCTTACATGATACATTTGGCATAATGTCAGTTTAATTATATTAATTATAATTAATTATAATCTAGTTGCCTCTTTGATGTTTTTTCATTAGTTACAATAATTAAACTCAATACTTCCTGCAGATGTTTCACATTAAAAGCCTACCTAAAGAATAACTCTGACTGTCTCTTCTCAAACAGAAATATGGTTTTCAGTCAAAAATTATTTCCAGTTGGTTTGTCAATTTTCTGGTTTAGCTCCTGACTATGAAACTCAACACTTCCTGCACATTTCACATTAAAGACTTCCAGCTGCTCCAAGGACCCAATTCCTCTCTGGTAGGCTTTTAATGTGAAACATCTGCAGGAAGAGTTGAGCTTCATTGACTGATGAAAATGAAAGAAAAAAATGGCAAAATAGAGATTGAAATTAATTTGTGTATAAGAAAAGTATTTCTTTTGCAGCTCACAGCTGCATATTTATAAGTATGAGTTGATGTAAAGAAGAATTTATGCTGTGGAAATGACTGTTATGCTGACTATGCTTTACAATGTGAACAATCATAGTACAGTTAATTCTACCACCCCTCACCTTATAGGGACAAACTTTTATTAAATAAAGCCAGGACCTATTATTGCAATACCAGCTTCAGTAAGCGGTCATCTTTATTTCACATCATCTTTGTTTTTATATATTGTTGTGGCTTTTTCCTTTTATTAGACAGGACAGCTTGAGAGATAGACAGGAAAGGGGGTTGAGAGAGGAAGGATGAGACGTAGCAAAGGGCCACAAGTCAGAGTTGAACACATGGCTGCTGAAGCAAGGACTTGGCCCTATCAGGTGAGCTTCCAGGGCGCCTCAGTGGTCATCTCCAATCAGTCTTCAAATAAATTATTTGTCCAAGAAGTAATTAAATGAAAACGTGGTTTCACCCAAATTTTTCACTTCCCTCTAAATGCAGCTGGCCAATTCTTTGGAGATTTCTGCTTCCACTCTAATACAATGGAAGGTATTGTAATTTATTTTGTAGTGCTCACAGCATTGAAAAGTTGCATTTTAAAAATCCACAATTTAAGTTTGAATGAAAACAATGAGGTCTGTGGAGTAACTGTGACTCATTTTAAAACAGAGTAAAACCAAAACTATCTGCATGGATAGATAACACTGAAGTTAAGTGAATTTCTTTGTAATTTTGACGAACTGACTCTTTAAAAATTCTGCTTAGTTTAGGACTCCAAATTTACCTCAAAGCCATGCACTACCTTCAAATATGTGCCTGCTTATCACAGCTGACAGGACACTCTCTCTGCTCAGGGGCCTGATGCTGCCATGCGGATTTCAGGGAGGACAGAGAAAGAAACATTTCCTGGACGTTTGGGCAGGAATGTTTCCTTAAGCATCTGTATGAGAAGAGTAGAGTGTCACAATTCTCCCGTCAGATGGAGGCTTTGATTGTCTGTTGGGGTCGTGAGCAGGTAGGACACTGACAGGTTAGAAGTACAAGGCCAGATGGGAGGATGGTATGGGGAGGGGATACAACAGATGGGGAGAGGCTGGAAGTGTGTGAATGACAAGATCTATTAACCAGCCCACTGACATGCTTGTGTGATGTTTTGTTGTACTGTTTTAGAATCTGTACTTAACCTGACCGCGCTATGGTTTGTTTCACAGAACCATCTGGGAAGTCCTCGTTGGAAACTGTTTGGAAACGGGCAGGCACTTTCAAGGAATACTTGGCAGCTGTAATCATGCAAGTGCATGTGATTGAAAAGACCACTGCTATGGTCCATAATGGGACACTTAGGAGTAATTTCCCTTTGAAGAACCACAGAATCAGAGTGTCAGATTAATGCTGATTATTTTTCCAGTTTGAAAACAATATTGTTCAGACATGCAATTTCAGACCAAAAAAACAAACAAAAACAGCCTTCAAATAATCAGATGTGTTGAAGTCTTGTTGTGTATTATCAAAACAGTTACAGTGTGAATGTAAAATTCTGAATAAATGTATTAATATGTGCACTTGATTACAATATTTCCTTTGTCTTTATGTCTTCTATTTATCTCACACACACACCCCTCAGTGATACTGACTGGGCCACTGGCATTCCCAGGAGGTGTGCGATGTTTTCAGCAGAGTTCAGTTTCCTTTGTGAATCCCCCAGTGGAGGTAGAAGGCGGCGGGAAGGGCGAACCGGACCACTGACCCAACAACAGCGAGTGTTTGAGTATGTCCCTGGGGACGCTGCAGCGGCCCAGATCATCCGTATGAATCCACAAATCACACTCAGCAGCGGCGCTCATTACCTCACTGTTTGTTTCATCTGTTTTTTTTCTTGATGTTCAAAGTTCATCTGTATCAGACAGCCATGCGGTTATTCTTTTGTCTCTAATGTTGTGAATAATACAGTCTCTGCTTTAGTCTATTTCACACGCCAAAGGATGATCAAGGCGAAGGCAGCATGTGTACTCTTTATTATCTACTTTTTGTTATTGTTTTGTATGTTTTTTATATGGATGGCATATTTCATGTCTACACTCTGCCCCAGTCAGAAAGGCAAGATCATATCCTCTTCATCTCACTTTCAGCTGCAGGAACTGACTTTGTTCAATGGAATTTTTCAACAAAACAATACTAATATGGTTTTATGATATAGTTCTAGAGTCAACAGCTCTATGCTTTAAACTAGGATGCTGTACTTTCATTTCTGGAGTAATGTTTTGATGTGCCGTTGAGGTCAGGTGACATGGTGTAAAGAATGAGAAAGTCCACATATGGACAGGGCTGTGTATTGTTTAACATTTTTGATAATAGTACTGATACTGTTACCATGACTTTGATACCGGTTCCTGAACAATACTTTTTTCTATATCAATTTTATAAAATACATTTTAACATTATACATTATTGTACAATTACTCACTTCAACGGAGAAAGCTGGTTGAAAGACCTGGGAACAGCTGGAGAAACAGTTTTTACCCTGTGCACTTTACTCAACCCGGACAAATTAAACATAGCGTTAGTTCAGGCAGGCCACAAAGTCAGGCTCGGCTCTCAATTCCAGCTATATCATATGATCACAGCTAATCATAAACACACATCAGCTGATGGCTCAGCTGATTCCTCATAAGCTTCCTATTGGAAACCATAAACAGTCTGCTGACAGCTCACCTGATTCCCTCAAGCATCCGATTGGCAAATATCCTTAATGGCGCCTTATTTAAGCTGCTTTAGCCTGCCTATCTCTGCTGCTTCCTCTACAAGCTGTTTTGCAACCCGCCTCCACCCCAGCTCCTCCTTTTTTTGTTGTATCTAATTAATCAATGTCATTTTCTGATTGCCATTGATGCTTGCTCTGTTCTGTACCCTGGGGGGTCTCTGCTGCCGCTCTCCTTGCCTTAAACTTTTTCATGTATGCACATAGAAGGGCAGGGAGGTCCCAGAACAGAGCCATACCACCAAATGTAACATTCTGCTTTGAAGTAAAAGTTATTTTGACAAAAGTGGTCCTGACTGAACTGGAGTTATTATCAAAGCAATTATCAAAGGATTGTGTGCTGCGTGGACCCTGGTGACATTTTTCAATACTCTGTCGTATGGATGCAGTTTGGTCAGTGCCATAAAAGTATTGAAGCTCGTTACCCAGCCCTACATATGGAGGTGATTGGGGCGGATGGATGGGTCAAACAAAAGACTTTCACCCAGGAGGCCGCTGTTCATGTCCGTGTGAAACCAAAAGTTAACATTGACTTCTTTTTAACTTACGTTACGTTAGTTACTTATGTATGTAACATAACCTACATTATGTATGTCATTTAGGCAACTTATTTTAACCTAAACTTAGCCAAACTGTGACCGTTTAAACTCATAAGATGTGAAATGTTTCTCAGCAAGCTTTATTTTGAAAGTAGCACCGCATGTATCTTCCAGACATAGCAAATACATTTTTTGTTGGTATTGAAATAATGGTGCCAAGTGTCAAAAAATAGCCAGTCAAAAAGAAATGAAGCATGGTCTCTAATAAACAACAGGTAAAAACCTTTGGATAAATGGGGGCTTGTGGGGGAAATTACCTATGGCCCATATGGCAACTTCAGTATAATGTACATTTACAATTCAAATTAGCTCACCGGCATTGTCCTTTGTCCTTTCATGGTGCTAAATATAATAAGGGTAGTTGTCTTAAATTGTCATCACAGTGGTGATCTAAATTAACAATTTTGACTGTAATTCTATTGTATTTTTGTACTGTTTATTTTTGACAAGCTCACAAAAGGGGTCTTTAATGTAAGGAAACGATGAGTTTCATTTATCATAGCTTCACCGGAAACGACCAAACAGCCAAACAGAACCAACTATAAATAAATAGGTAAGTAAGATCCGGGTTTCTGTTAAAAAAAAAGGTCTGTTATACAGGGGGAAAGTATGAGTGACTTTATAATAATAATGTACATTTTGTTTAATTTAAGTGCTTTAACGGTTAAGTGTTGAGTATGCATTCACAGCTAATTAAAATAAGAGCAGATCAAAAAACAGGGGCTTCTTACTAGAATATGTAAACTAGAGACCTGAAGGCCTGTCTTTAATTAAAGCCTCAAATGAAGTCCTAAAACACTATTTTACACTATAAACTGTATGAATACTGTAAAAGAAGAGCACAAACTGAGGCACAAAGTCAGATACTCCTTGTTATTTGCTGGGTAAACAATATTTGGACTTCTGCAAAGATGGATGAGAAAAGATAGTTTTCCAGTGTGTTTTGGAAACATTTCACATTTGGCTTGTGGCTAATTTTGTTAAATGAAGAAGAGACAATTTATCAACAGGAATAAAACTTTGTTCGCAAAAACAACAAATATTGAAATTGCTTGACTCTCTGTGCTGATGTCTATTCACACTTCAGAGTTCGGCAGCACTCAAAGCTGCACACCTGAGCCCCTCACTGGGAGAAGAAATCCCCCCTGGGTGAACCTGCCTGCTGGTTTTCATGTCAGAGCAGATTTTTAGGTGGTGGAAGAAGGTGAGAGGGAGGAAAGGAACGAGAGGGAGTAAATATGTGGAGTTGAAAGTTGAAATGAGCAGAACTCAGGCTTAGGCAACACAAACTGGAGTGTGTCAAAGATTGTCAGCAGTGGGAGACGCCAGGGGCCACATACAGTGAGGAAATAATCCAGGAACCATGCTGCTATCTGGATTACTCACTGTTGACTGAGATTGATATCATCACGTTCTGTCTGTCTGAACACCTTTTAAAATACAGACTAGTAGGTGTGTAAGAATATCCAAAAATACCTTTTTGCAATATTTTGTTTTGTCATGCTGTATTGATTCTCAAAAACCCTGTATTAATCAGTGTTGTAAACCTAAACAGAGGGCTAAGATGTTGGATGTTACAGGTACTGTGATAAATACTAATGCAGGTCCCACTGTTCTGGTTGCATAAAAAAGTAAACTTTTTTTTACATAGATGTTATGCATATGGTGGTGTGTACTATACTATGAAAATTTGATTTAAAAAAACAGTATATCACCTTGCTTACAGTATCCTAATATATTACGATATATTGAATTGTAACCCTTGTATCGTGATACTTATCATATATCGCCAGATGTTTGCCAATACAGAGCCCTACAGACTAGTGCTATTTAGAAAGACTAAACAGACTATTTTTTTATGCTATTATATGCTATTTTACCACATAATTATATTTTACCAAGACATAAGCCCTATTCGCACGGGACTAGTATTACCTGGGAACCTGTAGTAATTTGTAATAATTGCGGAGGTCGTCTGTGATCTTAATCTCGTGCGAATCTGCCATGTCCGTAATTTGTAAAAAAGTAAAAATTCCACCGCAACTGACCTACCATATTTCGCCAAACACAGAGGTCATGTGATAATATTAGTCCCGTGCGAATCGGCATCTCTGTGATTTGGGCAAGTTTTTTTTTTTTTTTCGTGTCTTTTTTCTGCCTTTTTCCCAGTAGAGAATTATGGAGGCTGCGTTGGCAATTATAAATGAAAGTTTTGACATTATTTTGATGTTTGTGGGCATGCTGGGAAAACAGCAGATGGACACTGATGTGAGAAAGATGTTCGAGCCGTTCGACAGCATAGAGGAGTGCACGGTGCTCCACGGGCCCGACGGTACCAGCAAAGCTTACGTCAGATCAGTAACAGACTGTTACGCATAGGTTACGCAGAGCCTTGACATCATATCCGGGGGATAATGTCAGTAAATTCGAGTTAAAACACAGACTTCGCTTATCCCGTGCGAATGCGCCACACGAAACACAGACGTGGTGGGGTAATTACTAAATCACATGAGGTCCCCAGGTAATACTAGTCCTGTGCGAATAGGGCTATAGACATCAATTAAAACAAGTTTTAAATGAAAATATTTATAGCTTTTTCCACCACGACAAGTGTCTGCCAGTGTCTACCAATGCGAGTGTAAACTCATAATATTAGATACAGTAGGCGCCGATCATAAACCAGGGTGGGCAAAGGCAAACATGACACGCTGACCACACAAAAACACTGCACATTTTACTGAGTTGTCCTAAAACAGCACGTTGGTCTACCCAGTAGGGATGGAGAGATTCACCGATTTGAATCGGTGGTCCGAGACAGACGTTTGCGATGCGAGTGCACTGGTAGCTTCAGTGTGCATCGGATACAACTGCTGGCTAAATGCACAATGTATCTTTCTTTGCGTGTCTGCATTGGTAAAACCCATGGTTACATCGATTATTACATAGTTTATCTCCTCTGCACCCGTGGTTTCGAGGCGCCTTGAACGCACCATCACTATCTTTTTACACGGCGTTGCAGACACAGTTAGTTAGTAAACAGAAAAAATGGAGGGAAGCAACACAACAGGTGAAGAGGAGATATTAAGCGCACCTTGGACAACAAACAAGTCCAAAGACCTCTAGTTGATATACCTCAGTGTGAGTGATGTTTACAGTTGCTGTGGCTGTCAGTCAATAGTTTAATTTTTTACACTTACATTTGTAAGCAGTTGCAATTGTTCTGTTATATTGTTGAATAAATCTCAATGATTTCTGCTCTCACTGCTCAGTTAGCCAACTAGAAGAGTGTCAGCTCAAGCACATCAGTCTGGCAGGCAGTAGTATGGGCATTGCACTATGATGAAGTTATTTGCACAATGCACATTGTTGATGTTGGGAAGTGTTTTGTAAAACATTGTGAAATTACAGACAGAGAACACTATTAGTAAAAGGACCTGAGAAAAGGATTGTTTGTTTTGTTTTTTTTATTAAGAGGCCAAAAAGAAATTGCCCGAATACAATACATTTAGTGTTGTATAAGTAGAGAATGAGATTAAAAACACATGTAATGAAAAATATATTTTTTGTTTATGATTTAGTGTTCATTAGGAATAAAACAATCCTCTGTCTGTACCATATTGAATTGCATCTTCTTTTTAAGTTGGATTTATTGGTTTGCTTTATAGAAAACAATCAAGTATCAAATACATTAGAAACCAGATGTGGGCTTGTAAATTCTTTGTATTGTGTTGAATCGGTTTGAATCGCATCATGAATCGTATCAAACTGAATAAGTCAAATCGTTGTCAAATCATTAATGAATCACATCGCATCATGAACAGAGGTGAATGGTATCGCATCGTATCGGCAGGGTGCTCCACTGTATCGTTAATGTATCGTATCGCTGGCAGCGTATCGAGATGTGTATCGAATCGGCCTCAGTGGTGGGGATTTACATCCCTACTACCCAGACCACAACAGCTTACAGTGAATGACTGACAGTACAATGGAATGCCCTTCCAGGTCTGAAAAGTGAAGCCAATGCACAAGGGTCTTAAAACCTGCATTTTATGTAAAGGCCAGCAGGGGGAGCTCCATTGACTGCATGCACTCTTATGGAGAATGAGTCGACTTCTGACTTGATTTATGAGCTCAGTAAACAGTTTCCTAATGGGTTTATGGTCTCAGTCTCTAGTTACAGTCTTCTTCCATACAGCATGATGTTCATTTAGTAAATGATGTTCCCATTTAGAGTAAAATAGACCATAAAGCAGGGTATGCTTTAGGGCTTGTCTACCTTATAATTGACAGGTCATTCTCAGTGAGTCTGCCAGCTCAACGTACCAAAATCAGATCAAACTGTCAAACTAGGTAGTGCTGATCAAATATGGATCCAGATTCTGTTCCTGCGTTTCCTATTTCTCTCCTAAAATCCTTTCAGAAACATATTTTAGTGAACTCAAAACTGTGCAGCCAATGAGAGCAGCTCAACTCGCAGTACGTCACCTCCACTGGCTCCGACAAACTGTCATGGTGACGACCAAAATGGTACTCCACAAACCAATGGGTGACATCAAGAGGATCACACTTGGTCAGAACACATCAGCAGCAGATGCAATTTAAAGCAAGAGAGAGCGTAACACAGCAGAGGCCACACAAAAGGCCACAAAGTCAGCACAATATCCAAATCAACCTGATCATTAGACATATATTTAAACTCACGCTGACGTTTTCAAAGCAGCTGCTGGTTGTTGTATAAAAAAGTTATTCAACACCTGAGGACATTTTAAAGAACAAATCCATCTATAATTTCCCAGTTTAGCAGACTAATTCAGTTTACTAATTTAGATGAACCAGCTGCTGTTTTTCAAGTTCAGGCCACCAAGTCTACTTGAAAAAGGTTGGCGAATGATAGCGGTCTTGGAAAAGGTTAGGGAAACCATTGTCTCCATGGAGATCATTTCCAACAGATGACGAATTAAACTGTGCACACTCATCACTGTCCTAGTCACTATCAGGGGAAACCCATTGGAATTAGATTGGTATGACAAGGCGAACCACTGTCAATTTGTATTTGTCTGTTGCTCTTTTCCTGTTCTCCCTCACTGTCTTCTGCAGGTACATTCAGGAAATTCCTTGAACATGTCCATTCCAGATCAACCTCTAATTGGTTTGTTTGAAATCTGGCTGTTCAATCACTGTCCTTGAAGCAACATAAACCTTGTTTGGAAGAAACCAACACTAACTGCTGACAGGAGACAAATTACAGTCTCTGGTGGTTAAGTAACATAACACATGTAAACCTTCTTCACCAACTACAAAAAAATGTTGATACTGAACAGAAACATATTTAATTATTTAACATGTATAAAGTGAACAAATGACCAATCCTGTTGTTTGTTGGTAATGTTCTAAGTCTACACAGCCAGTTAAGGTACAGTATTTTACAGATTGTGTCTTTAGGACAGCATGTACAGTCAGTATCAGTGGGGGTGCAGGAGCAGTACTCACCAACAGGCGAGGGTGTACTGCCGCTGCTGGATGGCTGCTGGATCTGTAGCCTCTGTGGTGATGGTGGCGGCAGCTGAGGCAGTGAGCTGATGATCGACGGGAACAGGAAAGGATACACTCCGGGTGTGTAGCGCCTCATCTGGACCAGCGGAGGACTGCTGCGGGGCTGGGTGCGGCTGGCGGTCTTCATCACAGGGATGGGCCGTGGGTGCACTGAGCACTGAGCGAGCTGAGGCTTGGCGAAGCTGGGAGGCCATCGGGTGAACCCTGGCTGCAGTTAATGAGTCTGGAGCAGGTGTGGTACCACCTCAGCACTCCAGAGATGCATGGTGGCGTAGTTTAGTGTCTCCCAGGTCGACTCAGAGGTTTTTTTCAATAACTCTGTAACACAGACACACATTAACTATGAGCTAAATCTCTGTAACTCAACCAACAGATAACTGATTCTGTACATACTCATGAAAACTATCCTAGATGCTATCAGGAGAAACCCATGGGAATTATCTTGGTATAAGAAGGTGTAGCACTGTCAATTTGTATTTGTCTATTGCTCTTTTCCTGTCCTCTCATTGGCTCGTCTGAAATCTGGCCATTGGATCACTGTCTTTTAACCTGTTTATGTGTTGTTTGGTTCGTTGGTCAACCACTTTGGTCCTGACTCAAATATTTTAAAAAACATGCGACAGATTGCCATAAAATCTTGTACATTACGGATGAAGTGAAATGCCTTCAGTGACTTCATGACCTTTTTTCAGGTGCCACTATCACTGTAGGTACCACTACTGGACATGCAGGTTCTGCGGTCAAGATAGTAAATATGCAACATGCAGTTAAACTTTCAGAATAAAGCTTGCTTAATTATCGTTGTGAAACAGTCACACCTTAGTTAGGTTCAGACACAAAAACTACATGGTGGGGACTAGATACAACAACCTGATGTAACTTAAGTATGTTACATACTTGACACAAGAAATCAGAAGAAAACACTAGATGGATATCTATAGTGTCATATTTTGAAGCGAAGTGCCACTGACTGAGCAGAATTATTAGACAATGAACAGTATTTGACAACTTAGGAGTAAGACCAGGTTGGGCTTGGCAGAATGGTGGTAGACATTATTAGATGTTGGAAACCTCAGTTCACTTTTCAGCGACACCAAATATTTAGTGGCATTGAGGATCGTAGCTCTATATCTTAAGAACAGCCTTGTTAAAAATGTATTTATTTATGAAGGTCACAACATGTCCTTCCTTATGGAGATGATTTTATTTGTTAAGACAGCAAGATGAAAATGGTGTCTTTTCATTTGAATGATTTCCTTCAAGCACCTTTGGATTGCCTGGTTGGTTGTAAACACATCAGTTCAACAAGCACTTGACCTTCCTGCAAACAAAACTTCAGCTCTGTAAAGTAACACTAAGATCTTGGTTATGTTGCTGGAACAGATAATTCCTAGGATTCAAGGGTTTCCCCAAGATATTCCCTGAATTGTCCTCATAAATCAGCTGCAGTTTCCATCACGTCAGGGTAGCTGCTGTCTGACTTGGGGTGCCGATGAAGATGAGCAGGGTGGAGCTGCGATCAGTCCTCTCTGCTGAATTCTGTTTAACAGAGTTATAAACTGCTACGATATAATGGTGCTCATAATGCTTTAATCTGCAGTCAGAGGGTCATAAAAGTGATCTGTAACCACACTTTGTAATTAACAACCACTAGATAGCGTCATGCTGGTGTGCTGCATGCCGCTGAGGAAAGTAGAGCCAGAGGAGAGGTGAGAGTAGAGAAAAGGACTGGGACATGGTATTAAAATATGATCTGTATCTGTGTGCCATGCTCATAGCATGGACTGTGACTTGAATGAGCTGAGAATTGCTGGCCCACTCTGAAGACTCAGATTCATGAATTAGACAGGTGAACATAAAGTTGTCCATATAGGGGTTTTAAAGCTGTTTTCCAGTGGGAAGAAATGAGATTGCTGCATTCAAAACCATCATCATGTGCGGAACTTAAACATTATGTAACTTTTCTACCTTAAAGTAGCAGCTTCCGAATCCAGGGCTAGGTTCAGACTGCACACCAAAGTGACCCAAATCTGACTTTGTGTGAACAGTGTGAACAGTCCAAATCACATGGAATCGGATCTTTTCAATTCTGATGTGTCAGATTGAGATTGGTTGTTTTTAAAAAAGACTTTTGTTAAAAGGACTTCAGGACTCAGGATAAACTGACCTGTTCACACTGAAATCTGATATGGGCCACATTTAAAAAAATAATGTGAACAGCCAAACAAAAAAATCAGATCAGAGCAATAAATCAGAATTTAACTTTACAGAGTGAACATGGCCTTTGATGCTACAATGAATTGTAATAGGGTGACTGGTGCCTCTGTCATTCCCACTCTGTGCCCCACACGCCTGTTCTCACACTTTGTAACTTTTGGCTCCTAGTCTTGATCAAAAATCTGTTCTCAACCAACAAGTGTCATCCACGCTTGATATAATGGAGCTTGAGTGTAATCTTAATTGGATAACTGATCAATATTAGATTTTACGTCTTGTCCTTGGGAGACTTATTGTACTGTACACACTGAAGGAGTTTTTTTGTTTTTTTTGTTGCCACATTGACCCTTACAGTCAAACATTAGCTGTTGATATGAATATTATTCTCACTGCTTCCTGTGTGCACAGAGTCATCCAGGGTTAGGGGCGGGGGGGTTGTCTGGTGTCTCAATAACAGGTTGAAGCAGTGGGAGATAAGAGATGCTACAGCTTCCAGTGGGAGGAGAGTTGCTGCGTGTTTGGCTCCAGCAGTTTTATCTCCCTTAGGGTTCCCTGCTGTCATACACACATTACTGCAACAGTTTAATCAAGAGGGACAGAGGAAGCACACACATTCAGCAAGTTCTACTTGGGAAGTCTTGAAACTTTTGCTTTCAGAAAAGAGTGAACAGCAGAGGTGTAAGTCACACGTGCATTTCTCAAGCCTTCCCAAGTCTCAAGTCCCAAGTCACTGTGGCGAGAATCAAGCAAGTCAAGTCATTGTCAAACAAGTCAATCATACAAAACTGTGATGATGTAGCCCAGTCCACATTAAAATCTGTTAGAAGTTTTGTTTTATTTTCAACATTAATGAAAACTGTGGAATGTTTGAACAACAATTGAGAATGGAGCGCAAGATTCATCATAGCGACTTACTACTGCTACACGGTAGTTACTTCTCCTATACAGGAATCCGGGGAAGTACTGGAAGTAAACAAGTTGCCATTACAGCAGTGGCAATGTGAATAAATGCAAGTACTAAGAAGTGTAGTAGAATTTCCTGCTTTTCCCTTTACTTTCTATGTAACACTGAATCTTACGGTGATGTCTACAATATTGGGAAGAACCTGTGCAAGAACCTGTGTCTATAATATTGGGAAGAACCTGCGCTCCAACAATAGTGGCAAACTTCAACAAATGCACAACACACAAACCTTTTTTTTTATTGATATTCACAGCTGGAGAGAGACAGGAAAGGGCGGCAGAGAGAGAGTATGACACGCAGCAAAGGGCCACAAGTCAGATTCGAACCTCGGCCGCTGCAGCAAGGAGTCAGCCTCGGTACATGGGAGACCAGCTCTACCAACTGAGCTAACCGGGCACCCAACACACAAACCTTTACTTCATGAACAATGACCCTGTCTGAGACCGTACACTTTACATAGATTCCCTGGGCATAGAGAGGACCAAGATGTCCACATGGCAGCTGTACAGCCCAGTTTATATACGTCTATAGCTGGTAAAAGTTAGTGTGTGAGCTTTAATCTTTAAAATATGATCCCAATGGATTCCGATTTAAAGTAGAAAAACCTTTCAGTGACAAGGTAGGAGCTGTAATGGGTGAGCTATAATATAACCCCTATCAGAGAAATCAAGTGATTTTGCAGAGAAAAAAAAATCTTTTAGCGAAAAGGTAGAAGCTGTAATCACTTTTTGGCAAGTGCAAAATTGCATTTTATGGCTTGTACTGGCCTTTAAAGGTATTTCAAGTGGTCAAAGTTAGTATGTGACGTATACTCTTTAAAATGTAATCCTCATGAAATTAATCAAGTCATTTTGAGGCAGGAAAAACATTTCAGTGATAAGGTAGGAGCAGTAATCACGTTTTGGCAAGTGGATTTTATGGGGTTGTATTGGCCAATTGGTATTGGTAAATTATTTCAACTGGTAAAAAAATGACTGGATTGGTCATAATCTGGGGCATAGCAGGCATAATAATTCAGGGTCATAAGGACAATAGCAAAAAGAATCTTTATTTTATATATATATATATATATATATATATATATATATATATTACCAATTAACAAATCATGTTAATTAAAGCCCGTTCCAAATATATTCTTAAACAAGGCTATGAGACATACCAAACACACATAGAAACAAATACCCAAGACATACCTTTACTATTACTACAGACATAATGTTATGTAAATTTGCACTATGACTGTGACCAATCTAGCGACATTATGGCGGTTCAACAAAGCAGTCTCCATAGAAAGAGGGAGCTACATCTGTAGATATATAAAACTCATTCTAAGGAAACAAAAACACAACCATTGTTTTTTTCAGGTGATTTCTGCCAATAGATCCTCCTAAATGTTACACGGTGACTATTGGTTAATATTGAGGAATGCGTGCAAACACAGTTTTTTTGTTAACATTGATTAGACAGATACATTTAGAGATGTAAGAGGGAGTAAACATACAGACACACAACAAATCCATGGAACACTTTTCACAAAATTTGTTCTGGATAAAAGCTTCAATTAATAGAGACCACGAAAGGAAAAGCACTCACAGAGCCAAGTTTGTGTTGTGCGTCTTATGTACTTGTAGTGCAGTCATGGCAATGCTGTGCAGTTCTCAGCAAGAAAACAGCCTCTCCAGTCCAAGAACACACAGTACCATTGTAAAGGCATAATTCCTAATCGCTGCAGAAAGTAGTAAGTGCTTTTTTGCAGAGATGAGCCACATAGATGCACGTCATCTGTTCCTGGTACCTGTCTGTTTAGAGTATTATTTCTCCAGCAGAATCAATTATTTAGCCAAAATGTTCTAAGTTATCCAATTAACAGAAAGTCAGTGGCATTATAAAAGTCCTGCTATACCTTTAAATAACAGTCCAGATACCTAGCTCCAAATGTATACTTAATACACACTGGGACTTCATAACAATACACATGGTAAGGTAAACAGTGCTGCTCTAATGATTTTAAATGTCAAAGAGAATGGAAGTGGAGAGGAGGAAGACAGCTACTTGTGGGAATTACTGTGTTTATACTGCAACATAACTTTCTACAGTCTGCTGTTATTCACACTGTGTCTTCTGCAGACGCATCCTTGGTCTTACGACTTCTAAACAATCTCCTTTAAGAAACTTTCTTCCTTCATTGTGGTGAGAAACAAGATGCGACGCGATGCAAGAATAATTCATGAGGCTTAATTTAGAAATGTAGCTCCTGCCGCCGTAGCGGATAGAAACCTGATAACAGCGCAGCCACAGAGCACGGGCTGAATAAATATAGAAGGCATTAAAAACAAGGAGTTAGTGTGTTGCTATTTGATGGAGAAATTACAGTGAGATTTTTTTTAGTCCAGCTTGGCGTGGACTTCTGTGTTGCAGCATAAGAACTGATATTACAGTGATTTATGGAGTATAATGATGAAGTTGATTGATTACAGGTTTTCTATGCGAACGGAAACTGAATGGATTGGAATGATCCATTTTAATCTGATAACATACAGAAATACATACGTTAATCTGAAACATTCATTTTTAATAAAGTCACTGATATAGGTTTCTATTCCTAGACATTTTTGTGCACAGCATTGCAGCTAAATACTGTACCCTTTATACCCTGTGCAGAATATATACTGTATGCAATTTTAAGCTGTTCATATCATATAAAGGCTATCATATACTTAAGTAATGCTAAACCTACCTTGGCAGTCAGGTTTTTAACTAAGGGTTTTTAGATAATATGTACTGTATTTTGTCGTAAAAACGTATTGTTAATTAATTCTGTCAGTAAAGATTTACCGATACGAGTTTTAACGTTATAGATGCGACTACATCAGTACATGATGGATCTAAATGTACCGCTAACTCGGCAGAAATTTAATTCATCTAAATATTTAAATATATAGATTTTAACTGCTGCCTGTTAAATGCAATACAGAAAATGCATGCAAGCGGTAATGATTCTGAATGTGTCAGAACAACCAGTAAGGAGACTGAACATTTAGTTCATATATTACAACACAGTGTAACATCACAGACACTCCCGAAAACATGGAATAAACGACTTTCAACTTCACTGAAACAAGTACTGGCGGACTTATCGTTACAATGTTTGTTTCATCCTCTCCTGTCCCTGCCTGAACCTGCCATGTCTTCCATCCCAAAATCCGAGTCCTGGTCAGAGCTGCTGTAAATCAGTTGGCCTCTGATGGTCTTGGAGGCTGTGAGCCCGGTTTCATTGAGCGATCACCTGGCAGCAGTATTCGAACAAATAAATAACTAGAAACTTTTGATTAACCATTATCAATTTCAGGCTTAACTCAATAACTTCCAGTTTAAGCACCACCCACGTCGGGTTTAACACTAGCCCATTCTGAGTACGGATACGGACAGAGATAGGATGCAGATACAAATAATGGTATAATCACTCATCTATTTGATATTGATATCATTAGTGTATTTAGTGTAAAATGGATAATGGCTATTTAGACTGTACCAGTTCAGAGCCAACTGGTCTTTTGTCAGAGGTTTTTCCAGCTGGTTCGGAACTGGATGAGGAAGTAGACCAAGCTCTGCACACTGGCATCAAACAAACAACAGGCTACTCATCAGCAAAAACGACCTTGGTCCCATTTCCTCACATCTGTATCTGCGCAGTGTTTATCTATGTTCCTCAGACCTCTTGTTTCTCTCTTCCCATTCAGTTTAGCAGCTCTTGGCTCCCCGTGATAGATGGCGGTTCCCCCGATGGCGACCCCTGGCATCTGTATCGCAGCCAGAACGGGCCAAGTGGTGCTAACATGCCTCAGAGAAAGGTCAATAGACCTGAATGGCAATACAGGTATCGACAGTGTCATCCATCAGAGGCTGGAGGGGCTCGACAACGCCATGACGACAATTGATTGTACATCAGTCACTCCGGGATCAATTGCAAAATCATTTCTGCATCATTTTCAGGTGCAGGGAAATCAAAGCGAGCAGCCTTAAGGGACAAGATATATGACAGGCTCTCACCTAATCAGACAAACTGCACAAACACATTAGCTTCATTATACATACAGGAGCTATGATTTCCCCCCTTACTCGATGTGCATTATTCATTATGCTACATGAAGGGACCTTCTTCAGTGTGGGAGACACGCGGGGGAGCTGGGCGTTTCATGTTGAGCATGGAGCTGCTCCAGCTGCGAATCTTGGGACCCATTCCAGGTATCAGGAGTTATGAAGACACCACAGTACAACTCCATTCATTAATTCACATGCACCCATAGTCACACGCAGGCACAAGCACAAAGACATGTGCACATGAAACAGTTCACACACACACACAGAAAATATCCAAACTGTTTGTATCTCACACTGTACTGTAAGTCTTTCTTTGGACAACTCCTTTTACAGAAACAAAAGGCAAACCAGGTTGGTACAACGATCAGTGATGGAGATCAAAACAAGAAAAGAGCTAATTAGCTCAACAGTGAGTCAATTTCCATAAGGACTGCATATTAAAATGACCAACTTTACAGCAGAAATAAACTGTAGTGTTCACAGCCTGGAACAAAAAACGGTTTTGGCCTCTATAGCTCATTCCTCCATTAATGTCACACAAAATCGGTGGTATGGCCCTTTAAATGCTGGAGAGGGATATGTTTTGCAGTGAGCTCACATTCACAAATACAGATATACCTGTCTGACAGTCCAACAGGCTCAGAGATGTGTCCAACCTGAGACTGTTCCTCTGGGTGTTATTATCTCCACACAGAGGCACACTGGGAAAATGTCTAAAAGCTGCTTCTAATCATGCTAAGCGTGACCAACCAATCCTGGCCACCGTCTCCTCAGGACACACATGTACAGACGTATGGCTGTGATGATAACTTCTGAAGGATATACTGTTACAAGAAGCCATTTAGTCCTCTCTCTATCTTCTCCAGCAGGTACCATATGTACTGAATGCTGTATAGTACCAGGGCTACAGAAAGACACAAACACTAACAGAAATGGAGCACAAGCAGATTAGAGGCAAGAGGAGTTCTAGGACACATTAGGACGTTGGATTTAGTATAATTCTGTCATTTAATGTACTAGGCTATATGTATGTTTTTTACTAGCTTTTCTCAGTCTTCATTGGCAGTTTACTCAGTTGTCATAGAGATGGCTCAGTTGTCATCATCACATCTCAAGAATTCTGTTGGTAGATTGAGTTGTTGAACGTAAAGAATTCCTTTACAGTTACACCACAAAAAATCAGTTAGGGTTAGCTGAGACAGGTTGATGCTTAGACTGTTATTACATTTACACAAATGGCAGAAGTTCAGAAAGACTGACCTCATTTTGTTCCAATAGCCAATCCAACAGCTTGTCAGGCACAATCTTTTCCTAAACCTAACCAAGCTGTGATGTCAGCAAGCTTTATTTTGAAAGTGTAACTGGACCCTGCATATTGACACTGCCACACCTAGGCGAGCTAAAAACTGACTTTGACACGGTGGACCAGCGTGTGTATTATGCACTTTGGTGTGATACTGGGTTGGTAGCCCATTAGGTTAATATTAATATACTATATATGTTTTTATTTATTTTTAAACAACTAATAAACAAAGCAGGCTATAAAATAGCCTAACAAACCCTCTGTAACCTGTTTTGGTCTTGTAGCTGTCTAGAGGGAATTCATTTAAAAGTGTCCCTCAGTGTTTGTTGCTTCAGTGCAGCCTTAGAGTTACCTGAATGAACTGGATTCTCGTGACATCCCTAGTAAGGATAGTATTCACTTTTAGACTAGTTCTGGATTGTTAGGGATAGTCTGTTTATTTGGCCCCAACAGACAGAATAGGCTGCTGACCGCATAGGCATTACCTACAAATAGTCAACAAAGTATGCACTGACAATGAACTGCATCAAGTTTTTAATAAAGCTGAAACATCTTCAATGTATGTAATCACCTTTTTGTCAGTTCATGCCACCCAGTACCATCACGTGTCTTTCCTTGACTTTTTATGCAGTTATGGCGCCTCTAAATTGTGCTTTGCATTCGTCTTTAACACATCTTTTCAAACCCGAGCAAACTGGATGATATTCAACCATCTTTTTTTAACCTATTGTGAATTCACAAAACATTAGTAATGATATACTGAAGTGAAAATGTAGTTTTAACTATGAAAATGAGCACCAAAATAAAGGCTCATGGTACAGGACATTTGCATAAATATGTTTTTTAGATTTCCCAGCAAATGGAATACACTACAGTACACAATACATAATGGACCAAGTTTAAATCTGAAGAAAGAAAAGCTCAGGCCAATCTTAAACTGCTTCAGTGCACCAAATATGGATTACAGCTTTTAGCAATCCCCTTCCATACAGCCTGTCAGCCTTATCACTGCTTAGCTTTGGCACAGAATGGAAGTGGTATTCAAGAAGATACACTAACTGCTAATCATGACATATATTTTCCAGCTTGAGCTCAAAAGAAAACATGCTTTATGTAATATGTGATTTTATCATCAGTGTCAACATAACTAGAGAAATATGCTCCCTTTCTTCAGCGACAAGCGGCTGACAGACAAACAGTGCTTCCATCAGGACACTGACGTCTAATATGCTGAGCATTATATTTCTCATTTCATCTGGGGCCAAAGCACTGGGTCATTATATAATGGTGTAATTAGTGCTGTTTGGTATAAAAACAGGCTCAGGAAAGCACAGTGCCTGATAAGATGCCAATAAAGAGGCGCAGCGTGTTAACACCAGCTCTGAGGGACATAAGCCCCCTTTTAGATTCAAAGAGAAACACTTAAAGACCAGCCATCACAGCTACATCCTCTACTGTTTTCATAAACTCGCAGCCACCCCGAACTGTCTGTCTCCTCGCTGAGCCTGGAGCCGAGCCAGGCACAATATTGTTTCATTTCTCACAGAGGCTCCAGAGGAAAGAGGCCTTTTCTCCTCCTGCCTCACACTCACAGATCCACAAACTCAGCTCTTTATCTCAGCTTCATGCAGACCTAACAGCAAAAAAAACTTATTTCACATCCACATTGGGCTTTGCTTGTTTTCTGTCATCACTGAGTATGTATGCTCAAGTTAGGAGTGCCACGTTTGAACCCCGAGGCAGTCAACCAGCTCGGCTCATCACCTTGTTTGTACGAGCTGTGCTGGCAACGGTCGCCAGGCTCTGTCTTTTGTTTCCTGTTCCCCCGTCAGCATCCTGTTGTCTGCTTTGCATGGAATAGCCTTGTCCTCAATAGCGCTGTTGTCCTGATTAAGCTCCATCCGTCCAATTAGCTCTGCTTGCTCATGAGCTCGAGCAAAACGTTCTCAAGTCTGAGAAACTGTTTCGGTAACACTTCACTTGAGGAGCGTGGTGATGCATTACAAGTAGATTATGGATCCAGCTGAAGAGGTAAAACCTGTTATAATTCTGGCCTCTAGTCCCTAAAAACATTAGTCAAAATCTATGCCAAACCCCAGGACTCACCCCAAAAGCCACAAGGCAACGTCCCGTTCACCTCACACTTTCCATCCCCCCAGACTATGAAGAATAGCGAGTATGCACCTAAGAGTAACAGTAGAAGAAATATAACCTCTACTACTTGTAAGCTAGCAGTTTACATTGTTGATCAGTGATACAGTATATTTGGAGTTTGTGACAAATTTACAACTTCACTACCACACATTGATATCCCCTGTTCTGTCACTCTCCACTCTGCTACCTCGTTCAGAAAGCATTTTATGGATGTGTGAAAGGGCTGTGTCTGAGCTAAACCAGGGTGTTAAGTTGCTCTTGAAAGGTCCAGTGTGTAAAGTTAGGGGGACCTATTGGCAGAAATGGAACATAATATTCATAGGTATGTTTTCATTAGTGTATAATAGTCTTTCAACAATTCAAGCCCTCCAAAGTAAACGATAAAATTGATAATTTGTCAATGCCCTCAAAAATGAGAGTGTTGGGGTGGCCTCAGGGTTGAGGCACCGACCATGAACCACAAAGTCCCCAGTTCCTGTCCAGCTGGGAACTTTTTTTGCATGTCGTGCCCCATCTCTCTCCTATTTCCCTGTCATCTCTAAACTGTCAGCTATCTAATAAAGACATAAAATGTCATAAAACATTTTTAAAAAATTCTGATCTAGCCTTTCAAAAGATATGGTTAAAGGGGAACTCTACCGATGGTACACCATAAATCACAAGTCTGTTGTATAAAGTTGTGTAAAGCCTTTAATGTCTGCAGAGGGAGTTGTGTGAAATCTGATGAATTTCCTCAAGTGATGTCACTTGAGGCGGCACCAGTTTAATCTGTATAAACAGATATCTGCATATGAATGCAGAATCTGTAGGTAAGGGACGAAGATCGGCTGTAGTGTTGACCAATCACATTTGAGCAGGCTTTGGTTGCATACAGGAAAACTGTCTGTTGGGGGAGTGAAAGAGGCAGAACTCAATGCAATATTGGAACTGATGGGCTATCATTGGATGTCGATTTAGCTTTTTGTTAGCTTTTTAACAATGATTATCTGCAAAGTATGTATAGATTTATTTATAGAAATGAGCAAAAATGTGTCTTTCTCGTCTTTCCTGTGTATCAAGTTTATAATGGGACTGCCGAGGAAGATATCCGCTGGTTATATCAGAAGCCCCCAAAACACTGGCCGTTGCACCAAGAGGCTAAATCTGGTTTGACAGTTAAGGCGTGGATGCATGGTTATATCATACATCACAGTGCAGGTGGAGTTTCATGTAGTAAATATTTAGCATTTAACACTGCTGTAAAGTCAGGAGCTCAGCAAGTTATTGTTATTGTCAAGGCTTTCCCTTTCTCTGGTTCTCTATTAACATGCTCACAATGGGTCTCTGTAAATCTCAACAATACACACACCCGCAAGGCTGTGCCACCTCTGTACAAGATGTTCTGCATCTTCGTGGTCTCAGAGAACAATTTGGACTTGTACTGAAGTGTTCCAGTTCTCACTACTTTCTCATTACCTAAACCAAGGTGAACATGGAGGGCCCTTTCCAAACTGACAATAGCTATACTGAGACTTTACAAACATTTAGCAAATAAGGAAAAATATCACGACACAACATTTTTGTACTTGTTTGATTATTGGCTCATAGCATAAAGATTGGCACAGGCTCAAGAGTAACAGAAAAGGGCTTAAAAGACAACATGTGCCATCAGTCAAAATGGAAGCAATGACAACAATAATAATAATAATAATAATATTTATAATCATTTGAGATTGAGAACATTTGAGCTGAAATCAAGATCCCTTTTCAGTTGGCCATGGTTAACGTTTGTGGTCGTATAAGGACCAAAGGGACACCTAGATCAGTGGTTCCTAACCTGGCAGTCGGGACCTCCACCTGGAGTCACCAAAGCTTCATGGGGGGTTGTGTGGGATTCTTGACTTTAGGCTCCTCAAGAAAACTTTCAAAATATGCACAGTAGGCCTATATCCCAGCATTTGGTTCACTTCTGTAAATTCTTAAGTAAATTGTCTAATAGAACAATGGCCAAGCATCAGCGACAAGAAAACACTGAACACTTTGTCAAAAAAGAAGTCTAGTAAGTGTGTATGGTTGTTAAAAATGATTTAAAAAATACATTTTACAGACCGAGAAATCTATAAGAAGTTCCTTAAACAGGAAATAATCTGCTTAAAATTCATCCAAATCACTCATTCTACACAAACTTCTTGCAGTTACTGAGTTCACCGTTTGGGTTTGTACACTTTTGAATTTATTATCAAATATCCATAAAATATGTAATTTAAGCAGGTGTCATCAGTTTTTCAAATCATAGAAAAGGGGTCTCTTAAGGAAAAAGGTTGGAAACCACTGACCTAGATATCCGCAATTTGATTCCTATTGTCAAATTATTTGAAGACGGTATGTAAATGTCATCTCGGTCTTACTCCCACGATGTTAAATACTGCTTGCTTCAATACAGCTTGGTCAGCGGCCCTGCGCTTCAAAATATGACACCGTTGGTATCCTTCTAGCATGGAGCCTGGAGCATGGAGGTGGTGTGGTGGATGGATGTCTCAAGCGAACAAAGGACTTTAACCCAGTAGACTGCTGTTCATGTCCCACGTGAAAGCAAGAGTAAACAAAACAAAGTAACGTGTGGAAGTAAACTTACCTAGAATGTTAAACTTAAACTCAACCAAACTGCACCTGTTTCACAACATTAACCACACAAGCTTTATTTTGAAAGTCTAGAAATGTTGCTAGAGGGGTACCTACCGCATCATACTTTAAAGTGGAGGGCCCCTGACCAAGCAAGTTTTGAGTGAGACATGTGTGTAAATTTCCATATTAATAACACAACCTTAATAATAATAATTAAAAAATATATTTTTTCATACTTTTTCTCCATTTTTCATCTCACATAAACACAAACCTGAGATCCCACCTTATTCTTCAGTTAATCCCCTGAAGAATCCACACATAAATACACAAACATCCTTGTTTGTGTTGACTTTCCTTATGGATTATTCTTTCGGATGATTTCTCTCTGTGTGTGAGGCTCTTCTTTTGTTTGCTCCTGACTCACTCTCAGTCCCTGTGGCTGGTTTGACAGTAGCCAGGTTCCTATCCTAATATTTTTATGCAAATTATGATGAATTGAATAAGAAATGCTGAATGGAAAGTGCACATTTAAATTGAAATTTTAGGAAAAGTGTTCAAGTTTGTACAGTTGCTTGAGGCTAAAACATTTATAATGCTAAATTGGAATGGAGACGGATTTGTCAAATATAATGACATACAGAATGTTTGGCAAATTCAGTCTGATGAATAGTTTAGCGGATGTTTACGACAGCTAAAAAGTGGCTTTGGACACAACTTTGCAAACCCTCCCTGTAATGTTACTATTTATAAGTAGATTTCTTTGTTCATCTCTCTGGACTGTGCAAAATATGGCTGTAAAAACACTAACTGCTTCTTGACATGAATGTGTTTTTGACAGTCAGGGAGCTAGTTTAGATTCCTCAAGTCAGTCATATCATTTTTTGTGACATAATGATGCTCATTACGGAGCTTAGACGCTCAGACATCAGGCAGTGGGAAAATAAGGGAAGAAGCCAAGCAAACTATGTTGCCTTCAAAGTCACTCAAAATCATGGTCACAGAGTGGCAGTGAAACAAGCACAGTGTTTTGTGATAAGCTGCATGCAGCTGGGTATTAAATACCCTCACTCAGGATTAGAGGCTGAGAAGTGTGGTGTGGTAAATCTGTGCTTTACTAGCTGAGCTAAACCCCAAATGATGCAGCAGTCAGGCTCAAAGAGCCTTCTACGCTGGATCTAACAGCTGCACGTGTGATGCATACAACACAAAATCATTTTTGGAACCAACCACTAAACTAACCAAGTGCGTAACTTCTTGTATGGTTGTATAATATTCATGCTAATCAAGCATGCTGATGCCACAAGAGCATTGTAAATAGAAAAAAGGCAAAAACAACTTCAAGCAAGTGTAAAATCTGCACATCAGATTACCTTGATGGAAACAGGTATTTAATGAACCAATTTATCAAGAAAATGAAGGAACATAAATATAAATTAGATGAAATGACCAAGAAGTTATTTTGATCTTAAGGGAAGCATGAATGTCTGTGTCAAATTTCATGGCAATCCATGTAATAGTTATTAGGATATTTCAGTCTTGAAAGTGGTGGACCGGCTGACTGACATAGGCAGGTGTCATTTCCCAATTACCAAATCTCAACATCCTGTTGGGAAGTTACATTTAGGGGCTGATCAGACAGACTGTCACACAGCTGTTTTTACCCACAAAGCTTTAATGCATGGTGCAGCGAATGGCCTGACCAGGCTCCTGAAAAGGCCAGGCCTGGTTGCAACCGTATACACCCCATGGTTACACTATTACAACTAGTCAACAAATGTGACTGAGTTTGGTTACTGCCCCTATGTCTACAGCAAGAGTATTCTCTGTAACATAGAAGAGGCCAGTCAGAACATGGATTCACCTCAAACATCAGGGCCTGTTACACCACTTATACATGCTGCATCAGCAGAGCATTCTTTACCCTCCATATCTTAACCTACTGTAGGGTGGCCTGGGATTGACATAAATATCGCATTTTGAAGTGTTTTTGTTTTTTCAGCACAAATAATGAATTTCCAGTCCGTGTTGTTTCCACATGAACAGGCTCCAAAACCTATATTTAAAACTACATTTGTGTTCAGGTGAAGGACAAAGGTTTCCAGATACAAAAGCCCCGGCATGATGACAGCACTTGGGAGGATGATGGAGTAGAGAAAAGTTGCTGTGTTGGAGCAGAGGTCCAACACAAATATTTAGTAAGGAAATGTCTCATGGAATATAATAATAGTGCTCTGTCATATTTTGGCTCAGGAGCAAGGCTCTTTTGCCTTTCCATCGGAAATGTTTCTTCCATCACTGAGCGATTGAAAGTGGAAGTAGGCCGGGGGGGTTAATCGGTGTGTCTGGAAAGTTTTTACTTTGAAGCAGAGAATAGATCCTGGATTTTAGCAGGAAATTTAGTGCAGGAAAATGTAGTGAGTGTAATTATGGCACTGCTTTAATAGAACCACATAGACGCTAATGGAGTTAGCACATTGGTTACCTAACCCAGTATGTGATGAGAAAACATCATTTTTGTGTCCTCTAAAGATAATTATGTGCATATCAAGGCTTAAACACATTCAGAAGATTTCTTGTCAAAGCAGTTTCTAACCAGCACAGGTCAGAGCAACAACCTGTCTTCTGCTGCAGCTTGTGGAAAATCCACTTGAAGCAGCAGAAAGGAGAGGCTCACTGGGGTTGGAAAACCAAGAGACTGTAAGTCCACTAAAACCTTACAACAGCAGGATGAAGTGACTCTGCTGGACCAACAGAAAACGTAAACATTTCAAATAGTGTGCAGTGCATACGCCAAAGTCCGATGTTGCGTACCGGTGATTCACCAATCCTTTACCTTAACTTGTGTGGAGAGCACATACCACCTTGCGTGACGTGGTTAACGTTGTGAAACAGTTGCAGTGTGGTTAGATTTAGGCACCAAAACTTCTTGGTTAGGTGTAGGAAAAAGATTATGATTTGGGTTCAAATAAGTATGATAATACCGCTGCACCCTGATAGTCGACGTACTTTTTATTAGTCTGATATTCGTAGAAAAACAAACATCAAATTCCATTCAGGAGCTATACCTTGTTACCCGTATCAGGATATTGTTGCAACACAGACCTTTACTCTGGTAACAACTATGCACTGTCGCATAAGCTAACTGTACTAGCTTCTGCCACCAGCTAGTTAGCGGTCCAAACTCTCTGTACCCGGACCGGGAGCTGGAAGGACAGGAGGAGTTTAAACACTAGTGTAGGAGCAGGGGGCCCAGCAGGGAATACTACCAAAGAGCGGGTCCGGAACAACCGATCAACTGACCAGTACTCTGACTCTGGGGAAGAGGAGCGAGATTGTAGCGATTTAATTTGTTACCGCATTTAACAGGCAGCTGTTAAAATCTAGATTTTTAAATAATTTAATTATTATCATAAACTTGCAACAACTAGTTGACTATTGACTTTATCTAACTGCTACTGGTCGACCAAGAAAATCTTTAGTCGGGGCAGCCCTAATAACATCATCACAATAAACATCAGGGTGGATGATGGATCATCAGTCACTCTGTTCTTACCGACTGACTGACTCTGATCCAACTTCCATCCAGATTAGGTTGCCAAGATGCTACACAGAACAATTAAGGTCTGTTGTGCCCCCAGTGTCCTGAGTTATGTCCTGGGTTGTTTTCAACATAATAAGTCTCATTTTATATGTATTTTTATATTCTATTTGCCTTTGTTCATTTTAAAGGACCAGTGTGTAGGACTTAGTGCCATCTAGCAGTGCAGATTGCAACTAAGTGAATACCACTTAAGAGAAACAGTTTATTTATTGTATTATTGGTCCTGTTTTTAGGTGCATCAATTATGGCTGACTTTATATTTAGCCTATTTATTAATTGATTGATTCCATTAATATATTGTAAATTTAAATTTAGTTGCGAGACCGACTCCTAATCTATTGCCCTCTTGGAACATAGAGTATGTGTTAGTTAATTTAATGAAAATTTAGGAAGTCGTTCTGATGCTCTCAGCTTCAACAGTGCATGTTGGGTCACATTTAATCAGGCTACGAGCTAGCGGAGACTTTCCGAGATTACTTTTTAATTATGATATGCCTTTTGGGAGTTCTTTTTTCTTCAATACTGTAGTCATCACCTGTCCACAGAGAAAAGTGTCACATCAGAACTGGATTATGAGCAGCCACTTTCTGTCACACAGCATATTGTCAGATTTTTGCTGCTGGGGAAACATAAGCCTATTTTGGACTCCAGATGTAAGTCAGTGTTGTGTCTTTGGGCTAGCAGAGAATGAGCAGTGAGTTTGACAGCTTACAGTGCAGTACTCCTCAATGGAAATTGTGATTCAAAAATGATCATTCCCAATAAATGTGAATCATATCGCAAACAATATCTGGCAAAATAATTGCAATATGACTTTTTTCCCATTTAGTGCAGCACTACATGCTAACACACTAAACAAAGATAATGAACATTATAAACCTGACCTGCTGAACATCAGCATGTTTACCATTCATTGTAAACATGTTAGCATACTGGCATCAGCATTCAGCTGAGGACCACCTCACAGAGATACCATCATGGCAGACCGAAGAAGAAGAAGCGTGTTCAGACAATACAAAGCACATTTTCCACTGTCAATTTTTCAAAAAATCTAGTTTGAATAAATTTGAAATCCCATGCAATTTTTTCGAATGAATTTGAAAAGAAATCTCTCAAAACACATGGTACAACTGTATGACACCACACAGGAAAACACAACATAAAGACTAGTGGTTGACCGATATGGGTTCTTCAATGGCCCGTGCCGATATTTAGAGAGCAGGGCTGCCGATGGCTGATAATGCAGATATCAAAACAAAGAAAAGTCATGCATAATTCTATTCTACACTAAAAGAAATTCAGGTATAGGAAGGATGCATGACAGTTCTAGTTCAGAGACAAATTTCTCTCGCCAGAGTAAAAACACGCAGAGTGTTCTATAATTTCCTCACTTGAAGGTCTCATGCTGACGACCTCTGATGAGAAAAATTAAACCTCAACACCGACTGTATGCTGAATTACCACAGAACAGCTCATGTAATGACATCGGAGTGACTTCTTTGTTGTAAAATGGTTAACGGTTGAATTTACGTCAGAGACTTACTGATCATCAGCGTCACACAGTAATGACATTAGCTGCTGGTTTTGTCTCGTGCCGTACAGTACGTGGCGCTCAGCACATCAGTCAGGTCAAATGAAAAGCTTCCGAATAATCTGCACGAGCACATGAACACACCCTGCTCACATTTACACAGATGTCACGCTCTTAAAGTAAATATCTGCAGGATATCCAGTCTGAGGAGAACTCATTAGAATATTTTTGTCATTTTATGATAATTCAAATTTTTTTTTGCGAGTGTGTTGACTCATTTTCATGCTTCATTTATGAGTTGAAAACTGCCAGCAAAGCTGCTGTAAATCCTTTCATTCTGTCAGCGAGTGACTCACACTGACTCGACAACACACTTCATTTGGTGATCATCCTGGCCATCATTATAGGCCAAACAAACAAACGCCACAGAGTAATGGATTAGATATGCAGCGAAAACTGGGCCAAGCAGGGCGGGTGGAGTTTCTGTTTGAGTGCACGAAGGGTGGGGAAGTGAAGTGGCGGGGGGTTGAGAGATCCTGTGATGTGGCATAACTGTGGTAGAAAAAATTCCTTTGAAGGTGTCAGAGCATGGACAAATTAGAAACGAAGACAACTCCATCCCATCCGATTTTATTAGGAGACAAAAGGAACATTAAGTGATGCAGATTAACATCGCGCACGCAGGAGTAATAACCATGATCAAAGATGGAGAAACAGGGCTTTTGGAAACATCTCCGCTTAACTGCGGCTCCTGCATAAAGCTGGGGGTCGTACAGCTGTCACGGCTCCCTCTCTGTCTCCCCGCCGCCGCTTTCCCCCTCTTTTATGTGTTTTTTTCCCCCCACGATCCTCCGATGCCAGAAGCACACAATGCATGCTGGAGCCCTGAGGAATAGTGCATCAGCTCAGCGCCAAAGCGAAAAAACAAAAAAACAACAAGCAGGCGGTGGGAAGGAGATTAACATAACACAGCGGAGAGAAAAGAGCTCCATTCATCAAACATACAGAGTTTGCTGCACTGAAGGAGCAGACAAGCACACTGTACAAGCCGGAGTGAACACTGCATACAGTACAAACACCAAAGTACTCCATATACACTGAGGATGCAGTGGCACCAATATAGGGAAGAAGAAATGCAGGAGATGATGTTAAATGCTGTTTGGGTCATGTTTCCATTTTCTTATGATGAACCCAACAGAGTCAGGTTCCTTGGTCAAATATACACTTTTGGTTTTATAGCGACAAAAAGCAGGCCCACACTTTTCCCATAAGCTACCCTGCTGCCTTAAAAATGTGAGTTAACTGAATTTAGGTAGAATAAAAAATCCAAAGTCATCTTGCAGGAAGGGACTGAATTTGATACTAACCTTCATCATAGTTCATAGTTAGTTATATTTAGACTTCAGTTTGTCATTCTCAAAAACAAGAACAAGGTCCCTGTCCACAGAACAAACAGTATCAAGCTGTTGTCACAGGGCTAAAACTCATCATTTGGTTCGTATAGAACATATTCCTAGCGCCCAAGGTAACATCTTCTTCTTGTTTGGTGTGGCCTGAAATCCAAAACCTAAATATACTCAGTTTACAATGATAAATATCAATGAATCACGTGAAAACTGCAATTCATTTCTATTCAACTTCATCTGATAGGTCTGGAGGCAGAGTTATCAAGTGTCATATCTTCTCATATCTCAAAGATATCCTTAAACCTGGACGGATAAAACCAAAACAAAATTTGTGGCTAGAAGTAAGTGAGAGAGCTTTTTTTTTTTTTAATTTTCAAGAACTAGGTGTGTAGAATTCAGTGGCATCTAGTGGTGAAGTTGCACATTGCAACCAACTGAATACCACTTTCCTTGCAAGCTTGTAGAAAGGTCTTATCTAGAGCCAGTGTTTGGTTTGTTCGTTCTGGGCTACTGTAATAACATGGCGGTTCAACATAGAAGGCAACCCATAGCATGTGTAGATAAAAACAGCTCATTCTAAGGTAACAGAAACGCAAGAATTCTTATTTTCAGGTGAGAAAACATACCTATGAATATTATATTCCATTTTGACGATAAATCCTCCTAAATGTTACACACTGGACCTTTAATGTCAGTTGTGCATTTCTACAGTAAATACATGCCTCTCTTTTCCAGCACTTGAAAATCAGCTGTTCATCATCTTTCAGAGTGTAAAATTACTACCTCAAGGCCCAAATGCAGCAGGCTTTACAGTGTCTAATAGATGAACAACATCTGCAGGTGAAGCGTGCAAATGTTGCTGAAAATAATGCTGCACTGGCACAGGATGAACTAAACAGCATAATGGATCATCATTCTCATTTTTGTCCAAGAAACAGGCGCATGCGGCTCTGCTGTTCGAGCCCAGTGCCTCATAATCCATGTCGTCTTTCATTTAGCGGGAAAAGCAGTTGGCGTATTGCGATATGGAAATAAGAGGAGCTGATCAAAGCTCTCCTCCCCTGGATGAGCTCCTCATCTGTCTCTCCAAGGACTCCTCAGCCTGCCAAGCGCTGCAGCTCCTAATACAGACGTTTCAGCACTCATGCCCAACCACCCGCCATCATTAAAATTTCATACTGACACGCGGCATACAGATTCCTGTGAGCCCCACAGTCTCCACTGTATCCACCTGACTGACTCCCTCCTCCTCCCCTCCTCGCTCCTGCCGACTGATTGGACTGGTCTGAGGTCTGAGGAGAGATGCATATCAGTGGATGACTGATTTATTAGGGCAGTATTGAGAGGGAGAGTGACAGTGGCGGTGAAGCAGGAGGTCCAAATTTAGATATTTATCAGCTGATCTCAGCTCATCTCATGCCTGCGAAAATCTCAAAGTGTTTTAGGAGGCTGCACAGAGAATATGCAGGAGGATGTTGGACATATTTTACCTTTCTGAATGACTGAATGAACAGAAAGCTGAACTCAACATGCCAGATGCAGCACATTGATCTGTCATCAGCATATTAAGTTTTAGACTTATGTATAATTAGAAGGGATAAAAAGATTACTTCAGTGTCGTTTATCAGCCAATATTAAACTTCCACTAATGAATCAGTATCTGATTTATAGCTGCAGCTAATCCACAACATGATATGCATTGATTAAGGACACACTGGCTGTTACCAATCTTTTTATATTCATACTGATGTTTAAGCCCTTCATGTTCTAGACACAGACAAAGAAACAGGTTTTTATAGAACAAAGGTTTTTTTTTTTTAACCCTAGATATCTAATTAGGTAATTGTACTGTTTTTATGTGAACTTTCAAAGGTCCAGTGTGTAACATTTAGGAGGATCTATTGTCAGAAATGGAATGGATAATATTCATAGGTATGATTTCATTAGTGTATAAAATGAATATAAGAATCACTAGGAGGAGGGGGGATGAAGCAAGGGTATTGCAATCTGCAAATACACCGCTAGATGACACTAAATCCTAACAAACTAATTCTTCTAAATCACATAATCTCATTTTAACTGCAATGACTGCTTTTATAGGCCACTTGGGGGCAGCATAAACAAGTTGTGAGCATGGACATATCACCTTTTAAGTCAAGCAGGTATTTTGGTTGTTACCTAAATTGAAGGTTAATTTCCAAATTAATAACATACATCTCTGCAGTGAATTCTTAAGAGTAAGATTTTATTCAGATTGTAATGTTTTGTCAAAATGATATTGAATTTTAGGAACATCCTTTCTACACCTGCAATGTTGTTAAGCTTTTTTGGGACAGAACATATACCTGTTGAGTAACAAAGAATGTAATTCCTGTTTTTGAATATCATAATGCTCAGTTTGGTGTTTTTATGCAAAATAAAGATGTTGAATTTTTTTTTTCCTTTCTCTTTTTTTCTCTTTTCTGTTAATATACACTGCTTGGATTCATTGTAAGGTATGCTTAACACCCACTGAGGATTTTTCTGTTCATTATTTGTTATTTGAAAGAAAAAGTCAAGCAGTTACATAACCTTGCGAAGCAGTTGGACTTGCGTAATCACAAAATCACGTGAGAACCCATCTTGCCAGGCTTCGGGCTACACGCTTGTTTTCAAAGACCGCTTCCCAGAAGGTTCTGCCTAACAAACCATCTGGTGCAGGTTAGCAGGTACAAAGCAACGTCATTTATTTAGGGTTGTGTTTGTGTCCACATGATTAATGTAAGTCTCTTTAGGTCTGTGTTTGGTCTCTACCAACTGAGAACTCCAGCTCTTTAGCTGCTAAATGCTCCTCTATATTAACCAGCTGTTTGGTGCTGAGCAGGTAGTGTACAGTGGGTTTGTAGAGCTGCCTGCTGCAGCCAAAAACAATGCTATAAAAGTTGTGAGAGTGAACCTAAACAGTACAGTTGCAGCCAGAGAGCTAAACAGTGAGCTCAAATGCACTGTAAAGCAGTGGTTCCCAACCTTTTTCCTTAAGGGACCCTTTATCTATCATTGAGTAAAGTGGCGACCCATGACTAAGTCACACATTTTATGGATATTTCATATTATATTCAATGCATAACAATAACAGTAGAGAACAACTGATAAACTGTAGAATGAACCCAAACTGTGAACACAATAACTGCAGTATATTTGTGAAACCAAGTGATTTGGATGAATTTTGAGCAGATTATTTCCTGTGAACATTGCATTAGAGATGAGTTTTCCACATAATTTTAGGAACATTTCATACAATTCAATCAAGTCTTTATTACGCATTCTTTTTTGACAAATTGTCTTGACGCTTGGCCATTGCTCTATTTGCTCTAATTGTTTGAACAGCGTTCTTCAACTATTTTCTTGTTTAATGTTTTCTTCCCAGATATTAATGAAATACTGAGATATAAGCCCTTAAAACCCCTTAAAATCAAGAAGGTCTTGCAACGCCCCTTGAAGCTTTAGAGACACCTCATGTGGGTCTCAACCCCCAGGTTGGGAACCACTGCTCTACTGCTCCATTAAACCGAGAGGAGCTGCATATTCTAGTGGCAATTCTCTGTAGGATTATCACTATGATCGACCCCTTTCCAACTATCATTTGAGACACAGTTGGTAGAAAAATTATTGATTATAGCCGCATTAATATCAGTCAGATAATGGATAACATAGTTGTATCTTACAAAACATAAGATTCAGATATGCAAATTCTAAGTTTCATAGCTACAGCGGGACTCACAGAGCCTACAGTTTTTGACCTCTCGTGCAGTGAGATGTCACAGAAGCATTTAAAGCCCTCACCATCCTCGCCTAGTTTTTCGCAAATATATGGTTTCCAACCATTGTGAGATTGATGCGCTGAGAAAAAGGAGGGGATGCCTGCCTTGATCAACATTATCTCCATGCAAATTCCAACCCTGGGGGGAAAAGGCACGTGGCTCCTCGCTGCTCTGCGCCCTTGCTGATTGTATTTGGGGGACACCGGGATGAAAACGCATCAAGACGCCCAGGGAGGCGTTCCATCTTTCTCTCCGCCGTTATTCAGGCATGGCAGAAATGAGCACAGAGACGCCTCCGGTCCTATTGTCATTCAGCTGCAGTGTCAGGACAGAGGGGAAAAAGGAAATGATGCAGGGGCGCCAAGGCTAAATTTGTGTCATCTGCCAAAACTCTGTTCTAGCACGATACACCCCGTTTAACCAACTTGACTGGAAACAATTGATTTTGCCCATTTTCACAGAAAGCAGCGGGATGTTGAAAGCGAATGAGAACATGAGAAAAAATTTGTTAAATAAAGAAAAAATCTGCCTACTCTTCCACCCCGTCTCATGCTTCATATTTCACACTGTAGATTTGATGCAGGAGCAGGAGACACATAAGAAATCAACCTGACATGTAAAAAGACAGCTGTGTCAGGTGTGAGGGGGAAGAGTGGCAAATTTAGTGGAGGATGGATGTCAGAACAGCTGCAGGATGATAACTCAGCAGCAACACAATGCCTCTGAAAATTCTAATGGTAAAATATTTACTGTGCTGAGCTCAATGATAGCAAATGTGCCTGAGATGGCCTCATCTCTGTTCTTTTTTAGCACTACTCTCAAATGCACATATACAAACAGATCAATAACTGTGGTTTCATCTAACATGCTCACAGTTTTATTGGCAATTTTTGGACACATTCATTCAGTTTTCTTTGAGTTAGCAGTTCCTGGGGGTTGTCAACAAAAGTCAAGAGTCTCAGCTGCATTAGACCTGCTTAAATAGGGTCAAGGGTCAGTGGGTTGGTCTTGGGTTTTTCTGTGTGCTATGTGTTCTCTCTGTGTGTCTAGCTGTAACTGACTATGTATCATCAGTCATTTCTATTAGTATAGTTGTTGTTGTTGTTGTTGTTGTTGGGCACCTTTGTCTCCCCCCCCCACTCTCTCTCTCTCTCTCTCTCTCTCTCACCCCAACTGATCGAGGCAGACGGCCACCCACCAAGAGCCGAAGGGTCTGTCCTAGTTTTTTTCCTTGCTGCCGTCGCCAAGTGCTTGCTCATGGTGGTACTGTTGGGTCTCTGTAAATAATGTTATAAGGAGTTCGGTCTAGACCTGCTCTATTTGAAAAGTGTCCTGAGATAACTTCTGTTAAGAATTGGCGCTTTACAGATAAAATTTAATTGAACTGAAAATTGACTACATTAATTTGGCCACAGCCTATAAGTAACAGTTCTAATCAAATACAATTATTATTTTACAGAAAATGAATCTTCAGGAAAGTGTTCAATTCACTAACAATTTCTATCACTGTGCATGTATTTTTCAACCACAGCAACAAGAAATTTGAGGCAGTATGCATGTAGATCGTAGCTCTGGAAAAATAGACTTGATGCTGGAAAGATTACTGCAAGTCAGTTCCACTTTGCATCTGGTAAACCTGCTTTAAAGTATCGGTTTATCCTACCAACAGTTGAGTTTGGGGGGTGTAGCCACATAAGTGTCTTCTAATCTGGTTCCTGAGTTTATTATCCCAGATGTTCAGCCTTTACATTTTGAGTACATAGTGTAACTATTGGAAACATCTATAGACCTCCTCTAACTGTTTGATTTCTATTATAAATTACTTCAATAAGAACTGGACCGATAAATCTTGTTTTGGTAAAAACTAAACCTAACTCAGGTAATTTGTGACCCCACTCATGTCAGACCTACATATCGATCTCTGCTTAACTGGGTTCTGGTTTCACACCCAAATAGCTTTTTAAAAGCAGGTGTTATGTCTGACTGTCTCAGTGATCATGCAATTATGGACTGTATCCAGAAAATGAAACAAGCCAAATTGCTTGTTAATGATTCCTTGTGATCATCATTCACTAAACGAGGTGGCTGTCCATCATTTTATTTTCCTCTCGCTGCAGTGCGCTGATGTAACAGCTCCGCCGAAAAATTAAAGTGAAACTTAAGTTCCGCCTGGTGGCATTTCCTTGCGCTTCCTTTCCCTATAATGTAATCTCATCCTCTGAACTGCTCGGCCATGGCTGATGAAGTAGGAAGGCAGGCAAGGGTCATTCTTGATCTTTTATTTGTAAATTATAATCATATATGTATTTTGTAAATTTTAATACTTAAATAAACATAATTAAAAGCACAATTAGACCTTCATATTGCCAATAGGGATGGGACACAATATTATCACATATTGAGATTTAAAAAAAAGTTGTGGTGAATGTCCATTATAGTGATAATCGTGAATATCTTCACGTGGCTTGAATTGAAAAAGCTGTCTGTCTCTCCAGCATACAGTCCAGTATTGATTTCCTGATTTATTTTTAATCAGGGGACAAGAGGGAGCTCACATCTTTCTACTCATTCCAAAATCCTAAGCCTGCCGTGGCAGAAGGCTCGGCTTGCTTCTTGTATCCCCCACAGAAAAAGGTAAACCGGATATCTGGAAATAGCATAGATTCTAAAATAAGCAACAGGGAGATACGGTGCTGTGAGGCAATAAATATACGTGGGAATCCAGTATTTTCAGTGCAAGTAAGAAGTGTATTTTCATGATTGTTGTGATAATATCGTCGATCGCAGTTATTTTGGCCAAAATAATCGGAACGTAAACATGACAAAACAAATTTCATTGAACAGTAAAAATCCATATAATTACCAATTATGCATTAGGGGGACTTGGACTCATGAATCCTGGTAACAGCTCTGACTGCAGCTCTGCTGACATAAAGCTTCAAAAACAAATGTGATGGCAGCTCTCTGCAGTGGATAGCAGTGCAGCAACAAGCACTCTTCTTCCTTACATTTCAAAACTGCTGACTACTTCTACTGAACCATAAAATGCCATGGAAGAAAACTCACGAAAGGCCAGTGAGTTTGTTGAGACATCATCAATAGTATAGCATAGCAGCACCATTTAACATAATGTGGATCAGACTGGGCACTGATACTCATTATGAGCTGTGTCAAGGCTCCAAGAGAAATCAATACATGCATAAATTGGTGCAAGAGGAGAAAATGCTGAACATAACTCCTAAAAAATGAGATGTTAGAGCTACTGTACAGCACATGTACACTGGACTGGCAGTTGGAATATTGTTGATGCCTCCATGCACACAGCACTCTGCATAATCAGCAGCACACATGCTGTAGCTGCCCAGTGTAATTTAGGCTAGCTATTTAAAAATAAGGACAAACACTGATGGTGCTCTATTGTGCAATCCTTCATTAAAAAGCAATAACAGGAGTAATCTGTTAATGATTTCCCCTCCTGTAAATGGATGTTTCTTTGTCTACCAAGGTCTTTCTGGAATAACATCCAAACAATGCCAGGCATTGTCCTGCAGGGCGGAGGCGGACGATTGTGTACGTAGCGTTGATGTTTTTAAAGAGCTTCTGGGAGCGCATGACTGATTTGTGGGGTCCGAATGGAAAGGCAAACAAAAAACAAAGATGTGAACTTCCTCCACCAAAACCACCGTCTGCTAAGTCATGGGATCTTGCGGCCTTGAACACTAAGTCACTGTTTCCAGGTCAGCCTTGGCAAGTCCAGATCCTAAAAACTTTAATACTGTTTAATACTGTTTGTGTGCTGAGGAGATAACAAGGCTTATCCCTGTGAATCCTTTCATTCATCTATGTTTGATATTCACTTTCTCCTAATCAGGTTTAAAGGCGCAAGCTTATTCGAGCATGATGTGACAGAGAGTTAGCAAATGTCATCCTGGGATTTAGTGTTTGTACCTGGATATTACTTTTTCATGTTTTTCTGATCTTACAAAGATGCACCACATTAAGACAATAATAATGAGACTAATTTTGTGCTCTTAAAGCTGCCCGTTTGTATCTAAGCTGTGGTGGGGAGGAAGGGTTCTGCAGGGTGCACACATTAAATTAGGACCTTTCTAATACCAACTAGAATATAATTTATTACCTGTTTTAATCATACTGGCCAAAGTATGAAAGTATGATGGAAAACCAGTAGGGACAATATTGCCTTGAATCATTTATGTCAGTACATCCCATAATATGTACCATTCTTGCTTTAAAATGTCTATAAACACTAGACATATGTTCTGTATGTTGTTGAGTTGTGTACTTTGATTATCCCAAATGTTTCCAACAATGTTTAAACCCAGACAAAGCTGTAATTTTATTCAAATTATTATTATTTTTATAGAAGTAACCTACTGCAGCATTAACGTTTTTCATTGTTCTGATACCCCCTAGTGGCAGAAACTGCATAGTGTATGTTTAAATCAATTAAACCTGGACCCGGAAAAGTGGCAGAACATGAATGAATGGATTCACCAATTTTAAATGATCAATTAATTTAATCTGATCTTTGCACAGATCAACACTCCTATCGACAGTAGCTGCAGCAGTGTCATCTGCAGGTGGCGACTGAAACTCCATGAAACAGGTGGACGTTGAACAGCCTCCTGCAGCACAATCCACTGTCACAACCATCCCTCTTGCAGATGTAGAACATCTCCCGACAACCCACAATCACATGCAGAAATATTTTACTTTACTTCTTACTTCTTCCACTTACTTTCATTGTACTAAGAGACTTTTAATACATCCTAATATTATTTATTATTATATCTGTATGGAACTGTATTCACCAGAAATCCTGAAACATGGCATGAACCTAAATGGTTTCATCTTAGTGCGGAAGGGCAAAAATTTGCTGTTGGGCCCCTCTAAACCCTCCCTCACACAAATTTAGACATATCCACCAAGTGGGGTCTGCGGCAAGTAATCCAGCCTTGGGTACAGCGAGGATGCCAGCAGATATACATCAGTACACGATGTGTATTCATAGATTCAGTTCATACTTATCGATGTCTGTCCTGTTCCTCTTTGCCTATAGTACATTCTGTGCTTTGGCAGAGATCCACAACCCAATACTCGAAGTTCAAAACACCAACTTTTCTAACCCTAAGTTATAAAAACCAGAGGTGGGAAGTACAAATACTTAATTACTGTACTTAAGTGGTATCTGTACTTTTTCTGACAACTCTTTACTTTTGCTCCCTACATTTTTATACAAATATCTGTACTTTCTACTCTTCACATTTACAAAATAGGCTTATTACTTTAGTTTGAATGCGTTAAAGGGGAATTTTTCTTTATTTTTGCATCATTGCACACCTTCACATAATCAAGACCAGTGCAAATCACATGACAGGCGTAAAATCGCTAAACAGACGAGAGACTCGATCCTATGTTTCGGTTAGCTTTGCACATAAACAGGCAACAGAAATGTCCTTCAGAGAAAGTGCTTTTTAGTTTTATACTTTTTTTTACTTTTATACTAAAGTCTTTTTTCTATCTGTACCTCTACTTTCACTTGAGTAAAGAATGTGTGTACTTTTCCAACCTCTGTCAGACTCATAAGACACGGAAGTCTCTTCTCTCTTCGCCTGCTTATCCCTTGTCAGCTTGTGGGGTTTGAAATAGTTATAACATACAGTATATGTAAAAACATGGCTGTTTAGCAGCTCATTCATGTCCCATCAACACCTGACACACCACACCAGCAAATAAAGCAAACCATTCAACTGCATTTCCACACAATAATGATGCAACTTAACAAAAGTAACTGCAGGCTTGAAGCTAAACCTCTGCAAGGTGACTTTCATGAAGTTTTAAAATTACCACGAACCAGTGGCTGCATGCCTAGAAGGTGCTTTCATTCAAAAATCAGAAAACTATATCAACTTTTTCATCAAAACAATGTAAACATGAGTTTAATAAATTGGAAAAATCCCTCTACATAACTTGCTGCCACACCACCACCTCAAGGGGCCACACCCACCCCCAAGGAGCGGCAATATATTCATTCCTTTTTGGTTGACATCACATCATGGTGCTGATTTACATGTTGCACTGATGTGATTACACATTACAACCAATACATATATATGTACATATGATAGACCAGGGCAAAAATTTTATTTGGCCCGTCACAATTTTTTTAAAATTTTAATCTATAACATCACTGTTTATGCCATTTGATTTTTATTGAGGTAAAAACACTCATTAAATATAGGATATAGGATAAATAATTATTATATTCGTTTCAGCATGACGGACAGAGTGACATGCAGGAAGTCAGTCTTGGGTTTGTTGATGTATTTGGTTAAACTGCAGTTGCATTAGTTCAAGTGTACAAATATGTCCAGTGTTATATTTCCAGTGTCATGATTTATTTAGAGAAATGTTCTCTTTTGAATATGGAAATCATCATGTGTCTCATGGCTGTTCAGTGAATGGTTCAACTGTTCTTCATTGAGCTGAAAAACAGCACAGAAAGCTCACTCATTGGTTAAGAAACACTTTTTGCTATTCAGTCTCAATTTCCAATTACTGACCTTACCTGACAAAAGAACAGATTTATTTTGTTTGCATGTCCTTTTTGGTGACCTCAGTGTCAGACAAAGCTTTCAACTCTTTTAATGAATATAATACTATGTTCAGACATTCAGATGGTTCAGCGGACAAAGCAGCAGCAGAGATTGGTAAAAACATACTGTAGACCAATAGACTGAAGTCGAGGGAAGATCTGGCTCTTGATGGCGGGATAATCAGCCTCCAATCCCTCTCCTCTTTGATAGAGCCCTGCAGCCCAGGGGCCTTGATCCAGTCCGAGAGCACTCATTAAAACCCCAGCAGAGAGTCCAGACAGGCCTTGGCTCATCATGTCCTTGTGAAACTCCAGCCACAGTGCACAGAGACAGTCCATGGTGGGAAACCAGCAGAGATTAGAACTTTTTAAAGCCTGTCTTTGTGATGCTGAATGACCTTAAACTTAGAAAGGACCTCCTTGCCAAAAGTACCTTAATAATTAGATTTTGATTGATTATTAACCCTTAGTACTTCTTCAGAAGCTTTAAAACAGGCAGAATTTAATTATTGAAAAAAAATGAGTCACTTTGCCAAAAAAGTGTGAACAAATTACAACTAACGAGTAATTCCTTTGAATTAACTGGAATGTAATCTGTAAAAATGTATTTGTAAAACCAATATTCTGTTCATTTGAGATGCCTCTGCTCCCTCACTGGACTGACAAGCTAATGTTACTGTAAGGCAGTGGCATTTTACAAGCAAAAGAAATGTAACCACATTTTTTCTTTTCAATGCTTGCTCACATTACTTCTCAGATTGTTTGATGGTGTGATTAACCATTCAGAGCAAATATCCAAACAATATTCAGTTTAGTTGGCTAACGTAGTGTTACCTTACCTGCTCCCTGAAAGCTGCAACATTGTCGTTCAAAAAGTTAATCCAGCCCGCCGTGGCCAAAATATAAAATAAAAACTCAAAAGGCATCATGTATCAGGTTGTCCCACATCGATCAGTCAGGAGTTATCCCTTTCTTTATCTAATAACACAAACGAAAAAAGTTATGGTCCATATGTTGATGGTGTCTGCCTCCCCAACAGTGACTTTAAATTGTGCTAATTTTTTTTCATTACTTTCAGACTAGTCTACATAAAAATTTTCGCTTAATCAGTGGCAAAATTAGACGCGTGGCGTCTCAGGCGTGTGATGGCTCTAATCTGTTAACATGGACGCTGAAATAAAAATCTAAACGTCCCAGTGTTTGGTTTATCCCTCCTGAGCTACTGTAGAAACAGGGCGGTTCAACATAGAAGGCAACCTGCTGCGTCTGTAGATAGAAACAACTCATTCTAAGGTAACAAAAACACAGTGATTCTTAATTTCAGGTGATCATAAACAAAACATACCTATGAATACCTATGCTGTGCCATCGGTGTGTGAATGAGCAGTAGTTACTCCTTTTGATGAGCAGGATGGCAGCCTCTGCCATCAGCGTGTGAATAGATGAAGACATGTAGTGTACAGTGCTTTGAGTGGTCAGAAGACTAGATAGTCCTTTTACAGCTGATATAAATGTAGTGGAGGAATAAGAACAATATCTAGCTATAATGATAATACTCAGGTAAAGTACAGTTACCTATCAAGTACAGTAGTTGAGTAAATGTTGAGTAAATGTGGTGAATTTTGAATCCCATGTTCAAATTTTGAATAAAAATGACAAGTTTGATTCTCCTTTACGCCCGGTCTGTTCCTATGATTCACTATAACACAGCAGAATCATCATTAGAAAGTAATGGATCACCAGCTGTACAGAATGGTTCTGTTATTTGTTACTGTATTTCTACGTAAGATACCAATCATGCCTGCAGAAAAAGAAATAATGAACCAATCGAGCCATATGCCGTAGAATGTCTGTGGCTGGGCACATATCTTATCAATCTAAATGATTTTTATAGCTCAGCAGTGGATTTTCATCAGCCCCAACCATGGATGGCATCTCTGTCTCCGAGCTCTCCTTCAGTGCAGCAGCTGCAGAGCTTACATCCCACTAGAATATTATGAAACTGACCTAATTTCCCAAGCTTGCTGCAGGCAGCGATATGGCTCCTTTGTACTTTTCATTTTAGCCTAAATAATTGATTCAACCCTCCTTTGCCTGTAATCTTTCCCATAAAATACCAACCAGTCATAGACTCATATCTTGTGCCATTATAAATTAAAATGGATAAATATGTAATAGTTGTTGTCACAATCCAATGGCAAACTCATGAGACATGCAAAAAAACATTATTTTTCACAGGCCACTTTTTGGTCATATTTAAGCACCACTCCTCCTCCTGTCAAAGCACACAGACAAATAAGTTTCCATTTCTATTTTGAAAGATTAACAGTCTGAGAAGTGTGGGGCTCCAAATTGAAAATGTTGCATGGTTGGTAAAGACCACTTTACTGATACATGCACCCACACTTGTGCAAACATGGACATAAAGCAACTGTGCAATTGGAAGCATGCCAGCCCAAAACAAGCTTCCTAGCCACCACCACCCCCCTCAAATAAAGTCCCCAATACAAACATCTTCCAGTGCTGATATACACAACGCCTCGGGACTTTTCCACATTCTGTTTGACACCTCTAGTCAAGTGTTCCCCGGCAGCCCAGAGTCTGATAAAACATTCAGAGCAGGATCCTGGCGCCCAGTGCTGCTGCTGCTGCTGCTGCAGCGGCTGCTCCTGTGATAAGGGCCCTCCTTCTCTAATTAAAGCCAAGTAAGCCCCTGCTGGAGCTGCCTGCAGTGAGAAACCTGCAGAAACTGCTGGGGATGGCTGTTTGAGGAAGCCTCTGAAATATTAAGACGCTGCTGACAAATGGAGGCTCAGGTGAGCATTCTGCTGTCAGCCTCTCAGCTTCACTTCCATCACGGCTCACTGAGACGGCTTACCGGTGGAGAGCGGCTGGAGGGTTCTCAACCGGGTTTGACCAGTGAAGGGTTTAAAGAGCCATGCTGATATTTCTTGGTATTAGTAGCCACCTTGATATCTTTAAACTTGACAATTTTCTTACCAAACCCATTATAAAATTAAAATTTTATAATGGTTTATAATGGCAAAATTGCCATCCACAAACTGTTACAAAAGTAGTAATTGAGCCAGCCATGGAACATAACTTTTCTCAACAGTACGCTGTGCTGTTCACTCCACATGTCAAGCATCTATTTATACAGACAATATCAGTGACGGACTCAGCCAGTTTGAGCAGGGGCGGAAAAAATAAAAAGGATACCAAGAAGTTGTGATGCATTTATGTTGAAACAGCTTAGTCGGGGTTAGGATTAGCATCCTAGGGGGCACTTTATTATGTTTAATCTATCATGGGGGCATCCAAGAGGCCACTTTTTCAAACATGGGGGCCACCAGTGGGGAACACAGGTTTACTTAAGATAGCTAAGGAACTTTCATTTTGTGATGATTCTGGTAGCCCCTGTGGACAAAAGCGGGAGTGTTTCTACCACTGATTAAAAGGAGAATCTGACCAAAATCTGAGCCAGTGGCACTGTAGTATAACATACACTGTTCCCTTGAGCACCAAATGCGTGTTGATCTGCAGATCAAAATAGCCCACAACAAATGCACCATTCACTCCTGTTTGTGAAAACCTGTTTTTATATAAAGCTAAAGACCATTGGCAGTATATATAATGGACAGAGCTTCCAGGTCTGAAAAGTGAAGCCAATGCAGAAGTGTCCTAAAACCTGCATTCTATATAAATTCCAGCAATCCCATTCACTCTAATGGAGAATAAACCGACTTGACACTTAATTTATGAACTCAGTAAACTGATGAGTTTAGGGTCTCAGTCACTAGTTTTACATCTTCCATACAGCATGATGTTCATTTAGTAAATGATGGTCCAATTTAGAGTAAAATAGATGACAGTCGCATATGCTTTTGGGCGTGGCTACCTTATGAATAACAGGTCATTCTCAGTGAGTCTGTCCAGTGCAGCGTACCAAACTGAGATCAAACTGTCAAACTAGGCAGTGCTGATCAAATACGCAGCAAGATTATGTTACTGTGTTGCCTATTTCTCATTGTGTGTGACCGGGTGAGTTACCATTGTTTCCTGCTATGGACGAGTCAAAACTGTGCAGCCAATGAGCTCAGAGCAACTCGCAGTACATCACGTCCGCTGGCTCCCGCTGACTCCATTCTTCACAAACCAATGGGTGACATCACGATAGGTTCACACTTGTTACATACTTGTCTGCCATTTTTAAATATTTAAGAGAGCCACACACAGGATAGGAAAGCCAAAAGTATTGGAAGACAGACTGGTCTGGTGCCATTAGCGGGCAACAGAACTGGGCTCAGCAGCCAGACCGAAACAGGATTGAACACAGCCTCCAAAACAGGGAATAATGTTATAGTATCAAGGTCATTTACAGTGTTTCCTGATGTGAAGATTGCTAATTAGTGAACCACTAACTGCCATTAGCCCAGTCAGCCACGCAGCTAACCTAACTGCAAAACTCTGCAAGAAGTCCTCAGTACTGTATTCCCTGTCAAACTGCCACCATCGGTCTCAGAGATTGTGTTCAGTCTCAGTCCAGCTGTGTTCACTGGAAAGTAGGGCTGCCCCCTGGCTAAAGATTTTTCAAGTTGACTAGTAGTCGTTAGATAAAGTCAATGGCGACTATTTGTAGCACATTTATTATATTAATTTAATTATTTAAAAATATCGATTTTAACAGCAGCCTGTTAAGTGCTAACGGAACAAGTGGTAATGATTCTGTATGTGTCAGAACAACCAGTAAGAAGACTGAACATTTAGTTTTTTCAACACAATATAACATTACACAAGTCTTGTTCAAATCACGGAATAAATACCTTTCAACTTCATTTAAACAAATACCGGCGGGCTCATCGATACGATGGATGATGGATAACGTTACTTACAAATGAACTCACTACAAACTAGCTCTTGTTGCTGCTTGTACCTGTGTCTTCGCCGTCAGTTCTAATAGTGCTGTTCAGAGCCACTGAAAATCAGCTGGCCTCTGTTGGTCTGCACCGATACTGTTGCACATTCTGGCACCACTGGCTAGTAGACCCCTGCTGGGTCCCCTGCTTCTAATAGTAACTCCCAATCCTTTGAGAGCTCCCAGTCCAGGTATAGTCAGCTAATAGGGCCACTAACTAGCAAGCCCCTAGTGGCAGCACAGTGCACCGGTATGTGACTCCCTTTGTTACAAGAGTAAAGGTTTGTGTTGCAACAATCCTTTGATCCCGGCGACAAGGTGAAGCTTCCAAACGGAGTTTGACGTAGTTTTTGGTTTCCTGCGACTATCAGATTCATGAAAAGTGGGTCGACTAAGACTCTTCTCAGCCGACTATTAGGGTGCAACCCTACTGGAAGGTAGATGCTGATGCTAGCTTATGGAGCTAGTCCCTCTCTAGCTGCCAGTTTTAACAGGAGACGTGTAAATATGAGGAAGCAAATAACACTCTGCATTCCGTTTCATGGGGACTTTAAGTGTTCTCGACAGATTTTTATTCTTGTGACAGAATAGCTAACACTACGGAACACTCAACCTCTAGTAAAGCATTTATGCAAACATATGCCTTGTAGTTAGAGAGTCGTGCTTAGAGGCAAAGAACAGCTTTGTACACGGCATCAAACAAGCAACCCTTCAACTGTAAGGCCATGATTAAAAAAGCAGTGGATAAAAGTCAATATTCTATTTCACCCTGTGGGCAAAACATTGTGTTGAAGGTAAAACCCATCTGCGACAAAAGGGGAGAAAAACACTTGTTAACAATGATAACTGACCTGAGAGGCTCACAAAGACATAATAATTGGCTCTCATATTCTGTAATGAGATTCTTCATTCGATCACCGCTAGACAAATGGACTGGAAGTATTGACACATAATGAATAACCTTTCATTTCATGAGGGGAGGGAAAGCAATGGGAGCCATAATGCCAGGACCATTTTCCAGTTATTCTATTTTCAGAGTAATCATGCCATTAACAATTCATTACCTTTTTATGAAATCACAACGACAGGGCTGAGAGCAGCTAATATTCCTCACAGCGCATATTTATACACAAAATGTACAACTCATTCGGGGCATGACTGCATGGCCTAATCCGTGGCTCTGATGACTGAAGTCATTAACAGGGCTGCTGATGACGGTGTTAGTCATTAGTGTCAGATTTAAGGTGTCACGGAGTCAACACATTAGCAGAGTGATGTAGGCGAGCGTGGACAGAGGGATGCGATCATTCAACAGACGTAATGGGCTTTGAGTGGGTGTGGCAGCATGGGACAGATTATGAGGGTTGGGGGGCTGGGAAGGGGGTTCTAATATGAAGTGGCATCTGACAGTATTAAAGCAAAATCTGCCAGTCTGTGGGTGCAAATTACAAAAACAACCGAATATATATATACATACTGTATATATATATATATATATATATATATATATATATATATATATATATAGTTCACCTTTTGTTATCACTTACCTCTGGTGTTATCTAGCCATTCTTACAGTTTTCTTTGTCCAGGTTTTGAGATTTTACAGCACTCTCACAGCACTTAACAATTTCATTTAAATTCAATGTAAAAACTCAAAAGCAACTCTACTTCTGCCAGCTACCATCGGCCAAGGTCAGACATTTTCTCACAGAAAACTGCTAACACTGTGGGTTAGACAAAATGTTACTGCTTAGTTTTCAAAATGTCAGAATGTCCCTGCTGTGTCCTTATCTTCCCCGGAGTTTGTTCTTGTTTGGAGCCTTTGCAAATCACCTTGTTACTGTATTTCCTGTTGTCAAACTAGTTAAAATAAACCTTAATTCACAGCAGAAGACAGTTGTTGCCAGTGTATTTTCATGTATGTTGTTCAGCGGCCGTTAAATTCGGATTAGCACAATAAAATGACAGAAATCTGTCAAAGAAATTGGCCAAAAAGAGACCAACCCATATATCCATCCATTCACCCAACCCTATGGTGTTCTGGCACCAGAGGAGCCAGGTCTTGCCCATAAGGGGCTGCCAGATTTAGGTAGGTTTTGGGGATGTTGACTAGGTCTGAACAGCAGTTCCAGCTAGGAGTACTTCAGCCCATGGGATTAGCCCAAGTACCTTGGCCATTCATTCATGACCAGTCTGGCAACCAGGTGCGCTGTATTCAGGCCACTGTTGGCCCAAGCCTCTCTTGTTTACTGATTCAGCAGAACAGCAGGATAAATAGACTTCTGTATTGATCTCCAGGCTTGGAAAAAAAATAGATTTTTTTCCAGCCAGATTAAATATATTGTTCTAAGCCTAGTAAGACTAATTCCTAATGAAGACTTACTTAACTTATCAAAACGTAACACTCATGCTGCTTCAGGATGTATCCTGATGTTTTTTGCCTTTTTGGCATTCTGTCACTCCCATTTTAAGCAAAGATAATTCTAGTTATACCAAATATAGAGTGAATATTTGCAGCTTTGTGAGATTTTCAAATCACAACTTATAAATCCCTTTGTTTATAGTGTTGTTGTTTTGGGGGTTTTTTTTCAGTTGTTTATTTTTTTTTATTTTTAAAACCACTGTGTCCTCGATTTGTCAAGTGAGAAAATGTGCCCGGGTGAGGAGGCTCATAAATACAGTGAATACATTTCTAAGAACTCCTCAGAGGGATTGGAGAAAAGAAATCCCAGTTGTGGAACAGTGGGATATTTCTGTGAACTTCTATTTACCTCATGTTGAACTTCATCTCACTTATTTACTTTTTTTATTCTGCATCATGTATCTTGAACAGGCGCCCATTCATCTCATTGGAAGGCTGGAATTACAGTTTTTCCACTTAAGTACAGCATTTACAGTATTTCTCATTTTGGCACGTTGATATTAATGTTACCATAAAAAGTAACACTTTATCTCTGACACACACACACACACACACACACACACGCACAAACACACAATATCTTCTCACTTTTTTGCAGCTTTCATTAATCTCTCTTTCCCACTCTCTTTCTGTACAGTACACCTCTTGCTCATTCTCTTCCTCCACTGACCTGTGTTTCACTCCTGTGGAAGACCCGTATTAACAGTAACTGAATCTGTACAGTCTTTGAAATTCTATTCACCATGGCCAGAAATGAGGCTATTTAAACAGCTTCTAAAAAAAAGCTTTGGTCTAGCTGGAATGTCGGAGATGGCTTCCATATGTTCTGAATGCAGATCAAAGTTTTTCCTGGTTCTTTCCGGCCAAAATGATTCGAGAGACTAAAGTCGGTGTTCCCTGGCTTGCAACCAAGGATTATAAAAAAATACTCCTTATGTGTGAGTCAGTCTTTTGTTTGTTTGAGAGATCACACTCATCTTATGCAACAAGGGCTAGCACAGTGTAACCAACAAATCAACAACAGGCACTTATTTTTCTTGTATGTATGGAGTGTGTCTGTATAATCAACAGTCTATAGACGGATTTCCCATTTACAAATAATCAGGGATGCCCTTCAAGCAAGGAAGTAGAAATATCATTGCTACAATGCTATGATAGCTCATATATGGACATTTCTAGTATTAAAGGACCAGTGTGTAGAATTTAGTGGCATCTATCAGTGAAGCTGCAGATTGCAGCTAAACTATTCCATAGCTGACCTTACTGGCATCAGTATTGTTAGCACAACAACAAACAACAGTTCTGACTTTTCAAATGTTTAATAATTCTTTCTACTAAAGTTGATCAAAAAACTTCACAAACATACTTTGACATGTTTCTCTGGTACACCACTGTGGCCCACAGAGCATGCTCAGTATGCATTCTTTAATGTGCCACTGAGCAGCTTTCATAGGAATGAACGGAGCGCTGCCGCTAACACTGTATGCAGTTCTCTTTATATATCCATGGGTTAATAGCACAGTGTTTAGCCACATATCTGCAACAGATATGATTATTTCAAGGAGCAAGTTGGAACATTGTGCCATTTGATGAAAAGGAGGACCTTTTAGTGATGCCTGCATTTCCTGCAGCATCACTAATTTAACTTTCTGTTCTCTTCTGAAATAATCCCAAAAAAAGTCGGGTTGTAAAATTTAAATGTCATATATGCTTCTTTTACTTACATAAGCAAATATTTAGTAACACATTCAGTGTGACTACTTTAGCAGTCCTTGATATTTTTCTCTTTCATCTGTCCTCCAATGTATGCCTTCTACTGGGTAACAAAAATCCCCAGTAAAAGCACTTAAATCTCAGTTTATAATCCTAGAAAAGCAAACTTTTGCACAATAAAATGAGGCCATTTTTTCTGTATAATAATGAGCTGCTATAATTTGTTGATCATTTACATACCCAGTGAAAGATTGACCATGATGTGAAAATAAATCTATTGCCGACATTTGGAATGAAAAATAGGAAATGTATCAATTACAGAGCTATAATTGCTTGGCGAGAGCAATCCCTCCTCCCCCTATTGATTCAGTTTGACAGGTTCCTTCATATTGACAAATCCAGGCAGACGGAGCAGTGTTCCAGCTACCTCCAGGGTGTCATCCATCTCCCACCCCGAGTCTCTGAGCAAACCTCACGCCTTAATGCTCATTTAAATAGGACACCAATCATCATCCAAGACAAATGGCCTATTCAGACGTAGTGTAGCATCAGCAGCACCAGGCTCTCTGCAACAGCATGAAACCGGAGCAAGAACATCACAGAACTCTCAATCATGCAGCTGTGTGGAAAGTGATATGCAGAAAGGCTCCGATTTGCTTGATCGGGTGACTTATCTATTTATGTAAAACTAAATGTCAGTGGCATACATTTACACTACATAGACTGTATATACACACACCTTTGAACTGATCTGAGTCACACGATGGATTTAAATCTTTTATAAAAGATGGTCATATTATTTCTAATCTACAACACCATTGGATATTATTCACTACTAGTGCAGGGTACCTCGGCTGAACAATTAACCGATTTTACATGGAACTTGTTGATGTGCTAACGTTAGCTTCAGCAACTCAAAATTATTATTAGAAGTGTCATTTTTAATATAATAAGGGGGTGCTATAATTTGTTAAACATCACAAACAAAATGAGATACTGGCCAGAATAAAGCAGAATGTTCAATCAGCCTGTGAAGTTAACGTTAATATTAGCAGCTTAAGTGCAGACTGTGTGTCATTAAGGGTCAGATATGACATAGTTTAGTTTGAATTTGTTATAAAACTACATTCATTATAACCACTACTACAATAAAGATAACACCACTTTTATATGACTGTATTCGCACATTCAGTAATATTACTATATGACAAATGCAATATATGATTTAATATGTATGTATATGTAAAAACTATGAGCTCTATTGCTCCATTGTCCTATAGAAAACACAGAAAGTTGACATTTTTCTGACTGAATTGTTTTAATTTGTTAATCGAATTCTGTTCACATAGAAAAAAAAGATGTGGCGATTATGCTACCTAAAAACTACAGAGCATAAACATACAAACTTTGAGTTTTGTATACTGTATAGAATAAATGAAATTTAAATTGCAATCAGAATATTTGTCAGACAAATCATTCACCCCTATCTCAAACTAAGCTCAAACAATGCTGAGGCTCTGGTGCAGCTAAGGTGCTAAATCACACCACAATACACAACTGAGCTGTTTTCTCAATTAACCAAGCTGTATACACAGCTACTCTAGAGGCCATAAAATACAACTACCCCTTGTAGAGCTGTAGAGTGTACTACCCCAGTCAGATCAGAGCTATCTGTTCTTCTAAACATACTTTGCTATTGCTTCATTTTGATTGCCAGTGCAATAAAAATGAATGAGTGGCAGAAATAATCCATAGTTAGGTTCTAACGCCAGCTGCAGCAGTTGTTGTAAGGGTCAATAATTCAGAATAGATAAGACTTACAATTGGTGTTAAGGCACCAAATGACATAAAAAACAGTCTTACCCCAAGGACACATCATCACAACCGCTGCCATTGCTTTAAACAGTAAATAGAGCTTGCTACATCTTATGCAGCGCCCTCAAGATTATTTGGATATTGCATCGCTCTTTCATCAGACGTTATGAAAGCATGGAGGAGTAATCATTCCACTTGTTACAGTCTGCGTGCGTATGTGTGTGTGTGTGGGTGGGGGGGTTGCTAAAGGTATGGTAGCAGATGTGGGCTCTGTCCTGAGGCGAGCCCTTGAAATCTTCAAGTGACAGGTTCATTGGTTTGACCGCCAGGTGGGACCTCGGCACTGAAACCTCCTGTCCATTTTCCTCGGCATGCTCTCATTGTAAAAAAGCAGCTGTGTAAACACGCAGGGATGAATATCTCATTTTAAAACGGCAGACGGCCTGGACCAGAAGAGGAGCCTGGAAGTTAAGTGCTGAGGGGGACATATAAAGAGAAGTTGGATGATTGTAAAACCACAAAATATTTACATGGTTTGGCATGTTGGGAGTGTGGCTTTCACTTCCTGCTAGCAATAAAATTAAGAAACAGTGTGCATGTAATGGATCATAATATATGGCTTTAAAGCTGTACTTCTTAATATTTTTATATTAACAATCGCTTAAATGATAACTTGTAATGTTAAATGTTAAATATATAAAATTCACTTGCCACTGGATGCTACACTAGAGAACCAGCATCCAAAACAATGGACAGAAACAAAATAGAACTCACCAAAAACTTATTTTGTTAGTCTTTCAACAATCACTGGTTTGGACAAAATTAACCCTTAATTCACCAGGTTAGATATGAAAATATAAAAGGACTGATATGGCTGCAAGGTAAGCTAACGTTAATGGAAAGGATCCCTGCAGAGATAGAGCTTTTATTTAACCAGAAACAGCCGTAGTATCGCAGTCACTCAAAGAGAACAAAACACAAATCTTACCTTACAGATCATTGTAACATTGTAACTTCATTAAAAGTGGACAGAAACTAAATGAAACTCACTAAAACTTTGTTAATCGTTCAACTGTTCCCACAATAACCACCACTGATTTGGTTAAAATAAATCATTAATCCACAGTCTGCAACTCTAGTGTTCTGGTTTGGTCTCACTGCTTGTTCAACCTCATTATCAGCAATCAATATCACATAAACCTACTATATGCTCCCTGCCCAGCACCAACAGTGAACAGCCAAAGTTAGCAACTGGCAATTGAACATTTTGTGCAAAAGAACCAAATATGTTTCTAAAGAGTTGGAGCAGATTAAAACAGAACTAAATGTAGAGTGAATATTGGACTTACATCATTCACTGGGGGGCAGAAACATGACTTCAAATGACTGATACTGTTGCTCCATATGCTGAATGTGTTAACAGGCACTCTTTGCTTACACATTGGCAACGACAACTTTATAAGAAATATTGGGAGGGTTACTTTAAAAATGTAATCCGATACAGTTACTAATTACCTTTTAAAAATGTAGTCAGTAACCTAATCTCAGTCTCACAATAGACTAATGTAACATCATTACGTTGTTACTTTTAAATTATCTCAACACCAAATATGCAAATAAAAACAAGAGAAAGAAATAAGAAGTAAGTGTATTCTATACAACAGAACAAAGTAACCTTTAAAAAGAAAATGGAAAGCTTTTTAGCAACAAAACTGTTTTTTAAAGAAAAAGTGATGGATTTTAAAATTGATTAATCCCCATTTTTACTAAATGTAACTAATCTGATTACATCTTTTTTTTCTGTAACTGTAATGATTAAAGTAACTTTTTTTGATTATTTTCTATGTGTTTAAGCCCTCTGATTTAATTTCATCATGTTTTAAAAGGATATCAAATTTGACCCTAGACTCAGGTTCATCTACACGTCCATTGCCAATTTATTCAGTTTATAGTCTAGCATCCACATCAAAATATACAACATTACTGGTGATTTCATGGCTTTGGTCTTAGGAGAGGACTCATTTTCTTGCCAGATTTATCAGTCTTGACTCAGATCCAAGTCTGTTCTGGACTCCATACCACTCAGTCTTGCGCTCAACTTAAGTGGTCTTGACTACAGACCAGTCTGTAGGGATCAAACTCTACATTCTCCATGTGTATGTTTATGTATCTATGTATCTGTATCTGCTCCCTCACCATTTCCCCTTTCACCAAAGCAACCATGCTGAGGCTTATTGTATTTGTCTGGTGACTGGATGTCAGCTGTCACTAATCTCCATCATGACCTTCTTACACGGGTCACACAAAGGTCACACCCATCAATCTCCTGTTTATTTGACAGCAGCAGTTTGCTGTTCAGGGTTTAAACCTTTCATTTCCTTCAACTTCAGTAATAACAAAGAGGAAGGTATGTCACTGTGGAAGAACAGGCCCACATGATTCCAGAGTTTGCAGCTGGAGATGTACAAAAGGAAGAACTACAACTACAACCTCATTATATGTCCTACTAACAGAATAAGAAATATATGTGTAAACTGTGGTACTGTACAGTCACTTTATTGCATCAGTATATCATTCCTACTAAGCATCGATCATTAACATAGTTGACTAACTTCCGGCTTCAGCTTTGACTCACATACTGTATTTGTGCACACAGTTTCCGCATACTACCACTACTTACGCATAAGGACATTAGGAGTGTGCATATTTTTGGTTTCACCCCCCATTGGACTCTTACGGTGTTGATGGTATTTATGTAGGAATCTGCTAGATTGAATCTCTAGACTCTCCACAGTTTTCTATCCAATCCAGTCTTTGATACCCTGGTTAAACTGCTAAAGCTTGTTTTCAGTGTTTTAATGATTCTTGACTCATCAGACTTTTCTGTCAGTGTGTTCCCAGAACTCTGTAATTAAGGTGGCGATCCTTAAGATTTCTGTCCTGGTTGATTTCACGACACTTGTAGTTACTGGTGGTAACAGCAAGTGTGGTATAATACTACAGGTCTCAGAATTGTGAGGGCTCAAAACAACCTATTGTTGTTTTAATTAAAAAACTCAGACAACAAGTGGCCTTTTTCCATCATTTTGTGGAAAACTGTGATTTTATTCTGCACACTGCATGAGTCTGCGAGCAGCAGGGCACAGTGAAAGGAGTTGGTTAGCTCTCTGAGAAGTTGGAGGTGTGCGGCCTGTCCCCTGAAGCTCTTCATCTAACAGCTCACTGTGGCTGCTCCTTCTACTTCCATTACTTCCTGCAGTATTTCAAACGGATCCACTGTCAAAAAATGCCCCAAATGACCGGCCAATGAGCCTCCTAAATGTTACACACTGGACCTTAAACACATTTGGACATTTAAAGGAAAATCTTTGAGATTGTCACTTTAACTCGATGGGTCAAATATTACAATTTAGTTTTACAAATAGAAATGATTGCAAAATATATCAAGTAAGATCCTAGTTGCAGTAACTGGAATTAATATTACTAATACTGACAAAAAAAATCTTAGCAGAAGATCCACTTCCTTTAAGGTTTCCGGAGCTTTCAGCCATATCACATGGGCTTCATCTATGGACAGAGCTTGCTTAGTTGTCACTGGGATGCCTTAGAATTTGTCCTGGAACTGGACCATGTGCAAAAAGAACTTTTTGCAACCTGCTCCAAGGTCAATAATGAACCTTCAAGCTCAACTTTTCGGACCAAAATAATAATAAATCTGAATTATTCTTTCATTTTCGGAAGCAGCAGCATTTAAATGTGTTACCGATTAGGGTAGAAGCTAACAATAGACTCCATCATGATCTGATATGTTGAACTTAAAAATGTATTTGGCAATATACAGTGTTACAACATTCTATGTAGTGCCTTTAACTGAGCGAAACGAAGTAACATCCCATTTTCGAGAAAGCGGTGTGAAATACCATCATCCCGGATTCCCCGTGTGCGGATTGATCTCTTGAAACCTCCACTGAATGTGGTGAATCAAAGTGTACGGAGCAAAGCATCCTGGGTAAAGAGCCTGAGAGCACATACCAGCTATGACAAATGCAGCTTTGGTGGATACAAATTGAATTATTCAGACTCAGAGGCACTGGGCTGGATAGGAAAAAGATCATTGGTTTGTGTTCTCGTGTCCATCCCTCATGCTGTGGGACAATGACAACAGCAAAGGCGAAACAGAGGTCACCATCTATCATCCACTGCAACATGCAATTAATCAGCATTTTTGTTTTGCTTGTGTGTGTTTGTGCGCGAGTATGAGACAAAGCTATAGAGTGATGGGGGTGGCAGAGGGAGGTTTATTTCAATACTGACTTGATCAATGCACCACAGTAAATTTGTCTGACTCAGTGTGAGTAGTGAAAATCGAAGAATCAGCAGCAAGGTCAAAAGAGCTTACTCGCCTACAGTACACACTACTGTATACAGTACAACACACACACACACACACACACACACACACACACACACACAGTTCCAGTCAACAGTAGGATAGTAGGATCCTAGTTAATTTATACAATATACTGGACTCTTTCTGTTGCACCGTAGCATTAAAAAGCACAGGTCATCATAGGCCCTAAGGTGAAGCTGTTTTTTGTTCAGTCCTGTTCCCATATATGGGGCACTAAATAATTTTTACTTCATAAAAAAAGATCTATTGGTTTTGAGCAAGAAAAATAAAGTTCTCTATGTGTCATCCTGCAGTTATTCTTTCATTTGTGTTTAAAGTCGGCAATAGTTATCTCCTCTCATAGTCAGATTCTGATCATTAGTGATGAGGCTTTGCAGAACAATCATCACTCCCTCTGGGCCAATCAGGTGGCCGCATTTTGGAATGACATGTAAACAAGAATCCAAGATATCTGCACCCTTGTTGTCAACATCAGGCAGCGAAAAGGAGAAAATTACAGCCAAACCTTCTTCAAAAGCACGTAAATGGGATTATAAACAATGCTCTACACATCTCACGTCCACATAGAAAGAAGAGGCAAAGGATTTTACACGCACACAGTGGAATACATTCAGAAACAGCGTCCAACAGTGGCTTGACTGGCAGGGTGAGAGTCAGAGCATAACATAAACATACTAAACATTGTATAGAAATTGATTTTGACAATATTCCCGAAGACGGACAAGTACATTACTGTGGCAGGCAAATCTCTCACAGGCAGAAACGTGGACAGCAGGTAGGTTACAAAGAAACGTTTGAAGTTAAAGTTGAAGTATTTCTAAATGCTGCTGGGTACCATGGCTAAATTTAATTTAATTTATCATACAAGTCAGATAAACATTGGTTTGCGTACAGCTACAAGTACATAGACATCTATAACATAATAGAGCAGGGAGACTGCAGACTTGAAGGAGTCTATTGAAACAAAATGACTAATTGCATTAATAATGTGTAGAGAGCTAAGATGTAAAATTATTTTCCAAATGATAACTAGGCTAAACAGTGTATGGATCCTTTTGGACCAAGTTATTATGACAATAATAGTTTGATTTATTAATTGATTTACATACTATATGGATCATACCAACAGCAATAAATAGGAGGCACAGTTTTGCCCATCAGGGCAAAATACCCCCCTCCTTTTCTATTTAATAATTTTTGTTGAGACACTGTCTGCAGAAACAACACAACACAACTACAACAACTGGTCTGCAAAGACCAACATCAGGGGCCTCCATCAATACTACAGAGGACACAAGGACACTTCACAGTGTGGAACTGATATTAAATATGCTTCTATGTGACTCTCCCAGTATGATGTGCCTGTGGTCACCCACATCAGAGGATTTACATGTGATCAAAGCAAACTGTTGTCCCACTCGAACTGAACGATCACCTGGATTATGTGCAACTGAGGAACCAACACTGGCTCGCTATGTTCATAATACTTAAACCTGATATAACCTAAAAGTAATATCTGTTTGTCAAGACATTGTCTATGTCGTGTGTAAGGGACCTACCTTGGTCTGACTGCTTGCCAATGTTGGGTAGCATTTTGATTCCTTTCAGCCATCTTGGGTGTGTGCTTTTTTTTCTTCCCCTGATAACACAGTGACTAGATGTTGATGTATAACTCATCAGTGTTCTATTTTAATGTTTAAGTTAGCTTTAGTGCATGTTCTATACATTTGCCATGTTTCATGGTCTTATTTCACAGTCAAGTATCCCAAAGCATCAATCTTTGTCTCTGGTTTTTAGGTATGAATATCAGTTTGAGAAATACTTTGATTCACTAAAATTAATATAAATGAAGTTACAAGTAAAACCAACTGCCTAAGATTTCTTTTTATATAAATGTATGGATTGTGACAAAAAAAACTGCAGGATCCTTTTAACAGTCCTTTTACTACAGCAACTTAAAATAAAGAATCATATGTTATTGTATACGTTGATACCACAGGATAAACAGTGTAATAATGCTAATACTGATTAGACACTTCTACTTTACTGACATACATGTGTTCACCTATTCTGGCAATGATGGATCAGAAATAAATGTCAATCAAAGAGATTGTTTGATTATGGTTTAATTAGTCAGTCTTTCAGTGTTTTTGAACTTTACCGAAACTTTAGTGATCACTAGAAAACTATCTATGGCTTCAGCAGAAATTAAAAATAAAACAAGGAAAAATAATTCCAAAAGAGGACACCAATAAGCAACGTGACACATTTGCCATGAAACAAAGCAATGTTTATCTCTTCTATATTCACTGATTTATTTATAGATTGATGAGATTTGATTTTTGCTCTCGCCTCACTAACCACGTTTTCACTTTTTTCCATCTGAGTCGTTTCCATTAACTCTGCACTGCATTGTGGGACAACCCGCTAAAAGTGATTTTAGTCTGCATGCTGGCATTTTTGAGCAGACGTGCATGCTGGCGAGAACACAACAAGGCTCCTATTTTGAAAGTTTAATGTATTAAAATTTGATAGGATCAGAAATGAGAAAATGGCTTCTTACAACCCAAAACTCAACTCTAGACCACATAGCAATCATATTTTCTCAAACAACTTATTTGTCTTTTGCTTTTCTCTCAAGAATTCCTGCTACTGTACACAGGAATTGACTTATTGTAGACACAACAGTTATGTATCTGTTTTCTGCATTCATACACATCACTCTTATTGTCTTATTCCTTTGTCACAAGACATTCTTTTACTGTTATTTTCCACACCATCATGATGCTGTATTCAACACCTTTTCTGTTTCTTTGTTTATTCTAATTTTATTCTTATTTATCCTCTGTTTTCCCTTTGTTGTAAACTATTACACCACAATTTGCTACAACAACCTCAGTTCCTCACAGGGATCAATAATATTTTACCTAATCATTAATCATATCATGTCATATCCTCCCCAGGACACAGACTAAATGCTGCTGGGAAAAATAAAGAGAAAGCTAGTGTCTGTTGTCAAAAGCTCCTCTCTACAGCAGACAGCAGATCATTGAGCCTTTGGTGCACATGAGTAACACATTTCTCCAGGGCCAAATATGAAAGTAGCCATTTGTATTCTGTTGGCCGCCCAGTCAGCGATACTCCCAGTGTCTTTTTTTTTTCTTTCTTCAGATGCCTCGGTGGAGTCCATTTCACTAAAGAGGTGGAAATCAAACCACCGTTTGAAAGGCTCCTCATATCCCCGGCATCATTTGCTAGATTGGTTCGGCATTGTGAAGTCCGAAAGCTTTAGTATGGATTTTGCCTCTGAGAAGCCGGTGCCGTCTCTGTGAGATCAAAGCAGCTGAGGCCAGATGATCTGTGCAGTGTTTAAGACAGCTCTGAGGGCCTGCAGACGTGACTGGACTGCCTAGACCAGGTCAGAAGCCCCCGAAGAGGTGTTGGATTCCATCAGCTCCGAGGTGAGAAGGATGACATGTGAAGAGGTGGAAGCGTGTTGCCTAATGAAGTGCTCAGAGGAGAAAAAGCTTTGAACGTGGATGGTTGGGAGAGTAAGGTAACATTTGTGTTGAAGCATTTTACAAGAGAATAATGATTACAGGTAGAACATACATGACATGATGGCTACCTTTACATGAATAAAGACTGTCCATAAGCTGGTTTGGGTCGATGCATACAAGCCTTATAGACTAATCTGCCCCCTGATTTACATGTAATGCTCTGTAGTGACGCCACCATAACTTATCCGTCCAGGATTTTGCTCACTTTTTTAGGATTGGTGGGACTTGCAAAAATAGTTTGTCTCAGTGAGAATAAAATCACACTGTCATCAAAATCGAACATCCCTTAAGTGAATGTCTTAAACAAGTCTAGCACAGTTGTGAAATTGTGAGAAAAATGTCTGACCTCCATACATAGGATGGGAGGGACAGTGTAATGGATCCGCATTTCTTCCACTGAAATCCGATGAAAATCTGAAATACACATGAAATTGTAGAGGGGGAATTTGTTTCTTTTATGGCCAGGAAACATAACTATGCAAGGGGAATGCATAGCTTTAATGGAGCATAACACAGCTTCCTAACTGGAAGTGATGCGAACAAATTTTTTTGCACTTGCTCCACCTCAAACCTGATAAAATGAAGTCTGGAGGTAGGTTATGCAAGACTAGTCAGCAATCAACATGGACTCATATGAGAAGTCTGCCTTTGGTCAGACCATTTGCCATGATTGAGAAGTGGCTCATTTTATACAATCCACAGTAAGGCTGGGCCATATATGGACAGCATAGATCGTGTACAGTTGTTAAGAGTCATTTCTCTCGCTATTGTACAGCTACAGTAATCATTAGTACTGAAGTAGCCTAATTTTGAATGACAGGTTCCCTCCTATCAAATGTTGTTAATACATTTAAATACTTGAAACCAATTAAAGGCTTTCCAAAGCTGTGGCGCTGTAATAAATGAAGCACAACTGTTGTATATCAGTTATTGGTCAGTTATCAGTTATGATTACCAATACTCCACCGACCCCAAGGTTTGGTAGGAAATTGGGAAGCTGTTGGGACTTTCAAGCAAGTAGGCGGTCCTTCAACTATACAGAAAAAAGACTGAGAAAAGGTTGTCCCTGCAACAACCTCAATAAAAGGTCACTCTTCCTGATAAATTGTACTAATGATCTACAGTCCAAGCCATCAAGGAAAGGCAGTGGACAATAAGTGCCACAATTTCACAGCTTTAAGTTCCACCTGAAACAAGTGCCACATTATTGCAGGTGCAGTAGCTTGGTTTGCATTGGGTATTTACTGCTAAGTGGAACTCAGTGCAAGGTATACCTTAGGCCATCACAGTGTTTCAGAAGTACATGCTGACATTTTTCTCAGAATTCAGACAAACAGAGCTCTTTTCTGACAACTTTTCAAAACACTCAATGTGGAAAATACAAACTCACAGAACAATTGAACATTTGTTCTAACGTGAGGATCCACAGCAGCACGGCACAAAGCAAAGTTTGTGCCTTTTCTATTTTCTATTGAAAATGAGTAAATCCCCTTTCAAAGTACTGTGGGATAGCAGGTAAGGCATGGCTGACCAATGATAAAACAAAAACTGGAATGGAAAGTGGAACATGTTGAACTTGATGAAATACAAACATACACACACATTTATAACTTAGAATTAATGAATTAGATGTATTACAAAATAATGATGTTATAAAAGTAAGCCATTGTTCCATTGCTAGGAACATCAATTTATCAATATGTCTTTATGTTGTATTTGGAACCTAGCGTGCCGCCATCTTTGTTTTCACCCGTGCTTATGTCAGGATTTTACTGTACTTCACAGTAGCTAAGCTAGCTAGTCAAGTGTTCATGCAATGGAGTTTGAAAGTTCCATTCAGGTCAAACAGAGTCAGGGTGCTGCTGTTGTTCATGTGCAACGGCTCTTATACACTAAATGGAACCTTAATTAGCATCATCGGTAATACCTGATTTCACCGTAGAATTTCATGTCAAAATGGCTGCTGTTAAAAATTTATTACCTATGATTTTGAGCCAATAAAAGTAAATATAGAGGAGAAAGTTAAAGGATGGCTGAACTAGAAGTACTAGCAGACGTCAGAGCTGAGACACTGCTACACTGATCAACAGCAGGTAAGCCTGGCATAATGACTACATTCAGTGGACAAACCACACAAAAAAACGCTGGTGTCTAACAACCGTATTGACAGGAAAGAGGCAGAGGAGAAACTGCAAAATCAGCAGGGGCAGTGCAGAAAGGTGCATCAAGGCCACTGTGGCCGCAGGGTATATCATTTTTTGAGAGGTATAAGGCCGAACTGAGACACCACCGCAGCCATGGCTGTCCTGGCTGTCCTGGCCCCCATACAATTCCAGCCATAGTTAACTGGTTTATTCATGAAAACAGAGAGAGGCTCAGTCAAAGGTTTATGTAGGCAGATTAACCTGAATAAGACCTGAACCTCAGTAGCAACAAAAACTCGGTGTGTAAATGGAACTTAAAGGGCACTGCTTCAAGAGGCATTATGGTATCATCACATGTATCAACAGCATGACAGCACAGATTAGAATGGATTAACTTGTTTATCCAAGTGCTAAAAAAGTGATTAGTGATGAGATTATTAAAATCACAAAAGGTTTCATGTGACAACATTGTACTCCAGTTCACTAAACTGTAATTATTACCATCAGCAACCATTAGTGCTGATTATTTCCAGATGTCTTTTACGTGTTTTGTTCCATTCAAGCATGCTTCTGGGTAATGGAACAAGTAATCCTCTCTATCACGATAACCATGTTTTTTAAGTAAATGCATCAAATTAAATTCTTGTAGTGAAAACTTTAACTGAAAGAGTGTTATTTGTCCTAATTCTACATGATCTGGGAGAATAACAGTGCTCAATGAGCACCACTGAGAGCTTGACACACATGACAAAAGGGGGAGAGTCCTCTCCTTTTTCCGTTTATTCTGAAAATGAGCAGGAATGTCAGGAATGTCTTCCCCAAGGCCAGAAATGTGTATTTACAGTGAGTGAAATGGCCGAGCCTAATTAGCATTCCAGTTCCCTGTTAGTGATCACGATTCCCCCTCCACTGAATATCTAACTAAATTTGATTCTGGCAATAAAAAATCCTAATGATGCTCATGTGGAATCACTAGGCACTGTAATCACATTGTAAGTGCATGATAATTATTCAATTCGGAATATAATATAATGAGCAGAAATGCAAATTGGAAGAGAATACAAACGTACACAATGTGATCATCCCGCATTACTCAGCCTGTAAGTTAAAGCTGCAGTAGGTAACTTTTATAAAAATAACTTTTTGTTATACTTGCTGAAACTTTCACTATATCCTGACAGTATGAGACGGATACTCTGTGAAAAAATCAAGTAGCCCTCCTAACTAGCCTAGCGCTTTAGAGTTGTTTGTGGGTGTTTTTTTTTTTTTTTAAACTTAGGCAGAGCCAGGCTAGCTGTTTCCTATATCTTAACTTCAGCCCCATGCTTGAGACTATCATTTTTCTCAGCTGTCTGAATATAAGGGATTAAGTTTTAGAAGTTTTAGAAATCTTGAACTATTCTTTCAAATTCATATCTTGATTTATTGCGCTGATTCTCAAAAGCTACAAATGGTATGTGTACCCAAACTCCCTCTAGTGGTAAACAGAGGAATATCCAATTGTTTTTAATGATAAATGAATGAATGAATGAATTTAATACCATATGAGGAAAATGCTAAAAATGTTTGAAGGAAAATACTTTAACTATGATATCATTCAAAATGTCATTTCGAATAAGTAACTTATCCTCCTGTAACATTTTTGTTTTAAAATCAGCTACGTTGGCATACTGTACATACATACATGATTAGTTAGATTAGCAGTATGAGAGTTGTGTGGAAGAGTTTAAGTGCCAGTTCTAGTGCTAGCTCTTTGTAAAGCGTGGCTGTCAACAACAAATAATCTTTTTATTAGGAACAAACCTGCCTCCTGCATGAACAAACTGTCCGTAGCTAGTCCATCACAATGGTGGTACTTGCAGAGCTTGATATTTTCTGAGGTGGTACATGATGTAAAACGTTTGAGAACATTGATTCGTAACTCTGTGCATATTATGAATTCATCATAGGTATACTTCTATTATAAAAAACAGGTGTGACCCAAAGCAAATTTTTACAGTTCAAGTCTATTCTGAACGCTGTCCAAACACTGGGGACCTACACTCAATACTGTGGCTGCATTCAGAGCACTGAAGCTGCTGCTGCTGTTCTGCTGGCATGCAGTAGACTGTAGACACAGAGTTAGTAGTGCAAGTCCAAAGTTACAATACATTGTCATGTAACGAGTTATTACTATTGTTGACAGCCCTTTTAAGGTGCGATGTGATTGGAACTAGGAGAATTCATTGAGTTATTTCTCATGCAGCCAGACTGGTCTATATGAGAGCAGAGGATGCTGTCGCTACACAGGCCTAGCTAACTGACAGGGCCATGGCCCGGCCTGCTGTGTCCCGACAGGGAGAGACGCAGGGAAGGTGAGCAGGAAGGAGAAGCTCGAGGAGGACAGGGAGGAGTACAGAGTCATGTCCTTGCTTTGAACCAGCCTCCATTTCTGCTAACTTCCCAAAAATAACCTCTGGAATGCCGTGCATGTGAGGCATAAATAACCCTGAGTGACAGTTAAATACAGGGCGATGCTCAGTGATACGGTGCTCCCTCCGCTCGTCTCCATTCAGGAGGATTTTCAGGAACATATTGAATGGCTCTGGCTCCACAAGCTGAGAATCCGAAGAGGATTTTCACACCCCGCCCACCCCACCCCTCCCCTTTTATCATTGTCGTCTTTGAGGAGCAGGGGTGCAGGGGGGCGGCGAGGTGCCAGGGACACCCCCCGCGCCAGACACAGCGAACGGGTACAAACGCTTGGCACAGTGAGGCTACGAATTTGCCAACAGGCACTCTGGCAACCATCGACTCTGAAGGTTCAGTGAGAGGTGAATCATCACTCACCAACAGTAAACACAGGAACACACTGCATGAACAGTACACACTGCCGCGAGCTGCAACTGCAAATATCATCAGCTGGAAATTACAAACCAAACTAATGTAATTTATGTTAAGTACTAGCTTTTGATAATATTTGTGGGAACTGAAGCTGCTGGAAGCAAGTGGTTACAAGTACGTTAATGCCAATTTCTGTCATCAGTTGTTACTTGCATATAAAACATATAATTCATTAGTGAAATCATTCTCAGGACTTTTCTTAAAGGACCATACCACTGGTCTTATATAAACACAGCTACTTCTTCCTGTTCATTGTAAGAGACTGTGACAATCAAGTCCAATCAAATTCACCAATAATAACTAATAAAAATAACTTTATTTGTATAGCACTTTTTAAAAATCATGTTTAGTGCTTTACATACAAACAAAAAATAGCTGCAAAAAAAATATGATTAAGAGCAATATATGAGGTAGACAGAATTCAACCAAAAACACACCAGCAATAAGTTTCTTTAAACCAGTGGTTCCCAACCCAGGGGTCGGGATCCCCACTAGGGTTCACCAAAGCATCACGGAGGGTCGCGAGGTCTTCTTGATTTTAAGGAGTCTAAGACAACTTTTAAATACACAGGCCTATGTAGGCCTATATCTCAGCATTTCGTCTAATTCTGTGAATAAAACTAAATTAAATATATAAATATGATTGTTAAAAAATACACTATACAGATTTAGAATTGTCAGAAAATGTACCTCTGATGTAATATTTACAAAAAATAATCTGCTCAAAATTCATCTAAACCGCTCCGCTAACTTCCTGTAGTTACTGTGTTCACTATTTGTGTTTATTGTACAGTTTATCAGTTGTTCTGTACTGTTACATAGTCAGGGATCCTCAGTTTACTCAATGATAGAAAATGGGTCCCTTAAGGAAAAAGGTTGGAAACCAGTGCTCTAAATAAAAGGCTCTCCTTATCACGCATGTGATCCTACTGTCATCATGTTTTGCCATCACAATTGTTCATACAATAACCATCTGCAGTTAAATACCACCACAGTGGCATAAATAAATTGCGTAATTTCTGGACGCGCCCTCTGTTGAATTCAGGTGACATAGTATAAAGAGTGAGAAAGTCTGCGGGGTGGATGAATGGCTCAAACAAACACAGGACTTTAACCCAGGAGACTGCTGTCTATGTCTTATGTGAACCCAAAAGCAAACTATTTATTTTAATGTACTGTGCATCCAGTAATGATCGTGAAAGGGGAACCTGAGGAACATCTGACTGCGGTGGAGTATTGTCTGTTTAAATGAATGAGTGGTGTGGAGTCAGTGGGCAGACGTTACTCTTTTCATCAGGGCAGGACAACTCTTAACAAAACTGGAAACGTAAAGAAAACATTGTTTAAAGATGCTCTGCTTCTGAAATACTTCCAGTGGACGTTTGATCCGCAGCACAACCAGAATGTGATACAACCACTACCGTGGGCTGGGATTGGTGCTTTCAAGAGCTTTGTTTCAGTCGCTGAACAGCAGAGCAAGAAATAACCAAATTCATATCATCTTTTTCACATTTATGTTTGCCTTTTTTTTCTCTTTTGGATTAAATTTTCCAGGAATGCACCTTATGCAGGATTTTCTGCAGACCACTCTGACTTCAGACATTCAAACATCCTTTAACATTGGACCACGGAGAGTTTTAGAAATCATCTCTGCTTGCAATTCCAGCAATGCCAGTTTGGCAAAAAGATCATACCAGAACATTTTTCAATTATGTATTATACCCATATAAAGCAAGTTGACTTTCAAAAGCCCCTAACACCAATGACTGTACATACGTGAATCTGAATATATTTTAGAATGATAGGAATGGCTATGGTCATTCAGAGTCTAACTTATCCTTGGCCTGTCAGGTGTCTTTGATATTGAAAGTGCTGCAGGGGTGAAACTGCCATACAGGTTGTAATTAAACAGAGGATCAAACTCTGATCAACTGACTCAGACTCACCATAATTAGTGACTTGACTCAGCTCTCAGCAGGAAAAAGAACATAAGCAGCATGAGTATGTTCATCTGCTGTTAACTAGACTTACTCAAGTTTAGTTCATTAAGGCAGCCTACTTTCTGTCTCACTGCTGAGTGGGGAGTGTATTTGAACACAATTTTCTGACGCGGTTGCTTTGATTACCGTCTGAAAAGCCTAAAACAGAAAGAAATCAACTCATTTAAGAAGTGAAGGATGAGGAAGAGAGAATGATTAAGGCGGAGTAAAAGAAGTGAGGAAAGAGAAAAATAATTGAGAGAGAAAATGGGCCGTTTGTCTCTGCTCCTGTTATAGTCACCATTAGAACTACTGCACAACCATTATGTCAAATATAAATCCACATTTAAGAAAGTTTGACAGCGACTTTGCTGCTGTGGAAGGAGTACCACCACCTGTGCTCTTCCATGTGGAGACAGCAACGACAGCAGGAAAAAGTGCACCACTGAGCTAAAACCACCTTACAGAAATACACCAGCTTTACAAGATACAAGCTCTGTTTTATATTTGCTGTTATATATTTGGTTCTTTAAGTGTGGTCAGACTCAACACGAAGCAAATTTTAGGGGGTTTAAAGGCAGATTATACTAGAAAAGAAGCAGGGAATGAAAAGCGAGAGCTAGAGAGAAAAACCCAGGCTCTCACTTCCACACAGCCGCCGATCACAGCGTTAAGTTAGTGTCCTAATTCCACACAGTACCCTAATTCAGCACAACCATAACCCTAACTCTTTTGGTGTTTTTTATCCTTTTTAACAAGGACATTTTCAGAGCTGTTTCCTTAATGTTAAGCTGTTTTCTTAGTTAAGACAAAAATCAGAAGTGCCAGTACTCAGTACTGGTGAGTACCAGCCCATTTTAAGCACTGTGGTCGACCATCAATCACTTCTGAGGAAGCATACTGGCAGATTTAAAGCTGACTGCATACAACGTCAACAAAAAGATAGATGTTCTAGTTGGAACATGAGTTATAAATGTTGAATGGAAAAAGCTTATTTCAAGGTTTTATGGATCTACTTCATAAACGTACAGAGACCCAGATGAACTGAGAGATCAGAATGTAAGGAACAAACAGTTCAATGTCTGTACATTCTGTACAATGGCTGACTGCACAAATAGTCCAGTGATCAAATTCAATAACTCCAGGCTAAAATATGATTTGCATTCTGTTTGAAGATTTAAGGTGTGTTGGGGAGTGCAGCGCCCACTTTATTATAACAATGCAATAAAGTTTAAGATAACTGCAGGGTTAGCATACTTCATCGTAGGTAAAAAGGGCACTTACAGTGCATTAACTTAATCTCTGATTTACTCATGACCCATCTCCTTTTGAGTTTCTGGTGGGAACATTGATTTTATTGGACTTGGTTGGTGAATCAAATAAAAAAAACACTGAATTACAAAATTTAAAAAAATCACTCATATACTTTATATTTTAATGCATTATCTGGTATGCAAAGTCCAAATCATCCAGTTTGAAATTTGTTCTCAGCTCAAAATGATAAGTACAGTCATGACCTACTCTCTGTTAAAAGTGTCCTGACATAACTTTGGCTAGGATTTGGCGCTTTTAAATAAAATTTAATAAAATAAATAAATTAAATAAATATACAGACTATGCATATTTGTCATTCATTTTCCCAAACAGGTTACGTTGTGATATCCGGGAGATTAAGATCAAAATATTCCTCATGCATAAAGAAAGATGGTCTGACAACTACGGTGTGGAACTGTATGTGGACATTACCATTAGCCATAGAGACCGACAGGTTTAATGCTTCCCCCTGAGAAGGACAGACTGTTGTGTAGAATGAGGTTCTTTTTTTGTGTTTCTGTCTTGTCTACAATGACGGAAAGGATGTACCTTTTAGGAAAATGTCCTCCATTTCTGCTTGATGATTATTAAAAGCTCAAATTGTGGGTCAGGAAGGGAACTTTTTTTTGTAGCAGATATTATTTGCCAAGCTTGCGAGTGAAGACACAATACTTTAACATAAGAGCTCTAACATAACATTTAATTTTGTAATGAAATGTTTGACCACTTCAGCTGTACTTTTGGTGAAGGTTGAGCGCAAAAATAATAAAAAATCAAATGTCAAAATATGTGAGTAGTTTGCTTGTTTATTATCTGACATAGAAATCAACATGACGCAGATTTTTGGTTTCAGTCCAAAACAGTCTCTATCAATTTCCAAAATCTCATTTCAGTCCAACAACATTAGCACTATGTGACCTGCCCTGAATTGGGAAATCCCAATCATTCAGAGCTGTGAGAAGGTGTAAAACAAACGCCATGTATGTGTAAATGCTGTCTGACCTTTAAACTCAGGCGGCAGCGAGCGAGCAGGGGCTGACAAAGAGTACGAGCAGTTTACCACAGCAGCAAGCCTGCGACAGACACATTACAGCACATGAATATGCCAGAGTATTAAGTAACCAAGAGGATTATTCAGATGAGAATGAGAGTAATTTGCATTGCAAATTAAAACAGTATTTAAAGCAGAGTAACATGCCCTTCAAATAACTTCTGCAGCATAAAAATCCCAGTTCTCCTCCCTGTTAAAATAGTTATAAGGTGGAAGTGCAGCACATGAAAGAGCCGGCGCGTCCACACTGAACATCACCATCACACTGAATTATCATCGACTCAGCCTCCCCCTCTTAGATACGGCAGACTGTGTCATAATCATTTCATGGACAGTTTTGTAAGGGAATTCAACATGTGATTAATTCATTAAAATCACTGTGTTCCTCCCGCAGGTTAAATAGCTTAAAGAATCAATAAGCCCTTGTGACGAACTGCGTGGTGCGAAGATGCACAGTCATGCAGTGTGGTGAGCTTGGATTTCTGCCATGAAGTTGTTTTTTTATCAACATTGTTTTTGTTGAACACATCTGCAAACTGCAAATGTTCTACTGAACGTATGTGCTAAAAAAAATCAATAAAATAACAAATATGGAAATTATTGGTTAAATATTGAAGGATAAGGATGGTGTTTTTCTACATTTTTGTTATCAGTGCAATGAGTCTGCTTCTTAAAAATCAGATTTCCCTGTCCTCAGTGGCTTCAGCCCAAATCCCATTGGTTCATACTGAAGAAATCTTAAATATATAGTTTAATTTAGTAATTTCCTAAAACAACTGCTCACTGTATCAAACATTACTCAAACAGGAGGAAATAGTGCATTTAATGAATCCACATTTGGTGCTCTAAAGTATTTGGGGCAGCAAATATGTGGGATTGAGTCAGAATAAACACAAAGTGTGTATGTGTGTTCGTGGTAATGAAGGACCACGTCAGCCAGTGCAACAGTGTGGTGTTATTAATAGTTTTTGGACAACAATGGAGCTCTATGGCACAGAGGAAGAGGATTTATCAGGCTTTGATACACATACACACACACACACACACATACACGCACACACACACACTCACACACACACACAATACTTGTTAGTAGATACGTTCGTTATTGGTCTGACTCTGGGTCTTTTAATGGGATTTGCTGACAAGAAGAACCATATATAATAGCACCAGACGTTTTCTTTTAAGAAGTCAACAGTGACATGAGATGGGACATGTTTAAAGAGCCTTGCACAGGGCGCCTGGTTAGCTTAGTCGGTAGAGCTGGCGACCCATATACAGAGTTGCTGCAGCGGCCCGGGTTTGAATCCGACCTGTGGCCCTTTGCCGCGTGTCATCCCCTCTCTCTACCCCCCCCCTTCCTGCCAATCTTCAGCTGTCTCTATCAAATAAAGGCATGAAAAGACCCAAAAAAAAGAGCCTTGCTTGATTACCTCCTTATGAGTTCTACATGATACAAGGACCCAAACAGCAGAATCTACATAGTGAAAAAATAAAGGAATCAAAGGCTTTGTTAATGTTTTCTTTTGTAATGATAGATAGATAGACTGTACGTGTAAAAAGAGAGATTTGGATGAATTTTGAGCACGTTATTTCTTTTTATACCATTCTGTTTTTATTTTTTATTTTATTTTATCTATGTATTTATTTCTAACAATGGGGGGTCCCTACCCCCAGGTTGGATCACTGATTTAAACCATCCATCCATCTTTGTTTATGTTCACATTTTAATTACAGTTGGATAAGCCAAAACTTTTATATTTTAGCTGCCTTTCTGAGCACTGCTGAAGTAATGTTGGTTACCATTGTTTTGTTATTATTGTAGAGATGTCAATCCAAGCATGTTTTAATAGATCCCTATTGGCTAAAATAAAACAGATCAAAGTCTGATCCTGCCTTCACTGAACTCTTACTGTGTTTTGTCTATCTGCTCTCCTTTAACACAGCTCTTCAGTGCAGCATCACAGTGCATGTGTGAGTGAAAATGAGTGTGTGTGACTGGAAAATGATTTGGTCACACCAGTGAGTGACTCTGCTCTGACACCCGGATTGGCAAAATACACAGATCTACTGAGATCCAACAGTAACGAGTTTATTCTCTCTCCTATCTCTGGCTAATTAGCAGAGCAGTGTACAAAACATTCAGCTAGCACTACCTGAAAAGTCCTGCAGCTTTTCAATTTTAACTGACACTGTCACTTATACCAGTTACAATGACAAATGTTTTAGGCAGCAGGTCATACAAGCTGTCACTAATTAATGTTAATTTTGTGAATAACTTTTTAACAAGCCAAAATAAAAATAAAAACTACTTGTCAGACTCTGCATGTTCTGTGTCTATACACAGTTCTATACTGCAGTTCCAACAACTCAACAAAGTGAGACGTCTTCTCTCTAGCGTATCACTCCACGTCCATTTCAGGAGAAACATTTTCCAGTTGAACTTTCATTCATATCATTGCAATAATTTAACCTTAAATTAAATAATTTTGACCCTTCAGTAGTTGGATGAAGAAACTTAAAATTAAGAAATGTAGCTACACATTATTTCAGTGTGTCAAATATGATTAAAGCAGCACTATATTGTATCAGCATTTCAGATCACACTGTGAAATAACTTGGAGCAGAATTAAGACGGTTAAAAAATACTGTTAGCATAACATTAGCTAACAACTAGCTAACTAACAATTTTTGTCAATAAGCTAGCTTGTTGGCTAGTGTTTTGCTTTTATGTAAAATGCAGGAAAGGAGAAAGTGGACAGAGGTTCTGACTGAGGCCTGCTCAACTGTTATTGGAGCACAGAGCAAGAGGGGGCGGGGCTTAGGAAAGTTAAATTACGTTCCCTTACAAACATATACAATTAAATAAATCTGTTCAGTATTGAACATATTTTTAAGGACACATTTGCTGCCATTGTTTCTCCAAAATCCTGTTGTTACAAAGCCTGGCAAATAATTTGTGAATGAATTTGTATTCATATTTTGCATTGCAAATTTGTATTTTCTATTGTACATTTCTTGATTCATAATGCTATGCAAGATTCTACTTCAGAAGAAGAACTATAGAATTATACCTCAAATACACCCGTCCTCAGTCAGGGAATGATTCAAAACAATTGAATTTGGGAAAATATGATGCACAAAGTCTTCTTTTTTCTGGGTTGTTGTTTCGACACCACACCCATTCTCCCTCCATTGTCATCAGTGACAGCTCCTTATCTGGCTAATAAAGCATAGCAAACACGCTGATGCAATTTTTACATAAGGTTCATGGTAACAAATCAGTATGCCAGCTAAGTTCAGTCTTCCAGTGAACAAGATATCTTTCATTCATTATTGATGTTGTGTGAGAGGAGCTTTCCCCTGAAGGCACACTAGGATTCCCATAGCCAGACTCGGCATCAAAGGCTTCTCTATAATCTTGTCTTCTCTTTTCCCACCCCTCCACTCCCTGACTCTCCACATTACATGGTCCATCTTACTCATTTACTGCTTTCCCTCGCCATACGTGTTTAATTATGCTATCACTTGTAGTAGATAATATGATAGCAGGATGAACAGTGCAACGCCTGCTATTTGTGATATCCCTATTAAGAGCTAAATTTCCATGTATAAGAGCATTGATCGCACATGGATGGATTATAATGTGGAACATTGTTTCATCACTTACTAATGTACAGTGCACATTAGCACACTGTGTAGCTTGACTGGTAAAGCAACCTGCCAGGATCAGGTGTTTGACTCTATAGACTAGGGTACTAAAGTGTCAGGTATACTTATGCATTACAGTGTTGCTGCAGCCCCAACAGAGATGTCAACAGACTTTTTTCACAACACTATTAATATGAAACAGCAGGGTAAACACAGGTGTTACCAGTGACACTAATTAAAGAGGAACTTCGGCAGATTTTTACCCTAGTCTTGATCGCTAGATGTCACCGAGTACTGTTCGATAGGAAAAACAACGACCAAAACCGGTGCTAGCAAACTGGAGATCCTGCAGCTAATGGCCAGAGCTCCCAGTTAGTTATAATACACTTCTTGGGGGCATATCCTAGAGAGTGCCTTTTGCTCCTCTTAACAGACACAAAATGCAATTAAAATGTCTGTGCAACATGATCAGGGCCCTTACGCGACATACAACATGCATTTCCAACTCATACGTTGTGCAGAAAAGTACTGTCACCTACGTGTTTTTCCATCGCTCGCTTCACCGAAAGCCCAGAAGGGTCGATCACGGAGATAATGCCTTAGCGACGAAAACTTGAAGTTTATTTCCCCCTCAAAAATGTCAATGTCTTCACACACTACGCTCCGATCTGCACACTACAACTTCCTGCAACTACTGAATTCCCACGGGACTTCAGCGTGAGTCTCGTGATCGACTCTTCTGGGCTTTTGCGAAGCGAGCGATGGAAAAACAGGTAGGTGACAGTACTTGTAAACTTTGAATTTAAATGGTTTCTGCACAATGTATGAGTTGAAAACACATGTTGTTGTCATGTAAGGGCCCTGATCATGTTGCACAGACATTTTAATTGCATTTTGTGTCTGTTAAGAGGAGCAAAAGGCACTCTTTAGGATATGCCCCCAAGAAGTGCATTATAACTAACTGGGAGCTCTGGCCATTAGCTGCAGGATCTCCAGTTTGCTAGCACCGGTTTTGGTCGTTGTTTTTCCTATCGACAGTACTCGGTGACATCTAGCGATCAAGACTAGGGTAAAAAATCTGCCGAAGTTCCCCTTTAAGGTTCTGTTCCATTCAGGTCAAACAGAGTCAGGGTGCTGCTATTGTGCATTTTGGCTCACTGGACCGGCTCTGCTACACTAAATAGATCCTTAATTAGTATCATTGGGAACACCCACAATTGTTAAGTCTCATTCCCAGGTTGTCAAATAGCAATACTTTGGGTCCTAAAGCATCTGTTTACCCTACTATTTATTGTCAAAATGGTTGCTGAGAAAAAGTGTGTAGCAAATTATTTTTTGTCGCGTCTGAATTCGGAGGATGACTTCTTTAAATGTGGTTGAGGTTCAGCAGCATTTTAGTGATTCAGAATCCTTCCAAATCTAATCAAAGGAACTAAATATAAAACTAAACTAACTATACTAAAACTTAAAGATTCAATTTAGATCTGTTATCACCTTTTCCTGGCTGAAGCTGCTTAAACACTGGAGGTGAAGTGACAGGCCAAATCACCTCTACTACATGAAAATGTCATAAACTTGAAAACTTGTTACTTGCTAATGTTAAGTTGCTCAAAATCATACTAATTAATTAACTTGCAAATTTGTTAATTGCTAACGTTACTTGAAAACTTGTAACTTGTTAATATTAATGAACTTGAAAACTTACTTACTTACTAAATATTTTGATAAGAGATTTGTTAGCATCAGAGATAACCAAGTCTGAACAGAAAATTGTAACCAGCCATTGTGTGATATTGCGCTATAATAATAAACCAGACTTTGGAACACAGGCTGTCTTAATGGATCCATCAGCAATGTCAAGTTCTTAACGCTCCTATGAATGTATCCATCAAATATGGCCTTCTTCTGTCAGAATTTTAAAAGACATGATATGTGTCCTTTGTAGCTCTCAGTACTCCAGAAGTTCAAATCTGGAACTTAAATGATGCCTTAATGAAACATTTTTTGTACACAATGCCTCAGTCCTTCAATAGCCAGATAAAAAGGCCCTTTCTGTCCTTACCTCAAATACTTTCTGAACAACCCTGTCTCCAAGAACGTTTGTACATAACTAAATTGTTGTCATAATTCCGTTGTAGTGAAAAAATAATACATTGGCGTATTGGAGTGCAGGACTGTCACCACAGTCCAGGGTTTGTGTCCAGACTCCTGCAACAAAGTCCATTCAGAAAAACAGAAAAACAATACAAATCAGATCTGAACAATAAATCAGAACTGAGTGCTAACCCTTGCAATGTAAACACAGGCAAAAGCACTTTGATTAAAATTAACAACATTTCTCAATTATGTTAATAGAAAATGTAATTTGGTCTGCTTTACATTTCTGTCTAACCGTATTTGCTGATGCAAATTAGTTGTATATAAATGTAATTTCTCAGAGACAGGGCTGTTCCTGAAATGTGACATGGTTAAGTTTACTGCTCATTAGGGGGGGGAATCTTTTGGCACGATTCGATTTGATTCGATTGCGATTCAGAGGTCAACGATTCGATTCTAAACCGATTATCGATGCATCTCGATGCAACAATTTTTTAATGTACATTTTTATGGGTGATTTTAGAATATATATATACATCTGAGTTTGCTACTCAGAGTTTGCTAATCACTTCCTACTACTTTTGTGATATTTATTAAAGACAATCAACAGATGAATTACCTTCTCTATATTTTATTAGAGAAAAAGCTTTTCTTGTCACAAATATGACTTTCTATGAACAATGCAGCTTGGATTTTAACACAATATGGAAGTATGTTCATTTTTCTTTTCTTTCTAATCTTTCTTTTCTATGTCATTAAAGAAAAAGCTGCTCTTAGTCAATTATAAAAATAAGACTTCAAACACGAAATCCTCCTGTTATTGGTAATAAGTAGCATATCCCTGAGACAAAAAAAAACCCCTTTATGCTACACAATTTTATCACAGACAGAGTATTGTCTTAAATCCATTGCAATACATTTCGCAATGGATTTAGTAATCTGTTTGGCCCTATCCGAGTTCGGTGGCAGCTGTTCCACTGCCTGCTCAATTGTCCTCTGGCTGCCATCAGGAACAGGTCGCTTTTCCCCCAACTCTGAGTGGTGTCTAGAAATGTGGTTTCGCAGATTGGTTGTATTTCTGAAGTATTTAATTTGACTTCCACACACCTTACACACAGTGTAGGTCTTGTCCATCTTCCCATCGACCTCATAGAACCCAAAATGCTGCCATATCACAGCTTTTAAAGAAGCTGGTGCAGGCTGTATAGGTTTGTCGCTCGCAGCCATTTTTTTGGCAGGCAGAAAGGAAAGTATTCTGTAGCACTCTGCAGCAGGCGAACAGAATGTTGCAGCATGCGAACTAATGTAATTTTTAAAATTCCGATTATTAACTTATCTGCATCAAGACTGAATCGTTCTAGAGAGAATCGCGACGCATCGAAGAATCAATTGTTTTTCCCACCCCTACTGCTCATGCCAGTATTTTTTACTTTTAGTTTAAAACAAACAAACATCCAGTTAAAAACAGCCTAGTGTCTTAAGTAACCTAACACATTTCAAAGTGAGACTGAAAAATGCAACTTTATACAAGTAATGTTAACTTCATTAATCCAATCCATTTTTCAAAATCCTCCTGAAGACATTTTAAGACAGATTTTTGAAGCAGAAGTATAACACTTAATGCTTCCAGAGGTAGACGTTCCATTATTTAGAGCAAGCCATTGAATCTGTGTTCACTGAAAACCTTAGTTTTAGTTAGTTACTTTATTGCAGTGACAAAGAAACCCAATTTGTCATTTAGCTTCTGTAACCTACATACTGAACAACTGGCTCTCTGCTTGAGAAGAAAAAAGCTTGATTGCAAGTCTACTGTTGGACGGATGGTTCTACGTCTGTGATTAACAAGGCTGCCAAAGTTTGGGGTTCCATTCCCCAGAGCAAGGCACAGACGCCAGGGTTCCCATCCTGGTATGCAGGGAGTGGGAATGTCTCCAAATCATTGCATCGTACTGCTGTTAATAGCAGCCCGCAACATGTATTCATCATTAGGAGCAATTGCAGTCAATCTCTTTCTGACATAATATTTGGCTTCCTGACACCTCTGCTCCTCCCCTTCACCTTGAGATGTGTAGAGGGGAAGATGGTGAGGACTCGGCGGTGTTCGTTAAGCAGCGAGTGGAGGCTCTCGGTGGGGCAGGATGGAGCTGTCACCCCCTCACAGGCAGTTAGCCTCAGCGCACACCCTGGGTGCTAACACAGCTGCTACAGGAAACAAAGGGCAAAGATACTGAAGTGACAGGAGGGGGAGAGGGAAATAATACCATACTGTACATACACTTTTGCTTCTACATGATGTCAAATCTTTTATAGTCATCCAGTGATCCACTGCAGTAAAGCTTTTCTGACAAAAACAATCAAAAATAACAATTTTGTCAATGGTCAAAGTATTGAATGTTTTCCACATTAAATATTTTTTAACACTGCATATGTGTGCATATCTTTGCCATTTAACTTGTTATGAGTTCATAGATACAAATACTTGACTGTGCTTCTTGCAGCCATTTTCTTGTCATGCTATATTTAGTCTTTGAGCACAAGGGACTACTGTTTTCTCTGAAAATGATAGAAAATGCTCTGAATAAGCAGTAAAAATTTAGGGATTTTTATTATTTTCAGTACATTCTTAAGTACCTCTTACACACACACACAAAGGAAATTTCTAATTTTCAGTTGCAGGCACAAATGGGTAAAGAAGGACTTAATAAAGGCCCATTAGAAAATAGGCTATAAAAATGATGTTGACACAGGGACGTTCTGAGACAGGACCACAAGATTAGATAATATAGCAGGACCCTTATATTGTACTTGAAGTGGAGCAAATTCCAAATTTACACTTGAAGGTTTATTCCTGACCTTGACAAAATATTGTCCCCTCAAGTTTCCTGTTCTCACTTGTTCTGGGTCTTTCAACAATATCCAGTTTGCCCACAAAACTGATGTTCAAAAGCTCCATTACTCATTAGTTTCTCGTCAGTGTTGGCATAACGGTTTAGCTCAACTTTAAGTAAGGGGACCATGAGTCTTAGCTTTGCAATTAATCATATGACACACTCCCAGCTGACAAACAGCGGACCTGTGGAGCCTTGAAACACATCAGTGACTCAAAACCGAGCATCAGTGTAACCCTAATGTGCACCCTGGTATATGGCACACAGCACAAATTAGAATTCAACACTTATTCCTCAAACACCATTGAGTCATTTGAAGCCCACACTCTCTGACAGCGCAGTGAAGTGTATTCTAGCACTGTAATAAGGTTGAATCTGTTTTTTAAAGAGGCCCAAGCTTCATCTTTCTGAAGACTTAAATGGGATGAGACGGAGAAGCAACAGAGACTTGTCTTTGAAACTCAGCTGAGCATCTCTGACTACAGCGAGCCGCCCTTCAGAATGTCACACAGCACTGTGATAGATCTCCTCTTATCCCTGAGAGCATTTTGCCACCTACTGACTGTTGGTGGTAATCACATGACCAATCACAGTTCACCTTCAACCTTCCACACACATGCAGTGGCGCAAGTTTGTGTTATCAGTGATCGAAATCACAATAGAAAAATCCACGATGACAAATGTGAGGAGAGGATGTTTTCCTGTGCACAAATATGAGGATGCTGAGCTTTGAAAAGAGAGGAAGAAAACCTGGAAAAATAATAAAAAGCGGCCACACAGATGAGTAATGTAAATCGTGAGAAAATGAAAATGTATGGAATAATTAAAAAGCTTTGATTTGGGCACAAGGCTCAACATGAAAGTGCTAAAGAAACACTGGAATCGCTGACGGAATTAAGCACATTATTAATGTAGGCTTACTTCAGGCTATTGCATCTCGGAGGTTCATCCTTTGATATCTTCCAAAGTCATTAATATTGCATAGTGTAGCTGAAGTCTTAATCACCAGATCCACCAGTGTATAAAGCACTACCTCTTTTTTTTTATCCGAGAGAGCGGGAGAGAGAGAGGATTTCTCACAGAAATAAGTTGCAGACAATATCAAACCAGCCATCATTTAAACCCAAACTGCCATTGACTTTGAAATCCCCATTGACAGGGTGTCATTCTGTCATGGCTCCGTTTCCCCCTGATGGCATTTCACCGAGGACAATGCTGCGGTGCGCATACAAGTGGGTTAATTAAAAGATTCATAAGTCAATCAGAGAACATTAACATACTCGAGAGTGGTTTCAATGCACAGGGTTGAGCGCGAGAAAACATCAAAGGCTTTAAACTGCAGGCATGAAAGGCATGGGAAATGAGCTTTCAAAAGGAGAGGCAGCGTCAGAGCCTGCAGGAGGAGAGGAGCCTCTCGCTGACTCTCAGGTAGTGGGAGCCTCACACCCCACCGGCTGCAGGAGGAGGAGGAGGAGGAGGAGGAGGAGGGGAGCATAAGAAGAGCTCAAACAATCATGTCTTGTTTTTTTAATCGTCCTCTCTGTTTGTGGATCAGGCTGCATTATTGTTTCTTTTGATGTGTATTTCTATTAAGTCAGTGCTGCTGGGATATGAATGCATGCATTTCCAACTGTATCTGCATTAAAAGCAATTCTCCTTTCTTAAAAACATCAGTCAATTTTTTTTAAATACTAACATGAGAACCTACACTTGCAAAGCACTTACTAACAAATAAAGAAATAAGTATGCAAAGTATGACTGCTGTTGTGTTATTTGATGTGATATGTGCATGCTGGATGCAGGTCGTTCTGTGCAGGTGCCCAAATTGCACTACTGCATGCACTTTGCTGGACTATTTTAACACTGGTCAGTTGTAGGTTGCAACAGGTAAGCACCTTCATATTCACCACTGCCACCTCCCTCATCACCATCATCACCATCATCACCATCTCCATCACCACCATCACCATCACCACCATCTCCATCACCACCATCTCCATCACCACCATCACTAACATCACCGCCATCATCATCATTACCATCTCCATCACCACCATCTCCATCCAAACTGTCTCGCCAACATTCATTCTTGAGCATCACCGGATACAAATAAGAAGAGGCAAGTATGGCCAGGGGCTGAAGTTGGCTGGTTGTTTGTACAAAGCTCTGCCACTTCCACACGCACCAAACCCGCCAGGTGCCGGGATGAAAGCAGCCACGCGTCATACCCTGACCCACTTCACCCTCCGAGACTGAGCTCCGCACATGACAGCTCTGCCGGGCTGCAGCACATTCCCATGTTACACAACTTTTTCTGCTGTGTTTTTCTTTTTCATTTCACGTTTATCAAAAAATATTTATTCGCTAAGAGAGTCATCCGCCGCAGAATTTGCTTCATCCAGACATGACAGCGTGTAGAAACTTACCCGCATCCCGCAGCTGGTCCTGACATCTCTGTTTCAAACTTGTATCCTTTAGTTGCTCCTCGCGCTCGGCGGCTACACTTTTGGCTGAATGCAGCCGGGCAGAGAGGAGAGCCGCCGTTATTTCCTCTTGGGGAGGTGAGGTGAAGTCCTTTTGGCACAGGGTACCCGACCCGACGGCGCGCAGCCGCTGCTCGCAGACGGAGCGCTTTATTATTTCTAACGGGCGCGCGACCGCAACACGGCAATACGGGGTCTAACCCAGCGTGATGGGAGCGCTCGTTAAACTGACACTGTTAACCACATGACACGAGCGTTTAGGTGGCGCTCACCCACACAACACAGTTCATCTTCCCTGGGGAAACATCACAGGAGTCCCTCTGTGTGGCGTGGAGAGCTGTGGGCCGAATTCCGTTTGAAATGTGGGGGTTTAAAGAGCGACGCTTCATGGGGGAAAAGCAGAGACTTGAAAGAAAATGTAAAGATGCTGTCCAGAATCTTCAAGGGCTCCGTGGGATTTCGGCATAATACTGACCCAACAAGCAGAACTTTCTTTCAATAAAATCTCAACTTTTGAAAACTATTACCACAGTCCCTACACTCTCTGCAGTGGCGGACTCAAGCAGTTTGAAGGGCGGGGGCAAAGAAAATAAAAAGGGCACCAGCATGCAGAAACAAACAAACACACACACACACACACACCCACGCCAGTTAACACGTTTTAACACGTTTTGTCCACCACAATGGGCACTTTATCATGTTCTATCTGTGTAGTCCATCAAAGGACACTTTTTTGGGGGGGGTCCCTCCTCTATTTCCTTTTCCACAGGCGAAATAAAGACATCACAAACTACTTCAACTCAACTCTGCTTTTACAGTACCAGTACATGAACAAATTCATCACATCACTCTACAAGGCATTTATTTGTGAATCCATCCCACCGAGCAAGCACCCAGACTACTGAGTGTCCTTGAGCAATAACTGAGTCCCTCCAGCTCAGGTGGTCAGGTGAGGCTGTGTGACCTCTGACCAGCATGTTCAGCAGGAGACAGCAGGGTATCTGGATACACCTGAACTCAGTTCAGGCACTATTTAATTTAAGGAGAAGAGCTGCCACAGTGAAACGATCACAGACCAGAAATATAGTCTATATTGAAAGCACATTTTTTTTTAAAAATTACAACACGCCTAACCTGATAGTTTGCTTTTCTTATATAAAAAAAATACTAATCAATCACTATTACTACTTTCTCTGCAACAGACGTTTAGTCACTGCCCATGGCTATTTTGTAAATCTGTGAATATTTAACACATGGAGATGCCCCATGTGCAACGAATCGGACACTCAAATGGTATAATTTGCTGATTCAAGCTGTTTGCTCTTGCAGTTTTTACACCCAAAGGGTATTTTTGCTGTGGTGCAATGAGCTTCTCATCTAAAAATGTGACTTCATCTGAGATTAGACACCTTTTCCCCTTTCCTTAATTGTGGGCTATTCCTACTCTACGTTACATGTAGTGTTACGTGCATGTTTCATGCATCCATAAAACATGCATGTAACACTTTGTTTGTTTTTACCACCATTACTGCAAGACCCACCCTACTCAGCTGGTTGGTTGGGTTGAGGAGTGAGATGGTTTGAGTTAGAAAAAAATGTCTGGGTCAGAGCCAATCAGACACAGAGTAGGGGCGGGTTTTTGTGGAGTATGTTTGGGAAAACAAATGTCTGCATAACTGTGGTTCTGTTTAAACATATAGCTAGCTTAACGTGGATAGAACATTGCCAATGGCCTTGTTAAAAAGCCAAAACAATCAGGGTTAAGGTTGTGCCGAATTCCGATCTGGGAAGTCGTTTGGAAACTGTTTAGAAGAGGACAGGCTCTTTTCAAAGCCTTCTTTCACTTGGCAGGTGATTGGATGAACCATCTGACTATCACCATGTACCACAGGTGAACTTCAACCAATCAGATCAATTAACCATATGACATAGTCAAACTGTTACTGAAGTCAGTCGGGAGAAGAGATAAAACATCTTTTCCATTGAGAAAAGCCTTCAGTGCCGTTCTTCGCTCTTCTTGAAGAAATACTCTCCAGTTCTGATGAAACTGGCTAATCTCTTTAGCAGCCACCATTGGTTATTTTGAGCAGCCACTTCTTACACACGTGTATGTGGTATATGATTGAGTCAAAAATAAACTACATCGTGCGTGTTTATGGTAATGAAGGAACATGTTACCCAGTTTTTTTTGTTTTGGAGCTACACAATACATCAGGCTTTGATAAACATACAATACTTAGTGGATACATTCATTCTGTTTGGGTCTTAGATCTGTTGTCAATAACAAATATATGGAATATTGTCAGCTTTATCTTTTAACAAGACAGAATGAGGGTGGGGGTGTTGTTACGTCAACATCATATTTGGTATACACTGACCTAGTTACTGTCTGGAACATCACAGAGATTGCACAGAGCCTCATTTTCCCAACAACAATTGCACTTCCTCATATTGATGCCTGAAGGAAATGTATAAGACAAGCAATACATTTTCATATTACAATACAACAGGTACACAAAAATAGTAGTTCTGCCTTGTTCTATCCATCTAAAATTAGCCACTCAGACAACAGATGACACTCTGGGATAGTTGAACAATTAACTGTAATTTTGTGGATATAAAAACAGTATAAAATATGTCTGTACCAGCAGGGTTACGATGCCCTTGTTAATGGGGGTGAGTCAGAGAGGTGAGTAAGGCTCAGAATGTCTTTGTGCTGCTGAATATAAGGCTGTTTACTGACCTAAGTATGTAGGTCCTCTAACCTGTTGTCTTTTATATCTGCAATCTTAAATCTTAACATCTTCTTGACATTCATTTTGCAATTAGTGGGTCTGTTATAATAGGACCAAATCTGGAAACCATTATCAGTGCACTGCTGGGACCTGAAGATGGGATCTCCAGCTTTAAACACATAGTTGGATATTTTGCAAGAGCTAAGGTCTACAATGAATAGTTTATTTAAGCTGTTAACAGTATTCCCTCTATAGAAAGCCTGATACCCATAACATGCCAGTCACTCCACTTCAGCAAGAAAAGTCACAATAAAGTTTTCAACATTTATTTCGGCATTATGCATTTTAGTTTGGTGGTGTCACTCTGCTCATGTGATGCCCTGGAATAAATCCGAGCAAGCCTGACCCAGTCTGTCCCAGAGCTGTTTCTATCTCTTCTTTCTTTGTTGGATTGCGGGCAGACTGGACACTAAAGTGACTCACTATTTCCTCTTGAGGTTCAAAGTGGGTATTGCAAGTTGTTATAGCAACACAGTATGTAAAACTGTTATTTCGTCACAGTCTGTTAGCTCATTTTTAAATGATTTAATCTAAAATTATTGCATATAGCTTTAAGGAAACATGTAACACGAAACATTAAATACTAATACAGGAGAAGGCTGTGGAAGCTCAGTGTTTATATCGACCACCTTTTGTGAGAGATAGGTCATGGACATGATTGGAGGGTACATTAAACATGTGACAATAAATGACTTCCTTTCCTGCCTGAACTACAGTGAGGCTCCATTACATTTCCTCTCCTCCTGTCTTAAGTTAAGATTGAGTGACACTGATTTCATCAGAGAAGATTTCCCTCTTGTGTGGCCAGATGTTATTGGCTGCTAACATACTTAAGATTTTAATTTGTAAATCCTACACATTTTAAAGCTGCATCAGTATTTCTTTTTTTTTTTTTTTACCACTTTGGGGCAGCAGAACACACAACGTAATGGCAATTGTGTTAGCTAACTACTTGCTATTTAATTCAATTCAATTCAATTCAATTTTATTTGTGTAGCGCTAAAACAAGGAATGGAAAAACGTCCTTTTAAGAGGCAGAAACTTCAGACTGACCCTGGCTCTAGGTTACGACAGAGTATTAGGGCCAGACTAAGAAATAAATAATTTAGTTTTTTTGGAAATTACGAGAATAAAATCATAATATTACGAGAATAAAGTTGTAATGTTACGAGAATAAAGTCGTTATGTTACGAGAATAATGTAATAATAATACAAGAAAAAAAGTTGTTTTAATGAGAAAAAAGCTTCGATAGAGTTATCAAGATCTGACGTGACCAGCTCAACCAAACAGCAGCCTGAGCCCAGCAACTGCTGTTTGTCTCAGTCGTACCGTACAGTCAACAGGTAAGCTAACGCAGTGTTTTTCAACCACTGTGCCACAACATACTAGTGTGCTGTGAGATATTGTCGGGTGAGCCGTGGGAAATGATCCAATTTCAGCGAAAGCTATCTTTCATTTGGATTTACTTTCAACGGGGATGCAACGGCACCGACTCCGTTGTGCTTGGTGTGTGGTGAAAAGCTATCCAACAGTGCTATGGTCCCAAGTAAGCTTAAACGCCATCTCCAAACGAAACACCCTTCGCTTCAAAACAAGAATGTGGACTATTTTGTTCGCCTGCATGAACACACGGAGAAACAGGCAACTTTCATGAGAAAAACCACAAAGGTAAATGAGAGAGCCCTTAAACTCATAGCTACATCAAAAAAGTCCCACACTGTGGCAGAGACATTAATACTTCCCGCCTGCAAAGCCATTGTAAATGAGATGCTCGGACCTGAAGCGGCTAAAGAAATAGTCAAAGTTCCTCTCTCAGATAACACAATTTCCAGACGTATTGATGACATGTCTGCAGACATCGAAAGTGTGGTTTTGGAAAAGATCCGTATCAGTAAGAAACTTGCGTTGCAACTTGATGAGTCTACTGATATTAGTGGACATGCTCAACTCTTAGCCAATGTGCATTTTGTGGATGGAGACGCCATCAGAGAAAATTTCCTATTTTGCAAGGCATTGCCAGAAAAGAAAGAAAACAGGAGAGGAAATTTTTCAGGTCACATCAGAATATCTTGAAAAAGGAGGACTTAAGTGGGAAAACTGCACGAGTGTCTGCACTGATGGAGCTGCAGCCATGGTTGGGCGCACCAAAGGCTTTGTAAGCAGAGTGAAAGAAAGAAACCCAGATATGATTGTTACGCACTGTTTTTTACACCGTGAGGCCCTCGTAGCCAAGACTTTACCAGCAGACCTAGTTCCTGTGTTGGATGATGTTGTGTGCATGGTAAACTTTGTAAAGTCGCATATTTGCATCTTTGTGTGAGGAAATGGGAGCGGAGCATAAAGCCTTGCTGTTTCATGCGAAGGTCCGATGGTTGTCGCGCGACAAGGTGCTGGTCCGTGTGTATGAGCTGCGGGAGGAACTTAAAGTGTTTCTGACAAATGAGAGGTCCTATTACGCAAAGCTGCTTGCAAGTGATGAGTGGTGTGCAAGGCTGGCATACCTGGCAGATATTTTTCATCATCTGAATGAACTGAACACACGAATGCAAGGCCGAAATGAAAACCTGCTTACAAGTACAGATAAAATAAATGGATTCCGTTCAAAGGTGCACCTCTGGCAACAACATGTGGAAAGTGGCAACCTTGAAATGTTCCCACTCACCAAGAAATGGCAAGATGTTAACACTGCTGCATTGTGTGAGATAATAGTTAAACATTTGAAAACTCTTGAGGAGAAGATGTCATTTTATTTCTCTTCAGCTTTCACTGAATGCCTTGACTGGGTTAGGGACCCATATAGCTCAGCATCAGTTGTTGGACATGACTTTACAGGAGCAGGAGGAACTAACTGAACTGAGACAAAGTCGTAGTTTAAAGCTAAGCTTTACTGATCTACCTTTGGACAGTTTTTGGTTGGCTACTGCCAACTGGCAAACAAAGCTATTTTGACATTGCTCCCATTTTCCACGACATATCTGTGTGAGGTGAGCTTTTCAAGCCTGACTGCTATAAAAACTAAAAACAGAGAGAGACTGAGAGCTGTTGAGGAAGAGCTTCGTGTGTGTCTTTCTTTGATTCCCACCAGGATATCAGCTCTGTGTTCATCCAAACAGGCCCAAGTTTCACACTGAGTGAGTGGAAATATTTTTCTTTGTGTTTATTTGATTCCTATTCAAGACACTTTGACGAGAATTACTTTATATTGTTAATATGAGCTACAGAGTTTCATTTTTTAACATTTTCGGCTGGTGTGCCTCGTGATTTTTTCAATGAAAAAAGTGTACCTTGGCTCAGAAAAGGTTGAAAAACACTGAGCTAACGTATTGATCATTTCGTTGTTAAACAGTTTTAGTGGCTGAGCCAACAGAGAGAATTCTCATAGAATTACTACTTTATTCTCATAATAAAATGACTTTATTCTCGCAATATTATGACTTTATTCTCGTAATGTTATGACTTTATTCTCGTAATGTTCCAGCTTTATTCTCACAATATTATGACTTTATTCTTGTAATATTACGACTTTATTCTCGTAATGTTACGACTTTATTCTCGTAGACCTAATATTATGACTTTATTCTCGTAATATTACGACTTTATTCTCGTAATGTTACGACTTTATTCTCGTAGACCTAATATTATGACTTTATTCTCGTAATTTCCCCCCCTCTTAGTATGGCCCTAATACTCCGTCATACTAGGTGGGTGGTCATCTGCCTCGACCAATTAGACATCCAACAGACACAGAGCAACATTTGCATAATTTGCAAAATCAGAGCTTTTTTTTGCAGATAAAGAGTGCCAACTGCGGTTGGAAACAAAGTTGAAGAGAGAAAAAAACTAATACAATGAGCTTGAGGGTTTAAAAAGCATATATTATGCAATATATCATATATATTGGAATATCTTGAATAAATATATATATATTGAATTGTAACCCCTGTAATACGTATCGTATCAACAGATTATTGTCTATATACAGCCCTAAGATATACATAGATATAGAGTATGTGGTCCTAGGCCTTCAGTGGGCCCCATGGAGTTAATCCAGCTGTGCACAGAACCTCAGATATTGTAGTATTTGCCATTGAGTTCTAATGTACCCCCCACCCCCCTCAGCAGCCCATTCAGTGGCAAAAGATGATGTTGTTATCAGCACTAAGGGCTGAGTGCGCATTCCTCTTCCTGAAGATATTATCTGTGCCCTCGTCTGCAGACAGCCAGAGAAAGGAGAGAGTGATGGCAGCGGTGGGGTGGGAAACTCCTCTTTTTGACACCATATCAACTCAGTGCTCCTTATCGCTTCCATTTGCTGCTGAGCCAGACGATTACCAGAGTGGCTTTATTCACACAGCCTCGACACTCAATTAGTCTCCCACACCCACTCGCTCTGTTAGCTCTCAGCGCCGGGGACCCACAGCAGCAGACACAAGAGCGGGAAAATGCAGATGAGTTGACCCACATCAACAGATCGAAGCTCGCTGTGTTTTAAGGAAAATCCACTCCTGACCTCATGTCTTAGATAACGATTTTTTTGTGTTGCGTGAAAGGAAAGATACATTTGTTTCTAAGTGCTCCAGTCTTTTGTGCTTTTGTTGTATTCACTGACAGTCTTTTCCCAGTTGGTCCCCAGTTTGTGGACAAGATAAAGTATGTGGATATAACCTTCCTTCATAGCTAGTTAGCTTCCTAGCTACAAGCAGAAAAATAACAAGAGAAAAATTATCATTAAATGGCAACAAACATGGATGAGACTGTCACAGCTCTATAGATAGTTGCAGGCTAACTTACAAAAATAACAATTAAACATATTTTCATATTTCTTTGAACATTAAAGGACCAGTGTGTAGGATTTAGTGGCATCTAGCTGAAATTGCAGATTGCAACTAACTGAACACTGCTGGCATCTGTATTTGATGACCTGGGAATGAGAACAGGCGGTGAAGTGTGTTACTACTATGGCTGCGAAAAACACAAAAGTATCTACAGCCAGTGTTTGGTTTGTCCGTTGTCGAAGGTGAAACAAGACAAGACAGACCTTATACACTGGATGAGAAGGCAGGCACAACAAGAAAAAATATGCATTGGGTATATATAATGGCCCTTGCAATTGCTAAGGGGAGAAAATAATTTTTAAAAAAACAGTTAGGGTGAGGATAAATGATGTGGGTACAAGGCAGCCTATTGTGTAAGATTCCAGTGTGTGTGTGTGTGTGTTGATATGAGTGTGTATGAAGGTGTTGAGGAGCAACAAGGGGGAGTGGTTTGAGAATATTATAGATCCAAGACGAAACTGACAGGGGGGACTGAGAGAAAAAGTCACAATTACAAATCTGTCTGCTACTTCAGCACCACAGACAGCTCCATGGATTTATCGATGCACAGCACAGTTAAGGCCGATCACAAGGGAGCTATCAAATTTAATAACTGGGGGAAAATGTGGATTTAAACTCAAGCTTCATTTCAAAGCGGTTGGTAACTGAGGTGACTTGGGTTTACATCCAATACACTGCTCCGTAGTTCTCTCACAGTCAAACAGATAACTAGCTTGCTAACCTATTTACCGGCATAGTAAACGGCATCAAGACAGGAAGGAAGTGGTAAAGTAGAAAAGTCTGCCTAATTTGACTGGCTGTGTGACTCTGCACCTTGCACTGATAAGATTTTTCATTTTACACGTGTCTAAAACCACTAGAAATCAGTGGCACATGGCGTATCATAGGAAAACAATGGTTTGGTAGGCAAGGCGTTTCTAGCGTTGCGTCTCTGTGTTATTTGTCCCTCAAGCCACTTATATTTCAGAGCCATGGTTGGGGCCACAGATTCTAACTTCACAAACCTGTCAGATTAAGGATCACTGATCAGTGAATGGCAGACTAGAACGGAATGGAAGGGATGGTATCCCCCCTCATATTGCCTACAGGCCCTGGGGCATCAGAAGTCCCATAGGCCCCATATTCTTATTTGATTAATTGCACATTTCTATGAGGATATTAACGGCCTAATCCTGATATAAGTCTTTTGCCTTTTTTGGTCCTGCCCCTTAAGAGATTATGTGAAAATCAATGTGCACAACACTGATTAGAGCCACTGCTGTCTACTAGGACTGTCACTTTTTTTACAAAATTTTAAAAATAGTTTGAAGCTGGTTCATTTTTGAAGTGTAATGATCGGTTTGAATTAAATTTTTTTTGCAGTCTTTGTGTGCAACAGATCGCTTGAAGTAGTGATCCAGCAGGGGGTACTCCACAATCAGCTTGACCTGTGTGAATTGAATTGAATTGAACCTGTGGCATGCCCTATTGACCATTAAATTATATAGTAATAATAATAATAATAATATTAAATTAAGCTAGTAATGTGATGTTTACTACGAAAATGGAGGGCAAGCAAAGCATGGAGCAATTCATGATTTGATTACAACAAATCATCTGAGAAACATCTTTCAAATTTGTACAAACTCTACAATGACATCAAATCTGCGGAATCACTTGCTAACGTTAGCTTGCCACAAAAGGGACGCAGTGGAGCAGAGGCACCATAGACGAACGGAGCTACGACAAGGGTACAACCCGTGTCCCTGCTACTATTCTGCACACTCAGCTTCAGCCAGCATCTCACCAGAAACTCGTAAAATTCCATCATGCATACGATGGCAAGATTTATAGGCTAAGGATATGCGGCCCATTGGTGTGGTAAGAGTGAACGTCTCATCCTTTCGTATAGTCTTCCTGTATGGTGTCATACAGTCGTACTGTGTTTTGAGATTAATTGGACAGTGACAGCCCTTTACCTCTTGCCTTTACCATTCGAGTGCAGACAGCACTTTTATTTACCATTGACTCATCAAATCTGAGCCAGACGTCATAGAAGATAGATCCTACAGGTACTTGAACTTGGATTACCCGGTAATCACTGTTGTCAGCTTACAGGAGGAAAATTGAAACCAAAATTGAAATCTGTAATTGCTGTACAGTATTGAAGCTTTGAAAATTGTTTCTCAGAATTTTCTTTCCTTCCTGACCGTCTTATTCTAGTCCCTCTAAAAACCAAATTACATATTTATCAAGTATCTCTTCAGATAAAGAATCAGGATCTCAATCCTTCCCACTGTGACAGGTCATCAGTGATCTCAGGCTCCATTCAGCTAGTAGCCTACTGTAAGAAATGTCTTCATGTAGTTCATTCTCTGGGCTCAGAGCGGCCAGGCGGCTGTTAATGTGGAGCTTTTGACAGGAAATGTTGTCATTTGTCCATCTATTGACTCGCGCTCAAAGTGGGGAAGACAACTTTGGTGTGTTTCCCAGGAGCCGAGAGGATAAATGTTCCTTACCTCTGTGCTGTGCTGCTCCAATCACCAACATAATTACACAAAGTCTATTTGCTAGGGAGGATTTGCTACAGCGTTGCTTTTGATCAATGTCCATGCGTGGAGAAACCCAACCCCCCTCCCCACCCCCCAGTTACACTTACTGTTAGCTTGCCTGTCACTGTCAGCTCATCTGTTTCTCACTGTTAAATTCCTCTGTCCTGTTTTTCTTCACACAGCACATATTTACAGGATTGCATCTTTTTTTTTTAAAGAATGTTAAGTCAGCAAGCAAGGCCTAATGTCTGTCATATTTCAGTTTGATGTGCATCGATGGCACAGCATACTCCTCCCAGAGAGCTCTGGATTACTGCAGTCAGCTGAGTTCCTTGCAGACACAGCGATGCTGACAGGATTTTACACCTCGAGGAGACGCTGTTTCATCTGTGTGTTCATTCATGCTCCTTGAAGACATTGCAGTCCAAGGCTGCATGGTTAGGGCTATACCCAACATTCAAGTTACTTTTGAGGTTTTCAAATGAAGCTTTAAATGTCTGTTGTCATATTTTATAACCTTATGAAAACATAGAATAGAATAACATCCACTAATCCATCAAACAAAATCCTGAATTTGAGTACTTTTATTGGACTGTATGAATTCTTAAAGGTCCAGTGTGTAACATTTAGGATCTATTGTCAGAAATGGAATATATTATTCATAGGTATGTCTCATTAGTGTATAATCACCTGAATATCAAGGAATCAAGGAAATGTATTTATCATTATACAACACAAGGCTGCATAATGAAATAAATGTTTGTAGTTCCTCCATGCTAAACACATAGAAAAACGATTAACATAATTCATAGAATAACAAAGGATAGAATAAATTAAATCAATATATACACTTATTTATAAACATATATACATAGATGTATGGCGGCTGTGGCTCAGAGGAAGAGCGGGTCTTCCATTAATCGGAAGGTTGTTGGTTCAATCCCTGGCTCCTCCCGCCCAGGGGAATATATCCTTGAGCAAGATACTGAACCCCAAATTGCTCCAAATGCTGTGCATCGGTGTGTCAATGTGTATGAATGAGTTAGTTCCTGTTCAATGGGCTTTGCCATCACTGAGTGCATATGTGTGAAAGGGTGAATGTGGTATGTAGTGTAAAAGTGCGTTGAGTGGTCGAATGAGCTGTTTTTATCTACAGAGGGATCCTCTTCTACGGAGTCCGCCATGTTGGACCACCATTTTTCTACAGTAGCCCAGAACAGGCAAACCAAACACTGACTGACCAAAACCTACCTCTCCAGCCTGGCTTTTAACTAAGGAATGATTTTTGGACATTATTTACCATTTTTTACTCAATTATCTTATCATATTTTCTTTTGTAAATGTCATTGTTCATTTATATCAGCGATTTCCTTCTACCTTCTTTCTTAATTCATTTTATCTAGCTTTTAGTATAGCTTAATTAAATACACAATTGTGTTTTAATTGTCACTTTTATCATTGTATTCTATTTTTAAATCTACATTATTTATATATTATTATTTTATATATTTTGATTGACTGATTTAGTATTTTTTCATGAGCTTTGTGGCCATCGTAGCCTCTCCTACAGGTTTAGAACGCTGTATTTGGTTGACTGCAATCTTTAACTTCACTGCTAGATGGCACTACATCTTGACACTGTCCTTGTTACATTACTTTAACTGTATTAGTATTAGACCACTAACCTGTTGATATCAGTAGTAAAAGCAGAGAGACTTTAGCTTTAGTCTTTTAGTTGTATTTTTTTAAGGTTAAAATTACAGATGATCATACAAATATTCGGTGTTTCAGCAGCTCTTATGGCCGAGCTGTCCCTCAGAGGACAAACTGTTCTCAAGTGACTGAGAAACACAGTGGATATACTCATGTACAACGCCCCTCTCCCCATCAGAGGAAAGATTCTTTGCTCTTTATTGGCTGAGACACATTGAGGATATTCTAATGGAAGACCTGTCCCTCCACAACGCGCCTCCCTCCAAAAGTTCCAGAGCTGTTGAGTCTTGGTGAGTCAGTGGGGAATCCTCTGGAGGCCCAAAGACAGCGTCCAAAGAAAAGCAAGTTGGATATATATGTAATAGGTTTGTGTTCCATCTCTTTTCTGTTGATGATTTACTCTGAGGATTTAGGATTTCAACATTTTCCTTCTACAAGTAGTGATTTGTCAGCTAAACATTCATTCTGTGAATACTTCTCCAGCAAAAATAGGTTTTACGATTAATAATGCTGTTCACACCAAATTCATACCCTACCTATGTTATGTAACTTAAAAATAATAATATCAGACAATTTCTGCCTCTTTTTACATGGCCGCTCTGAGCAAAAATGAGTGAACATTTGCTGTGTTCTGGTTTCACAATGATGAAAACAGTTGGAGAACAATTAGATACAGTCAGTCAGCCCTGCTGGCTGACTGCAGTATAGGTCATAAAGCCCACTGCCTCCATGTTAGCAGATGTGTGATTAACAGCTGCCCTGTTCGAGACTGAAATACCTTGGTGCCAACCCCGATCACTAACTACGCAGACTCTGGCTCCAAGTGGCGAAAGATGGCAGTGGCTGAATCTGGGATCATTTTAGTACAGTGGGAGGATTTTTTATATGTCGACGGTTTTGGCTAAGCCCCGAGCCAGCGTCTGGCTCAACCCCTGCTAATGTCTGGAATAAATGATGGTCTCAAATGTCAATGTCCAACCACAGAGGGGAACCTTAGAACAGCAGCACCAAATCCGGAGCTCATTAATCATCACTGCTGTTAACTGAATACAAAAATGAATTAAAAGTAATATGTTGTTTTGCCTTCACTAATGTGCCCTCTCACATTGTGTCTAAAACTATGGAATAAGAATACTTTCTTCCTGCCTCCAGTCTTTGTGCACTTTGTGTACTGGAGAAACAAAATTGATATTGATCGTCTCTTCTGAAGGTTGGATGAAAAACAAGCTTTTTACCCCAAATGAGTGTCCTTTAACGGGTCTCTTAATGGATAATGTTCCATAATCCAATGTCTTATATGAAAGATACAGTAGATGAGAGTGATTACATCATATCTAATTTGCAATGAAAGGCACTATTCAGCCACACATGTCTGTAGCCTGCATTTAATGAGGTGTTAAAGGCTCAGAGTGGTTCTGTCCACTTGATGATGAACAGGAAGCAGCTGGTCCATCGTCTTCTTTTAGTCCCTGTTCTGAGTGATGATCCTCTGTACAGAGGAACTTGCGTGTTATTAACATGTTTACCACACACACAGATCGATGCCCACTTTGTCCCAATGCTCTGGGGGCTCTTACTTGCCATTGATTGACGGAGGGAGAAGAGCTGCCAGGCCTGTGGCCGGAGAAAGAAATAATTATTGAGCTGATGTGAAAGGATCAACTGTGGCTCATCCTGGCTTAGTGGACATCTATACAGTAGAGAAGAGATGCTGCTGATAAACTGCCTGTCCTGCTCACACTGAGTCTTACAACTATCAGGAACTGTGGTCCTGATGAGATGATGGGAATTTGTTATTTTTTTTCTTTTACAACTTTTATTTCCAATTCTGTTTTCCAAAGGACCGAGCGCAGTTGTTTGAGCCAGCAACAACAGAATTAGATCAAACAGTGAGAAAACATGTGAGATGGTGAAAAGTTGGCCAGTTTATTTTCATGTTATTAGATTCGCCCATATCAAATTCCAATGTGAAAAAAATCATTGTTCCAGAACAAAAGTCAGTCTAGAGAGACATAAAAAAGACTAAATTATGATATGAATGTTCACACTGAGGTCACATTGTAAAAAATCAGACCTGAATCTGATTTTGAAATGATGAAATGATATAAAAGTGGCCCAAATCAGAATCAAAAAGATCCATATGGTTTCTGCTGTTTACATTCAAGGTTTTCGAATGAACCTTCAGATGTCTGTCATATTTTATATTTTAAAGGTCAGATCTAACAAATATTGACTGAGGCAGAATATTTCATTAGACAAAAACATGTTTTGAATTTTGGAAATAGTTGCATCAATCTTTAAAAATGAATTTGGACTTTTAGACAAAACTCTGGAGTTACTGGAAATGTTTGGATCGCACGAGTTGGAAACAATCCTGTTGGCCTTTTGCACCACTGGATACTACAGTTAGTATAATACAAATAATATTAGTGTCGCCTAATCTTTATTTGCAACTGTGCAGTAATACTGGGTCTAAACAGCATTTGAATGTTGAGTTAGGATTCAAACGTCAATGTTACGAATGCAGCTTTGAAGCTTCTAACTACTTTGTACAGCCCAAGTTAACGAATCACGGATTAAAGGCACTTCAGTCTGTACAAAAGTGAGGGTACGAATCACGCATCGGTACAGGCAAGGTCGCTTTAAAATGCCTTAGCAAAGAGCGCTGGGCAAAAACCAGGTGGTGGACCGGAGCTGCGTGCCAGGACAAAAGGTGGATTTAAGCAGACGTTGAGCTCTAGATGAGTAAACTCTGGCTTCATGTCAAAGATGACTGAATTTACTTGGGTTTACCCCCACTACACCCCTGCTCCCTAGCTCTCTAGCACCTTGTTCACATAGGCTACCTGAGCAGCGTGTGGCGTCTCCGCCGTGTGACCGCTGCATCTCCCATGTGCGCGGCATTCGTGCATGGCTGCCTCAAAGTGAGCTCTTTCTATGTACAGACATTTGCGGGTTGCTTTTAGTGTCCGCCATGTTGAATCACCATGTTTCTACAGTAGCCCCAGAACAGACAAACCAAACACTGGCGCTAGATAGGGCCTTTTGAATTTTTTCGCTACCATATTTTCTCCCACACACTTCACATCCTGTTGTCATTCCTAGGTTGTCAATACAGATGTGAGTAGTATTCAGTTAGCTGTAGTCATGGACATCATTATCTAGGTTTAGAAACTCTGAATCCTCTATGGAGTAGAATGTAAGGTAAGTGCTGCATCATGTGCAAAATACATCATGCCGAACACGTTCTGTTCTCTGTTTGTGAACTGATTCTCCTTTTTTTACAAAGTGTTCAAGTCCATGAACCTTGAATAAAGCCTCTAGCGGGTTCACAAAAGATCAAGGCCACCAATTACCTCATTCCCAGAATTAGAATATTGGCCTTGAAGTCGCCATGCTGTTCCAGTTCACCATCATCTATTGTAGACTTCTTCTACTTCTCTCAGGTATACCCATCACCTTTGACCTCTTGTGATGTGGAGCATCCCAGTATTTAACCTTTTTTTTATTGTATGACCTTGCTACAGCAGAAATTGGATATGGTCTCTGGTAACATCAGTGGCTGGCCTGCCTCTTCTTCCTACAAAAAAAAGGAAAAGGAGAACATTAATAGTCTGCGTGTCACTCACCAGTTAAATGTGGGGCTAGTGCTCCTTCAGAAGCTCCTGAAGGAAAATCCTTGCTCTGAGTTTCCTGATGGAAATATAGCCGACTTGTTGTTAGTGGTTAGCTACTTTAGCCGCTAACTAGCTGCTGCTGTTAGCTGGTTAGCATTGCAGCTAATTTAGCCGTCCTATTATTCCCAGACTGGGAGCACTGGGAGAGTGATGGTGTTTTAATGGACTGTATAGTACAGGAGCTCTGGACCTGCCGAGAGCACTGGTACTCTGCCTCACTCACAAGTGAAAAAGAACCGTCAGCATACAATACTTGAAGAGTTAGTCCTTACAGCCAGTCGGATAAATCAGACTGTGTGTCACGATTTGTTGATGTTGATTATGTACATGTTCAATGCATATTGTTAACATTGTTATGTGAAATCTGTTTTCAAATTTGTGTCTTTGTTTTCAGCTCAATTGAATACAACTTTATTGATCCCTGTACGGGTAGTTGTATGCAGTAGCTCGCCTCCCACATCTACAAATACACACAATAGAAAGGAGAAGAAAGAAAAAACATTGTTACATAATCCTAACGTTACATATAACCGATATAACCGTAAAACTATCTGTGGAATTGGTAATATACATATTTATAAATTAATATTAAAATCCAATAAAGAAATTAATAAATACACAAAGTAATGAAGCCATACAAAAGGCACAAAACAACCTGTGAGGAACTGATGACAGACAGCAGAGGGGATAAAGGACTTAGAATAAAGAATATTGATCGACGTCCTGAAGGCAGCAGTGAGATTTCATCTGCTAAGATGAAAGAGGGATGTGTTTTTATATGTTTGTGTGTTTCTATGTGTGCCTATGTGTTTGTGTTATTTCTGTGCTTTATTTTATTTTTGAGTTTTTTGTTTATTTTTGCATGTTTAATTGTGTTCATTTGTTTTTATGTTTACTTATGTTTTTGTTAAGGCTTTATTTCTTTATTTCTTGTTGTTGGATTGTGTTGTTTACATTTATATGTGTCTATTCAAATTTTTGTGCATTTGTTCTGTGTGGGGTTTTGTTTATGCATTTTTTTTTTTGTTGTTGGGGTGATTTATGGTTGATTTGTGTGTTGTTAGTTTTTGAATGTGTTTTTGTTTGTGTGTTTGTTTAGCATGAAAATGGTCACATTTAAAGATCTTGAATGTAACAGAAAAGCAATCATCTGTCTAAAGCTTTAAGCTCATCTCAAACTCCTGGATGTGTCATTCCAGCACCTGCTGTTAACCCCCTGCACCTCCGGTTCTGTCTTGATCACACAGGCTTAATCACATCAGAAATGATGGAGGAAAATCATGTGAAAGTTGCGGGTTTGATTGATGACTTTGTGCCAAGCTCAGGCCGATGTAATTTCATCCTCTGGAGTCTCGGGAGGGGGGTGGGGGGCAATCAGGAGAGAAGACTCCATCCAGTCGTCCACAGCAGCGGCCCTCAAATGTATCATTGCAGAAAACAGAAGAATTTATCACCAAAACATGAAAACACTGACAGTGGAGGTTCATCAGCACACCGAGCATCAATCATTCAGTCTCCGCCTTAAACTCCACAGAAGCACTTCCATCTTGTTCATTCAGAGCACCTTTTGGATTTTCCCGAGCTCCTCACAGACCTTCCAGTCGAGCACCGATGCTGTAGTTAAATGATATTGTTCAAAGCATTTTTGCTGAGAACAACACCTCTCATTTCAGATGGATGAAGGTTCGTGTTTGCCCTGTGGTGTATGATTTCTTATCTCTGTCAGCAGGCAGTGGTGTAAGCTCACCAGGCTTCAGAAGACGATCTATCTGAGTTTGCAGCACAGCTCAGGGGAACTATTGAAGGGGTCAAACTGAGGGCAGCGCAGGAAACAATGACACGGAGCAGATAATGACACAATGCAATACAGTCGCCTGAAAATGGCTGTCTTATCATCAAGGATATCATATGTCGGGGAATATTGTGACAGCGATATGAAAAACAAGTACTCCCCCTAGTGAGGGAGCACATTTTATAAGATTCTCATGTTGGACCTGAGCATGACTGAGGTTGAGATAACTAGGACAACTGCACAAGTACTTAGATCCTTGTTAAAGTACTCAAAGTACTAAAGTGCTAAAATGGAACAGCTGAGCAGTCCATCCTATTTTACAAACTGGTCATAAGTCTTATATACAGTAAAATCCAGTGGTTGAAAGTAAATACATTTACTCAACTACCACTTTATATATATATAAATAAAGTGCTAGTTGAGTATATATATATATATGTACTGTATATATATATATATATATATATATATATATATATTCTTTTCAGTTACTCCTGCAAGGCTGATTTCACAGCTGCTTTTTTTGCAATGAAATTGCAGGACCAAGTGAAAATCACAAAATAGTTGTGTTTTGTTTTTTCAAAGGTAACTTGTTCAGTGAGAATAAAACTGCACTGTTTGGAGTGATTTAAGTAACCTTACCAAAAAGGCTCAGGATTACAAAAAATATAACAAAATATATTATTAACCATGCATATTTAATTTTAACTCATATTTATTCCACGTTGCAAGTGCTTCAAAACTGTTTACCGATCTTCCGTTCTTTAGCAGTAATTTTTGTTGGTAAATGTGAAGAGTCGTATCTTCACAACCAAGCCAAGGAAGTGAGTAGGTGATGGGTGGCTCAATGTGTTGCTTCGGGGAATGCTATGAGTAGTGAAACTCACAGGAAACTACAATGATTGGTCAGATTTGAGGAAAAGTGAAAATTAATGATCTCAATATTGCAACTCCTGGAGTGACTGTATTATATACCACTCCAGAGAAGGGAATATTATTTACAGTTATATTGTTATATATTAGAGGATCAGTGTGTAGGATTTAGTGGAGTTCTTTATGTAGCAGTGAAGTTGCAGATCGTCACCAACTGAATATCACTCATCTTCCACGCGTGTAGGAGAAATTACAGTGTCTGTGAAAAATGCAAAAGGCCCTATCTATGGCCAGTGTTTGGTTTGTCCATTCTGGGCTACGTGGAGGTCCAACATGGAAGCCTCATTAGAAGAAGACTTGTTCCATCTGTAGATAAACGCAGCTCATTGTAAGGTAACGAAAACACAATGATGTTATGATGATGATGATGTTTTGTTTTATTTATTGCATATTACTCTTACCAACATGTGTCTTTGCTATAAATAAGCCTCTCTAGATATCTGCCGTGTTTTATTATTTAATTTTCTATAGTTTTAACTTCTCATGCTTTCTAACGTTCTCATTCTGTGTCCAAAATAACACAAAAAAGCGCATTTAAAGCAGGTTTTGAGACTATAGTGTGTTCACAATGCCTAGTGTCTGCCAGAGGAAATTACATAATACATAATAATGTATAGCCATTATGCATTCTAAAACATTTCATTTTTGAGTGGGCTGTTGATAGACACTATAATCCCATAAAGCATTGCTCGGATAGAGGCTGTACTCACAGCTTCAAAACATTTAAATAAATTGTAAATAGTGTTGAGATAGCTCCAGAATGATCTTGGAAAACAAAAAAATCTGTGAAGTATCGATGTTTCGAAAGACACTTTGCTTTTGCTTTCTTCAAAGCCTGTGGGATTCTGTAATCACAGTGTGATTGACCGGCTCATGTGCTGCATCATTCCCTCTTAGAATGAAGTATCCTGGGGCATGTTCAATCTGAAAATATAAGTAGTTTAGTTTAGTCTGTTCTAGAGACAGAATTTGAGTTTGGTATTATGATATTGTATTTAATTGGAGACCAGTTTTTGAGATATTAAATCAAATCATTTTCTTCAAAGATGCTTTCAAAAGATTCTCAACAAATAAAAAAAGAACACAAAGAAATATTAAACCATCACTATAACTCCAAATTGACTTTTGCAGCAGCGCAGTTCCTACATATAACCACCTGATGGCAGCAGCAGACTGTGGTTTCCCTGTTATATAATGTGCACATTACCCAAACTTTATCTACCAATCAGATAAAACCATAAAACTGCCACACTTGTAGATTACACATAGTGGGATTCATTCTTTTTTTGTTCCGGTTCATCTGTACTGTGAGGAAACACACTGCAAAAAAGGGCCCATATCAAAGCCACATGTATCAGTGTTGTGGGAGGAGTGCCAGGATGCAGTGAAGTATTTGGATTTGGCAGCTGGGGAAAGGCTTCATTGTGACACAGTCAGAGACTGAGGTTACCGGTGTGTGTGTGTGTGTGTGTGTGTGTGTGTGTGTGTGTGTGTGTGTGTGTGTGTTTCAAACCATCTAACCAGCTGTTGGGATTACACCCTTGGAGAGCAGAGCAGTGGGAGTCCAGAGAAATCTCAGCCTGTCTCTAGCAGCACAGAGCCTCCAGTCTTCTTCACTGAACCTGTGGCCTGAAGCGACCCCAGCACTGTCTGGCTGTTAGTCAACTGCTACTAAATGATGCTGTATAATAATCTACTGTCTCTTGTTTCAGGGCGTGTTTAACACCTGTGCTTTTAACTTATCAGAGATCTAGAACATAGTTTGGAGACAGGCCAAGTTTTTACAAAATGTTCCAACCCAGCATGAACTGAACACTTGCATAACAAGATATTATGTAACTGTATGTATACATGTTTATTAAATGAGACACCAAGAAAACACAAAACTATGATAAAGACAGACATCCACATCCATGACTTATTTCTGATTATTATTATTATTATTACATTTTTAATGTGTACCATTTCCACATTGATGAGAACAGTCCCGGCCCCATTCTGGGTGAAAGCGGCCCCTCTAATTTGACTGGCAGTAAATGTAAATTCTGAGGTCTGCCTCCATTACGGTGGACGGACCTGCTATACCACTACCTTATTGAATCTCATACTTCATCTGTCACTGTTTCTGTCGTTCAGACTCTTTATTTTTCTGTTTTGGTCGTCTGTCCAATGTGACGTTATTGTAAACTAACTAATCACTGTGGCAAAGTGGAACTGCCGTTCAGTTACCTTTTAATACGAGCTGAGAGAAGAAGAAAAGATGTCAGTTTTAGGTCCCCTTGCTTAATCCTTTCTTCCTTACTTTATGCTGTTCACAAGGTTCATTACTAGAAGGGATGTTAGAAGGTTAAAATACCCTCTGCTTCACACAAACCAAACTCCATTCTGAAAGCGGGTGTTTTATGGTAGGGTATGCTTATGGTAGCATATTTTTTCACAATAAAAACCTTCCACACATACTGACTATCCAGGTCTCAGTTTTCCCTTTTTTTCCTCTCTGTGGATGGCCTAAAGCCACAGATCTTTACTGTCCTTACTCTGCAGTTTTTTTACTTTTAATTGTTTGACATGCAAAAAGCTACACAGAAGCTTTTATGCACCGCTAGGCATTTTTACAGCGCTTGTTTCACCCAACTGCTTTATGCCGTGTTTTTAGCAGTTTTAATCAGCGGGTCCATTTGTTTTGGAGAGGAGGAGACCTCTGTTGATAGTTGGGCTCCCGGTAGAAACCTCCTGAACCATGTTACTGTTGGGTCTCTGTAAATAATGTTATAAAGAGTTCGGTCTAGACCTGCTCTATTTGAAAAGTGTCCTGAGATAACTTCTGTTATGAATTGGCGCTATACAAATAAAACTGAATTGAACTGAACACTGAAGGAATCCTAACCAAGAGAAGCTGACTGCAATGACGGCAATGGTGGTGAAGACAAGAACTCCCATGATCCCACCCTACTTTATGACATCATCAAACTTTGTCTTATATTATTTTTTTGTTTTTGTAAGAGACCCCCTAGTGGCAGAAATTACATATTGTACATTTAACAGTCATTATTGTTGATTCTCAAGATTGGCTCTTGGCTCTGTTGCTAGGACAACGTCATAATGATGAGTAACATACTCAGTAAGTTAGAGTTATGTTTTGCCGTACTTGTACTTGAGTATTTCTAAGGGTAATAGTGTACAATAGCTTCACTACATCTATTTGACAGCTAAAGTTACTCTCTAGATTAGGATTTTACGTCAAAAACCATAAAATAAAAAAATACACTGTTAAAGATTAAACCAGTGCTGTGTGTCCCCTTACTAAAAAGTGTCAGTGAGCCTCTTGTCATGTTTCATATTACTTTAATTATTAGCAGTTCCTCTGAAGAGGTTTTTCTCCTCTAAACGTCTCACATGGTTTCATTTAAAGAACAGTCTGTGGCCCACAGAGGTCACATGATCTAATATTTCTCAAAAAGGCAATAATTAAGTCCAAAGAATGAACAGATTTGTGTTTCACAAGTTTATTTTTCTTTTTTCCTCTCCCATTAATCATCTGAGGACCCCTCAGATCTATCTGATAAAACTTTTCGAGGGGCTGGAAACCATTGCAGGGGCGTTTCCAGAGGGGGGTGACACTGGCCTTATTGGCCACCCCAAGTACCACGCCATTATTATTGCCCATTACATTACATTGCCCATCCTTCTGTTGGCGCCGCGTGAGTGGCAGCTAGTTACAGCAGCTCAGGGTATGGTGCTCTCTCCCTTCATCTTCACCCTTTACATCTCAGACTTCACCCACAACACCACACACTGCCACATCCAGAAGTACTCAGATGACTCAGCCATTGTTGGATGGGGGGAACGAACTGGAATACAGGACTGTCATCAGGGACTTTGTCAGCTGGTGTGAGCTCAACCAGCTTCAGCTGAACTCTAGCAAGACGAAGGAGATGATTGTTAGCTTCAGGAGGAAAACATCCCACTTCACACCGGTGAATATCCAGGGATTGGACATTGAGGTGGTAGATAATTAGAAATTCCTGGGTGTTCACCTCAATAACAAACTGGACTGGACTGACAACACCCATGCTCTCTACAAGAAGGGCCAGAGTCGCCTCCACCTGTTGAGGAGACTGAGGTCCTTCGGAGTACGCAGGGCTCTCCTCAGGACTTTTTATGACTCTGTGGTGGCTTCAGCCATCTTCTATGCTGTGGTCTGCTGGAGAGGGGGCAGTATGGACAGGGACAGGAAGAGACTCAATAAACTGATCAGGAGAGCGAGCTCTCCATAGAGGAAGTGGGTGAGAAGAGGATGTTAGTTAAGCTGACATCCATCATGGACAACACCTCTCACCCCCTACATGACACTGGGGGGTCCCTGAGTAGCTCCTTCAGCAGCAGACTGTTACACCCTCGGTGTAAGAAGGAGAGGTTCCGCAGGTCTTTCATCCCTGTCGCTGTCAGACTCTACAACACCTGATCAATGTTGTAGTTTCTGTTTCAAATTACCACCACCACTCACCATAGCTTTTATATCTGTCTTTTACCTCTATTTATTTTTTTCACTCTAATTACTTACTTGCTGCTGTGACGAGTGAATTTCCCCGTAGTGGGATGAATAAAGTATAATCTAATCTAATCTAATCTTTCAGAGAATGTGCCGCATCCATTGGTACCAACCATGTCATGCTAGCATGTCAGGAATGTCTAAATGGGGTCAGCTCTATGTTCCCACAGCCCAACGGTCCCACAGCCCTATGGTCCCACATTTCTAAGACATTTTCAAAATTAGGTCTTGTGTTCCTACATTTCCCTTTAATTTAAGCCCTATCCTCCCACAACATTCATTGATAACTGGAAGCCTTTTTGGGGAAAACCTGGTCTGATTAGGAGAGACGGCATCCATCCCACTTTGGATGGAGCGGCTCTCTTATCTAGGAATATGGCAAAGTTTATCTCTAAAACCTGACAGTCCAGAGTTAGGACCAGGAAGCAGAGCTGCTGTCTTACACACTTCTCTGCTCTTTCTTTAGAACAGTCACCCACCCAAAACCCCATAGAGACTGTGTCTGTCCCCCGACCACCTAAACTATTTAAAGAAATAAAAACAAGAGGAGTTCAACATAAAAATCTAATAAAAATTAAAACCAACTCCTCAGTAGCACAAAATAAGAGAATGAAATGTGGGCTGTTAAATATCAGGTCTCTGTCCTCTAAAGCTGTTTTAGTGAATGAATTAATATCAGATTATGATATTGATTTACTTTGTCTTACTGAGACCTGGTTGTCCCACGAGGAGTATGTTAGCCTTAATGAATCCACCCCCCCAGTCATATTAATACTCACATTCCTCGAGGCACAGGCCGAGGAGGTGGAGTGGCAGCCATATATGATTCGAGCGTTTTAATGGACCCTAAACCTAAACTAAATTATAATTCATTTGAAAGCCTTGTTCTTAGTCTTTCTCACCCAAACTGGAAAACACTGCAGCCAGTTCTATTTGTTATAGTGTACCGCGCTCCTGGACCGTACTCTGATTTTATATCTGAATTTTCAGAGTTTCTATCAAGTTTAGTCCTTAAATCAGATAAAGTAATTATTGTAGGTGATTTTAATATTCATGTGGATGTTGACAATGACAGCCTTAGTAATGCATTTATATCATTAATAGACTCAATTGGCTTCTGTCAGAGTGTAAATAAACCAACTCATTGTTTTAATCACACTCTTGACCTTGTTTTATCCTATGGCATTGATATTGAACATTTAATAGTCTTCCCACATAATCCTTTTCTATCTGACCATTATTTAGTAACTTTTGAATTCATACTATTAGATTATAAGCCATTAGGCAAAACTTCCTACAGCAGATGTCTATCTGACAGTGCTGTAGCTAAATTTAAGGAGGAGATTCCTTCAGTGTTTAATTCAATGCCATGTCTGAATTTAACAGAGTCCTATAACAACTTTAGTCCCTCTGAAATTGATAATCTTGTCGATAGTGCTACAGGCTCACTACGATCAACATTAGACTCTATCGCTCCTATAAAAAGGAAATTATTAAAACATAGGAGACTAGCACCGTGGTATAACCACCAAACCCGCCAGTTAAAACAAATAGCTAGGAAATCTGAAAGGAAATGGCGCTCTTCCAAATTATCAGAATATCGCTCAAATTGGCAAGATGATCTTAAGATTTATAGAAAGGCCCTCCGTAATGCCAGAGGAGCCTATTACTCAGCACTAATAGAAGAAAATAAGAACAACCCTAGGTTCCTCTTCAGCACTGTAGCCAGGCTGACAGAGAGTCACAGCTCTATCGAGCCACATATCCCCATAAACTTAAGTAGCAATGACTTCATGAGCTTCTTCTATAATAAAATTATTACTATTAGAGAAAAAATTAATCACCAACTGCCATCAACAGTTATCAGTGGCTCTCCAAGTTCAGGGACTTCTGTCAATGTAAACTTAGATGTATATTTAGACTGTTTTTCTGCTATCGATCTTCTTCAGTTAACTTCAATCATTTCTTCATCGAAGTCATCAACCTGTCTGTTAGACCCGATCCCAACTAGGCTGCTTAAAGAAGTTGTTCCCTTAATTGGCACTTCTTTACTGGATATGATTAATCTTTCTTTATTATCAGGATATGTACCACAGTCCTTTAAAGTAGCTGTAATTAAACCCCTTCTTAAAAAGTCCACTCTTGACCCAGGGGTTTTAGCCAACTATAGACCGATTTCTAACCTCCCGTTCCTCTCTAAGATTCTGGAGAAAGTAGTCGCCAAAGAGTTGTGTGACTTTCTACATAACAATAGTTTATTTGAGGATTTTCAGTCAGGATTTAGAGTTCATCATAGCACAGAGACAGCTCTGGTTAAAGTTAATAATGACCTTCTGACTGCTTCTGACAATGGACTTGTCTCTGTACTTGTATTATTAGATCTTAGTGCTGCATTTGACACCATTGACCATGATATTCTTTTACAGAGACTTGAGCATCAAATTGGCATTAAAGGAACTGCCCTAACCTGGTTTAAGTCATACTTATCAGATCGTTCTCAGTTTGTACATGTTAACGATGAATCCTCCATAAATACTAAAGTTAGTCATGGAGTTCCACAAGGTTCTGTACTTGGACCAATACTATTTACTTTATATATGCTCCCTTTAGGCAACATTATTAGGAATCACTCCATTAACTTTCACTGTTATGCAGATGATACGCAGTTATATCTATCAATCAAACCCAATGAAATTAATCAATTATCTAAATTACAAACATGTCTTAAGGACATAAAATCCTGGATGACCTGCAATTTTCTGATGTTAAACTCAGAAAAAACCGAAATTCTTGTTCTTGGCCCCAAAAACCTTAGAGACTCATTGTCTAAAGATATAGTCACTCTAGATGGCATTAACTTGGCCTCTAGCACCACTGTCAGGAATCTTGGAGTTATCTTTGATCAGGATTTGTCATTTAACTCCCACATAAAGCAGACCTCTAGGACTGCCTTCTTTCATTTCAAAATATTAGAAAAATTAGACACATACTATCACAGACAGATGCAGAAAAACTAATCCATGCATTTGTTACTTCAAGGCTGAATTACTGCAACTCTTTATTATCAGGTTGCCCCAATAAGTCCATTAAAACGCTCCAATTAATTCAGAACGCTGCAGCACGAGTACTGACAGGAACTAGAAAAAGAGATCACATCTCTCCTGTACTAGCTTCTCTGCATTGGCTCCCTGTAAAATGTAGAATAGAATTTAAAATCCTCCTCCTCACCTATAAAGCTCTTCATGGTCAGGCCCCTTCATATCTTAAAGAGCTCATAGTACCCTATTACCCCACTAGAACACTACGTTCTCTGAATGCTGGGCTACTTGTGGTTCCTATAGTCTCTAAAAGTAGAACAGGAGCCAGAGCCTTCAGTTACCAAGCTCCTCTCCTGTGGAACCAGCTTCCAGTTGTGGTTCGGGAGGCAGACACCCTCACCACATTCAAGAGTAGGCTTAAGACATTCCTCTTTGATAAAGCTTATAGTTAGGGCTGGATCAGGTGAGTCCTGAACCATCCCTTAGTTATGCTGCTATAGGCCTAGACTATCGGGGGATTTCCCATGGTGCACTGAGCTACTCTCTTCCTCTCTCTTTCTGCACTCATTCATGTCCCTTTAATGCATGTTACTAACTCCACTTCTTCCCCGGAGTTCTTGTGCTTTCTCGTCTCGCAGGTTCTCATGGATCCTGGTGGAGCCTCCTGCCATGGTCCTGCTTGACTGCCATTGCCAATACTGTTGTTGCTGTGCATCTGTCTGTCTCTCTCTCTCTCTCTCTCTCTCTCTCTCTCTACCAGACCAAACAAGGCAGAATCTACTGAATTGTGTAAGAGCAGGTTTTAAGATTAGACTTATTGATCCCACACTGGGGAAATTCACTCGCTTCAGCAGCTCCAGATAAAACACAACACAATAGATATGAAAATACACATTAAAGAAAAATACAATAGTAAAATACAAGATATAATAAAAAAAAAATAGAATAAGTTGTAGAATATAGAATGAGGTGTATGTACACTATATACAGCTTTTTATGTACAGATTTTTATATGTGATTGATATGGAACATTGCACAGGTTAAAGCAGGAGGTAGTGGCACGGTGTAAAAATAAATATAATTGCACAGGACAAAATATATATACAGCAGTAGAGGAAATATAGGCTATAGACAGGATTATGACTATATAGTACAGGTATAATATAATATCAACAATGTGCGTATTAGAAATTATATACATGTATGTAAATCTGTATAGTACAAGTATTAAGTTAAGATATTAACAGGAATTTTATTGCATATCAATTAAACTTTTTATTCCAAAGAATGTATTTATGTTTGGATAATCTCACATCTTTCAGCTAACCTTGCTAGGCAGCTGGACTCGCAAGATCACATGAGAATCCATCTTGCCAGGCTTCAAGCTATGCACTTGTGTCCAAAACAAAGAGTGTTTCAGACCAATCAGTGTCCTTTGAGGAACTACTGCCATCAACTACGGGCACTCGGTGTGTGTGAAAAGTGACTGTTTACATGACAAACAATTTTTCTCCTGAAATAAGGGAAACTGAGGTCTGAACAAGGTGGTGGACATTGAGAAGTCACCTAGTAAGGTGGTTGAAGTGTTTTCCATGAATGACAGTTAGTCTCAGATGGCTCACCTTTCAACATCCCACATTATGCCTCACTTGGACCACACATTACCATTAATGCATGACAGTGTTAGTGCAGTGTTTTCCTGAAGCACTGGACCACAAGACATCTCTACAATAATCAGGTTTAACAACCAAACTTCCAGTGGCCGTGCCCAAAGCTGGTTTCACTCTCAGGTTAATGTCAGTTCACCTGCATGGTGACCTGTGAAACAACTGGTTATGAGATGTTTGTGTGTGAGAGTCTGTGTGTGTGAACTGGTCTGGAGGCCACTGTGTTGATGTTGATCTTAACTCTACTTGACAGCTCCCAGAACAAAATGCCCCAGTTGCCAGAGGGAGCAGGCACTCAGCTGCACACAGATACTTTATTTATAGGTGGAGGAGATCAGAAAGAGGACGGGGTTCACGAGGTCAGCTGTTTGTTTTTTACATAGCTGGATGGCACTTCAGACAAACCACAAAAACGAGAAGAATGCTCTTTGAATGAGGCGTCTGGGGGATATGGAGCAGATTGATGCAAGAATTTCTTTTACTGGGAATGAATGGGTTTAGTCTGGCAAAGGTATGTGTGAAGGCGCTAGAACAGTAATTTCCAACCAGGGGAATCTCAAGAAAGTAAAAAAGCATTCTTTCTAGGAATGTGTCTTATTTTTTGTCTTTTTATTTTAATTTTAATTTTATCAAGCATGTTTTGCATTAGAAAAGTAAATTTGTTTCAAGAAATTTGAAGAATGAAGAATCTAACTTTGTCCTAATAAAATATTACAGTTAATATTAAGCTAGATTTAATTAACAACCATGCATAACTTCCCAGCAGAGGAACTAGATTGTTAAATCCTGGATGAGCTGCAATTTGATGTTAAACTCAGAAAAAACGAAATTCTTGTACTTGGCCCCAAAAACCTTAGAGACTCACTGTCTAAAGTAATATTACAAAAATTAGACACATCCTATCACAGAGAGATGCAGAAAAACTAATCCATGCATTTGTTACTTCAAGGCTGGATTACTGCAACTCTTTATTATCAGGTTGCCCCAATAAGTCCATTAAACGCTCCAATTAATTCAGAACGCTGCAGCACGAGTACTGACAGGAACTAGAAAAAGAGATCACATCTCTCCTGTACTAGCTTCTCTGCACTGGCTCCCTGTAAAATTTAGAATAGAATTTAAAATCCTCCTCCTCACCTACAAAGCTCTTCATGGTCAGGCCCCTTCATATTTTAAAGAGCTCATAGTACCCTATTACCCCACTAGAACACTACGTTCTCTGAATGCTGGGCTACTTGTGGTTCCTATAGTCTCTAAAAGTAGAACAGGAGCCAGAGCCTTCAGTTACCAAGCTCCTCTCCTGTGGAACCAGCTTCCAGTTGTGGTTCGGGAGTCAGACACCCTCACCACATTTAAGAGTAGGCTTAAGACATTCCTCTTTGATAAAGCTTATAGTTAGGGCTGGATAAGGTGAGTCCTGAACTATCCCTTAGTTATGCTGCTATAGGCCTAGACTATCGGGGGATTTCCCATGATGCACTGAGCTCCTCTCTTCCTCTCTCTCTCTGTGCTCATTCATGTCCCATTAATGCATGTTACTAACTCCACTTCTTCCCCGGAGTTCTTGTGCTTTTTCATCTCACAGGTTCTCATGGATCCTGGTGGAGCCTCCTGCCATGGTCCTGCTTGACTCCCATTGCCAATATCACTGATATTAGTGTTATTATTATAAGTATTATTATAGCTACGGTTACTGTTGTTGCTGTTGTCACTGCTCATTGTCCCCCATCGTTGCTGTTGTCATGTTCATCATCATCAGTTACTACTATTAGTGTAGTTGTTGTTACTGTTGTTGCTGTACACCTGTCTGTCTGTCTGTCTATCTGTCTGTCTCTCTCTCTCTCTCTCTCTCTCTCTCTCTCTCTCTCTCTCTCTCTCTTTCCCCCCTACTGGTCGAGACAGACGACCACCCACCTAGAGCCGGAGGATCTGTCCTAGGTTTCTGCCTTTTAACAGGCAGTTTTTCCTTGCCCTTGTCGCCAAGTGCTTGCTCATGGTGGTACTGTTGGGTCTCTGTAATTAATGTTATAAAGAGTTCGGTCTAGACCTGCTCTATTTGAAAAGTGTCCTGAGATAACTTCTGTTATGAATTGGCGCTATACAAATAAAATTGAATTGAATTGAATTGAATTGAATTTTCCTTATTTTAAGAGTAAGACCACTTCACTTTCTCAGTTTAAGAGAAAAGACATCTCCTGTACATTTAATTTTATTTTGTTCACTCTAACAATCTTTGTCTGTACATACAACATGAGTCCAAGCTGAATCCACCCTTCTAGTGGGATCAGGATCACCCTGATTTTATAGCATCTAAATGATCCTAATCTCCACTTTAGAGTCTGAATACCCAAAAACAACATTTGATGCAGCTGTATTCTGGCTAGGCTTGGATATACATCTCCCGCTTTTAAATAGCCAGTTTTGAGATTTAATTAGTGTGTGTGTGTGTGTGTGTGTGTGTGTGTGTGTGTGTGTGTGTGTGTGTGTGTGTGTGTGTGTGTGTGTGTGTGTGTGTGTGTGTGAAATCTAGCTGGTTAGTAAGCGAGTAGAGAAGTCTAAATAGTTAGCAAAAATAATGACTAAATGGTCAAAATAGCAAAACATGACAGACAAATTGTCAAAAAAGGTAGCTAAAAAATGATAAATTATTGAAATAATCATACACCATGTAAAAATGGTTGACATAACGTAAGAGATAAATGGTTGAAATTGCAAAGAGTAATGGAATGGTAATGATAATAGAGTAGTAATGGTTGAAACATCCAGCTTATGTCACAAGTAGTATGAAGGAACAAACCAGAACACTGACAGTTCAACTGTCTGAAAAAACATATTAGGTAAAAACAAAGCAATTATTAGAATAAATAAGTGTCTAGTATCAGTTTCAGTTATTTCAATTAATAATAATTAGTAATTTTATCAATCAGAGCCAAGAAAAATAGTTGATTGTTCAGTCCCATTCTGACTGAACAATAAATCTTCAAGCCACCAACCCAAAGTGTCTTTCCATCTTCTGATTAATTTTTCATTCAGGCCCGGTGGATTCTTGCAAATACCATTAGGAGCACTAGGATGAGCCAGAGGAACCTGGTTTTTCACAGATTATCTGTCTCATGTACTACTGTCAGGATATAGTGAAAGTTTCAGCAAATATGACAAAAAGCAATTTTTAGAAAAGTTACCTACAGCAGCTGGTCCTGGTCCAGTATCAACTTGTACAGTGTGATGTAGAAACTTGAAGCCACCAGTGCACATCCACTGAGAATGGACTTCACAGTGAAGTAGGAGACATCTTGTGTCCAGCAGGAGAACTTTAGAAATGAACAACATTTTTATATTCAGATATTCTGGAAGTTTTAATGAGGTAGAAGGAGGAGATTACTTTTTAAGGATTTTTATGTGGAAATGATAATAATAATAAAAAACATATCAGACACACATTATTGTTTCAAGCAGATTATTTGTATATGTCATAATATATGGGATTTTTTAAAGTATTTTTGTTTGGGCTTTTATTGCCTTTATTTGATAGGACAGCTGAAGACAGACAGGAAGGGGGGGCAGAGAGAGAGAGGGGATGACACACAGCAAAGGGCCACAGGTCGGATTCAAACCCTGGGCCGCTGCAGCAAGGACTCAGCCTCGGTACATGGGTCGCCAGCTCTACCCACTGAGCTAACCGGGCGCCCAATACGTGCGATTTTCCTCAGCCAGTTCCAGACTGAACACTAAAATGTGCATTAGAGCTCTAAAGTACGGGGCTTTGGTATGTGAGTAGTAGAAATATATGAACTTTGCCACACTGATTGATGGATAAAAAAAAAAGTTTTACAGTAGAGATCCCATAAGGATATTGACCAGCCGGAGGATCAGAAGGCCCAGAGACTGACTTACTGTTAAGGTCCAATTTGTTGTTAATGGAAAATCAGGACCATCCCACAATAACAGTTTTCTTGTCAAACCCAAGAGGACGACTTCCTTAGCAGAACACATCCTGACCTGAAAAAATGACAAGAAAGAAAGAAAGAAAGAAAGAAAGAAAGAAAGAAAGACAAAGAAAGTAAGGTAGATAGAAAGAAGGGGATGAGGATGCTCCTTTCAATACTTGTAACTGACGACAGCTATTAAGACATCGGCAGTACTGTTTAGCTAAAATTTCCCACAGCTCAAAGCCCATTAAGATCCTCTGAAAACAGCCCATGTAAGACATAAATATCAAAGCCAAAGTTGGAGTAATATTAGATCAGATTACAATACATTGAATCAGATGAAACTTTAATGAGCCATGTGGAGAAACTAGGTCATTGCAGCAGGCAAAAAAGATTAAAAAAAGAATAGAAAATGGAGAGTACTGAGAACAATAAAACAATAACAAACACGATTTGATGAGTATGACTAAGCACATACAGATATGACGTCTCTCTCTTGTTGGTTTACAAATAAAGATAAATGAATAGTATGTAAATAAGCATCTTGGCTGTCTATTAGTTACAGAGTGGATGTGCAGATGTGCCTTTCCACCAGCTGTCCATATGATTGTCATACAGATGAGTGTTGGTATTAATGCACAGAAAGTTAATTTTTGATTGATTGTTGGTGCCAACAATATACATACTGTAACACACTGCTCTATATGTTTCATATCTCTGTCCTTTACAATAAACAACTCATGTGTCAAGTTGATTCAAAGTAATGTGATTAGAAAAACTGATAAATTCATCCTGTGCTTTCTGTTCATCCAGGAATAAAGGGAATCAACTTGACACATGCTGTTCATTGCATTATACAAAGCTGTACACTGATCGACGGTTCCATCAAAAGTCAGTCTTAAAGTCATTCTCAAGCATTTACCTCCAATCCTACTAATTACCTGTACCGTATGCTACAGGTTGATGCTATCCACTGTCATCACATAGCCAAATAGAGCAGGTTGTAGCTTGAAAATGGTTTTAACATTGTAAGTCTGGTTTACTAATATCATAAACGTTTAATAGCTCAGGATGGATAATAAAATGTTGAAACTAATGTTGCCCCAAGAACTCAAAGTCTTAGTCTGGTGCAGGGATCTGAAAGTCTTATACCACTGAAAGAGTCACATTTTAGTCCCCTGTTCTAGAAAAGTGTAGTTTAAGAACCTGCACTGCACTAGAGCAAGCACCAGGTATCTCTGATGTGTGTGCAGCAGGAAATTCTGTATGCAAAAATTATAATATATGGCGTTACAGTACTGGACCCACTCTATGGATCAACTCAGGGCATTGAGCTAGAGGGGAAGGGGTATTCAAACAACTTAATGACTGGAACCTTTATAAGACAGTAGACTCTGTATCAGTTTATTTCACTTGTGTCAAGGTTCCTCTTGAAACACTCCGCACTCTCCATCAAAAGTCTTCCTGACAAATCCTGCAGTCAGGGGCATCTGGAAGACTTTCCCATGATGATGCTCTGAAACTGAGCCAGGTTCTAAGCCAATGTTGGGAGTTGTTAAGTTTCACATCAAAACATTGTAATGGTTTAACATCTGGTGCTTTGTTGGGTAAGGACTTTAGAGATGTGAAAAAGACAAAAACAAAACAGACTGTAGAAAAGCAATGATTTGAGTTGTGTAACATTAATTACAGTTAACTTACTGATGTTCCAAGATGAAGAATATTGTGTAACTTTACCTCCAACGTGCCAGTAATTCATCACGTGTAAGGGTTTTCAAGATGCACTGCTCTGAGCCTGTACCCAAGCACAAATGAGGGGGTTTGAACACACTTTAAGAGTTGGCTTAATAAAGGCTGTTACAGTTTTTATTCAATTTACAGCCAGGTAATAAAAGCTTCTACACTTTGCTGGTGGTGCTTTCCCAAATGTGTTTTTTGTGGTGCATGGTACTGTACTGTACTGTAAAAGCACCACAAATAGATTCTCAATCATTAATCTGCATCCACATGGATTCAGGCAGAGAATACCAGTCATCCAAAGTTAAAGGGCCAGTGTGTAGGATTTAGTGACATCTAGTGGTGAAGTTACAGATTGCAACCATTTTAATACAGCTCAGTCTTCCAAGCATGTAGGATGGGGGTAAGCCTTTGCTACCAAAGTAGCCATTTTTGGACCTTTAAAAACCCCACCTACTACACATAATATACATATTTGTTGCTAATATTACAATATATTATAATATTATGTGCTTATATGCTAAGCTAATTTCTGGCTGCAGATCAGTCTACAAGCAAACAAATCTGTCCATGCATTATACATAGCTAGCAAAACCACCGGTCACCATTGAAGTTTGGTAGAATATAGAGGCAAAGGTACCAGATCAGGACGTAGCGTATGATGCATACCGTATGTTAGATGATGTAACAATTATTCTGTGTCTAATGGCGACACAGTTTTACAACATTAATGATAAATCCAAATGCTAAAAAATAACTTTTATTAATTTCCATATAATTTTTATCAAAGCTACAGGGAGCTTCTGGAGAGGGGCAGAAGAGCTGCAAGCCGCTCCAGAGTTGCCTACCCCTGGTATAGAAGAAACTATGGTGGCCACGAAAAACTTGCTAAATGCTATCTATGGCAGGTTTGGTTTGTCCTGTTTTAACATGGTGGACTCCGAAAAACATGTTTCATATTTTCAGGGGATTGTACACTAAAGAAAACATACCCATGGATATTATATTCCATTTTTGCCAGTAGATCCTCCTAAATGTTCAAAACATTGGACTGTTAAAATATTTTAACTTATTGCTGTCCTTCGTGAGGAAATTTGCAAACAGATGTTAAGTAGCACCCTCGCACAAGAAAAAAACATGGGTGATATGGACAACAAGAAGCTAATAATTAAATAATTTCATAAAATAATGTACGCAAAATAACTGTATTTAATATTAATCATATTTTAATTAATAGTCATGCATGTTTTGTTTTCCTGCCATTCCGTTGGACTGTCTAGAAGGTCCAGAAGGTATTGACCATCTCCCGTGGCAAAAGTGATACAAATGGAAAAGAGTACAGTATGTCCACAGTTTTGGACACACACTTTCACTTGGCAATGTTCTTGTGGGAAACCCAAAGATATAATAAATTATTGAGACATTACAATTTGATTTAGCTGACACTGCTTCCCACATCACCATAACCTTTATTCCATAAACTGTAGTTTTAGCAACAACATGTCTTGTTCCAGATGTAAATAAGACATGGGCCCTATTTAAATTATGCAAGCACACCCATAAACACAAAGTAGTAAGTCACAGACTGTGTAAGCGGCTCCAACCCCATAGCGCAAAGTGCAAACTGGCTGGCTGAAGGTGAATATAGATTAGAGGGTTTGGTAACTAATAAAGACACTCTCAGCCAGTCACATCACTGGTTTCATTGCTCTTAAACACCTGAGCCAATCACAGTGACATGACATCAACCCGATGCTATTTGAGTCATAATTCTACTTTATTTCACGTTGCAAATGGCCACGAATGCCTGCCGCAAGTTACATGGTTATCTATCTAATACTCGGTTGGTTGATAACATCAGATGTACAGATATCTCACTTGAAAATTAAATTTTTTGTGGCGCTAGCTGAGTTAGAGGATCATCAGGATTCATCCTCAGGGGTCCATGGATATCAGATTTCAATGCCATCCATCCAGTTCTTGTTCAGAGATTTTACTAAAAACTAACTAAGTCTACCTGCTGGTGGTGTAAGAGGAAATTACTAAAATCAGTGGGAGTCATCCTCTGTCAATGCAATAGAGCTGGAAAGACTCAAATAATAATGTAAGGACCAACATTTGGTCTAGTCTGCTTAGAAAGCTGCTCCAGCGGCTGTAGTAATTATGATGGGAGCAAGTCCATGTAGGAAGGAGGTTAGGCTGGACTGATTGCTCAATAAAAAACATCAGATTTTGACACAGGAGACAAAAAATAACAAAATGTTTGTCGTTTGTGGAATTACTATAATCGTTCCCTAACCTTAACCAACAATAATTTTAAGCCAAACTACAATATTTCCCTAACCCCAAGTACTTGTATTCATTCAATGATCTCTAATCTGAATTGAATTTATTCAATTCTTATTATTTAATTTTGAGAACTTCAGAGGAACCTGATTTTTAGTTTTATAAATGTTACCTACTGCAGCTTTAAACAGAGAATGCAAAGTTGCAAACAAGGAAGATAACTGATAATAGATTCTATAGTTGAGCAAACAAAACAATCAGCATGCAGATTCAGTATTTATAATCTCATTTGCCTTGTTACATTCACATTACCTTGAAAGTGATATGATTGCTAGATCAGGTAACAGAAAATGTTCTTCTCAGAGACAAGCACACTTGATGCAAACCTGGTTCAGCGTTTTCCATCAGCCCATACAAAACAATAGGTCATGTGGTTTACATATGCAGCTGTGGTTTGGCATGCCACAGCAATATTTTCCTGTTGTGTTTGTATTCTCCCTCATACTCCCCTGTCTGTATAATGAAGGTGTGAGTGTGTGTTTGTGGTTTACCTGAAATTTTGTAACAGGTGGTGAAATAGCCCTTAAATAAAAAGAAAATCTGCCTCATTGTGAACAATGTTTATATACAGAATTCATGTTGCTGCACTGCACTTTGCATTTAAAGAATTTTTGTTCATTGTGTTCTATCATAGGCAATGTGACATTATTATTGAGATATTTTCCAGTTTTGCTCTGATGTAGTTTGATGGCAGAAAATCTGTCAGCTACTTAAAAACATCAACAGTAAACTCAGGCTTTGGTGTCAGTCCCTCGGAATCAAAGAGCAAGGGCTTCTACTGAAACCCACAGTTTGGCACTGATGGGTATGAATACATGGAAGAAACAACTAGGCAGAGAGAACAAGTTATCTTCCACTAACAGTAGCCTCAATAGCTTATAATGTAATTTAAAAAGAAGACATGGCGCACTATGACAGTATTCTGCACTTTTTATTCTGAACTTTTTGGTGTTTATGGCCCATATGCAGACCTTGCTTTGAATTCAAAATGTCCTTGCTCATTCACTACAAACTGCTGAAAGAGTCAATAAAGTGGAAGTACAGACAGGGTAGACTTTATCACAAAATCACTCCTGGAATTCTGTGGCCTTACATTGATTACCCTGATAGCATGAGAGTGTGGTGAGATTGCGGCTTCTGCTTTCATTTGTATTTAACCCTTTGAACTTTGCAATAGAAATGGTCCAGCAGTGCCTACATTGGTATTTTTGCTTATTGTGCTGTAATTTCTTTGAGTATCTTGAAATGATTCATATCCTTAAAATCTGCACTGCCTCAGTTAAAAGGTTATAGAACCAGAATGACTGAGAAGAGTATTGAAATTGAGTCATAAATTCAAACAAATCTAAAGATTTGACCTGTTATTTCATTAAATTGTATTAAATGAAAACAAGTTTCAAAAGAAACATGAACAATATATTTAATATGTAATATAAGTTATTTAGGCTATGTACATTTTTAAATCTTTTTTAAAATGTTTTAGCAGCTGCTCTTCTCCAACCACACCGGTCAGCTGGCACCACCGCACCAGTCGCCACGTTTTGTACGTAAGGAAAACATAAAGTAGAGACATAAAGTAGTGAGATTACCCAGAGCCCAAAAAAGAAGATAATGAAAAGAGGAAACCTTAGCTTTCTGCTGCAAAAAGAATGAATGCTCTAGCTATTATACATTTTTTTAGATTGATTTAAAACGGCCGCCTGTGGGTGGTCAGTTTTTAGCTAAAATACAGTTTTTCATACATCTGTTGGAGCGGAAATTTTCTTATTAGAGTGCTGCATAATCTAGAGAGAAGGCTTCTCTGTCATCATTTGCTGTTTAGACACAAGCATGTATAAAAGCAGCCAGACTACAGCCTTTTTACACACTTGGAGAACGTCCAAGTTAAACATACATTACAGGAGAGCAAAGGTGATATAAGGTAAGTGAACAGGCCTACACCAAGTGATCACTGCCATCCAAGGTATGCATGACGGGGACATTCATAAATCACTGCCAGAAGACTTTGAAACCTTCCACTAATAATTTACCTGGAAGCTGTGATTCTGCCATGACTTTAGAGCCAATTCAATACTAAGTCCAGTAAGAAAATGGAAGAAGAAAATAAGAAACAGGCAGCTAGAATCAGAAAGAAAAATGTATGTAGAATGATGCAAAGTTTATGAAATTATGCTGCATTTATAAAGCATACTACATAACATTAGCTCATCATTGCAGGCCAGACAATTTCAAAAATAACCATGTAGTTATTTAAAAGGCCAACATTCGGAGCATTCAGTGTTCCCTATTTGGGTTTCATAAAAATACAGGTATCATGTGGCATGAGCTCGATTTGTCTATAGGCTGACTATGCATCTTCCATTCAGGTTACATGTGGACTAAATGATTCATATAACCAGTACTTACTGGAATAGTAGCGGACAGACTGACGTTCAGTGTTTGTCTACCAGTCAAAAACACACAAGTGCCCTTGGCTTAACATTAATAGCCAGGCAAATGATAGCTAGAGATCAGAATGCTGCATATTAGATATTAAAGCCGATGTAAGAAGGTTACTTAAATTGAGCATTAAAAACTTACGCAGTCGATACGAGAGCTGCTAGCTAAATTATATGGTTAGAAGTAACCATTGTAAATGCAGTCTCATTTTGATTGTAAAAAAAATGTTTTTGGTTGACAAATGAGATTTGTAAAAAAAATTGTAAATTAGAGTGGTTGGTAAGCGTATTCTTATTACTTTTGAGGTAGCTGGGTGAGTTGCCTCTATTCTTTATGCTAAACTTGTCTATATATGTTCATTACTTTTATTGCTACTGCAGCAAAATGAATTGCCCTTCTGGGACAAATAAAGGTCTGGAACTTTTTTATCTATTTTTTGTAGGATTAGCTCATTTTAATTTAGAATGGAAAAAAAAGAAAAAAGATTGCGTCGTATTGTATCAAATTGTTCCATAATAAAATGCATTTTCCCTGAATGGTATAGTAGCCCATATATCTACACTGAACAAAATTATAAATGCAACACTTTTGTTTTTGCCTCCATTCATCATGAGCTGAACTCAAAGATCTAAGACTTTCTCTATGTACACAAAAGGTCTATTTCTCTCAAATATTGTTCACAAATCTGTCAAAATCTGTGTTAGTGAGCACTTCTCCTTTGCCGAGATAATCCATCCACCTCACAGGTGTGGCATATCAAGATGCTGATCAGACAGCATGGGTATTGCACATGTGTACCTTAGGCTGGCCACAATAAAAGGCCACTCGAAAATGTGCAGTTTCACTGTAAGCAAATAATGAAATTTTCTATCATTATTAAAACAGCTGACCTATGATAAAAACAATTTACAATTATTTGATTATCAGTCGATTATCAGTATTAGCCAATTAATTTTCTGTGGACCAACTAATCTATTTGTTACTGCTACTGGTAGCCTACTTGTTTTTTATGTGACTAACATCAAATTCTTACACTTTGGGACATTCTTGGGTATATGATGATTTATAAATTGACATAAAAACTAATATTGAAAAACCTGAAGCATCATAGCACAGTGGGGATTACATATAGTCATGATATAAAGTCAACTTAAAGAAAATTAGTCAATTTAACAAACTGGAATTATATATTTGTTATTTTATCACCAATACTTAAGATGCTGGACAAATTTAAGTTCACTTAAAGAACTGAGTTATTACTCAACAATTTGTTTTTTAGTTTAAATCATGGGACTGACTCCATGTTTTTTGTAGGATTAAGTTAAGTTAACTTACTCCTTTTTTAAGATATGCTGTTGCATAATAACATGCTGAATATGGCACTGAAGCAGAAAGAGGCTGTGCCGTTGCTGGATCCACCTGAAGTCTTTCTACTGACAACAATCCAATATGTGGAGTCCATGAATGAGAAGCTGTCTGGCTGGCCGTTAGTTATTGGTGTTCGACATTCATTCTCAGATTCATGTTTCACTTCATTTGTATTCATTTGTTCCTACCTGAACTTTGTAATTAACTTTTACTTCTTTAATTGTAGAAACATTTAAGACAGTAATTCCTAACAAAGATTCACAAGGGGTCACAAGGCCTTCTTGATTTTAGGGGGTGTAAGAAAACTTTAAAATTATACACAGTCAGGGAGAAGAAACATTGAATTTGTCAAAAAAAAAAAAAAAAAGCCTATTAAAGGGGAACTTCAGCAGATTTTTACCCTAGCCTTGATCACTAGAGGTCACTGAGTACTGTCGATAGGAAAAAGGATGACCAGAATTGGTTCTAGCAAACTGGAGATCCTGCAGCTAATGGCCAGAGCTCCCAGTTAGTTATAATACACTTCTTGGGGGCATATCCTAGAGAGTGCCTTTAGCTCCTCTTAACAGACACAAAATGCAATTAAAATGTCTGTGCAACATGATCAGGGCCCTTACGTGACAACAACATGCCTTTTCAACTCATACGTTGTGCAGAAACCGTACAAACAGTACTGTCGCCTACCTGTTTTTCCACCGCTCGCTTCACCGAAAGCCCAGAATAATGGATCACAGAGATAATGCCTTCACGGCGAAAAAAGTTTATTTCCCCCTCAAAAAATGTTGCCCATGTCTTCACACACTGTCTCTCCGATTAACATTGCACACTTCCTATATGCAGCAATCTCTTCTTCTGCGTTTACCTGCAACAAGTGAAATCCCACGGGACTTCACTTGTTGCATTTAAACGCAGAAGAAGAGATCGTTGATCGGAGGTGTTTACAAGGGAAGAAGCGTGGAGTAAGAATAACGTGTGTTGTTGATCTACTGTGGAGAAGAAATGGTTCGTGTTTGTGCCTTTCCAAATTGTGGCAACAGAATGAGAAGGTACAGTGCCTACACTTTCATCGTCTACCTTTCCATGACCATGAGATACTGCAGTTGTTGCTAGTTGTTCTTCAGCTGGATGTGCAAACTCCCATACAAGTACTATTCGAAAATGATCACCGCATTTGCAGCAAACATTTTGAGGAGGTTGCTACAGAGACACAACACAGCGGGGCCGGCTGAAGAGAAACGCCATTCCGAGGATGAAGACTGCTGCAACCACTGTGGAGGTAATGTTATATTCATAACTTCATTTAGCTTCGTTTTGGCAGACACGGCTTGAGAAGGGATGTGCGGCAACACATTTTTGAGGGGAAATAAACTTTTTTTCGTCGTGAAGGCATTATCTCCGTGATCGATTATTCTGGGCTTTCGGTGAAGCGAGCGGCTGAAAAACAGGTAGGTGACAGTACTGTTTTGTGCGGTTTATGCACAATGTATGAGTTGAAAAGGCATGTTGTTGTCACATAAGGGTCCTGATCATGTTGCACAGACATTTTAATTGCATTTTGTGTCTGTTAAGAGGAGCAAAAAGCACTCTCTAGGAAGTGTATTATAACTAACTGGGAGCTCTGGCCATTAGCTGCAGGATCTCCAGTATGCTAGAACCAATTCTGGTCGTTCTTTTTCCTATCGACAGTACTCGGTGACCTCTAGTGATCAAGACTAGGGTAAAAATCTGCCGAAGTTCCCCTTTAAGAGTGTATGATTGTTAGAAAAAAAAACCCTCAATGTAATACAGACAGAGAATTGGATAAAGTTCCTACAAATATCATGAAAACTTATCTGTGGGGCAAAATTCATCCAAATTGCTTGTTTTAAATAAACTCCATAAAATATATCACTTAGTCAGGTCAGTTTATGCTATGGTAGAAAAGGGGTCCCTTGAGGAAAAAGAACAGCTTTTGTGGCCTAGCGTGTGGAACGCATGAGACTAGAGGCAGTGGCACCCAAACATTTTTCATAGGGGTGGGCCATTGAAAATCTTATTGTACGTGTCAACAGGATCAGTCATTAATTTCTATGTTAGCAGCAGGGAAATGCATTCTGGTAGCGCCGCAGTGCCTTTCGTTCACATTGGCGGCACCTCAGTTGCATAGGCAACTTTATGCAAATCAGGGGCATCCGGCAGAGTGACTCGCTGCCTCCAGAAACTAACCATAGTCTATCTAAAATAAAGACTCCACCCTTAGGTAGTGGGGATTTAGGGCCCCACTACCACATGCCTGATATTGCTATTACTGTTGTGCAGTGGTTCTCCACCTAGGGGCCCAGGAGTCCTTCAGGGGGTCCCCAGACAAATGGGGAATATTTGAGTTTTATTATTATTTAAATGACTAGAAGTTAGCCCAATGAGAAAATGTGTAAGAATGACTATTGTGTTCATGGGTTTCACACTCCTCACTGTTAATGTGCCAATCTACAGTATAGACAGTTATAGAATGACTTAATCTTATCAAATGGGGATCCCTGAGACTACATCTTATCAAATACAGGTCCACAACCTAAAGTAGGGATCAGTTTGAAGGTCCTTGACACCAAAAAGAACCACAGTTGTAGTGAACACAGGCACACTTTTGGAGCCTCATTGGAGTTGCAGATACTGAATGATACACTATTGCATGAGGTAAGACTTTGGCTTTGGAATTCCCTCTCCCTGCTGTATTTACATATTTCTTTCATAATGAAAACACAGAGAAGAATGAGTAAAAACTCGAAACTCCTTTACCGTTGCTGATCACACAGCACATGTTGTCAGATCAGCATACAACAGTGGTTTGATGGACTTTGTGCTTCAGCTCAGGAATCAGTGCTCAGCAATAAAGCCAAGCTGGAATAAAATCTCAGTGTTATATTCTCTCATAGTCTGACATCAGAAAAAAGGGAACTGATTATACAGGGCCATCATGTCAATAGGGTCCACAAAGATATCTGATTTGATTTAAATTATTTGAATCTCAAATAGATCCATATCTACCATGTCAAACACTGTGACAAATACATACATATTCATAAAACAATGTTGAAGATAAACACAGAAGAAAAATTAGAGTTAGAAAAATTTATTATTTCCATAGTGGTCCTCTTTCATAGTAGACTGAATAGTCATGGATGTAGAATGGATAGACCATGTACAGTGTCTATAATTGTGTGCTAAGCCCCTGTATTTGGGCCACACACACACAAATGCTGGCTCTAGTGTCCATACATGAAATATTTTTGTTGGTTAGGGTTTGTAAGACAGATAGCTGATAGAGTCTCATTCCCAGGGGGTCAAATACAGACACTTTGGAAAGCTGGGAATGAGACTCAACAATCAACTATCATTCTTTGCTCTAATTGGTTGTTTTCATTCAGGCCCGGTGGATCCTTGTAAATACCATTAGGAGCACTAGGAGGAGCCAGAGGAACCTGATTGTTTCACACATTATCTGTCTCATGTTCTACTGTCAGGATATAGTGAAAGTTTCAGCAAATATGACAAAAAGTTATTTTTTATAAAAGTCACCTACTGCAGCTTTAAATGCTCCATGCCACCCTCTGGCCACCCCATGAATATTTCTATGTTAATAAGACAGGAAGTGCCACTACCAATAGCTGCAAAAGAGTTCAATAAAGGCACTTCAACATTTCCAAAAAACTCCTTTGCACATTTGCTAGAACCTTAAGGCTGCTGACCCCTGTACTAATTTGAGTTGAAACCGATTTAATGTAACTGAGTTAAGTAATCAGTATACAAATATATTAAAATAAGTAATACAGCTTTGTACTAAATAATAATAATAATAATAATAATTAACATATAATTATAATAACATTATAATGATTTATTATTATTATTTCGTCCAATTCTTCTTGCTTTCTTGAACACACACACACACACACACACACACACACACACACAGTAAGTTGGAGCAGTATGTTTCCTGCCCTGTCGGCATGTACCAGGCCTACTGTAAAGACAGCCAACCGCCATCGACAAAAAAAAAGGAGAAAAAAAACTTGGGAGTTTGTAATAAGGGCGAGGCTTATTTTGTTCGGTTCCTGCCCGTGAATCGGCTCTCTGATCCCCCCGTAGCGATCGGTCGGAGCGCTACAATTGTCAGTTTGGTTAGTGTGCCGTTTTTAAAGCTTTGTTTTCGGCTCCATGTTGAAGTTTTTGCGTCCAGGGCTCAGCGTACACTGTTAGCGCACACTGCACCCCGCACACATACAGTGCAACACGCAGCGGACACACACACGCAGAGCCCTCGCCTGATTTGCACTAGCGCGGGTCATTTCAGGTTAAACCCTGGCGCTGTGTCCCGTTCAGTTTAGCCGACGGAGATCGACACTGGTTCCAGTTGAGGAGGAATGCACAGGCACCGGGACTCCAAGTAATATTTGGATACGAGCTTCGTCTTGCATATGCGGTATGTTTGATTTTGGGGTATTTTTGACAACAGTGTAGCCGATGACAGCCTCTCCAAACCCTGGCTGCTTGACAGTACAGCGGGTATGCTGCCGTACATTGCTGTTTCTGAGCTACATGTTCCTATTAATGTTCACGCTTTTAATATGACCACCTATGTGTTATTTGTGTCCTACGAGGAGGGAGAAGTGTTGTTCCGAACTACGTTCAAAATGTGTGCAATTCAGCGCTGCCTTGCTAATCGGCACACGGTTCACACCTGGGTGAACGTGACTTCGACCTTTCCAGAATCATACGAGTCTTTAGGACAATTCGGCGTACAATTTATCCAGCAAATAGCACTTTATGACTGCAATATTTCAACTTTATAATTGGTTAACACTGCTCCCTCACGCCCACGACGGTGCATTTAGTCGGAATGAGATAGCGGGAATGAAAGGGGAATTGATCAAAAAAGTTTAAACTGTATTCAATTTCTGATGTGTTTTGTTCACGCCGAATTGAGCACCGCCTCGTAATGACTTAGAAACACTCATAAATTGCTTTTACGCGTTGTTCATTTTAACAGAAAACGAGAGCGCATTAAATTGATATATATTTTGCTCGCGGTTCTGTCGGCACAAGAGAACAGGACGTAACCGGACTAGCTTTTATGAAGACTTGAGGGAGTTGGTTTATGGGCCCAAGTTACCGTTTCACTCATAGCCTGGGGCATCCTGTCAGCTTATGATAATACTCTGGCAGGGTCTGCTTCACTTTTACTTCTGCAATATATGTCAGACATTTATTTCAGCTCGCTGGCTCTGGTGTAACCTTTGCTTTCGCTCTGGCAACGGGAACTTCACTGAAGCGCTCGATCAACATCTGGCATGCAAAATAAGCAATCCTTTTACACAGTGCATGAATGACCTTAAAGGTTGGACTTCTGAACATTACAGTTGAGTATATCAGTGACACTGCACAAACACTAACCTCAGTTGTTAGCTAAAGCTTCGTTTGGCCAAATGTGTGGCACTAGCCCTGCGGGAAGGTTTGTTTGTGAGTGTAAACTTAGCTAGGCCTGTTTACATAGAACTATAAGCTGTCCTGTTTGCCTCGCCGTAGTTTGGAGGAAGTATGACAGGCGACATGTATGAGCACAGAGTGATGCCTTCAAAGGCTGTCAGAAAATACAAGGGCACTCGGGCATGAGCGATCCAGCAAGGTGACTGTGGGAGTTTTTTTTTTTCCTGGTGTCAGATGTGAGGTTTAGGGGGCGGGAAGCCTTGGAACTGTGACAGCTGCTGCTGTTCTAAGTAGTGTTTATGATATTCATAAAAGTATTTGTGCCTTTATTTGTAAAACACAGAAACAAAGCATAAATACATTTTTTTTAAAACTTTTTATACTGCCATTTGTATTTGCAAAGCCGAAGCGCTGAAATGGATGGCAGTTCACATTTACATCATGCAATACAAGAGTTTCCAAGGAGTTACAGAAGGCAGCGTCAGGTCTCAGCTGAGGGATGTGTCTCAGCTTTCCCACTTTATACAATTCAAATATTTTTAGGGACTAAACAATGCAGAAATATCAAATACACTATGTGGAAATAACACACTTATACAACCCAAAAACTGCATGTGACTGGTATGAAGTGGTCATGTCTTTAAAGGGGGAACTTGTGGGTACCCATAGAACTCATTTTCGTGAGGTCAGAGGTCAAAGGATCCCAAAATGGCCATGTTGGTTTTTCCATTGCCAAAGTTAGACTAACATTGGAGCGTTATTTAGCCCCCTTCCCAACATGCTAGCATGATATGGTTGGTACCAATGGATGTGTCAGCTTTAAAACGCTACAGATGCAGACAGTGCTGAGTTCAAGAGCTAAGGATAATGGGGTGGCCCTCTGCACACGTCCTTGCCTGGATAACGTGTAAAACCTGGGAATTTAGAGATTAATTTTCAGTGAAACACCTGGAAATTGATTAAAATCCTGTTTATCAGTTTACAGAGCAGGCTCATGCATACAGTACACAGTTCAGTATATAATACTGCAGGACACCAGAGTGTATTTTATGTACATGCAGGAAAGAACAGTCTGTGGCCCCAGGCAAACAGCTGGAAAGCATTAGTATTGAATGTTCAATACTTACCACTTTGATGAGTTTGTTGGAACTTGTTAGGCTGTTCTCAAATCTTAATAGGCACCCCGCCCCTGTGAGGATGACAGTTGTCTCCTTGAGTGATGGCAGGAGAAAGCTGTGGCATCAGAACAAATGCAGTGGGCGAGGAGGCTTCAGCGTGTTGATCAAGACGTTTTTGATCTCGGAGCATAGCGCAGATTAAACTTGTGGCACTTAAAGTACATCACAGTCAGGCCTGTAAGAGACTGTCACACTGTTCCTCAGTAAATTATTCCATGTAATTGATTCAATTCATTTTTTTAAGTTGGCGATTTGATTTAATAGCAGTTATTTTAGTCATTTACAGAAACTAAGATCTGATTTATAAGCAAAGAATATGTTTTCATTAAATGTATGGGCAGTACTTTGAAAATTAGTATTCCCTACAAGGTAGAAATACAGCGCATTATTAGATTTAAAGCATTATTTTTCATTTGGTATAAGGTATACATGGATGCAACAATTTGTTACACACCTACACGCTGTCAGTACAAGTTTTAACATGTGGGCCTGTAGTGTGAGGGTGGTATCTATTAAAGGCTCTGCACACTCATGATGAACACACCGGTGTTTACACTTAATTAATGTGATTAGACCTCATTGTAAAACCAGATTAGTTCATTTAACTCAAAAAGTAGTTGGAACTGATTACAGCAAAGATTTTAAGTGGCACTGACTTAATTTAGTAATTTTTGTTAGTACTGTGAAAACAAAATACCTAGTAAAAAACTACTTAATGATTTTAACTTACAAAACTGAGTTTGTGTCACTAAAAAGTTTTGCTGTAATCATGGAAACACCTGCAATTTGATTAAAATTACATTATTATTGTATTTTAGCTGTCCTGAAAAGGTCCTGGAAAATTATTTTCTTGAACTTTATCCACGCTGAAGCTGATGCCCCCAGGGACTACTTCTTATGTGCAAGACCCATGATGTATCATGTTGTGCTTTTTTGTACTGCTCGATCTTAACAGTGCAGTGAAAATTAGGCATGTCCCATTTGTTTTAAATAATCCATATAATAATGTGCAAAAGTGATGCAGATGTTTTTCCACTCTGCTGGAAAATGTACATCTCATGTTACACTACAGTGCATCACTAAGGTGTGTGAGATACATTAATGGAAGGAGACATGAAAGTGGACCATGGCTAAGATGATTCATGATGTTCGGGGGGGTTGTCACCTAATTGTCTATACTTATGCATATAATGCACAAGTGTTTTGGTGTTTTCAGGGTTCCAATGCCTCCTGGACAACCTGGAAATTTAAGGACTAGTTTTTCCGTCAAGGAAACACCTGGAAATTGATGAAAATTGTGTTTTAGCCTGTGCTGTGGGCAAATTAATGTTGGAGGAAAACTGTAGTCAATTCAGAAACCGGAAAAATCAGTTGTGATGAAAACCGCTAAACATGCCACGAAACACATGCACAGTGTCCCTTTAGTGGTTCCCAACCTGGGGGTTGGGACCCCAACTAGGGGTCGGCAAAGCTTCATGCGTGGATCCCAAAGTCTTCTTGATTTCAAGGGATGTAAGAAAGACACTGTTGAATAGGCTTCAATTTTGACAAATTCAGTGTATACTTCTCCCTGACGCTTGTTGATTGTACCATTTGAAAATTGCGATTTGTGAAAAAGGTTCCTAAAAATATTGGAAAAACTAATCTCTGCTCCAAATTCATCCAAATAGCTTATTTTACTACGTAATGTCACTGAGTCAGGGGTCATCAGTTTATCAAATGATAGGAAAGGGGTCCCTGAAGGAAAAAGGTTGGGAACCACTGCTTTAAACGATGACCACCAATGGCAGACCACTGTTCTTTCCAGTTCTGTCCTGTATTGTTTAGGGCATTTAGAGTATTGTTTAATCTAATAATACGATACGTATCATGATACGCAGGTATGATTCAATCAATGTATATATATCGATTTAAAAAAAAAAACAAAACATTTTTATGCAACCAGTACAGTGGGATCTACATTTGTATTTATTGAACATCATAAAAATCAATACATTGTTAATGATAGTGATACCATATAACAAAACAAATTTTTATATTTTCTGTTCTGATACCAGTTTTCCAGTACGGCTCCACCACCAGCTGATGATGCCGATGGCTATGTAGGTTGGCAAGTGTGCTTTGCGTGCCAGTACAGGCGCATACGCTTGTATTTGTACAGGGCTCACTTGTTTCTCTTACTGTTGAATCTTGTTACATTGTGCAGTGAATATTTTCTGGTGTGAACGTATCTGCTGTAACAACATGTTCTTGCCAAAACATTGAGGAGACTAAACCATAGATCAGTTTGGATCATTAAATCCATTGTAAAGGCTGTGGTATAATGGTATCAGTGTTATCTACATATTCTAATCCATATTGAGAAATGATTGAATACAATCTTGACTGCTATTGTTGGTTTTATGGCTTGGTAATGTGGTTAGTCTGATGTAGGTTAAATGTTAAATAGCATTGAGGTATTGACAGCATGACTTCATCCCAGCTCTACTAAATACCTGAGTTTGTATATAGAAATTAATTGTAGGGCATTGTACTGAGAAGAATTATGTGTAGACGTGTATCTCCTAGTTAAACAGGTTCCAAATCCAATTTCCTTAAGGAAGCCGTTTTCTATCACTGAGTTAACTGATGTCCCCTGACATATTTTATGGATATTTCATATTTTATTCAATGCGTAACAATAACAGAATGCAGAACAACTGATAAACGGTGCAATGAACCCAAACAGGAGGAAGGAAGTTTGTGATATTTTTATATTATATTTTAACAATCATACACAAAATTTATTTTTTGATAAATTTGGTGATTTGGTTGTTTTTAACAGTATACTTTTCTGATGCAGGACGAGACCGTGTAGCTGAGAGTGAAGACTGTTGTTCTCTGGTTTTGCTTTGGAAAGTTTATATCTTAAAAAATAATCAGAACTTTAAAAATAACAATTTAATTCAGTTTACATCACAGAAATCAATGAAATGCTCAGATATAAGCCTGCTGTAATATATATATATTAAGTTTTCTGACACACTTGGAATAGGCCTCACAACCCACTTTGGCGACCCCTAGAGAGGATTGGAACCACGAGGTTGGCAACCAGTGATGGAACTCTTGACAAAAGGCAGTAAAAGATTATCAGAGGAGTCAAACATGTAACTGAACATATTAATAATACAAGTAAACAATTAATAATGAAAGGAAATGTAAATTATTCACAGAGGCAGTCTTGGATGTCGTGGACTTTTAATTACTGTTAGCTAACTAACTTTGTTAGTGTTGAAATGCTACTGTTAACAAGTGTCTGTCGAAGGATGTTACAGCGGTCCACATATATCAGTGAGCCATACTTCCTGCACTGGATGGTTGGCTTTAGAAATAAAGTTATCTTTAGATAGGTAGCTAGAGCTAGCTAAAGATTGGTGCATAATGTGTTAAGCTAACACAGCTGATGGTAACTGTACTAAAATGACTTTTTAACTGGTCTCAAGTTAATACTGATGCTTCTATATGACCTACATAAAGACTTTCGTATGAAAGTTTGTCTAAATTGTGCAGCTATTTTCTTTTCTGTGTGTAACCCACAGATTTGCATCAACTCACTGTGGTCCGTCAATGAACCATAACCACTTCCCAGTCCCATGTGGAAGTGTTTAGTTGTGACTATTACAGTACAATATAATTCATGATTGCATAATTGCAATCATGCATAATTCACCCTGCAAAATCCCCCCCAAAAGGAATGACAGTACTTACAACAGCAATTACGTTAATTAATCTTGCAGTTGCAATATTCAGTAATGGTCATAAGTTAATTTTCCTCCCCGCAGTGGGTGTTGGTTGGGAAATCTACTCTTTTACTTGGATAAAACCTTTGAATGGCTGTAATCAACTTCTCATACATTTTGTACGTGTTAGGTCGACCCATTGTTAGTGAAATCAAATCACATTGGTTGTGAGGGTTCCAGTAACAGGGTGCAGGTAACAGGATCCAAAAGCTCACACCGGGACACAGCAGGTCGAGTTTAAAAGCAGTTCACTCGGTCACTGAGGCAGGATTACAGTTGGCGACTGGCGCGACCGCCCTGTTTAGACCTGGCATTAGCATATGTCTTAGGTGATCTGATCGCAAGTGGACTGCTCCATGTACGTCAGTTCACACATGGCATTATAATAAGACTCCACATGCATCTCAAGTGACCACTTGTTATTGGATCTCACTTCCGCTCTATATGCAAATAAACCTGTACATAATTTCTGTTTGCAAAGGCCAAATGTGTTGTTGTTTATAACCAGCAGCCCAACAACAGTAGCCAACACGCTGGGACAAATGGACACAAGAAAGAAATAACCTAATGTATAAATTTGCCAAATTTACGAGGCCCAAATTGTTATAGACAGCGTTTCACAAAGTTCATAAAGTTTCTCTGAACTCAACCAATCACACAATTGTACAATTTTTTAAGGGAGGCTGGGGACTGTCTCCACGAGCAACCAATAATTTACAGTGTTAGTGTTTGTAAAATGTGACATTTTTATCGTGAAGAAAATGATGTCTTCTTTTTTGTGTCAATGGTGTAATCAGTTAAAACACCTTACTCCTAAATGTTGGCAGGTAAAACGCACTTCAAGGGGAATTCGATCCGTTTGCTTTTATTGAATGAATAAGTCACAGCCGTTTCAGAAAGTTTATAAAGTTGCTCCTCACTCAACAACTCTCTAAATTGTGCAGTTTTTTAAAGGGAGTCTGGGGATATTGTGGTTACTAGTTTAATGGTAAAATTATTAGAAGGCGTGCTGGTGGCTGGCCTGGTGGAGCGAGTGCCCCATGTACCAAGGTCTTTGCTGCAGTGGTCTGGATTCAGGTCTGACCAAAAAAGATAAAACCAAAAATAATTGGAAAAAATCTGGTCCTTATTTTGGCAGGTAAGAGAGCCCAAACACATCATTTGCATTACAGTGAAATGAAGTGGAAATCAGACAGCATGTTTCGTGTGAATGTACAGGACGTCAATTGAGTAGGCGGTCCTTCAGCGTGACCCACGACACATTGCATACGCACTACGGAAGCATGTGGCCTAGACCACCTCCGAATTTGGTCTGAACGATGCATCCTAAGTGTGTCTTGATGCACTCACACCTATGCTTAGAGCTGTCCACTTGTGATCAGATCGCCCGAGATGCATTGTGTAGAGGGCCAGTGAATCAGGCAAACAGCTGTCAGATAAAGAGCAGGCAGGCAGGCCAACAGCAAGGCAGGGCTTTAACATTTAGGCAAGTTAAAGTGGACCTCCACAGATTCTCTCTCTCTCTCTCTCTCTCTCTCTCTCTCTCTCTCTCTCTCTATATATATATCTATATATATATATATAGATATATAGATAGATATAGATATATAGATATAGATATAGATATATATATCTCCTGACCTTATATATATAATATAATATATAATATATATAATATAGATATTTGCATGAACTAATAGAATACCACTCAACCTTAAAACAGTTGTGCAATGTCCTCTGTGGCTCTGGAGGAGCTTTGTCAAGACTGAGAAATGATGTGGGGGTTGGAGAATACAAATGTTTTAATGGAAAACTTGAGTTTCAGAGGTTCTAATGAAAAAAGCTTGACCCATACAAGGGACTGGAGGACAGGATTGGTCTCTGCTGAACTGATTTTGATGATTTAAAAAAACAAAATCTGTCTCTTGTGAGTCCCACAGATTGATGGCTGTCTGGCAAATTCTCTCAAGAACCTGCCGCATACAGTATGCTGAGCTAAAAATTAGGGATGCACGATAACTTTTTTTAAAAACCGATACCGATAACCGATAACTTTCAGCTCCTGAAGGTCGATACCGATACCGATAACCGATAACACACACACATACACATATATATATATGATCATGGCCTAAGATCATGACATTAATACAATGAACAAACCCAAAAACAAAAATTTAAATGGAGATATTAATTTTTTCCAATGAAAAACTATTGGCAAGCCTCTCAAAAAAAATAATAAAGGCCCCTTGAACTGATGCAAATACATGCAGCGGGATTACAAACTGAAAAAGTGCATTCCAGAAGTTCAAAAAAATAAATATATATGGAAAATTGATGCACTGACACAAGTTAGATTTAAACATTTCTATGTAAACACAATCTGAAAAAGTGCATTCCTCAATAACAATACATAAAATGTGCATAATGCACTGACACAAGTTACACTTGTCTGTGTAAACAAACTGAAAAAGTGCATTCATAGTAACAAAAAATTAGGTTTGAATGATTTTGGCTTAGGTTCCATTCAAATCAATACCTTTTGACTAAAGTAAATGAGGTTCAGTTGATCCGGATACGCGAGGACAACAAACTGGAATCGGAATCTGTGGATGTTCGTCTGTAGCTAGCTGCTGCACCTTTTAAACACAACCTCATTTGGCCATCCATGAAAAAGCTACTTAACCTCCCATTTTCTATATCAACACATACTTCCTACAGGCACTGCACTAGTTTGTTACAAATAACAAGCGACCTGTGTCCCACACAATCGACGCCGTGTTGTCTGTTTTCAAACGTAAGCACGCTGTGCTGCATTCACGATGTAAAGGAAATTCCCTGTTCCCACATTTGCTAGTCGTTTTTTCGGCCTTGTTAAGTTCGTGTTTCTATTGTTTATGTGTAACGTGGAAAAATACTGTGGATATCAATTCAAGTCAGCAATTACCAAAATTATGACCGAGTTAACAAGTTTTTTTCCGACATGAGGGGGTATTCTTGAATTTTTGAGTTTTTCTGATTATGGCAACGTCACTTAAACACAGCATTCACTGCAGGCCATTCAGGTCTCATAGTGAGAGCGGGCCACTGCCGTGCTGACAAAATGATATATGTTATCGGGGCTATTCGTCATGATATCGGACTTATCGGAATGACGTAATAATTTCCTGCACCCCTATCGTGCACCCCTACTAAAAATGACTTCTTGCCTTTTTCCACCTGTTTTTAATACACATTTTTGAGGTGGAAAAGTTGATCATGTTTATCATGACACACGTGAAGCATGTAACACAGACGTCACTTAAGAGACGTTAAATGGCGGCAGATGAAACATGAATGTGTGGAGCGATGAGGAGTCTGTAACCTTCCTCGTGAATCATACAGAAATATCATATTTCCATCATGTTTTCCAGATGGTTTTTGTTTGTTTGAGGTTGGACTGGCTCTTTTTTAATTCCATCATCTTGCTACATCATCCCTTTCTGCAACGGTTTAATGGCACCCGACTGGAGAATTAGCACCACCAGCTGTTTATCTCCTCCTAACTCCTTGTATTATCATATTACATAACAGTAGTGGATGGATGGAAACATGCATTAATTAGGGTTTTCCTTTGATTTTCTGGAAATTTGGTTAAAGTTTGTGCTGAATTGTGATGCAAAGTTGACTTATAATAGAGTTTGAATAAAAACTGACCATTTTAAGACCATTCATTGCAGGTCTGGCAGTACTGGCATAATATTTTTCTTCAGTATAATGAAGTATCCTAAATTCATAAATGGTTAAAAACTACTGTGACTGAATATTTAATCCATATTGCCCCAAGCTGACCTAATAAACTGATAACTCAGAGTAGTTTGTAACCTGAATATAGACCCTATCATGTGACATTATAACCAAGAATTGCAAAGACTAACAGAGCTTGCAGCAGAATTGCAATACGTCGCAGAAGACTACATATGGAAAACATTTTGCAATTTGAAATGGACCCACTTTACAAATACCAAGTACAGATCAGCTCTGTGGCTATATAGGCTATAACTAAAATTAGAAATATTCATACACATTTGGATGTGTCAAATTTGAATTAGTTTGTTCTGAAAGGTTTATTAAATTGAATTGCTTTAACTTTACAACCGAATTAAGAAATGTATTTAATGTGGCCTGTGACAATATGAAAATTTCATGTCATGTCACAATCCTGATTATCCTAGCCAAAATAACTGCAATTCACTCATCAATAGACCTAAAACTCTTAAAATGACACTAAAACATACTGGAATCACTTAAACTTACAATATGTTAAGAAGCAAATATTTATATTGCATCACAGATAGGAACCTCATCTCCCTGTCATTCTTTAGTTTGGAACCCTCAGTATTTCCACACATCTGGTTTAACTTTTTTTGTGGGGGATACAACAGGCAAGCCAGTCCTTCAGCCACAGTTTAGGATTTTGGAATAACTGGAAAGATGCAGGCTCCCTCTTGTGACAATTCAAATAAATCAGGAAACCAATACAGGACAGATATTCATGATTATCCTGATAATTGAAATTCATCTCTGGAGTGTTTTTTATCTTGTTATGCGATAATATCTTATATCAGCCCATCCCAATGTCTGACCATTACCTAGTCTACTTGATGGGGTCTGTATTGGAACCAATTCAGATCCAGTATATTGGTTAAGGTTAATGCATCAATACAAATATATTTATCAGTCTAGTTCAGTGTTTTTTTTCCTTAAGGGACCCCTTTTTCTATTATTGAGTAATGTGACAACCCCTAACTAAGTGACAGGGGATGGATATTTCATACTATATTTAATGCATAACAATAACGGTACAGAACAACTGATAAACTGTACAATGAACCAATGCAGGAAGTTTATATAAAACAACTGTAAATATGATGAGTTATCATTTGGCCTTTTCATATAGAGCAGGTCTAGACCGTACCCCGTATAATATTATTTACAGAGACCCAACAGTTCCCACCATTAGCAAGCATTTGGTGACAGCGGGAAGGAAAAACTCCCTTTCAACAGGCAGGAACCTAGAGCAGAACTGGGCTCTGGGTGGGCGGCCATCTGCCTTGACTGGTTGGGTTGAGAAAGAAAGAGGGAGGGGACAACAGCAACCTTACTGCAAGTCTAAACATATCGTGTCTTTGTTTTACTTGATACTTCATATATTCCAGATACATACAGACCTCACACACTTACACACACAGGTATGCCCTGCCATGTCTAGATCTGGGGATTCATCTGTCAGTGTGACTCAGGTGTATTTGATTGTCCTTGAAATGCAGACGGCCTCACATTATAGACTTTTTCTGTGAAATACAAACCTCTGCTGCTTTTGTCTACATTAAAGGCTAAACTCTGAGCTCGACTTTACACCCCGAGGATGTAAGATTTACACGTTTTATCTTCAAAACCTTGAAACCTCGTTCCTCTGAACTGCCATTGAACTGGTAACTTGTTATGGATCTGATTGTTTCAGGCAGTGCTGTAGTGTTTGGATTCTACTCTGATCATGAATTTTATTTTTTCAGTTTGGTGCTTATGCAAATCTTCTTCCCCTTATGCAACATCCTCTGCAGTCAGTTAAAACAATGGAACAATTTGTGTCCAGATAGCTGTGATATGTTTTCTTTTACTAAATGACAATAGCCTATTTATTTTGGCAAATTATCACCATTAAAAGTATGCCGAATTAGCTATTAGCAGCTCCTGTTTGCAGTGTACCATTGTATGGATGTACAGACAACTACCACTGGGTTAGTTTGATACCAGAGAAAACTTTAAATATGAGGTTCTGAAGCATATTTTTCTATTTCTGTGGAAAAAATTCTGCAAGTAAATTAATTTTTTCAATTTGAGTGAAAACAACGGAAATTGTGCTTCAAGTTTAGTTTAGTCTGGAGTCTTGTTGATACATGAGCTTCAAATTTTCAGAATTGTATGCATTTTTCCATTTTGTGTGTGTATACAATGGAGAAAAACTGTAATACAGCATTTTTTCCAGGAATGTTGGCACACACAACCGGCTTGTAATACTGCAAATGTATAAATACTGCAAGACTTTGGCCAGATAGATGGGATAAAGAGTGACTTAACAGATTTATTTATATGAAAATCTTTGAGATTGTCACTTTAAAGACATTCCTTTGTTCCCCTGAACACTGCAGTACTGGACTGTTTATTGGAGAAATGTAGGTGTTGTTTTAACTGCACCCACAAAGCTAACCGATGGGCCAAAATGAACTGCACAGATGCTGAAACGTGAACCTTATGTATGGGCGTCATGATATGAACAGAGAGCGGTGTCCTAAACATAAACTGAACATTGGGAGTCATAGTGACGTCTTCACCAAGACTCCTGCAAAGTTAACTGTTGCCTTCAGTCAGACACCAGAAACCTCGGCATCCTAGACCTCCTGACCATCCTGACAACTAGAGTACATAGTGTAATAAGTGCAACATGGAAGAACATACACTGTTCTGTTTCCTGTCACCATGATTTGTCTGACACTTTGTGTACCATTTTGACCTACATACTACACTTAACGTCAACAAGATAGTATTTCAGTCCCATATCCTGCTACTTCAGTGTGATGAATTGTGATAATGACGATGAGGCAGAGACTCACTGGTGTGATGTTTTCTGGCTGCACATACTGTACTCTGCAGCTGTCAGAAACAACTGCTCGCATGGCATACATACAAGAGTTGGGTGATACTGTAGGTGTTCTCAAACTATTAAAACACTTATTTAAGCCTTATCAGCAATCATGGTTTGAAATGTGACACAATTAAAGTACATACAAGCACTTCTAATGACATTTGCGAGAATCCACCGGGCCTGAACAAAAACAACCAATCAGAGCCAATAAAGGTAGTTGATTGTTGAGTCTCATTCCCAGGGAGTCAAATACTGACGCTTTGGGACCCTGGGAATGAGACTCAACCATCAACTATCTTCCAGCCTATCTTCCAAAGCGTCTTTATGTCTTTTTCTGCTCTGATTGGTTATTTTCGTCCAGGCCCAGTGGGTTTTTGCAAATACCATTAGGAGGACTAGGAGGAGTCAGAGGAACCTGATTGTTTAACAGATTATCTGTTTCATGTACTACTGTCAGGATATAGTGAAAGTTTCAGAAAATATGACAAAAATAAAAGTTACCTACTGCAGCTTTAAAAGCACAAATGGTCCTCTGTCAGTAGTTGGAGTGGACCCTGCTATCATTCACTGCTAGTCAGGACTTCACTGTTGCTTTCCCAGATATAACCCATAGGTATGTTGTGGCTTGGTCACACTACAGGACTGTGAAAGCCATAAAATCATTGTGCTGTTCACACTGCACCTTTCTGTCTTGTAATTGTGACCCTTGAAGTCATTGTGGTTTTGACACTTAGTGAGTCATCATTATTAAGTCAATAGCCAATAGCAATAACACCATTAAAAACCCATCACACCCAACACATCATGTTTAATTAGCATAGTAGTTTAAAAACATGCATACTAAGGGAACCATTTACAGCATACTGCCATTAGAAACTGATTATTAAACCATTTGAAACTAACAGCAGTCAACACGACAAAACGTTAAACAATTTACATATTATTGATCTAAATTAACTAAAAGCTACCTGTGCCAAACTCACTCAGAGATATACATATTAACTCATATATTAAAAACTCGAACATGAGCTAAAGGGCGTCATGTTGACAGTCTTCTGGTCAATTCAGCATCAATATAATCCATAAAGATAAACTGTATTCTTTTGCGCTCTAATGTAAAACCCTCTCTCTTGATTGGTCAGTGTCAGTTTTGCCCACATGAGCTCATAAATAATGGGCCTTTGGCTGAGTCAGCTCATTAAGCAAAAACACAAAACAGCATCATAAAAACCCATACTACATGTACCTGTGGGTTTGTGGTCAAAAAGGCAAGCACCGTGACATTGCACACCTTAAGCTTTGAGGTTAAAAATTGGCAGTGGGTTTACCGTTTTCACACAATTGCCATTTAGCTACTTTTATTTTCCTGGCTCCTTTCAGACAGCAGTATTCCCTTGTAGTCAGTTTGTGATTCTGATGTGCTGTAGTGCTGTTTGACCTTTCCAGGGTAATGATGTATCACAAGGAGATGTGCACACATTCACAAAAATACCAAATTCATGAAAACATGTTGTGTATGTACCTAATGAATTTGGCATGTGATCAACAAACCTATCGACTTACTGCTTGTGTTTCCGCCTACAACTTTCTGATGCTGGCAGAGATCGATCAGAGTGAAGACAGCATGAAGCAAGTTAGAAAAAGAGACTTCTGCTGATATCCTTTAACACAGATCTAGCAGATAAATATCCACTGCAAACCTTGCACAGGGTTCTCATGCAAAAACCCATCCTGGAAAAACTGGAAGTTTAGAGACCAAAAATCCTGGAAATACATTATGTTGTCCTGGAAAATTTTAATAGTATATTAGCTCTTCGCGTAGATCGCATACGTAAACATAGGTGCGTATTTTGTTTGAAACTCAACTGGTAGGATAAGCTGCTTGATATGTCACTTCAAAGGTGTTTTATGTGGCTTGTTTATTTTTTCCTGAGCCATAAGCCGAATTCTCAGATAAGCCTATTGGAGATGTCTGAGCTCTAAATCAGTGGTTCCCAGCCTTTTTGCTTAAAGGACTCCTTTTCTATCATTTAATAAACGGACAACCCCTGACTAAGAGACATATATTATGGGTATTTCATATTATATTCAAAACTGCTGTAAATGGTCATATGTACATGCAATCAATGATCAAATTTGTTGTTGTGGTTGTTAAATCCTTGCACCGCGATGTTAATTGGACGTACAACACTACAAAAGAGAGCTATTGTAGAGTGTCCCACTTACCTGTAATGAACCTAACTCCATCATGAAGTGGGAACCGTGCTTGCAAACCCTGCTTATCCGCAATGAAACAAGTCCGATCTTCACAGCTTCCCATTGACTTTTATTTCAGAACATAGCTGCTATGTCATCATCAGGGTTCTGTATTGGCAAGAATAATACATATCACTATACAGGAGTTACAATTCAGTATATTGTGATACTGTAAGCAAGGTGATATATTGCAATATGAAAAAAATAAAATACAATAAAATGTAATCAGAACAGTTGGACCTTTATCACAGCCCCTGTAATATAGCCCTCAGTTTATGTTTATAACACTGCTATCTAGGGGTTTAAACAAAAATCTTTCTGAAAAATCTTTTTGAGAATATCATAAAACAAATTCTTATTTGATATTCTTTTTTACTTTTCTTGCACCTTTAATCTTTATCAATTTGTTTATCGTCATATTTTTGTTGTTTTACTGACGAACCACTAATTTGAGCTACTGGCCTGATCCTCCAAAATCCCGGGATGCTGTCAATGTAACGTTAGTGTCATTCATTTGTTCGATCTGTGCTACAGGGCTTTGGAAAGCTTAGTGAATACATCTTCCATTTAGTTCAATCAGTCAGCAGAAGACTTTTCCTTTTTCAATTTTCTCTGACCTTCATGGCACAGCGACTGTATCAATGAAAGGACAGTGCATAGCAATTAACATTGCAGCTAGGATGACTAGAGGTGTTGTCATTCATAAGAGTCAATGAATGGAAAACATTCTCTAAGGTGTTATTTTAATAAAAAGCAAAATGCCACTGAAGTGCTTCTGAAGAGACATCAGTCAACTAGAAGGACTTTTTTCTTTGGTGTAATTGTGCAGTATCCTGTAGCCCTGCAACAGTCAGTGTGAATCCTGCAGCTGTGTCCTTGAGCCACTTACTGAACCTCTCTCCAATTATAAGGGCCGTTAAAGTAGTCAAAAATCCGTATTTCAGCTTGTTCCTACAGTGTGATGTTTGAATGATGTATGTGCAGAGTTTGACTCTAGAAGGATGTTTTCACATTCATCTGCTGAAAGTGGAAAGTTTCTCATTGAAAATCCGATTTTAAGGGGCGGGGCCTACCAGCATGATTTGTGACATCACAGATAGTTTGGAAGTCAGTCATGGTCCAGTATGCAACTTGTACAGTGTGATGTAGAAACTGTTCCAAGTCATAATTTGGGCTTAGACGATTCTTTGAGTAACTTGAGTGCACTGATTGTTATAACCAGGGGCGGTCCTAGACCATTGGGTGCCCTAGGTGAGCTTTACTCATAGCGCCCCATCCCCACAAGAAAAAAACTCATGTCCAAAGAATTGCACATTTATTTAAACAATGATAATACAAACAATATAACAATATGTGCAAAAGAATAAACCTGTTCAATAATAAATATACAAAAAATAAATTTTTAAATATTTTTTAACAGTAGTGCAACATCTGAGAACAAAAAGTGCACACTAAAGAATCAAAACAAAAAATTAAACTAACATAAAACATTGTGTGCAAAATTAGATACTGTCAATTGTGATGTGAGGTTGGCAGGAAGAGGTCCATAAACATAGAGAGAACACACAAGAGCAAAAACATTGACTGGATGAGACATGGCACAACATACTGTCATTTTCACGTAAGTCAATACATTTTTATCATCACAAACATTCACTGACACATTAAACTCACCTGAGGAAACCGGAGCAGCTGAGGTGCATGGCTGTTCTTGGTCTGATGATTCAGCTGCAGGTGGTCCCAAATATTTGAATAGTGAATCTAAAATGACATAACAAACAAGTGTATTATAAACATGGAGTAAATCAGTTCCATTTCTTAAATGATATTATTATTAAGTTGCTAAGCATTTTAATTGTATTATTATTTTATTCTTTTTATATAAATTCACTTAGGATGTGTCTGAAATCACTCACTCATTCCCTACTCCCTAGTCAGTACATAGGGAGTCCAACATAGTGGACTATATAGGGAGTAGTGAGTGATACAGGACACAGCCTCAGTCCCATATGCTCACAGCTCAATGTGCATACCTGTCTGCTAACTAACTCTACCTGTATATTCTTTATTATTATTTGCTCACTTGTTTGATACATAACCATCGTATGTATTTATACTTATCTCTTTATCGTTATAACATATGCTCATCTTTATCACCTCTGTCTATAGTCAATAAATTGAATTGAATTGAATTGAGTCCCTGTTGAATCCCTGTGGCACTACCCTCGCACTTATTAGTTTGCACTCTGGTTGGTGTAAAACTGATTTCCCGCGACTTGACGTGTTAAAACAATCCAAACAACAATCTAATGTTGCTATATGGACAGTAATAATAGACTTTTCACATCCACTCAATTTTTCATTTCATAGCACACAATGAGATGCAAAGTGCTATATACTGTAGCTAGCATCAACTTGTATAGTGTTTTTCTCGAGAAATAGCCAGCCCGTCCAGGCCAACCCAGGCCAGCAGTCTGAACCAGTCTTATGACAGTCTTATTACGACAATGTTGGGCCGCCTGCATGTTAATAACGAACAAACCTAGCCGAACGAAGCGGGACGTCACACACCCTCATTGCTACTTAACGTTAGCTTACTAGTAAGATGACATGATGCTACTGCTAGCTAGCGTGATAATATCCTGAATGTTTGGTGAATTTAATAAATATATAATCAACATTACGAACCTTTCTCTTTTGCATGTTTCTCCTGCTCTTCTTTTCTGCGCTTTCGAAAGTGCGCTCCGGATGGCTTCTACCGTTTCTTTTTCCATGGACTGTAGCTGTAACCATAGCAACCCGTCGACACACAGCCGACCGACTGCGTCAGTGTGCGCGCTAGCATGTTGTGACTCAAACTCAGCTTCTAGCTAGCTACCTACCTGTCCACAGTCTAGACCAACTCAGCTGTGAAGTTACGTTAATGTGGGACTTTCTTTTCTTCAAACACAACACACAGCCTTTTAGTAACCATAACACTGCAACCTGAGCTTGTCTAGTGGTTGACCGATATGGGTTTTTTAATGGCCGATGCCAGCACCGATATTTAGAGAGCAGGGCTGCTAATGGCCGATATCAAGACAAAGAAAAGTCCTGTATAATTCTATTCTGTTCTATAGGAAATTCAGGCATATGTTTACCACAGGAGAGTTATAGTACAGGCCTCAAAACCAACTTTTTTACTGCTTTTCCCAAAAAGCGGGAGCGCTAACATTGTTCCACAGCAGCCACACTGAAGACATTTCTTGTTTATTGGACTTGTGAACACAGACATCTGTTGATGCTAACTAACTTAATGTAACTACCCCTCGCACACCGGTGCAGTTAGGCTGTGGGTGGAGGAGAGTTCAGATCCTTTACTTGGGTAAAATACCCCCCTTTGAAAATACTCCACTACAAGTCGGAGTTCAACAGAATCCCTTTCCCCCAACACTGAAAAAAACCCTAGAGGAAATCGGTACAATAATTCATCAAAATAATGAATCAATAGCTGCAGCCCTACATGACTGGAGGGGAGCTTCTTGTTGCTTTTTACAGTCCTTTATAAAAATGTCACTTAATCATTAAGTTAAAATGTAATAGGGAATATTTTTGTGCCATCTGTAAACACACTCCACCCTAAAAAGAGAAAGCAGGTTCAGAAGGTTCAGCTTAAATACAATACAGTAGGTGTTTTCAGAAGCTTAAAGTCTTGAGCTGTATCTTTCCCTGCACATCCTCTAACGTTTAGTAGACATGAGGCGGATTATTGGTTAACTGTGATTGCCGGCTCACTCTACAGTTTGTTTTGGAGCTCAAGTTCAAACTTTGGCTGGGTCATTCAAGGACACTCAAACTTGAAGCCTCTCCAGCTCAGCCTTGGCTCGGCGCCTTGTCTACTCGTGCTCTTCCTGTCTGAGGCCGCTCTACAGCAAGGCTTCTTCTAGGATCTCTCTCCCTCCCTCTCACGAGCCGTATCCTCAGACCTGACCACGCTCCCAGTCCCTGCCAATGAGCTCCATATACCATGTTGCCACCATGCTCTGCAGTGGAGAAAGGTGTTGTCCAGATGTTGAGTGGTTCTTGGTGTTTCCCAGGTGTAGGGGTTGGTATTCAGGCCAAAATGTATTATGTAATCATTTTGCACATGCTGAGTCACTTAAAGGACCACACCAGTAGTTTGACAGTATAATCTTAACCTGAGGTCTGCTTGCTGGCAGCCCTGTCTCCATGAAATTCTGTTAATGTAAAACTAATTTGCAACAGCAAATACATTTTGAAGGAAACGTAATGTCAACCGAATTATGTTTTCTATTAACGAGGAAATGTTAATTAACGTAACCTAGGCAAATCACAAAAATCTTGATACAGAGTTTAATGTTCAATGACAGCGGATTTTCTTTCTGGTAGGGCTGCATGATATGGTAAAAAAAGTCAAGTTTCACCGAAAAAAAAATCTAAAATCATGTTGATGTGATATTTGTGGGTGTCTGTACCAAACAAACATCTTTTCTTTCATCTGGAGAACAAGATTTGTAGACCAGTGCATCTCTTCATCACTAAAGTACTTCATTATAATGCTGTTTGTCACACATTTTAATAGGTGATATGTTTTGTTAAAATAAGCTTTAAATAGCTCTACCTTCAGACAGCCATTGCTGATATATTGAGTTCAGTCAGTAACAGGGCTCTCCCAGTCTCTCCTTTCTGCAGTAAAGAGAATACAGTTTCTGGTATCCCGTTTATCCAATCAGCAGAGGGAACTCCACAAAGAGGCGGTCCTCAAGGGCAGCAGAATGTCAGTGTGGTGACGTGGGGAGGAGGGAGGGGACTGCTGACTGCAATACCCGGCAGGAAGTTAGCCAAAATGCAGATTTCAGACACAAACCCCCGAACTCTGGTGTCACAGTCCTGCACTTTGTATGTCCACCATCTACCCTGACCAGCCTCCCTCCCTGCGACTCCAGAAACGTTGTCACTGAACATAATCCAGGCAGCTATTACATTTGTCAGCACAATGTAATTATGAAAAAAAAAATGAGCTACACAATTTCTAGGAGACAGGGTCATGGAGACTGTTAGATGCAGCTGAAACATGGTTCAAGATCAAGAATGAACTTTTGCACCACAACAGCCGTTTTGCATATTTTAGTAATAACTAAAAATTGTCTGTACTTAGTTTTGTATTCTTGCTGATTTCTTTCCAAAGAGCACGAGCAACATCGGTCAGTGTTAGTGTGTTTTGTTTGTTGTGTGTGTGTGTGTGTGTGTGTGTGTGTGTGTGGTTTTAGACTAAACATCTCCTACTGAAATCCTGTCTAGATGCTACAACCTACACCTTTTTTGGCTAAACAATGTGTGTGCAGTTTCCCAGCATTTAAAATGTATTTTATTTATTATACAGCTCACAACATTTGGTACAGTCTTCTTGTGCTCATCAACCTCTTTTCTGGCAGCAGCATAAAAATCATTAGATTACTATTATTACAGAAACCTTCTGTACACTAGTGCTGACAAAAATGGCATTATTTGGTATGGTATTATTTATTCTAAAAAAAAAAACACATATAGTAGGTCTAAACTATTCAAATATCTAATTTTGTGCATTATGTCCATAAACCGTAGATATTTACCTGCTATACACTGAAACATCCACTAGTTTCCTTTTAACGACTCGCACTATTCAGTTCTGCCAGCTCCATTACTTTAGCTTAACAGTTAGTGATGACCTCTCTCATTCCTTGTCCTGCTGTCTGTTACTCAGTCTCAAATGTTTAGCTATTCCTCTGCCTGCTTCAGTGATAATGGTACATGTAACTTTCTGACGGTTAAATAAAGGAATTTGGAATATCTGTCCGCAGCCCTACTGTACACAGTAAGTGGCTCGCTCATGGTGGAGCATTTAGCAGTTAAAGAACCAGGTGGTTTTCTGAGGAGCTGGTGCAGACCAAAACAGAGATTTGGAGTGAATATTGGACTCAAAACTCCAAATGAACGCTAAAGTTACTGTACATATTACTGCTTTACATAAAAATAATTTCTGATCTCTGACTTTAATGGCCAAACTTGGGTGATTAAAATTCTGGTTGGAGGTGGAGGCTGGATCGTTGCTGCTTATAAACATTTGTGTTTTAACTCTTGAATCACTGTAGCTTATCTACATCTGATGGTGAGGCTAATGGGTTAAATGAACAAAGCCTTGCTGCTTATAAAGACGTTGAGCTAAGGCCAAAGGACTTCCTTCTTGTTAAAAACGTTCTCTGCATCAAACACCAGTTGGCCTTTGTAAGGAGCCAAGCTGCTGACAGCATTGCCCATATACCAAAAATTCAAGATGTTGCTTCTGGCATTATTATTTATTTAATTATTACTTCAAGGATTCAGCTGTCTGTGCTGGCTGCAGGACATGGAAAAAGCCCTGGATTCTCCTCAGATAAAAATGAAAGAGGATCATATTGTAAGGTTGTTTTTCTACAGGTGCCTTGAACTTCTGGCAGTCATGCTTGAGCAACAACATGATGCAAAGGAATCTCCAGTCTGTTTGAGGGGGGCTTTGGTGATGCTCATTGATGTCATTCCTATTTTAATCCTACTTTAATCCTCATCTTTCAAAAGAGACTCTTGACACAAAAAGTGAGAGCCTGTATGTTAAAGGAATTTCCGGGGCAGACAAATATCCCACAAGACCTATTTAGGTGACAGAAAAAAAGATTTCTGTAACACCTGCACACCTGTGTGACCTGCATTTAAAAAAAACGCCTTTTATCCAAGGTGCTCCTTTCATTGCTAAGCAACCAAAACCTGCGGGCTACATGACAATGACAATAAAATTCCGGTACTTTAGCAGGAAGCCTCATTGACTAAACTAACTAATTAGAAGTCAAAGATACAATCTCTGGTAGATTTCCATTTTTTAGATTTTTCCATTTCAGTGTGACATCTAGTGGTGTAGTTGCAGATTGCGACTATATCGCTTCAGCCTCCCCTTTCAAGCTCAAGGAGAAACTACAGTGGCCACGAAATGCGCAAAAAACTCTTTAACACCCCCATCTACATGGTTTGTCCCTTCTGGGCTACTGTAGTTCAGCAGTTCAACATAGCATTTATTCTCTATCTTGCCATTCACATTCAGAAGAAACAGAAAAATGTTGAGTAAATCAGCTATTTCTGTGTGATTTTTAGCCAAGTCTTAGTACTATAAATGGATTAGATAAACTGATAGATTTAAACACAAATAAAAAAATAATAAACCATTAAAGGGGCCATTGTCTGTGAAGCCACTGTATGTAGCCATGTTGTTTTCAGTCACACTTCTTCACCCTCCTCTCCTCTTCTGTCAGCATATCACTGAGTCAGACACTTGGACAGAAGGAAGTAAAACAGATAGCTTGGCAGAAAGGAAGCTGTCAGACTGAGTCCTGGCTGCAGTGCACTCCCTGACTTGCTGTCTTGTTTCTTTTTACTTTAGCATAGTGTATGGACCTTTATGTATGATCGTGCAGGCAAGAACAAGAACACAGGTCGGTCAATCTTCCTTGTGTTCTCTGTTTTTTGCCATGAGGTGTGCTTGACTCATCCTTGTCTTTCTGCTTTCCTTTCCTGTGTCACTTCTTTTTTTCTTTGCTTGTTCCCTATACCGTATGTCAGTCTCTAGTACATGAGTGTGTGCGTTTCTGTGGTTGTCTGTTCATGTTAAAATCATTTGAAGAGCAAAGAATCCTGCAAATCACTGAATTCAGAGTGAGTGGTTATTTTTACAGACTTTATATGTACTTCAGATAGATGCTGTGGAAATTCCCTTTTTATGATTTAAAAAGATGTAGTTCGGAGATTACTGTGAAAGAAACCATAATAGCCCATTTGTTTCAGCAGGCCTGCAGAGGAAGTATGCAGCATATAAGTTGTATTTGCAATTCCTCGGAACTTTGGAAAGATTTACAATATAGCACGTGTTTGTTTGAGAGGAAGAGACGTGGGGACAACTGCTCACATTGTTGAAAGGTTTTCAAAAAATCCCAGTTTTGTGTCTTGGCAGTGAGGTTTTCAGAGAAGACACATTAGGCAAATTAGATTTACAGACATCCAAGTAATGAGATGATTCACCGTGATTTGGAGGAAATGGCTGAGAAGTAAACAAAAGGCTTTGGTGCTTCTGCCGCAGCATTCCAACAGCTCTTAATGTTGGATTGATACTAAAGCAGATTTTGTCTTGTACTTTAACCTTGTCACTGCAATTAGTGCTAAGCGTAGTGTAGCTTTATGTCAACTAAACCCTGCATTGAATGCTGCTTTGGTGTTGAAAGTAAAAATCGGAGCCTAATTCACAATCTGTTTTGGTTTAAAAGTCAAACATTTGGAACTTGAGCAAAGATTTACTGGTTTGCTGGTAATGTGTTAGAAAAGCTTTGAACTGGGTTTGTTTGCATGTGGTGTGTTGGCTCTACGCTCAGATGCAAGTGGTTTTAAATAAAGGACATGACAAATCATGATATGTACCAAAGCCCATTAATACTTTTGTCTTCTGGGCATATTGTAAATGCTCAGAAGGATTACATAGATGTGGTATTTGGTTGCAGCTTTGATTCAGATAAAATAACAAAGTAAAGCAGACATTGTTACTCCATAATTGAAAGAAATGCAGCACACAGGATGCCTTCACCACCACACCCTGCAAGTGTCCAATATTAAATAGAGAAATAAAATATTAGGACGTTTTAAAAAGTATAAAACAAAATGTAAAGTATATAAATTAACTAATAAATACTTACGAGTATATAAATTACCCTTAGTATCAAATTTCTAAAAATGTATTATTTGTTTTTTTTACCTTTTTATCTGAGTTCATTTGAATGTTCTGTTGACTGACTCGTTGCCTAACCCCGCCCCTTCCTGTCTGTGCTCCAGTAACCGTTAAACAAGCCTCAGTCAACCTTCTCCTGTCCTCCAGATATGCTAAGTGCTAAACTAATCTAGCTTCAAAAGACAACCCACATACATATGTATATAGTTACCTTAGCCAGTTAGCTAATGTCAGCCCAATTCTGGCTGACCAGCTAGCTAATCTACAAGAATCGTTAGCTAGTTAGGTACATCTGAAAGCTAATGTTAGCAAAAACGCTTGCTAAGTAGCGACCTAATCTACATCAATCACTAGTTAGCTAATTAGCTAATGTCTTCTCAACGTTAGCTAACTTAAGATGTGATTATACGTCACTTCCAAATGTGGTCGTCTTTCCAACATAGATTAGCCTAGCACATAGCATATCTAAGTACAGGAAAGGAGGAAGTTGACCGAGGCTTGCTCAACAAAGGGGCGGGACTTAGGATTGGTTGTCCCCAACTCCCAGCTGGCTAACTACAGTACTAAGTGTAGTTTTTATCTTGATACAGTTGTGTGTCTTTCTCTGGAGAACTTGTGCAGAGCTAACTCTGAATTACTGTGTCTATGTATTCACAGCAGCATCGAGGTACTAGAGCTAAATACATTAAGAACATTTCATAGTGTTGATTTTTAATAATTTCTTAAATTATTTCACAGTTTATATACTCATTTATATATTTTACACGATTTTTTAATTGCATGTTTTTTTTATTCATGTCTTATTTATTTATTTATTTATTTATTCATTCATTCATTCATTCAATATTGAATGCACTAGGGCTCCCTACTGCAAAGCAATGGTACAGCAGTAATTGAAATGAACTGCTAACAAACATTCAAAGTATTAAGTGTGACTGTGGCCTCAGTCTTATTTGGAAGTTCAGCAGTGCACTCTGAACTTACGTAGCCTCCAAACTTGACCGTTTTTAATTGCCATTTCGGCAAAACAGCCTGGAACTAATGCGTGTTGTATTTTGGTTGAAAAGAAAAAGTTCTTTGACATTTCTCTAAGAGGGACCCCTGTGGATTGGAAAACACTGCTGTTGATCACAGAGGTTACTGTGCAGCATACAAATGTAAAGTTCAGTGAGGAGAGCACACTGTGCAGCAGTTCCCAGAAAAGCATTCACACACACACAAATAAAAGTGTGGCAGCCAGAATGAGTGTTTTTCCAATATAAAAGACAGGCAGGGTGCCGGCGCTTTTTAAGTAAAAGCTGTAGTCTTGTCTTGAGTTGACCTTTTTATTTTTTTCAGTCTGTTATTTGTCCTTCTCTGGTACATGACTGTTGCCTTCAGGAACATGCAATTTGGTCCAGTTCTTGATACACTGACCTGAGCAATTCAAACTAAAGCAATTATCTACGGCAGCCTTGTGGTGCAAAGCCAGACCAGAATTTGGAAAACCAAAATCTAGGAAAGATCTTCAAAAAGCTAAAATACAAAATTACATAGCAGAGGAAGAAATTATACAAACAATTGTAGTCCATTGCACTCATTCATACATCATGCCATAACTGCAGCGTTGGAAAACATAATACCAGCCAAATGAATAGAATATCTGAGACTGAGGCAACAATATGACAACATGGTATTGTATCAGTGGAAAGTATCCCCAGTGTGCCCTGATGACTGGGCAGCTTATTTCGTTACGCATTAAGTAGCCTACACTATCTCTAATCTTCCTCTAGCCTTATCCTCGTCCAGCATTGGTAGCAGTTACTTTTCTCTGTCATACTTTTTACAGTTTTTTATTGCAGTTGTTTGTTTCAATGATATAACCCAATAATGCAGTTGATTGGTAGTATGAGAACACCATCATGCAGCCTCTTGCAGTTGGTTGGTATCTCAAAGTTGGCTCTAAACTGGTTTTAATGGTTTTTAGGCACAATATCGGTATGACTTGAGGGATATCACTGTTGCCTGTCTCTCTTTTGCCACTTTGTTCCAGACCGAAAATACTTGAAATACCATAAAACTTAAAAACGGAGTTCCTCAAGTGACATCATAAGGTTGACTTTTTCAGTTTCAAGCAAAATGTTGCAATGTAGCATAGCTGTAGACTAGGGTTCGGTTTTAAAAATGACTATAGCAGTAGCAATACCAGTACCTTTTTATAATTATATAGACACTGATACAGTACATAATTCAGTACCGTTCACAGGAATGTTCGTCACATGTTTGTCACACTGGTTTGGTGGTATCTCAGCACGCCCAGTAAGCTATTCCAGTCAGCCAGATGCACAATACCCCAAAGTGGAATGCAGCCATAATTATTGTTATGAAATACACCTGTGCTATTCATGCCAGGAAATGTCGAAATATCTGTTGTGAAAAAAGGTCAAACAAGGAAAAAAACGTTAGCAGATACCACTCAATTAAAAATGGTCTTCATTAGCCGTGATGTCAAAATCTATGTGTCTATCAAGAGTAGTGGTAAAAGGTTAAGAGTCTTTTAATGACTGTGAAGGTTTATATTGGGCCTATTGCATCTATTGCAGCCTTGGATCTCTGTCCTCCAGAGCTAAACTTGTGTGTAAGTGATTTGAGTGGCGGCAAATCAGCACCAGACTCTGTTAATGAGTTCTTGAGTTGGGGGAACTTTATAAAATGCTGTCTGCGACAAATTCTCAATTATTTGTCTCCTCTTGTAAATCTTGTGATACGTTTTTCCTCTCCTTGTATAAAAAATATTGTGTCAGTTTGTTAACAGTGTTGCAGTGACTACCACCTGTACCTTGTACCACCTATATTGATATCATTGTTCATGCTGTCCTGTTGAATAACGCATCCTTTGGTGCTTTAGTGCCACAGAACAGCTGTTTAATCAATAATTAGAGGCATGCCTTGCTTGCTTGCTCTAGAAACAATTATTTTATGTTAGCTCAAAACAAATATATCAGTTATGTTGTGCACATTGTACAGACTGTGTTTACACCTATGATCCACACACAATGCGACACAGACTACCTCCTGATGTGGTCAGGCAGATCCGATCACATTTTGATTACGACACATTTACACCTTGCATTCATATGCGTTTTTCCTTATCTGGATACAGATCACATTTTAATACCAGGGGTAAATGGGGTCTTCGATCAAAAGTACCATCTTTTCCTTCTTTTTGCTTCCAAACCAAAACCAAACTGCTACATACGTCCTACAGAGGTTTAAAATCCAGCTTGTTCACAACATGGAATGTCAGTCCTCGTTCAGTGAGCTGCTCTCATTAGTCGTGCGTTGTCAGAGATCTAATCAAACTTGTTTTCCCCTTGAAATATTTCAAAGTTAGACTTCCAAACTAAAAGTGGCCAAAAGCATTTAAATCTTTTCAAATTTCTGAGCAACTTTTGGAAACATTAGCAAACATGACTTGTCAACCGTTCCAAAACATAGTTTCATAGCTTCATACCCCTGCGTTCACATTACAGTGCCTTTATTGTGAAGCACATGCAGGAAGTGTTGAGTTATCATCAACAGCAGCTGTACATTAACAATGACTTACCAAAGTAAATGAATGGGGCAGAACAAACCCAATGTAGCTCCTGCTGTGACAATGATGTTTGAGTGACAGAATGACTGCTGGTAAATGGTGATAAATAAGGCAGTGTTATGCAGAGGGGGATTGCTGCGGTGTTGAAAAATCTGACACAGCGGGTCACCACTTAAATGTAACAGACAGACTCCTTTATGCTCTTCTGTATTATGGCCTTACATTCTTACACATCTAGGATACTGAGAAATAGCTTACAACAAAACAAAGTGCATGTGAAATTATATTACTGAGTCATGTTACTGTTAACTGGTCTCCACTCTCTGAAACCTGCTACAAGAAGTTTTTAACTCTATGCCCTATAAACAAACAAGACCATCAGCAAGAAGATCGGCTGTTTCTATGTAGTTATTCTTAATGCCTACTGCCGGGTCAGATTTGGTTGGATTCCCCTTAAAATCGAAGAAGCAAGGCAGTAGCAGGGTTCCCATGTGTCCTGGCAACATCTGGAAATTGATTAAAATGACCATATATCCTGGAAATAATCAATGTTGTCCTGGAAAATTCAAATTGTATTTTATCCTGTGCTGTGGCCAAATTAGTGTGGAAAGCTGTAGTCAGTAGACCTTTTTCACAGCAGCCATTTTGACATGAAATGGTAGGCTAAACACAGTTACCAATGATAACAATTAAAGTTATGTTCTTTCAGGTCAAACAGAGTATGGAAATGGTCTGCTACATTAAACACACATTAAACAGGTAACACCTGTGTTTACCCTACTGTTTCATGTGAAAATGACTGCTAGGAAAAAGGTCTATTTGGAAAGCGGAAAATCATCTGTGGTGAGCAGCCAAACGCGCCACAAAAGTGACCTAATACATGTCACGTAAAGGATGACCACCGCTTTGAACAAGTGCTGTCCTGTATTGTCTAGAAAAACTCCTGGAAAATGTCCTGGAAGGTCCTGGAAAATGATTTTTATTAAACAGTGGGAACCCTGAGTCCACAGGGGCCGCCAGAATCAACACAAAATGAATGTTTCTTGTATGGGCTTTAAGTAAAGTAATCAAAGGATGTCTGTATAAGATTTTAGAATTATTTGACTTTATTTGCAATGGACAGGAATTACATATGATTTTGGAATTTGATCCACACATCTGCGTGTCATTGAAAGATAAAAAAATGTCTTTAAGGAACCATCAATAATTTTGGAAATACATATATTTGCTGTCCATCAATCTCATGTCTGTTGAGTACGGAGTCATGAAGTGATTAGCCAAGCTCAAAAAATATTGTAGGTACTGCAATTTGGGATGGAATTTTGACTTTTCAGATATTGCAGATTGGCACAAGGGATTTTTTAAATTATTTTTCCCCCCCCCAAAAAAACTTTCCCTCTTTAAAAAAAAAAAACTAAAAAAAAAAAAAAAATATATATATTTTTTTTATTTTTAAATTTTTTTTATTTTTTAACCACGTTTAAAAAAAAAAAAAAAAGGAAAGGAGGGGATTAGGAAAAAAAAAAAAGAAAAAAGAAAGAATTTCTAATACTGGTATCGGAACAACTCTACTCTTGGTGATTAAAATAACTGACAATCTCCAAAGTTACTCACTGGACATCACCAGGACAAGAAAATCTGAAGTGACTCTTTTAGCATTGTTGTTGCATTTGGCAGCTACTGTCATTTACCCCCTCCCCCATATCTAAGATAACTGCCAAACAAATGCGGTTCCATTCTTTTTGCGTCATCCATCTCGCCTGCTTTGAATATGTACCTGATGGACCTAATACGACCCCTGGGAGAGTCCCTTTCTGATAGAAGTGTAATGGTTCTAAACTGATTTTGTGCCTTTGTCATTGCATTTCTATTATTCTCTATGTATCAAATATTCTTGGATGTGGACTGGCAGTAGTAAAGTATTGAATCATACATAACAAGTTACAGGTGTTCTTACAGACATTTGTGGCCCATGTGGTTTCAACAGCATATTATCTTGTGTGCCATCTTCATACGGACGCACACTTCCTCCACCATCCTTTGCTGAGCAGGTTATTGCCAGCAGCATTTCAACACAGATATATCACCTATTCAGTGTGTGGTTGTCATTTAACAGACATTTAAGCAGCTGCACAAGGATAGCATAGAAGGGAAGCCTTAAAATCAAACCTAACATATGTTTAACAGTCAGACCACTTAAACAGGATCAGCCTGGCCTCGTTTTAAGAGTTTACCATCCTCAGAAGCAAATAAGTCAAGTCTCTAGAGTATTCATGTGACTTGCAGTGAATGGGGGTTAGGCATCTCACACAAACTGACAGACTGAATTTACTGTGCAGTGATCTACAGTGCAATAAACTGATGTTGTACCCTTTCATTCTCTTCTATGTTGCTGGGCTGTGATAATCAACAACTGACACAATCACAGGTAAGTTGTGATCTCCTTTTATTTCATATTAAATATGAACTGTATGCCTATGTGGGGATCTTCTGAACTTCACCCAAATACAGGTTTTCAGGTTAAAGACCAAATTGTGTCAGTAGCACCGAGTATGGAAAAGTGTTAAGGGCCAAAGGTTTGTCAGTTTTATTATCTTGATTGCTAATTTTTTGATAAAATGGTTCCAGATTGTAATCCAAATTTTGACAGTTTTAGATTGCATTTTATTCAGACAAACTTTGTCCCACGACTGGAAAAAGTACGTGGAACAAAGGTAGTAAGCACTAGTATAAAAAAAACGCTAGATATAGAGTGAGGAAGGTCCAGTGTGTAACATTTAGGAGGATGTATTTGGAGATATGGAATATAATTCATAGATGTGTTTTCATTAGTGTATAATCAGCTGTATATAGGAATTGTGGTGTTTTTGTTACCTTAGAATGAGCTGTTTATATCTACAGAGGGAGAGGGTCGTCTTCTACCGAGTCTGCAATGTTGAACCGCCAGGTTTCTACAGTAGCCCAGAATGGACAAACCCTGGCTTTTCCTGTTTTCTAGGAGTTTTGCGGCCACCATAGTTTCTCCTAAACCCTTGGAATGGGAGGATGAGGCGAGGGCGTGCAAATACACTACTAGAAAACCTACATACTGGTCGCTTTTGAGATTCTGAATCTAAAACAATGCAAAGATATGCCTTAGAAGTGGATGCAATGATTTCTGTGAGAGTATTTTTGAGAACTTGGTACAGCATGTGGTGACTGTTTACAGACAAGAAATGATTCATTCTATCTTCCACCAAAAATCACAAATGCAGCTCAGCTCCTATTGCATGTATCCCTTTTTTATGTGCACAAAACAGTTTTTATGGTTTTCTGCATCAGTTTCAAATTCAGTTTCTAAATCCAGATTCCCCTTTTCAATGCATAGTTTCTATAAAACGGATAACACAGGGCCCTGTGTGGGTTTACACACTATCTGTGCCTGTGACTTCAGCAAAACCTCTAGTTGTGTGGCCTAATGTGATCCTGCTATAATCGGGAGTGGATTTATGTTAGGTATGAGGAGCTTATGAACCCCCTGGCAGTCAGTGTGGAGCTGCGCTGTGTTTTCATGCTTCAGGGAAAGTTGAAAAACGCTCTCAGGCTTGGATGGGGTTGAATTATTCATGGAGATAGAGGGAGAGGAGCTGTAAAAGCCTTCATCTTCACTTTTCTGCCCCTGGCTGTGCTGCTCCGCTGTGCACTCCAAGTGATGGGGTGAGTTGGGGTAAGAAGGCACGTGATTATCTTTGTAGAATATCGATACTACATGGACTGGCAGGGGGAAGAGGAGCTATGCTAATGGTGTGCACAGATATCCTTTTCCTTGCAGATTCCAATCCAGACCACACATTTTTGGGATGTTGTTGATCCATGTCTAAGCATCTGTTCTGTGTTTTGGTTTTCCCATAGTGCTGGTAGTCATGTTGACATTTTCTTACAGTATACTGAAGCTGTCATGGCTGTCAGCAGGTTATAAAATGAGAACTAGGTAATGCTGGTAGGCATGGAAACAAACTGTAGCAGCGCTGGTAGTGAACTGTATGTCATTATATGGATGAACAAGTTAAACCGCCAGTGGAAATATCACAAACACCAGAAAACCTCGCTGTATATGCCAAGGTTGTTTTTACATGTTGATTGGTTAGTTTGAGTTTTGGTCGGTGACAGAAGTTAAAGGTGCTATGTGTTACTGTCATAGTGACACAAGTTGCCTTTAAATGAACTGCAGTCAGTGCCCTGTTGCTCTCTCTCGCACTCCGTAGGCGCAAGCAAGCCTCATCCTGGCCACTGGCCAGAAGTGACATACACTAGACTGAATGCTGGGAAAAAAAAAGTCCAATCAAATTTAGAAAGTTAGCGAACGTTAGCACCCAAGAGTCTGGATGAAGCTAGTTGACAGTGTTTTGCTACATTAGCGATTAAGCAATTCATCCGTGTTAGCAAGCAAACTAATGTGAGCCAGACAAAACCACAATATCCCAAAATATTTTACAGGCTTGGCAGTAATGTTAGCGTTGACTTTGTGTTAGGCTGTTATGGTGGGTGCCAGTAGTTTGTAGACATTAGTGGAGCTGTTACAGGCTGTTGACACTGTAGAGAAGCGGAAAATAATCCCTATATATATATATATATATATATATATATAATATAACCTTCATTCCTTGGCAATAGAAAGTGATTAATATGTAAAATGTTTAGTAATCTTACTAATAGAACCATTAAAGGATAAGTCTAATGAGCTAATGATTCTATATTCTTCTAATGAAAAAACCCAAATACCCAATGAATGGATCATACTTACAAGTATTGTGTGTGTATCAAAAGCCTGATATATCTTATTAAAAATCAATGAATATCAAATGTATTGAAAATAGTCCCCTGTACTCATGTTTGACATTTGATAAAAACCAGTGTCAACATGAAGGAGATTATGGAGTTTGAAGGAAGCTGGGTACTAGAAGACAGTAAAATAGCAATTCACTAATGGAAAGGAATCAATATCACAAATAATACTGTACTAAAAGTGATGAGTCTCCAAGGGTGTTATTGGCTCCACTAGCTACAGAGCCCAGGGATGGTGATGCTGGTCTGTTGGTTGGTCTGATTGTCCAATGCTTCTGTCCTCACTGTCAAAAGATAATATCTAAAGCTTGTGTTAATGGCCTGAAACTTTTACTCTTTACTGTTTGTATCCATTGGAATGAATTTTTCCATGTCATTTGCTATGAATATTGGTACATCCCATAGGATAAATCCAAAAGTTGTTGCTTTTCATTTGACCTTTTAGGCCAAAATGTTACAATTGGACACACGATATCTCAACATTTTGCAAATACATTGGCATCATAGTGGCAGATTGGCCATTGCTGAGTAGTTCCTTGCTCCAAAGGGAATAAACCCATAAGATTTTAGTGACCCCTTTCCTCTACTGCCTTATAACAACTGCTTTTTTACAAGGGTTCAGGTTTTTTTGCGCCCTGATCTGAATCCTTTAATATTGGCTCTCTGCTGATACTGAGTCTGATCTGATGCTTTAAGTCCACTCACGGTTGTACAGCAGTTTTACAGAGCTTTTACCTCATTAACAATCTTTGGCAGAAAAAAGTCGGCAGACTGTAGAGAGCACTTTAACCTGACAACAGCCAAGTTTATTTTAGACTGCCATCAAGTTAGGAATTAACATTAATTAGCGACAGTTGATATGACCTGCTGCTGGCGACGTGTCATTTTAGCAAGTGAAAGTGACGGTCAGCGCCGGCTAAAAGTGAGAAGCTGTTACCTGAATGTTTTCTTCAATTATCTTTACTAATGAGAAAGAGATAGGAGAAAAAAACAGATTTGTTACGTTGGAAGAGTCAAACATATTCACATTCACACACTCATTTTGACTCTTAGATCAGATTTAGATCAGCCTTATTTTAGTTTATACCAAGCCATTAAAATCAGACCGGCCCTGACAAACCTAAGGATTGACTCGGGGAATCTCTACTTTTTACATATAAAGCAGAGACAGAGCATCATTCATTTAGTATATTATTGCTGTTGTTCACATGTGAAAGTCCAATATGAGGGGTTTCAGCAGCCAGATGTGCGACAAGTTGCTAACTTTGTCTGTGTGCTGCTTAGTCCCAGGCAGGTAGTGTACATTGGGTATATAATGGTATATGAACAGTAAAGGCAGAAAGTGTGCAGGCTGTAAAACCAAGCTAAAAAGCTGTATACAGGTACATTGTTAGTTGGTCATTCTCTGAGGGTTTGATACAGCAACCTGTTTCACTTCGGTCATTTAATTGATTTTTCTATCTTAGGTTCTGACGATAATTTAACCTTCTGGGGAGACCAGCCAATGTTTCAGGGCTTCCAGTGTAGCCAGTAGGGCTGCACGATATGGTTAAAACATGATATTGCGATATGATGTGGGCATTGTCAGTTCTGCAAATCACAAATTTAATTAATGCTGTTTTACCTTTATTTATACCAAAAAATCTTGATGCAATTTGCTTATTGCACTTGGCCATATGGAGATTTCTGTAATATTTGGATTCATTGTGCAGCCCTAACCACTAGCAGATATCTGTTTACCTGCATGCAACCAAAGCCAGCTGAAACATGATTGGTCAATATTACTACAAACAGGGGCACTCAGATAACTCACCTGGTAGAGTTGGCGCCCCATGTGCCAAGGCTGAGTCCTTGCTGTAGCGGCTCAGGGTTCCAGTCTGACCTGCCCAAATTTTTTTTACTACAAACAGAAACCACAACAAAACCTTCTGATACCAAAATCTGGTCCCTTGCCTATAGATTAATATGGAAATATCTGTGTATCACAGTGGCCGAGTGTTTAAGATGCAATACCCATGGTTTGATTGCAACTTATGCCTCTTTTTTGCCCCACTTGTTTCCAGCGATCCAATAAAGGCACAAAGGAAAAAAAATAGATAATGCTTTAACCATCCCTATGGACTTCTGGTAAAGCCAAATCATTCATATGTTGTGAGATCAGACTAGGGTGTGCAAGATTTGGGGCTTGTAAAAACCTGCCCAGAAAAAGACTGGATCATTTGACTTTCTCCAGTCAGATAGTAAACCCCATTTTCTGATTGGACAGTATTAGCCAATTGGAGTTCCCCCAAAACTGCTTTTTTACAGGTGTCTCTACAGGTGTGCAATTTGTATGTTTTGTACACACACATTGTTCTTGGCTCTAAAAAGGTGACATTCAACCACAATTATCTCTTAACATCATTTAACAAGCTCAGACTATTTCAGACAGTTTTTGATTCCATAGTTCCATCTAATATTTTCAATTAAATTTTGCTTTTAATCGTATATATGCAGCTAGGAGGGCTTAAAGCTTTTGGTCTGGGCACTGTCAGTCCTCCTGTCTTGTGGCCAGTGTGCTTTCACCTTACCGGGGTGCTGGAATGGGAGCGCTCAGCACTGTGGCCTGTTACGTAAGGCTTTGGCTGTGGTGCTCGGCGCTGCGTGGCCCCTGCCTGCGTTGTCCCGCTGCCAACAAGCACAGGAGGTTTCATCACCCCGCCGTTTCAAAGGGCCCTCTGGACTTATTGTTTAGTGCTGCTCTGTAGTTTCCCTAATTCATTTTCTCCTTTCTCTCTCCTTTACACCAACCATCTGTCATCCTCTCCGATAGCCTCCCTGTTTTAATGTCTATTTTCCCTCATCCGCTCTCTCCTCTTTTGCTGACTCACTCTGCTCTCTGAAATTACAATGCACTGAAATAGCTGACTCTCTCTCTCTCTCTCTCTCACATGGTCTTATTGCACCATTTTGTTTTTATATGAGCTTCTCCTTTGTGATTCCCTCTCCGCTGAGACTGTGTCTAGCAAGAAGCTGTGAATAAGGATAATGCGAGGATGACTTCCTCCCACTGGGTTTTCTATTTTATTTTAGTTGTGCTGAAATACATCATTGTACAGCAGAGCCAGTTGTCACATTAAATTATGAAGCTAGATATCATCATCTGTAAGAGATTATTTCTGAACATTATAACACCCACCATTCTTATGGGACTTACTTATTTAGACATGGCCGGGCGTGAGGCATGTGATGTGCATGCAGGTGTTTCTAAAAACAGGGTGTCAGTTATTGTAGTTCGGCTGCTGATTTTGCAGCAATTTGCATCAAAAATCACACTCCTTCTCCAGAGTGATAGCTCAATCACATCTAAACATATAGACATGACTCCCCAGGGATATCATTATCTCCGATGTCCATTGTGAATAAACGTCTATAAATCCGTTTAGAAATCACTGAAAAATTATGCTTCAGAACTTCCCGTTGAAGTTCTCCTCAGTGTCAAAGAAATCCAGTGATAGTTGTCTGTTTAACTCATGATCCATTGCAGACAGGAACTGCTAATAGCGAATTCTGCATACTTTAATGGTAACTGTCAACATATTTAGGCTAAAAAAAGGGGTTCAGGTTGTTTTTCTTCAGCTAACTCACTGACTCCATGGCAACAAGTGTTTCTGAACAAGCTGTGTCATACGAAGATAAAATATAAGCATCTTCTCAATATTGTTATGTATCAGTGGATGGAACTGATTTCTCTGGAGTATTTATGTGCTCTTCATGTCGAGCTAGAGAAGAAGAAGAATTGCTAAAGGACCAAATCTTAAGTGAATAAAATAGTAATGAATACAGTCCTTCTTAAATGGATTCCAGCTTTCTCGTCACAGTGAATGGTTTTACAGTGACCACCAATAATCCAACCAAATGAATGTTAAAAAAAGAAACAACACCGAAAAATATAAAAAGTGGTAGGTATAAAAGAGACTTATCAGAATACTGATGCCATTGGTTGTTTGATCAAATGCTTGAAACAAACTCTTAATAGCAAAAGTGGAAGGTCGTGCTGCTGGATGGTTGGGTGTACAGTGTGCAAAATGCAGAAGGTCTTGGGACCCCATAAATAACACCTGGGGGCCGCATTAAGTTTTTATACCATCTCAAAAATGAACATGATTGTTTGTTTTTTTACATATACAAGGTGAGCAGCAGCACATAAAATGTGACTGTTGGTGCTACAGCTGCTAGCATAACAGATGGGCAGGAAAGGGGGGCAGAGAGATAGGGGATGAGATGCAGCAAAGAGCCACAGGTCGGATTTGAACCCATGGCCACTGCATTGTACATGGGGCACCAGCTCTACTAGGTGAGCTATCCAGGTACCCTGCATTACTAGTTAATCAATAGCAAAAAGTGCAGATGTATTAAGAACACCATCCCTTCTATGGCAGTGTGTGTTGTAGAGTGAGAGAGAGCGTGTGGCAGAGAATGATGGTGAGTGACAGCAGAGCAGAGGAAAAGGTTAGCAGTGAAGTTGTCGGTTAGTAAATGTACAGTGTAGGTCTGTGAGTGAAGGCTGCAGCTTCTCAAGACCAAAGTAAAGCTCCCGTGTGTTGTTTCCCAATTGCTGGAAAAGAAACAGCAAAGTCATGGTGGCGCTATGATGATCAGCTAATCTAACCTACTTTGAAGACAAACTACACCCTTTTTTGGTACCAGGTACCAAGCTTTTTCTTTTAGAAGCCTGCACAACATCCTGCTCCTGATAGGCAGGCAACTTCAGCTGCTGTCAGTCACTTAGCCAGGGCAGCTAATGACATTAGATAATGTTGTTTAGCAGCTGAAAATCTGTCTTATCAGTCCAAGGCTAATGCTGTTAATGATTTCACTCGTAGTAAATCAAGGTTTAGAAAAACCACCACCAACTTAATAAACTTAATAGAAAGAAGGCTGTCTCTGTTTACATTTAATTGGACAGCAGTGGAAAGGCTGCAGTGATTTGCTGTAAGTAAGGCCTTTCCACTGAGCACTGAATACTGAATATATTCCTGTGCTCAAAAATGTGAGGTACACAGGGAGCAAAAAACACTTAAAAACATACTGAAAACAATTAGAAAACAGCCATGCTCTCTGCCAAACATGCATCCTGTGTGATCAGGCCTCAAGTCATGTTGTCTGTTGAGTGTTGAGTAATACTAAGTAGGTGGATGAACATGAAGCATCAGACTCTGAGAATACGGTGTGTGTGTGTGTGTGGGGGGGGGGGCAGCATTCAGGCCATGTTTAAAGTTACTTCAAATGATTTCAAGCTTTGGCCTTAGGTCAAGGTTTTTACTGCTTTTGAGCATTGAGTAGACCATCTGCTGGGAAACGCTGAACAATCACTCTGGACCATCTTACAATGCATTCACTTGGTGTCTCCTCTCTGGTGATGGGTGCTGTTCGACTCTCTATACTGTGGTTTCATGCAGCTCTTGAGTACTGAGTGGTCAGTTAAGTATCGGTGCTGCTTTACGACATTTTGATGAGTCAACCTCTTGTTCACATTAGTGGAAAATAAACAAAATGAACAGCCCACAGTGTTTACTTCTGTACTTTTACACAACAGTTCTCAATGATTGGGAACCGGCTGTAATGAATTCCTTCTTAAAGTCACATGAGAAGGGTTGGGAATTGATAAGATTGTATTGATACCAATGGCATTAACGATTCCGTGTATCTGTCTGATTCTTTATTGATTCCCTTATTGATTCCTTGTTGATTTTTGTGCTGCTCCGTTGGAAGGCAGTGGTACTTGTGTGTAGTGTCAAATACATGGCATTCCTGGAATTTAAGCCCATTTTGCATAGAGATATGTTTTAGGTGTACTGCCGGTGTTTCCACCCTTACTTAACATTAACATTTTACAGGGGCTAGCCTGGTGAAGCTGCCCCCCATGTGCCAGGGTTAGGTCACTGCTGCAGCAGCCACAGGTCGGAACCCCAACCTGTGGCTGCTGCACCCTTTGCTGCGTGTCATCCCCTGTCTCTCCCTCTCTCCCTTTCCTGTCCATTTTGAGCTGTCCTATCTGATAAAGGCATGTGTATGTGTGTGTGTGTGTGTGTGTGTGTGTATATATATATATATATATATATATAATTATGTGAATTATGTATATATGTAGACAGAAAGTTTGCAAGATGCAGTTGAAAGCTGTGTAAAAGTGCCACCGTTTCCATGACCTTTTATTGTATCTTCATTTACCAATACAGTTTTCCAGCTCAGCTGCGAGTTAAACAGCTTCTGGTGTTTTAACTCAGTCTTTTAAAATTCTAATTCAAATTAGCATAAAAGCAGATGGAAGCACTGGTCAGCCGGGAGGAATGCAAATGTGAGTTTATGTTGACAGCCAATTGAGCACGAAGAGATCAGTCACGGTCAACTTTACTTCACCAACAAACTTACTTAGCGTCCACACAACGGTTGACTTTCCTCAGTCGCCTGGCTGCACTTTATCTGAAGTTAATGGACTCCAATGAGTTGATGTTGATGGTGTGAGTATGAGCAATTCCCCTAGCTGGGAGTCGGGGGAAAACGTTGAATTACTGGATGCAGAAATGCGACCCGGCACTAATGGATGTAGAATGAGATAATCAAGAGGCTAACGACGACAGGAATATTTGTCAGAGAGAGCAGCAGTGAAGAGCTTTGTACTTTGACATCCAAAATGCATCCATTACTCCAAACTATACCAGGGCCTTTCTTATGCACTGACTTACAATTTTATGTTCCTTCAGGGCGCATGAATGTATCCCAACACAAAGGGCCTCTTCTAGACTCACAGCTGTGCATGAGGCTTCAGCTGGACTCACTGCCCTAGTTTGGCTGCATATTGACACACACCCCACACACACACACACACACCCACACACACACACACACACACACACACCTACACACACACACAGTCAGCACAGGGAGCTCAAAGAGCAAGACAACGCATTCAGGGTACATGGGAATAGATAGAAGGCAAAACAGTATGTGCTATTAGACTGCCAAGTATCCACACTGACCAAATGAAGGAGATCCGTCTGTCCGGTTTGTCCCTTCGTATTGTTCTTTGTTGTGATGTGGCCCAGATTCCCTAAACTGGGTGCTGTGGCTAAAAGTAGCACTTTGTACAGAGTTACACTTTGTTACTGAGTTAAAGTATGTGTGGTTCTTTCAGTACTTCAAGATTCGCAGCATTGGTTATGTCTTGCCTGAGTGATTGTGCTGGTTTTCTGCCATCTGCAGTCACTTCCAGGGGGATGTGGCAAGGGAAAGAATTATGATTGTCTTAAAGTATAATATCACTTTTGTTTGGCTGGTCCTAACTTGTTCCAGAGCCCAAAGGAAATTCATGCAAACCTTCTGTCATGAAATTAGAGAATATTCTGACAAGGCAGCTCTTGGTATTGGTGCTGACGTGAAAGTATTTCCAATGTTCTGTAATATCAGCATCATAATTTCATTATCATGGGTATGTGCTTGGAAAAACAGGGGTAAAGTTTGACACAAACATATCCCATGTCAATATTCTTGGCATGGGACATCACAACTGTGATTGAACTGTGTTTAAACCTCAGTGGTCTGACCCTGATGTCAAGGTGTGCCATCTGGACATGGGACAACATCAGCATTGAGGCTCGACCTATGTCCATTGCAGCCTAGTAGGAAGTCCATTTGTACTGGAATATTCTGCACTTTACAGTTATGTCCAATGGCAAACTTCACTACCAATGCAGGAAGAAGTGTTTCCTTTATGTTACGAAGTGTTGCAAAGTAAAGGTATAATTAGAAAAATAATTAAGTGTTCAAACAGCACCTGACAGTGTTTTTCAATCAAGCAATCTGCTGCTTTTTCTGCCCCTTTACAGTTCAGCTGTTTCACCAAGATCTATTTGCATTTCCATGTTGCTTGAGTCTTACTTTTTTTGGAGCAGTTTTGCATCAGATTTTGGAGTATTAGCACCATTTGGCTATTTTCTCACCACAGACCCTCATGCTGAGTATTGCAAAGCCAGCCCACTAATTTCTTCTCACTCACTGAGGTCTGGCCAGGCTAAGATGGCCTTTTGCTTTTGTTCGGGTCCTCATCAACCTTGCAAGCAACTGTATTGGCCTTTAACCATTTGGAAACAGAAAACAATTACGACACCAAAAATGTAATTCAAACTGAGGCTATTTGTTGTCGCCATCAAATAAACTACGCCCCAAGTTTGCTGAGTGGTCTGGCTTAGTTCCTGAGCAGTTTCAGATTCATCCCCTGAACTAAAAACTGAGCCTTAACTATTAAAGGCCTGGTCACACTCAACACTGTGATTGCTTCATTCTCAAAGGGTTGGCACACACAGAACTTCTAGCAGGGTATTTTTGCTGTTGTTGGAGAACTGCAAAGTCAGCTGCTGTCAATCACATAGCTAGCCTAGCTGAAGACATTAGCTAATGTTGTTAACTACGTGAAGTATAGAAGGCTTAGACCCTTAGAACTTAGAACCCAAACTCTGATTTAACAGTTTGACAGACTGAGGAACAAAAGAGTTCCAGTCTGTTCAGTCGAGCCTGTGGGACTCCAGATGTTCTGTTTGATGGCAAAATAGCCTGATATTCTTCAAACAGAATATGAGAGAGGTCTGATGTAATATTACCAGCCAGAGATAACATTCTTTTAGTTTACACAATTTGAAAACTCAACTCCAGCGTCTTTGAGCAATATGTAGTCGTACCAGTCCAGCAGAGAACAGGCTGTAATGATAGAGTACTTTTGTGCTTAGAATTAAATGCTATGCTTCCAATCCTAGAGTGTGTCCTCGAACACACTTGGTACACAGGACGAATAAAAGGTTGTGCGAGCAGTGCGCACGTGCAACTCAATTTAAAACAATTAGACATAAGCTAACCTTGTAAGGCAGCAAGACTTGTGAGATCACACAATCAGGAGAGACTTCATCTGGCCAGGCTTCCAGATGAGTTTGTGGCCGGTACCGGACCGTCTGTGGAGAAAGTACTGGCAGCTACGGGGGTGGGCGCTAGGTTAGCGTAGATGCTGCTAGCATCAGTTCTGTCAGAACTACGGAAAATACTTTTTGAAAGAAGAGCAAAGAACGGCTCTGAAGGCTTTTCTTGATGAAAAGATGTTTTTGCTATGCTCTTGCTTCAGTAAGAGTTTAGCTGGCTAGCTACGTTATATTCATTCATCTGATTGGTTGGAGTTCGGCCATGATGGACGATGATAGACAGATCGTTCATCCAATCACCTGCCAAGAATTTTTTTTAAAGTGCCTGTCCTTTTCCAAACAGTCTTTGGCTTCCCAGATGGTTCTGTGTAACAAACTATCTGGCGCAGTCACTCCAGTAGGAGTGTTCACTTTGTAAAGGAATTAAGGGTGTCCTACGATTGGCTGCACCCATCAAGTTTCAATTTGGCTTTCATGCCATTGTTTTGCGAATGCTGGCTCAGCCAAACTGCTCTGCAGTCAGTATTCTAGATAAATCATGTAAGATTATTACCATGGCAGTTCTCATACATTACAGCAATAGGAAATAAAAGTCACTTGTAGTCTGTATCTATCTTGATCTTATTTTGTTGCACATATCTCCAGTTTGTGGACCAGATGGATTTTGCGTTTTAACTGCACTCAAATTAGAAAGCAGAAACTGCATGTCACATGTGAGAGGAAGAAGAAGATCTGGGACCTTGCCCTCTCCATCGGAGTTAGACGTGTCTCCTCAATGTCAGTCCTGTTCTGCACCGTTTGTCTGCTTTTGTCTGTTGTGAGGCAAGTTGCCTGGAATAGTTACAGATTTACATTTAAGCAAAATAACTACACAAAAGCCTCAGTCACCCCCCCACCTCCCTCAGTTTGTCTGCTAATGCCAAGGGTTGTGTCAAAAACAAAAGCAGTGCAAAAAAAAGAGCAGAATGTGGATACAGTACTTGGGGGGAAGAAAGCACAGCGCCTGCCAAAATATGTGTGCTGCTTGAAAGCTGGATTGCTTTCAAGCAGTGAAAGGGGGAAAAGGAGGAGATAGAGAGGCCGAGGGAATGAAGGAAGTAACGGATGAATAAGGCAGAGAGGCATATTGGGAAACTATTTTCCGAATGCCGGGATCCCAGAGGCTACGGCGTCGCATTCAAACCAAGTATGCACACGTTGTGTAGGCCTGTAGGCAGGCGAGAGGGAGAAAGAAGTGTTTGTTGTCATTCCCTTTAAATTAAGCTGTGGGCAGAGAGAGAGAGGAAGCTTTCTAATAACACGTTAGAGCTCATTGACTTCAACATGTGTCTTTTTCTATTTTGGTTTCATGGTCTTAATTCGGGCCCGAGTGTGTTCTGGCACCGTCTTCACCCTCTCGCTCTCTTTTCCATTTTGAATGCGGTTGCTCAGGGAACTGGTCATAAATGTGAGGTGATTTTTGCTCACGCTCAGCACTGTAAACTGTGCCTTTTTTAGCCTAAACCAGCGAGTCTGAATCAAGTTGTTTTGGTTCCCGGATCAAAAGGAACTGGAGGGCTGGCCACAGGTGGGAGCTGTGACTGAGAGAGAGAGAGGACTGATCAGGGCAGCTATATGTAAATGGCTGCAAATTACCTTTTATTTAACAGTGACTGTTTAGGTTATTGACACAGAATCTTCATAATCTTCATTTACCACTGATAGTGTGCAAAAAATGAATCATTTCTACTCTCTTTAAGTTTTGACTCTTAAATTTTTTTTTAAAGTCGGGATGAGATTATTAGGAATTTACAGACATTTAAAATAAAATATTTTTAATCCATTCCTGTTTTTAGATTTTTATACAGATTACATTTGTAGCCTTTACATTGTTATATTATAAGGTCCGCTGCTCCACACTCCACACTTTTCCACATTTCAGTAAAAAAGCAGAGAACAGATTAAAACAAAAACAGAGAAGTTTAAACTAGCTCAGCCACAGCATCTGAATGCAATAGTTGACATGTTATGGTTGCTGTAGTCAAAATCCCCTGGTCCAGTCAATTTGAACAATTTTGGATTAGGCCTTAAAAATCAAAGCCCATCAGCAATAGTAATGTAATCATTTTATGCAATAAAGCCTAAAAAATATATATATATATATATATATATATATATATATATATATAACAAATTTGTTTTAACAGATTAAAACAAAAATGTTATATATATATATATATATATATATATATATATATATATATATATATATATATATATATATATATAACAAATTTGTTTTAACAGATTAAAACAAAAATGTAGCAAGTTTGAAGAAGCTTTCAGCCAGTGCATTTGCATGTGCAGCTGTTACCATATAGCCATTGCCATATATTACCATTTAATGCTGTTTCAGGGTGTTTTCAAGGGTGATAGACCAATTAATCCGTTGGCAGATTAATCGTGCTGAGTATCTGGTATTTTGAGATAATGCCTGTGCTCACAAGGTCGATAAGCAAAAAATGTCTGCAGAAACATCTTCAGACAGCAAATCTAGTGTGAACCTATCGTGACGTCACCCATTGGTTTGTGGAGTACCATTTTATGTTCGCCTGGTCACACACAATCTCTTATTCCAGATAAACACTTAAATATGTTTCTGAAAGGATTTTAGTTGAGAAATAGGAAACACAGGAACAGAATCTGGATCCAAATCTGATCAGCACTGCCTAGTTTGACAGTTTGATCTGAGTTTGGTGCGTTGAGCTGGACGGACTCACTGAGAATGATCTGTCAATCATAAGGTAGCCACGCCCTAAAGCATACGTTATTACACTTCTGCGTTGGCTTCACTTTTCAGACCCGGAAGCTTTGTCTATTACTTATATTCTCAGTGGTTAAATATATATATGATGTCATAATGTATAGAACAGTGCAGTTCAGTGATATTGCTTCTGACTCCCATTCTGAAATCTACAGCATAATCCAGTGTATTTGATTAGATTAGATTGTAAAGTGCATGGAATAATGGAATTATATATGACTTTTCTTTGTTTTAATTTTGGCATCATATATCTGCCATCAGCCATTAAAAACCCATATCACTTGTTTTCATACATGTCAAGAATATATTTAGTGACGTGCAGCAACATGGTCACCTGTTCAAATGATTACAGACAGTTTATTGTTCATTGATTTCCAGGGATGAGTATGAAACACCAGTACTTGTTTTTCACTGATTCATATGTAAGTACCAAATAGGGGTGTATTAAAAAAAAATAGTTTTATGATAGTGTATCGATTCAAAAACACTGTATCGATTTTTGTCATAAACCCCCAACTGCTAGAAAGCAGTGTTGTGAATTGTAAACTGAGATCTAGGAGGTTGGACTGCTCAGATTTTAACTCAGCTCTACGGTCACATTGATGTCTATACATTTCCAGAAAGTGTACTTTGTGCCCCACATCCTTGATTCAGTTTCCATTTCCAGTCACTGTTGTGCTTTTACAGTTATTGTGTGTGACAACACCCCTGCTGTCATACATGTATCTGACACTGCACATTAAGCAGAAATAAAGGTGATGGTGAGGACAGCTTTGGTTGTTTTTTTTTTTTTCGTTTTCGGTTAAATATGTCAAAGATTGGTTTCACTTTCTAGAAGACGGGAAAATGCATTGCACATGTATCCACATCAGTCGTCCGGTTACTGCACTGTAGCTGTTTGCTGCGGCAAGGCAAAGCCTGTTGCTGCCTCAACTGGATTATGGGATTTTACACAGTAACCTTTACTTTACCCTTTCATCGCGGCCGGGACTGAAGCTTTTCATTCGACATGTATGCGGCCGTTCGGTGTTCGTTTCAGCTTAACCCTGCTTACTGTGCCAATAGGCCGTGTCTGTCTGTGTCTGAATTTAGTATAAGACTGGAGATACAAAGAGGCCACAAGCTATGTCTAGGTTTTTCATCCAAATCACTGAGACTATTTTTTTGCGTTGGTGAAAGATGGCTAAAGGCTCTAAAGTGGTAAGAATGACTGGATAAGTTGGTAACACTGACACAGATAGGGGCAGACTGTGTATCGTAGTCTATTTCTGTGCTTTGCCTGAGGTTGAATGCTCAGGAGTTGTGCAGATGTTGTAGCCAGATGTGGATCAAACTGTGACCTCAGCTCTGTGCTTCACTTTCTTAAAGTTGCTCACACATGTAAGAACACACATTTGTTGTCAATAGTGGAGGTGTGTATAGCTCAGTAAATACCGCCGCTGTGTTTCTAATCCACAGTAATGCAGCATCGGTGCCAAATCACAGTGTGTCTTCTCTGCCTTTATTTAACTCTTGATAGAATCTCTGTGCAGGGACTCTGTGGAACGTTTAGACCTCTAGTTGTGCTGTAGAGCAGTGTTTGATGAGCTTCTCAGTGTATTTATAACAACTGAGTGATAGTTCTTATTGCCTGCCAAGCCTTCCAGCCTCTCACTGCACATATAATAATAATAATAATAATAATAACAATAATAATAATAATAACTTTATTTGTATAGCACTTTTAAAAACATGGTTTACAAAGTGCTTTGACAGAACACAGCAAGAATACAATTTACAATTACAAAGGACGATAAAATAAATTGCATGAAATAGTTGAAATAACAGAGGTAATGATACAAATTAATAAAGTAGGTGAAATAATAGGGATGGAATAAATAAAATAAGTAAAACAGAACTCAAAGATGGTTGGAGTAAAAAAAAACATAAAAGGACCACATCACATAAAGGCAAGTCTATAAAAATGGGTTTTAAGAAGTGATTTAAAAGAATTTACCGATCCTGCAAGCCTTATCTCCTCAGGCAGGGCATTCCAAAGTCGAATGGCCCTTATGGCGAAGGCACGATCACCTTTAGTTTTTAGTCTCGACTTTTGAACTGTTAGGAGGGCCCCGTCTGAGGATCTAAGGCTGCGAGCTGGCTCATAGGGAATTACAATGATTAAAACATATGCAGTTACAATGATACGATTTACCATCAAATTCATACATATACACAAACAATGGGTCTTTGATTTCAAACCAAGTGTGAATCTATCGTGACGTCACCCATTGGTTTGTGGATTACCGTTTTAAAGCCTCAAATTTGGCATTATGGTCGTCGCCATGACAGTTTGTTGGAGCCAGCAGAGGTGATGTACTGCTAGTTGGCTGTGCAGTACACTAAAATATGTTTCTGAAACAGAGGCAGGGAGTTGCTTCTACAACTACAGTAGATGCCACTAAATCCTACAAACTGGACCTTTAAATGAATGAATTAGATAGTATATATTATTTTCTATACCAGTGGCTCCCATTCCCAGATTACAAGCTAACATTTGTATGTACATACCAGTATGTGTATGAGACTGTGTCACTGCTATGGATATGATTATTACTGACTAGGTGGACCTGTAGATCATCATTATCCATGCTTTTTTTCTTCTGTGTGCGAAGAGCCCAGAAAAGTGATTGTTATGCGTGATGTGTGATGTCATCCAGATGTAAAGTCAGTTTCCTGAGTGGGAACACGAGAGAGAACACTAATGAGAATGTGCAGTGAGCCACACAATGCAGAAGCAAACCAGGAAGCGGGAGAACTTTTTTGGGAAGGGTCCAGCCACAGCCCAAGCCCCCAAAGAGCGTCAGGCCTTGAAGCCTATTTGTCACAGTGGCCAAACCATGTAACTACAGCAGTGGCGTCAGTAACATGATGATTTTACTGGATATACTTTTTTGGGTCATGTGCTCAGTGAACATTTCCAAGTGAATGGGCGCCATTTTGGAGTCCGACATGCAGTCCTTCTAATGAATCGATGTGTGATGCGCTGTTAAAGGTAGCTATGGAAGAGGAGAAGAAGAAGGCCGAAAGCCAATCTAACGTTGCAGGTTTCTAAACATTCAGACGGGATTTTGCTAATGTTTTGTTGTTTTTGTTGTCTTTGTGGTCGGAAATGATTTCAACGTGTTTGTTAAGCCTTAAGCATACACACACTGCGTCTGTATCCTGCGAAATGTTGAATGTAAAAGAGTGTGTTGCGTACAAAGAAACCTCCACAGGGCGCCTTTAATACTGCACCTGTTTTTTACTGGAATGAAATAAATCAAATCCCCTTTTCTCTGGTATGGAGTTTTGGTTTGAGGCTGTTCAAATCCATCTCTAGAAACAAATACGGCAACTAACTAAGGCCAGTGCCTGCTGAGAACAAAGAGAATTTTGAATTATTTTCTTCTTTCCTAGTTTTGATCTGTTGTCTTCTTCTGGCAATCCACGTTGTGCACTTGTGCAACCGTCTTGTGCAAGAAGAACTGTGTGTAGTTTTAACCCATATCCAGGGTGATGCAGTCTGGTGCAGGGTGAGCAATCTGCTTGAGGTTCAAATCCCTCTGCACCTGAGGGAGACTGTTTAATACTGTATGTTCACAGAGATGTTGTTTCTCTCTGTGTCGCTTTTGTCTTCGCCTTAATTTCTGGCTTTGCTCACAGAAAAGAGAAATCTATTTGTTTGATTGCCATAAAAAGATCTGCTTTCAGTCAGCAGGGCTGCTCAGTGATGCTGGAGGGTTTCTCTGGCCCGCGTTGTCCTCAGTTGACAGTATGGGCTGAACCTGCTGCTTTTACTCTTAAATATACAGCTAATAAATGCATCCTAGTTCTGATAAAACATTTTTAATCTGCATTTTCTGAGCCACAAAAACATGCTCTTACAGTTCTCCCCATTTTCCTTCCTGAAAAGTGAAAACTTTACTGTGCAAACTTAGATTTTGAGTTGATAATCAGAAGCAATTTGTGTGATGTGCACTATGTTTCCATAGTTACAGACTGCTGGCTGCAAACAACAACATTTTGCAATCAAAATGACAGAATGAAATCATTTCTTTCTGGTGGTAATTTAAATAATTATGCTGATTTATTTTGGCTTATTACCACTACATATACATAAAGTACAGTAGGTCTTAAGGCAACATTTAAAGAGAATAAAGGGTCTCTGTAGTTTTTAGCAAACGTTACTCAAACACAAGGCAATAGTACATTTGTTGACGACTGTGTGTGTGTGTGTGTGTGTGTGTGTGTGTGTGTGTGTGTGTGTGTGTGTGTCTTCATAGTAAAGAGGGAACATGTCAGCCAGTGCAACAGTGCAGTACTTCACGTCGGTACTGGCAAATGAAGGAATATCAGTATTGGTTCTGCGTCGGTTTGGTTTTGTAATTTTAATTAACAGCATCATCAATACAGTTGTTTTTCCCTGTTTGTACTTTCACATATCTGCTTTATTTGACTGTTTCATGTTTGCTTTCAGCTGTATAGGAGTCTTGTTACTGCTGATGAAACCATAACACTTCCTTTCCACATAAAATTGTTTAAATAACAAAATAACCAGAGACTTTTATTGTGAAGAATTCATAGGAAGTTAAATGTGTTTATCACCAGTATGGCGGTTATTTGGCGGCTTTCCTTTAAAAAACAAAACAGAACAGAAACGCCGGCCCCTCTCTTTTAATCTCAGCTTGACCATCTGCATGCTTAGACACACTTTAAAGCGGGTAGCCCCACTGTAATGCCCATGGAGCCTTGTTTTCTGTCACTTCTTGCTTATCTTATCCAATAAAGGCAGTAAATAGCCTAATAAATGATAAATGACCTAAAGAAATGTCCAGAGGATGCTTTCTGTTATATGCAAATGAAATCTCGCAAATCAAATTGATGATGCCTCAACACATCACATCTGCTAACTAGAGCCAGACTGAGAGTGACTATGAGGCCAGTATTAGCCAGTACTGGCTTATCACAGATATACCTCAGTGCAGTAAATTTCAGAAATAAATGTTTTATATGTCATTTCCAGTACTTTTGTGACAACTGAAAACATCTGTCACAAGGAAGGGGTTTTAGTTCCCACTGCTACTGCGTTTAATGAGGTTTATTTTCAGGTCATGTCCTTTAATAGGGCTTTATTTAACAGATGAGTGACTGTAATAGTACTTTAGTATGAAAAAACAACAATTCTTATTTTCCCTGCAAGATTGGAGGGCAGATTTCCAGTAGCACACATTGTTGAGTGGTCATCCCCTCAGCAGGCACCGGTGCTCAGTAGGCTCTTACAGTAGGCCTGGATTGCGTAGCTCACTCTGAAATGAAGCATGAGTGCAACCACTCTGCAGAGGAACCTCATGTTTTGCAAACTGGTTCATCTTTTGGTCAGTATCTGAAGCTCATTATCATAATTAAGTGTCAGAATGAAGATTGAATGGTAAACTTAGCGCAGAGCTGTGCTTCTTTGCCCCACTTGACATCCTTCCAGCACAGAAACCAGATTTACTGCAGCTCCAGCACCTGACTGACAGTCACACTAATGATCTTTGTTATGGTTAAAATCAGATTAAGCTCTACTTAACTCCAGAGTCAATTTGAATTCTTTTTTTCACTTTGCTCAAGTCTTTGTGTTTTCCAGTAAAGCATTGTTTTGGGGACAGGCAAGTCAAAAGACATCTAGATGTCTGTGTTAAAACTAGGCCATATTTGATTAAAACCTGATGTAAATACCTTTTGAGACTTCTAGAACAACTCCAACTATATTTTCTAACGTAGTTAGGATCAGCCCATTTACAGGGTGGGCGTCCATGGGACCTTAAAGTTTAAAATCCAATAATATGAAGTATAGGTACATTTAAGTGTCTTTAATATAATTTTGACATTGACTAGATTAATGAAGCTAACACTACATGAATAAAGTTGCATTTTACAGTCAGAAAGATTGGCTGCTAACCTGCTGTATCAACTGCAAAACCAAACTGACCTGGAACCAATACTGATTTTCCTTCATGTCCTCCATACTTTGTTTTGCCATTATGGACGTTAATGTTGTTAAAAAGGTTAAATGAACCAACTGAAACTCGCAGAAACGCTGTATGTAAAGACTATTGAAACGACAGTTAGATGTCATTTGACCTTGTCTTAGCCTAGACGTGTTTGACTTACAAAGCACCTAATCAGTGCTTTTCAGTGCCATTTACCCTGCAGGTAAACAGACAACAGGAGGTGTGTACCAGGTAGAACTAGAATGTCAGAATTATTGAAGTTACCTGGCATATTTTACTTGTTTTGTTGCTTTGCTGTCGTAGCTTAACTTCATATGAACACGCAGAGGTAATTTAAAGAGGACAATAGCCAAGACAGAAATAGACTGAGACAGATGAATAACATCAGGGATGTAATCCACCGCATAATTTGCTGGAAGGTACTGTCACTACACCTTCTTGCATACTAAAAATAGATACACACTACCCTTTGTTCACAACTTGTTCATATTTAAACTGTGGGTTTTATTCAATGGTTGAGGAAGAATTCAGGTCATTTATTAAAGTAGTTAGTAAGTACTACTCTGTAAAAATACTTGTATTTAGAATGTAAAAAATGAATTAAGCTTAAACCTTGAAAATTCTAAATGATTAAAAATAAATTAAAATAAATAAACAGAAAATCATCAAATCCTGGTAATGAGAAATGACTGAAACGATTATCAAAATAATGAACTTTTCCGTTAGTCATTCTTTATGCAAAAATCTTAATTTGTAAAGTAACTAGTAATTAAAGTCACATAATGAGTATAGTATTTGAATAAATGTAATCAGTTACATTCCACCACTGGTTTTATTTAGTCATTTGTATCAGTAATAATAATGTCACACTCACCAGTGTAATGGTTCTAGTTAATGTGGCGCTGTAGCAGCCTGAGCCACGTGGAATATGTGTTTTGAAATGATGTGTTTAGGTGTCACCAATTGGATTCACAAGATTTAATTTGCATATAACAGAAACCATCCTTTGGACATGCAAACAGCAGTCATACAATCATGTGCGGTCAGCCAGCAGTTAGTCATAATATCTAAACCACTTTATTTGGAGGTAAAGGCCCAGCCACACCAAACAGTGTCACAGTTCAATTCTAACATTAGTCAGTTACTGCAGCTCTTCCGGGTAGCTGGCGTGCTAACTACCAGTTGGTAACTGTAACTTAGCAAGCTAACTGTAAGTTAACAAGCAAGGTAGCTTGGTAGCTAAGTACAGGAAGGCATGAAGTTGACCGAGGCCCAACTGTGATTGGAGCCAGGGGAAAGGGGCGGGGCTTAGGGAGGCTCAGTTTATTTGAGAGATGTGTGTCCATTTGGCTCAAGTCTCATGTCTACCACAGCTAACTGAAGCAAACTATAGCTTCATTTTGGTTTGCTATCGGTCAATGCTGCACATTTTGCATGTTAAAGTGCACCAAAGTTGACCTTGATGCAAAATGTTTGTTCAGATGTTTTTTGCCCCCATAAAGCGAGCCTATATCACAGCTATCTTACTGCAATGGTTTGTCTTGCGTCAAGCTAAAGTGAGCGTGTCAGTTTAGGTATTCATTTTTCCCTTCACCTTTGTTTTCTCTTTCACTTACATTTGGCTAATCTGGGAGTTTGTTGATCACGTTACTGCTCGTGTTTTTGCCCTGTCCAACTTCTTTTTAGTGCTGTCGCCATGTTTCCAGATCTCAGCTGTTACCTTGGTGGGCACAATCCTATTATTGCTGCTAGAAATGATGGCCAAAACAATTAAAGATTGTAATAAGATGGAATTATCCTTTAATAAGGACAGCAGTGTGTAGCAGTAGATGGACAGCTTTAACTATCCGTGGCCATGCCTATTCCCAATCCAGCTGTTGGGAAAAGCTGTGTGCCCTGTTCAGGGTCAGAGAAATCAATCTTCCAGAGCCTTGTGGCCCCAGCTGTTGGGTGGAGATGAGCCCAGTGCACACAGAAACTGACCAATCGCCAAATCTTTATGGATCCAGAATCCAAAGAATTCTGCCTCTGGTTTCAGCCTGCTGTGACATCACCATGTGTACAGGCTTGTATGTATGCTGTGAATGCCTGGATGCAAAAGCTCTCGCTGTCTGGATGTATGTGGGCCGGAATTTGGCCATCCACTGTGTTCCACATAATGTTGTGTAATGTTAGGGTTTTAACTGAGAGAGAGAGAGAGAGAGGGGTGTGTGTGTGTGTGTGTGTGTGTGTGTGTGTGTGTGTGTGTGTGTGTGTGTGTGTGTGTGTGTGTGTGTGTGTGTGTGTGTGTGTGTGTGTGTGTGTGTGTGTGTGTGTGTGTGTGTGTGTGTGTGTGTGTGTTTCTCTCCTCAAACCTGGCAGGGTTCCTAGCTAGCGAGGGTTGCGCCAGTGTGGTATCCAGGTTTCTGCCCCAGAGACATGGAAACCGACCAATCGGAGGAGTTTTGGAGAAAATCCTAGGGTGCCCATTACTGACCTATTTGCAGTTAGGCAGGCTTTGACACTCTTTGCAAACCCTGTAACTATCAGAGCAGCCTTCTTAGCAAAACACTTAGAGTTGGATCAAGTCAGAACAGCACACTACTTTCACTTATTGAGTTACATTTAGAAGCTCTTGTTTTCTTTTTCAGCAAAATCCTCTCCACATGAGTTTCTCATTTTAATTTGACTTGTTTTGTCCACTTCTTCTTTGTTTTCTTCTGCGTCTTTCTGATTTTACTGCCTGGAATGCGCCAGCAAAAGGCTTCCTGCACGTCTGCCAACAAACATCTTGTTCATCCAGTGCCTCGCCATGGTACGGGCAGCCTAGCACCCACCATGCCTCTATCCTTTCCTTCCCCTCCCGAGCCCTGCCTGCCTGCCTGTCTGGGAAAACCTAGTGTTTACTGTATAAAACTCCCCAGTGGGAGGATAACCCAGCCCCAGATTTTACTGGTTTATAGCTGTCTGGATTTAGATCCTGGGTGTATAGCTCACTTCCTATGCTATATTGTCTTTATGGTTAGATTTGAACTGCAAAGACTAATGAGCAAAACATTTGTCCTAAAACTATACAGAAGACAAAGACATGCTTTTTATAGTGTGGTACCTTCTATGAATAGGCTTTACTTTGAGGTGCATGGTGATGCGTTCACAGTGCAGAGTTCACAGCAGTTTTAATGTGTCTATGTGCAGTTTTATTGTCCTTGTTTTTGACTTGTAAAAGAATAATAATAGCTTGGATGAATGGATGAAATTGACTCTTACAGTTCAAGTATTTACAGTCTCTAAAACGCAGGCCTAGCTGGTGTAAGGAAAGGTCAGCAGTTCGGGTCCGAAAGGTCAGTTCTTGAGATTAGTGTTTTTGTTGCGACTGGACTGCAAATCCCTCCCCGTGCAAAGCTGCCACTGAACAGTTTGTTCCTTCAAAGTCAAAGACTGCGCAGAAACAGCCACATAATGGTGCTGGATTACAGGATAGATTTCCAGTTTCATTTTCAGGACAGTGCCATGTTTTTGCCAGAATACAGTGTGTTATTGCTCAGATAGCGTATAAAGCACATTGTGCTTTCAGGGATTGTGTTTGCATACTGTTCTGAATAATAGATAATGCCTCACTTAAGGTCTTGTCTAGGATAAGCTGTTGAAATACATCTTCATATGGGATTCAGGAATACAGTAATACTGTATGGCATTGTGGGTGTGCAGTCAGAATATATCTGATAAATTACTGTTCACCAGAACTGCAGTTATCTGTACAGAAAGTCAGTGCTAAATACTTTACATGCTGGTTTTTTTTGGTTATTTTAATTTAGGGCTGCAACTTATGATTATTTTTCATTATCGATTATTATTTCTGGATTAATCGATCAGTGGTATGGTCCATAAAATGTAAGGAAATGGTAAAATTTTGATCACTGTTTCACAAAGCCCAAGGTGACATACTCAAATGTCTTGTTTTATCCACAACCCAAAGATAAACAGTTTACTGTCATAGAGTACTAGAACAAAATTTCCCCTAGCGCCAGACCGATATATGGGTCGGCTGATATTATCGTTTGGACCTGGCCTGTTTTTGTTCACTCTTTTGTACTGTGTTGGTGAATTACCAATTTGTTGTTTGTTGTGATGCACAAGTTTTGGTCCTATCTCTAGTCTGAGACATGATTTATGAGAGCTCTTCACTGGATGTCCAGTTCTAGGATCCTAGACCCAAGCCGGGACCTGAGATGGGTCCAGGTTTAGTCAGTATATAGTAAGAAGAATACATTCTGCTGTTCTCCCTCTATTTCAGTTGACCACATTTTAAACCATTATTCTCAGGTATAATTCCCACTAGGTCTGACTGTTGTTCGGTCCACAGTGGGTCTGGACTGACCTTGAAAAGGTGGTTCTTGGCTCGCTTCCAAGTGGTGGTTCGTTTGTAGGTTGAAAGCAAAGGGACCTAATGCAGGATTTCATGATGGTGGATATTCTAGCATGATTTAAAATATACAATAACAAAAGAAGAAGCGTGGGATCATGGGATTTTTTGTCTTTACCACCATTGCAGTCAGCTGCTCCCGGTTAGGATTCTTTCGGTGTTCATCGTTCAGGAGGTTTCTACTGGTAGTCGAATTATCTCCAAAACAAAACAAAACGCCATTGACAGGCGACCGGTGAGACGCAGCGTTACCTGAATAAAATGAGAGATTTCTTTGAGTTTGAACATTGTTGGAAACATTTGAGATAATGGAAGTACACAACTCAACTATTTATAGAACATAGTGTTTTTACACATTTTTATGCCGAAATGCATAGCTTTGAAGCTTAAGTAATAAATCCATCTGCTGATGGTTACTAGTTCAGGCCTAAATCAGTTGAAACAGTGTGTTCCAAAAAACATCTGCTGCTTATCTTGTTTGGTAAGAGAGCCCAAACACGTCATTAGCATTACAGTGAAACAAAAGGAAATCCGACAGTGTTTTTCATGTGTACTTACAGGACGTCAGTTGAATAGGCGGTGGCCCAGGACACACTGCATACACACTGCTAAAAGAATGTGGCTATATGACCACCTCCGAATGTGGACTGAGCGATTGGATCTCAGTGTGTCCTCAATGCGTCTTGGGTGCAGTCACACCTGTACTTAGAGTTGTCTGAACTTGTGATTGGACCAATTTTATCAGGTCATCTAACAGCATCTGAACCTCCTGCATCTGCATCAATTTTTTAATTTTCCTAAACGGGCAATCCAACAATCAGACCCACTTCACGCAGTGATTAGCCAGTTGTGTTGATTTGTTTTTACAGGAAGGGTCTGAACTTCTCTCAAGCTCTTTACACAACTGAGTGCAACACCAAATAAAGTCTCCTAGGAGAGTATCTGAAAGTGTGCACAGCAGCCTTCCAGTGTGACCATTCGCAACAGGTATAAACCTTCAGACTTGTCTGTACAAACTATTTAATTACTAAGACCTTTTAATAAAAGTGGTTGCCTGGTAGGAATGCAATTTATCTGAGCCAAATTAACAAATAACAAATAGGTGCTGCAGTAGGAATAAAGCAAACTTCTCTGGCTACAGAGCTCGTATGTGCGTGCTCCAAACAACAAAATGCTAATTACACCAGTGGGTTAACAGGCTTTCCGAGAGAAGAACTATTAGAATTTGATTTCCAAATGCACAAACTAATTTTAATACAACTACAAAAGAGTGTTTAATACATCTGGAACAGTCAGGACTACAGCATTTGTGGGTGGTAGAGGTGCACAAATATTTGCTTTGGCAGCAAATATCACCACATGATTATCTGTTGGACAGATGGATCTTCATCACTGTTTGGTTGGCAACAGTTTTGAACGCATTTTGTCAAATGTATTTTCCACTTTATACTTAGAATCATAAATACAAAATGAGCAAACCTTAAGGAGGCTGACTGCTTCATTGGGCTAAAATATATGCCTCTAATGGCTTTATAATCAGTTTGAAATGGATCAGTGCATATTTTTAGCAAAAGTGTTTTTATTGACAAAACACTGGCCATGAATGTAAGAAAGTTTATTTTTTTTAGGAATGAATATATCTTAATTGAAATACTAAATAATGGATAAATGTTTCATTGGAACATGAATTTATATTTTCCACATACATTTGTCATTATCTGCTAGCTAACAGGTCAGATATGTCAGGAAATCTGCCGGATGCTATATCGCTCAAAGTAGGTAGAGGGTGCTGTTCTTCAAAAACCGTGTGAGTGGCTAGAGATTATTTGAGATTATTTGTGTTATTTGTTGATCACAGGACAGAAAGGGGCTTTTGAGCTCCAGAAATCTTCTCCTTTTAAAATGTTGATTAATTTTCCACTGATAATGTCTCGATCTGTTGGTTGCACATAGCAAGTCTTCATTTGAGGGTCTCACAAAATATTTAGACGTAAGGAAATGGGCTGAATATCCCCAAGAAATTCCCCACAAGTGCTAGTATTAGTTAGGTAGTCTCCCATTGAGTCACATGTTGAGTTGCAAAAAGACATCAAGTTTATGAAAATGATTCATGTGAGCATTTTCTGATGTGCCACCTCATTGGTGAGGTTTTGGTTAAGTTTAGGCAGATGGAACTTAGCCTTAAGGTTAGGTAGGTTCACTTAAAATAAACTAACAACTTCCTCCTGTGGAGGTTTTGCAGCATTATAACAACTAGGAGTGTCTGAATTTAGTATGAAAACATATCGTATCACAATATTTTGTTTTGTGGTATTGTATCGAGATAGCAGTGTTCCAAACATTAACTGAGGGCTATAATTCCACTCTTCTAGTTACATAAAACTCTTTTATTTCATGCATATGCTGGTGTGTTCAATTCAATTCAGTTCAATTTTATTTGTATAGGCCATTCTACGGTTTCCGCCTTTAATGGCGGTCTGCCAACTCCTTATAACATTTGGACCTAACAGTACCACCTGCGACTTGGCACGGGCGAACTGTGTTAAAGGCAAAACCGCATCCTCGGCTCTGGTGGGTGGTGTTGTCTTGACCAGTTGAAATAATTGAATATATTGATTGCCCTGTTTGACTGCATTCGCCATTGCCATCACGCCCTATAAACATTACTACCTGCGTGTGCTCCTAAGATTATTATATTACTAGTAATATATGGTTTTAGTCTGTATGTCTGTGTTTGGTGGTGTTGTTAGTCTGTTTTTCTACTGTCCTTCTCCTGCTGTTTCTTAGGTGTATTTCTATATTTAATAAACTATGTGTGTGGTTGTTTGCGGAACTGTATCATTGTATCATATGATGTCGCTGTGATTGAATATGATCGTATCAGATGGGTTTGATTATATATTGATACTGTGCGGTGATATATTGCAATTTCATTTAAAATAATCTAATTTTAGGACAACTGTATAAAGAACACACACCATGTGCATATATATACAATATCACAAAACGAAATATCGTGCTACAATTTTTCTTATTTTCTTATACCCATAATATGAATCCATTAATGCTAATAACACCACTGACAATTTATTTGATATTACATCCATTGTTTGTATTTATTGGTGTGTCCAACATAACTGGTTCGAATGTTGTTGGTATCTGTTTATGACTGTAAACTGAATTGGCCTTTTGGAATCTTAGCTGGATAAAACTGATGAAACTGACGATTACTTATAATTTCGCATTTTTGAATTTTAAAAAGAAGTTCATAACCTGGAGTTTTTCCACACCTGAGGATAGGAAAAAGTTATGATGTAGTGCGCAAAGATGGAGGATTTAATATTCCATAACTAACCAAATCTAACTGACTCATTATTGTTCAGTGTGATTGGGCAGTTTCACAGCAGGTATGTGCCATCCTGCAGGGGGACTCCCCCCACTGCACCTCCCACCCCCCCAGCCTGGCTGCAGTCTGGACGCTGGCAGCCTCACTGTCACATCTGGCAGGAAGCAGTGGCGGCTGATCAGTGGCGACACACACTATGTGAACACGTATTCCCTGTAGCACTCCCTTTCTGCTGTGAGCATACACTCTCAGCACTCACAGTGAAACTAATTCACACACTGACACACTTCAGATACCGCAGACACACACACAGAGGTCACGGAGGGGTCAGGATTTCATATAGTGCCATCCAGCAGAAGCTTGTATGTCAGTGCTGTGGCGGTCGCAGCGGGGCTGGACAGTTAAATACCAGCGGGGAGGCCGGGGGAGGGAGAGTTGGCACAACATGCAAGGTCATGTTAGCGATGCTACCGGGGTAAAACAGTATGACCCAGGTTAGATGGATACACAGATTGAAACATTAAATTATTTACATCCATTTCGTTTCTAATTTCTTCATGTATTTCTTCTTCTTTTAGATTATAGATGTCAAAAGTACTAGTCTACATCGAAGTGTTTTACTATTTACTGCTTTTGTATGCAGCGTTTTTTGTTATGTACCACCATATTTGCATGTCTTTCATTATAATCTTGTACCATTGGCACAGTGTGATTTATGTTTTTGGAGGGTTTTTCAATGTGGGTGTTTCTTTCGCTTTGTATGTGTCTCTTTTGCATATTTTTTAAATACTTTATTTATAATTTTCAGTTCCTATCCAACATCATACCCCTCCTCTCATCCCTCCTGCTGTCCCACCGCCTGTGTCTAAATAAATCCCCAAGGCTCTGTGGAGCAGAGTGGAGTCCACCCTGTCTCCTACTAATTCACTTTACTAAATACTAAATACTGCTGAAATGCTTTTGCCAAATATGTTTTGGAGAAAACATAATTGCTGTAAAAATTGTGTTTTTGGCAATGTTTTTTTCCAGTCTAAGAGGTGTTTTGGCGAATGTTTGGCATTCAAAGCCCAAAACCTGTAACCACATGAACTAAGTTACCTAAACATAAGAATAAAATTGTTAATCATGCTTTACCTGCCTACGGAAGCTAAGAACGACCGTCTATTTTTTTTAATGCATTTATCTCAAGATTACGAGTTAAAACTCCAGTGTGTAACATTGAGGAGGATCTATTGTCAGAAATCAAATATAATATTCATAGCTATGTTTTCATTAGTGTATAATCACCTGAATATAAGAATATTTGTTTTTTCGTTCCCTTAGAATGTTTTTATCTACAGAGGGAGCTGGTTCTCTTCTACAGAATCCACCATATTGAACTGCCATGTTTCTACAGTAGCCCAAACACTGGCTGTAGATAGGGCCGTTCATGTTTTATTGCAATTTTTTTGTAATTTCTTCTACATGCTTGGAAGGCAAGCAATATTCAGTTGGTTGCAATCTGTAACTTCACCACTAGATATCATTAAATCCTATAAACTGGTCCTTTATCTCATTTTCTCAAGATAACTAAATAATTAATCAAACTGTTATCGCAAGAAAAAAAGGTTATTATTTAATAATGTTTATTACAAATCAGGAGTGACCGCATGCATACATTGCTATTATAGATATACATTGATTTAACATAATGGACAATGCATGTAGGAATGACATCATAATATGATATATAATGATATATTTTGTCAGTATTACATCACATTGCCAGGCAATGAATAACTTAAATAGACTCTCAGATGTACATTCTGGTGACAAGACTTTTCAGTTCAGTTATGAATCCTCCATTACAGTCATGACAGTGATCTTGAAGGCTGAAATCAGCTGTGATCAAATTAACTAGTCACTCATTTTTGAGCTCTCTATAATTATCCTGTGATCTTAGGAAAATGAAGGTTGTTTTCTCGTTGTAAATGATCTTGTTATATTGATTAATCGTCAGCCTTTTGTTGTGTCAAGATAACAAGATAAATTATAATAAACTTAGGATAACGGCATTAAAAGAATAATTGCAAGTACGGCCGTTCTTGGCTTCTGTACGTGGATATTATAGGAAAACAAATGTACATACGTTCAACATTTAGCACCTTTGAATGGCAGGTAAATTAATATTTCCTTGTTGTTCATTAATTAAAACAGTGTAACCCAGGCGATTTCTTCCAAAACAAACACAGAAAATATAAAAAAGATCAAAGATTTTTGCCCTGTTTTGATGTGTAATGAGTAATTATTTCCTCTTTTTAAAATTGCTCTGCATACTGTGTATTGTAGGCTTCTGTGCTGCATATTGTAATGTTATATTTACTTATATTAATGTCCTTTTTATAATTGTTCTGCGTGCTTATATCATATTTCAGTGACTGCTTTCCCCGCATACTCTTTTTTTTTTTAGGCTGACTATGTAACATCTGTCCAGGGACTACAGATGAGAAATAACTCACATTAACACATTTACAGCAGCGTTTATTAATGCGCAGCATTCCAGTAAAAAAAATACAAATACAATTAACTCAATTTAGATAACCTATTAATCTTTTAAGTCATCTATCAGGGAAGAATGTGCTGGTTCCAGCTTTTTAAAATGTGAGGATTTTCTGTTTTTCTGTGTTATTGATTGAATGTCTGGGTTTTAAACTATTGGACCAAAAAGAGGCACCAGGTTAGGGATCTGGGAACTAGTCACTATTATACAGACCACATTATTAATCAGTTAATTGAATAAATAATTAACAGGTTCATTGATAATAGAAATGATTATTAATTGTTCTTTCACAATTATATTTTTGCAGTAAATTTAATCTCTGTAAATGTCTTCAGTTCGAATACATGCAGCATTTAAAAAGTCTCAGCACGGCACGGGTTGGAACATATAATGAGTTCATCGTGCATATTTCAGCTTTAGTGGATCATCTCTGGTCAAATACAGCAAACAACAAACAAACTGACAGACAGAGGAAGCTTCCTCTCCGACGGAGAGAGACCACTTGCGCCTTTATAAAAAATGTAAAACAATACAGATAAGAGAGAAACAAATAACCTAATACATCTTAAATCCTTCAGACTCCGCCGTGCGTTGCTGTGTTCCCATCAGCGCGCCGATGCACATCTAATGACATAAACAGTGAAAACAGCACCGCTGCGTTAAACATTTTCATATTTAGCTGGATTCCTCCATCCTTCACTGATCCTGCCAGTATTTTGTCTCCTTCCCCTCCCCTCCTCGCCTCCCGTCCCTCCCTCCCTCCGTCTCTCTGCATCTTTTCCCTCTTTTTTTTCATTGTGAACAGCTTACTGCAGTATCCTTAAAGTCCCTGCATGTGTCCTGAGTTGTCCTCTCTTACCCAGCATGCACTGCAGCGATCTGGAGCTCTGTCGGCTCAGGATGGGCGCACACTTTTGATGTCGGGGGAGGGGGGATGGGGGGGACAGGCAGACGCTATGATGCTGCTTTATATACTCCTTTCAATGGTCTCCTTCAGCGCCCACTGCTGTCATCAATTTGAAAAGGGCTCTTTTAAACCCTCCCTTTTTGCTTTTTTTTTTTTTCATTCTGGCCCTGAAATAGTGTCCATGAGGCTGAAAAAAAGGGGAGGAAAAAAACTCGCTATTGCTGCAAACAGAGTCTGCGAGCCGGCGCATTGTCCTGATGTGACCCACACTCGCTCATACAGGCAAAAGCAGCGACTGTCAGGCTGAACAGGAGGTGTGTGTCTGCGTGTGTGTGTGTGTGTATTGTGTGAGATGGTGACGTTAGTAGGGCAAGAGATGCATGAAATTTAGATATTTTTCTTTTCTTTTATCTGCAGCATCCCAGTGTCTGTGTTCACAATATTAACCTCCTGCTTACTCCCACCACCCCCTACGGTAACTCACTCACACACACAATATATGCTCTGTGGTTGTAATCTTTCCTCATATTTATCCTTATTGTATCAGACATTTTGGCATTCATTCCTTTAGTGCCCAAACCATTATTCGGTTAATTGTTTAGTAAATCAACAGAGGATTAATCAGCAATAATTAAGATTGATTACTATGCATTTTGTATTTTAAAATGATAAAACTAACCCAGGTTCCAGCTTCTCAAATGTGAGGATATGCTGCGTTTCTCACTATAAATAGAATCAGGGTTGCGATGAATGATCATTTTCATTGACGATTAAGAAAACATTGACAGGATTTTTGAATTTTTTATTAATCAATTAATCACTTTTTTAAAAATCACAAATGAAATAAACCATTAATACAAACAAAGGAAAAATACACACCCAGTTGCTGAAGATTATGCAAAAGATTAACTTTTTCTTTCATGTAGGGTAATATAATGTTATAATAATGTACCTGGAATTCATTAGTCCACATATGTGATATATTCAATCCAAAGGCCAACACAAACAGAACTAACTATACCGATTCATTAAATGAAAATGAAAATAAATGATTTATATCACCTTAATAATTCTCATTTGACTTGTTTTTTTGTAATAACAAATATATCATGTGATGTATTTCAGACACAATTTTTTACATAAATGCTTTATCTCAGATCAGCCTCACAAAGTATGAAGAAGAGTGTCGATCAATTAATAATTTAGTCTTAAAAATGTCTTGTTTTATTCATCTGACTGTCTAAGAGCCAAAGATATTCAGTTTACAGTGATAAAGCAGAGAGAGCAGCAAATCCTCACATTTAAGAAGTCAGGACCAGTTTGGCAGTTTTACTTGATAAATGACCTAATTATTAGTTTATTAAAAAAAATATCAACAGTTCTATTGCTGATAAAAATAATAGTTGCATAGTTAAAGTATATAGTGTTTTTTTTTGTTGTCCTTTGGCACTATCAATCACTATATTTTAAGATCATAATACACAAAAAAAAAATCCTTAAAACAAGTGCAACCCTATTGCGTGGTCTTTATCAGCAGATAAACTTGATGAACTTTTGATGAAGATCATCTGATAGTGTCAAAAGCTCTGAAGCTAGTAAGGGGACCTTGAGTTGGGCTTGTTTTATCATACAGAAATCATTTAAACAATGATATATAAATGTTTGAAATTGCAAATTTAAACAAAGCAATCCTAACTCAAGGACCACTTACTGGCTTTTTGCTGGGCAACCGTACCCTGAAATTCCACTGGGCGCGGCTTTATAACGTTGCATCTGCGTTGCGATTTGGCACTGTGATCTACGCATCTTCAAATCCCTCAGGCGGAGCGTCTTCAGAACATGTTGCACCTTGAGTTTGGATAAATTATATACACAAATCATACACAAATCCTTTAAACTAGTTCAAATTTGGGCAAAGATATCACACCTCAAGGTCCATTTAAAGGTCCAGTGTGTAACATTTAGGAGGATCTATTGTCAGAAATGGAATATAATATTCATAGGTATGTTTTCATTAGTGTATAATCACGTGAAAATAAGAATTGTTGTGTTTTTGTTACCTTAGAATGAGCTGTTTTCATCTACAGAGGGAGTGGGTCCTATTCCATGGGGTCCGCCATGTTGAACCACCATGTTTCTACAGTAGCCCAGATAGGACAAACCAAACACTGGCTGTAGATAGGGCCGGTCACATTCTTCGTGACTGAAAGCTCTGAAAAAAGCGAGGTCAAGACTGAACTTTAATGCTTGAGTGCAAATTGTATCAGAAAACTAGAAAATTCCTAAAGCAATTTTGATTGTGCCTTGCTCTGGCCCAAATGTTAATACCATGTCTACGTGCTAACCGCTATTTAACCGCTAATCGCTAGCTGTGCGCTAATCGCTAGCTAAGTGCTAACAGCTAATCGCTAGCTAAGTGCTAGCTTTGGTTAATGTGTTTAATTGTATTATGCTCCTGAAGGAGTGCTAATGTAAATTAAGGAACAGCTTATAGTAGGGTAAAATGTTTAAGGTGTATTGTTCTTATTTTGTGTTAATATTAAAATCATTCAGCTTTAAATTGTTTGCTTGTTAGCCACCTGCTAATTATCTTTAGCTAGCCAGCTAGCTCTAGAATATTAATGCCATGTAATCCTCCCTATAGCATATTGATAACCTGTCATCCTCCTTAGCTAGCGCTAGCATATTAATATCATGTCATTCTCTTTAGCTAGCTAGCTAAAGCTAGCACATATAAACACATAAACCAAAGCTAGTGCTTAGCTACGTGCTAATCGCTAGCTACATGCTAATCGCTAGCTAACCGCTAATCGCTAGCTACATGCAAATCGCTAGCTAAGCGCTAATCGCTAGCTAATCGCTAGCTTTGGTTAATGTGTTTAATTGTATTATGCTCCTGAAGGAGTGCTAATGTAAATTAAGTAACAGCTCATAGTAGGGTAAAATATTTAAGGTGTATTGAACTTAGTTTGTGTTAATATTAAAATCATTCAGCTTTAAATTGTTTGTTTGTTAGCCACCTGCTAATTATCTTTAGCTAGCCAGCTAGCTAGCTTATTATTGTCTTGTCATTCTCTGTAGCTAGCTGTTGTGTGTGTGTGTGTGTGTGTGTGTGTGTGTGAGCAGGCTTTGGTTGTCATGGCAATCAGGGGAGCCCACAGCAGCTGCGCACGCTCTCTCTGTCTCTAACTCTTGAGAGAGACAGAAAACAATTAAAATGAATCCCCTCAAAAGCATGGCCAGGAACGACCGAAATGAAAACCGAAAACACCGTGAGCGTCGTCATCTTGTTGACTATAGCTCTGCCGAGTTTCAGTGGTTAAAGTTAAAAAATGTGACCTGGGGAGATTGAGAGAGAAGAGGTTCAACGAGCGTGTTTCAAGATTTGTCCTCTAAAATTAACATGGGAGTAGATGGGGCCGTGAGAGGGTGTTGCTGGCGCATCAGTGCTTCTCCCGCCAAAACTATTTGTCTGACAGCTTCAGCAGTAGTATCACTGCGACCCCAACGAATTTACCTACATTTCTATCTATAAATTATTTCGGTAGAGTGAAATTTGTGGCCGTGACAGCAGTTTACAAATTTATTTTTCGACAAATTTTTCTCTCTCCCCACACTCTAGCGATGATGTCACGCACTCTGGCGGTTTTTTTCAGTTGGAGGTTCTCGCAATACACACCCATTCATTTTTTGGACCTGTTTTCGGCGATTTACCGGCAAACCGTTTGGCGAAATTCTTAGAAAAGTCATAGCACTAATGTCCTCATCGAGCCGCACGTTTTGATACCTTTTTTGTGTATGTGCGACAAAAGCTGCGGGAGAAGAAGCGCGCCGAAAAAGCGTACGGAAGAATAATAATAAGTTTAACTAGAAAATTCCTAAAGAAATTTTGATTGTGCCTTGCTCTGGCCCATATGTTAATACCATGTCTACGTGCTAACCGCTATTTAACCGCTAATCGCTAGCTAACCGCTAATCGCTAGCTACATGCTAATCACTAGCTAAGCGCTAATCGCTAGCTAAGTGCTAGCTTTGGTTAATGTGTTTAATTGTATTATGCTCCTGAAGGAGTGCTAATGTAAATTAAGGAACAGCTCATAGTAGGGTAAAATATTTAAGGTGTATTGTTCTTATTTTGTGTTAATATTAAAATCATTCAGCTTTAAATTGTTTGCTTGTTAGCCACCTGCTAATTATCTTTAGCTAGTCAGCTAGCGCTAGATTATTAATGCCATGTAATCCTCCCTATAGCATATTGATAACCTGTCATCCTCCTTAGCTAGCGCTAGCATATTAATATCATGTCATTCTCTTTAGCTAGCTAGCTAGAGCTAGCACACATAAACACATAAACCAAAGTTAGCGCTTAGCTACGTGCTAATCGCTAGCTAACCGCTAATCGCTAGCTACATGCTAATCACTAGCTAACCGCTAATCGCTAGCTAAGTGCTAGCTGTGGTTAATGTGTTTAATTGTATTATGCTCCTGAAGGAGTGCTAATGTAAATTAAGGAACAGCTCATAGTAGGGTAAAATATTTAAGGTGTATTGTTCTTATTTTGTGTTAATATTAAAATCATTCAGCTTTAAATTGTTTGCTTGTTAGCCACCTGCTAATTGTCCTTAGCTAGCCAGCTAGCGCTAGCTTATTAATGCCTTGTCATTCTCTGTAGCTAGCTGTGTGTGTGTGTGTGTGTGTGTGTGTGTGTGTGAGCAGGCTTTAGTTGTCATGGCAATCAGGGGAGCCCACAGCAGCTGCGCGCTCTCTCTCTCTGTCTCTAACTCTTGAGAGAGACAGAAAACAATTAAAACGAATCCCCTCAAAAGCATGGCCAGGAACGACCGAAATGAAAACCGAAAACACCGTGGGCGTCGTCATGTTGTTGACTATAGCGTTGCCGAGTTTCAGTGGCTAAAGTTAAAAAATGTGACCTGGGGAGATTGAGAGAGAAGAGGTTCAACGAGCGTTTTTCAGGATTCCTCCTCTAAAATTAACATGGGAGTAGATGGGGCCGTGAGAGGGCGTTGCTGGCGCATCAGTGCGTTTCCCGCCAAAACTATTTGTCTGAAAGCTTCAGCAGTAGTATCACTGCGACCCCAACGAATTTACCTACGTTTCTATCTATAAATTATTTCTGTAGAGTGAAATTTGTGGCCATGACAGCAGTTTACAAATTTATTTTTCGACAAATTTTTCTCTCTCCCCACACTCTAGCGATGATGTCACGCACTCTGGCGGTTTTTTTCAGTTGGAGGTTCTCGCAATACACACCCATTCATTTTTTGGACCGGTTTTTGGCGATTTACCGGCAAACCGTTTGGCGAAATTCTTAGAAAAGTCATAGCACACCATTCCCGGCCGAGCCGCACGTTTTGATACCTTATTTGTGTATGTGCGACAAAAAGCTGCGGGAGAAGAAGCGCGCCCGAAAAACGTACGGAAGAATAATAATAATAAGTATGGGGAAGAGTAGTATTGTGCTTGCTTATGCAAGGCACAATAACTAGAAAATTCCTAAAGAAATTTTGATTGTGCCTTGCTCTGGCCCATATGTTAATACCATGTCTACATGCTAATCGCTAGCTCTGCGCTAATCGCTAGCTAAGTGCTAACCGCTAATCGCTAGCTAAGTGCTAGCTTTGGTTAATGTGTTTAATTGTATTATGCTCCTGAAGAAGTGCTAATGTAAATTAAGGAACAGCTCATAGTAGGGTAAAATATTTAAGGTGTATTGTTCTTATTTTATGTTAATATTAAAATCATTCAGCTTTAAATTGTTTGTTTGTTAGCCACCTGCTAATTATCTTTAGCTAGCCAGCGAGCGCTAGATTATTAATGCCATGTAATCCTCCCTATAGCATATTGATAACCTGTCATCCTCCTTAGCTAGCGCTAGCATATTAATATCATGTCATTCTCTTTAGCTAGCTAGCTAAAGCTAGCACATATAAACACATAAACCAAAGCTAGTGCTTAGCTACGTGCTAATCGCTAGCTACATGCTAATCGCTAGCTAACCGCTAATCGCTAGCTAACCGCTAATCGCTAGCTCTGCGCTAAACGCTAGCTAAGTGCTAGCTTTGGTTAAGGTGTTTAATTGTCTTATGCTCCTGAAGGAGTGCTAATGTAAATTGAGGAACAGCTCATAGTAGGGTAAAATATTTAAGGTGTATTGTTCTTATTTTGTGTTAATATTAAAATCATTCAGCTTTAAATTGTTTGCTTGTTAGCCACCTGCTAATTATCTTTAGCTAGCCAGCTATCTAGCGCTAGCTTATTAATGCCTTGTCATTCTCTGTAGCTAGCTGTGTGTGTGTGTGTGTGTGTGTGTGTGTGTGTGTGAGCAGGCTTTGGTTGTCATGGCAATCAGGGGAGCCCACAGCAGCTGCGCGCTCTCTCTCTGTCTCTAACTCCTCAGAGAGACAGAAAACAATTAAAATGAATCCCCTCAAAAGCATGGCCAGGAACGACCGAAATGAAAACCGAAAAGACCGTGGGCGTCGTCATCTTGTTGACTATAGCTCTGCCGAGTTTCAGTGGCTAAAGTTAAAAAATGTGACCTGGGGAGATTGAGAGAGAAGAGGTTCAACGAGCGTCTTTCAAGATTTGCTCCTCTAAAATTAACATGGGAGTAGATGGGGCCGTGAGAGGGCGTTGCTGGCGCATCAGTGCGTTTCCCGCCAAAACTATTTGTCTGACAGCTTCAGCAGTAGTATCACTGCGACCCCAACGAATTTACCTACGTTTCTATCTATAAATTATTTCTGTAGAGTGAAATTTGTGGCCGTGACAGCAGTTTACAAATTTATTTTTCGACAAATTTTTCCCTTCTCCCCACACTCTAGCGATGATGTCACGCACTCTGGCAGTTTTTTTCAGTTGGAGGTTCTCGCAATACACACCCATTCATTTTTTGGACCGGTTTTTGGCGATTTACCGGCAAACCGTTTGGCGAAACGCTTAGAAAAGTCATAGCACACCATTCCCGGCCGAGCCGCACGTTTTGATACCTTTTTTGTGTATGTGCGACAAAAGCTGCGGGAGAAGAAGCGCGCCGAAAAACGTACGGAAGAATAATAATAACTAGAAAATTCCTAAAGCAATTTTGATTGTGCCTTGCTCTGGCCCATATGTTAATACCATGTCTACGTGCTAACCGCTAATCGCTAGCTGTGCGCTAATTACCTTTTATTAATGCCATGTAATCCTCCCTATAGCATATTGATAACCTGTCATCCTCCTTAGCTAGTGCTAGCATATTAATATCATGTCATTCTCTTTAGCTAGCTAGCTAGAGCTAGCACACATAAACACATAAACCAAAGCTAGCGCTTAGCTACGTGCTAATCGCTAGCTAACTGCTAATCGCTAGCTACGTGCTAATCGCTAGCTAACTGCTAATCGCTAGCTACATGCTAATCGCTAGCTACATGCTAATCGCTAGCTAAGCGCTAATCGCTAGCTAAGTGCTAGCTTTGGTTAATGTGTTTAATTGTATTATGCTCCTGAAGGAGTGCTAATGTAAATTAAGGAACAGCTCATAGTAGGGTAAAATATTTAAGGTGTATTGTTCTTATTTTGTGTTAATATTAAAATCATTCAGCTTTAAATTGTTTGCTTGTTAGCCACCTGCTAATTATCTTTAGCTAGGTAGCTACCTAGCTTATTAATGTCTTGTCATTCTCTGTAGCTAGCTGTGTGTGTGTGTGTGTGTGTGTGTGTGTGTGTGTGGCAGGCTTTAGTTGTCATGGCAATCAGGGGAGCCCACAGCAGCTGCGCACGCTCTCTCTCTGTCTCTAACTCCTCAGAGAGACAGAAACATTTAAAATGAATCCCCTCAAAAGCATGGCCAGGAACGACCGAAATGAAAACCGAAAAGACCGTGAGCGTCGTCATCTTGTTGACTATAGCACTGCCGAGTTTCAGTGGCTAAAGTTAAAAAATGTGACCTGGGGAGATTGAGAGAGAAGAGGTTCAACGAGCGTGTTTCAAGATTCCTCCTCTAAAATTAACATGGGAGTAGATGGGGCCGTGAGAGGGAGTTGCTGGCGCATCAGTGCGTCTCCCGCCAGAACTATTTGTCTGACAGCTTCAGCAGTAGTATCACTGCGACCCCAACGGATTTATCTACGTTTCTATCTATAAATTATTTCGGTAGAGTGAAATTTGTGGCCATGACAGCAGTTTACAAATTTTTTTTTCGACAAATTTTTCTCTCTCCCCACACTCTAGCGATGACATCACGCACTCTGGCAGTTTTTTTCAGTTGGAGGTTCTCGCAATACACACCCATTCATTTTTTGGACCGGTTTTTGGCGATTTATCGGAAAACCGATTGGCGAAATTCTTAGAAAAGTCATAGCACTCGATTCCCGGCCGAGCCGCACGTTTTGATACCTTTTTTTGTGTACGTGCGACAAAAGCTCCGGGGAGAAGAAGCGCGCCGAAAAAACGTACGGAAGAATAAAATATTATAATAAGCCCGAGGGATAGTAGTATTGTGCTTGCTTTGCAAGGCACAATAATAAGTATGGGGAAGAGTAGTATTGTGCTTGCTTATGCAAGGCACAATAATAATAAGCACGAGGAAGAGTAGTATTGTGCTTGCTTATGCAAGGCACAATAACTAAGATGAGCCACTTTTACTACAGTACAACATGACGAACATCAGAGTGATCATATTCAGACGGTTTATTCAGCACTCCAGCGCTGGCAGTGATTACAGCTTTGAGTCATTGGGCTCTATCTTGCACTCAGCGCAATTGACTTTGTACACTGGCGCTTGTATAATTCCTATTTTGCACTTGACGCACATTGGAATTTTCCCTCCACCGACGCACGTCCTTAAATTAGAACTTGCGCTCCGGGGGGGCGGTTCAGCGAAAAGAGGAGGCGTGTTCCGGCGCAAACATTCCCTGGTGCTATTTTGCTGTTTCAGAAAACAATTCCGCCACAGACTAGGAAAAACCTAGTCTAAAGTCAGTGACGTTATTCAGATGCTATTTTAAGGGCGCAGACTTGAGGGGATGCGCCTGAGAGGCAGCAGCAACATCGCCACCCGGTCAGGACGGGCATTAATACTTTGCCGCATCCCAGACAGCTCCCGCTCCAGCATGTCAAACCCGGTTTGCTGCAGGAACGGGTGGTCCTCGGCGTGTAGTGGGTCTGGATCCTCTGCACCTTGGTGTTTGCGCCGCCCTCCTCAGCTGGCCCTTGGCTCGGCTGTGGCCCGTGCGCACTGGTCCAGAGGCCGGGCTTCTTCCTGCCAAGCTGCGTTACATTGTTTTCATTTATTGTATGGCTGTGCTTACTTTTAAAGTTCATGTCAGTAATGTCACTTCTGATTGGTTCATTGCACATTACGCCCAAACGTCGACTCCTAGGGCTAATGTACGCTACTTCAGACCAACCCCCTATTTTAGATTTGCGCCATGGAACAAGAGCTCATTTATCCCGCCGGCATAATAGCAACAGCGCCCGAGATCCGCCCACAAAGTACTTGCTTTTGCATTTATACTTGCGTTTCAGATCGGCAAGATAGGGCCCATTGTGGTTCCAGCTGTTTCCTCGGGTGCTTACAGCTCCGAGGTCCTTGACTCAGACTAATTATGTCAGTTAACTTTACCTGTGGGTTTAGTTATCTCCGCTCACTTGAAGGTAAGATTTCCTTGAAGAGTGGTCTTGACAGTTCTCTCTTGTGTTTTAAATGCTCTCGAGAGATTCCTTAACATTTTTATGTTCTTTTTTTTAAACCCGACTCCTACCTCACCTCTCCCCCACTTCATAAAAACATGTGCAAACAGTTTTATAATCTAGTTCATCCAGGTTCAGTGCATTACAAATTCAGTCACCACAGTCCTTGTTGCCCACATCTCTCCACCCACCATTACATCCAGATTTGGCTTCTTCCCCTGTGTTTCAGTGCAAACAGAGTGAGCACAGCAAGTTGTTTATTGATGATAACCATTTGTGTTTTGCCAAAGTTGTACACAAGAATTTGTTTACTCTAGATTTGAGGGGTTGCCAAGTGCCTTATCTGTAATATGCTTAAGCTAGGCTTAACTGGAAAGATGTGGGCATGTGCAAAAGATAAATCAGGAAATCAATAAACGACTATACTAGCAATATATCGTAGGATCAACACAAAAATCTGTTGTATGAGATCATGTTCAGCGCTCTGCTTCTCTGCTGCTGTTGTGAACATATGCACAGTGGTGCCCTCATTCATTCAAAGAACCAACACATTTCTTATTTACCATTAAAAACTGATGTCCTTGAGTCATTAACAGACAATAGTAAAAAGAAGAAAAGCCTTATGTTTTGCAAACCCTTCACTGGTAATGAGTGATGTATCCACAAGTAGTCTATTAATGATGCATTTACCTCATAAATCATGACACATGGCTCTCCCCAACATGCGTACACAGTTCACTATCCATTTTTAATCATAAATATCATGTGGTATCCCTACCGCCCCTCCCCTACTGAAAACCACTGGTGCTGTGCCCACCACACAGGCTTTGATTGCAGTTTCTGCCCGGGCGTCCTATTATATGGAACCTTGGCAGCTGAGTACACATACAGATGTAGACCACAGCCCTTAATATGTGTTTAGCTTTTTAAATAATTTAGAGTAATTCTACCTTTTTGTTTTTAGAGCACTTCTTGACCAAATACAAATGTTTTGCCGCATTTTTCAAGTGGGATTGAAGAAATTACATTATTGTGGCTTCTTCACTGTCTGTACTATAGTGACAAAATACACCACTGTTACTCCATAGCTATGAATCAAACCCATCGTGCCCCTATTGCTCTGTGCTGTTTCCCCACAGCTAAAAGCACCTCTGGTTTAGAGCTGACTGGGGCCTTTCTAGGTGAAGTGATGGTTCTCTCCATGTTCACATGGTGTCCTTAAGTGCTCCACTTTCCTCCCACACAAAAACATGTGGACACTGTCCTTGACCAAGGCACTGGCATTAGATGTGGAAGGCCAATTAAGAGTTCCATTTTTCCCCAGAACCAAGGATCTCCATTAAGAATCACTAGAGAAAAGGACATTAAATTAGTACAAAATAAATCCAAACATAAACCTTACACTCCAAAAACTCCAGCAGCAGTGGATTGGGATGGGCTTATGGCAGAATTTCTTTAGTGATTTATGGCAAGCACACTACCTGTTTTTATCATGATGTCCCCTCCATTTCAAAATTGACTTTCCTCCATTTTCCATCTTTATAACACACAACAGAACTTTTTACCTGATTGGACGGAAGAGAAAAGGCCTCAGTGATGTAGGGCATTTGAACATTTTTTAACCTGCAGCACTTAGAGACCGCTTCTCCAAAAACCCACAAAGGCACATCAGGTGCCTGAAGCATAACAACAATAGCAGTGTACAAAAATACTGTTGTAAACAACTGGATGGAGGCGTCTCTCGCTGCAGAGAAGGTGACAGGGGTGATCATCCCCTAAGCTACTGTACTGTATGAGCCGATTCAACACCACAGCAAGAAAAACACTGGTATAATAGTAATATTTGGTTGTTTTGAGCTTTAAAATATATCAGCAATATCAGCACTTTGACTACTCGCAAGCACTTTAATAGTCTTTTGCAGAGCTTAAGCTCACATTCAGTTTATATATTATGCACTGTAGCAGCATCCAGCCTGAGCACCATTCTGTGGAGTTAATAGTGAAGTAATTGGGGGCTAAGTACACAGTACTAATCACACTGGAAACATGAAGTAGGGAGTCACAAGCTGGGATCACAGGCACAATGAAGCCTTGCATTCATTAAGTTCCCACAGACCACTCGACACACCCCTGCAGGGATATCGTGAGGAGGAGCTCTGCCCTGCCCAGCCTTTACTTAACCGTTCACAGCCGCCACAGGCCAGCCTATCTTCGCTCATTCGCACGTCCTCCCTGCAGCCTCTCCGCGCTCATTTACTCTCACTTTTATTCAGTATAAAGCATTCGTACTTTCAGCTCATCACACTGGAAAAGATGCGTGGATGCTGAAAATGTGCGTCACATTGTCAAATATAACTCAAATCACCATGGAAACTGAGTAACAGAGTGTATCAGTGGGTGTTTTTTTTTCTTCACAAGTCTGTCTCTCTTAGACACACACACACACGCACACACACACACACTTTCTTTTCATCTATCTCCTTGTGTCTCTCTTCACCAAAATATGTACACACACATTTCTGGCTAGATAATAGCATCACAGTCCGGGATCACTTGTTGGTAGAAAATATTTTGGAAGCAGCTGCATTTTAGGGGGGAAGGAATGGAGAAAACAGAAGAAAGTTTGAAAGAAGAACAAGATTAAAATAGTCATATACTCGGTGTGTTTACTAGAGCTGCAACGATTAGTTGATTAATTATCAACTATTAAATTAATCGCCAACTATTTTAATAATCAATTATTTTGAGTCATTTTTGAAGAAAGCTTTTCCAATGTGAATATTTTCTGCTGTCTTTAGTCTGCTATGACAGTAAACTGAATATCTTTAGGATGTGGACAAAACAAGACATCTGAGGACGTTACCTTGGGCTTTGGGAAACAATCAAAGATCAATATTTTTTACCTTTTTCTGACAAAGAATTGATTAACCAAGAAAATGATCAACAGATTAATTAATAATGTTAGTTTCAGTTACCAAACTCATTTATTTATCAATGAGATTAATAGTTATGATGAAGTGAGTGGAAGTCTTGCCCACTGGAATTGGGAAGTGATTTGAAACACTTAATTCTCTAAAGAGAATGTATTCTGCATTTGAGGCTGAAAGGACATTCAGTATAAATCTACTGTCACATATGGATCAACAACAGACTGCAGGAGGTTTGATTTCTATTGGTTTATAATATCTGTGCACTAATTTAGTCTGCGGCGTTACATTGTCACTTAAGCAGGTCCACTCTTTGTCAGCCAAATTTGGAAATGCATCCTTTCACACCCAAAAATGGTGCATTCAAAACCACCGTCCACTGTTTTCACATGTGAACATTCCTGCCTCGGCTTCTTAAAGGGGCCCTGTGGAGTTCTCTTGGAAACAAACTGAAAGTTATGTTTACATTCAGAGTTAATCACCGAAAATGCCTTTCCTTCCTTTTAAAACATTTGCAAAGTTGCTTTGTTTTAAAAATACCCCGTAGTTTCAGCTGGGAGATGTGTGCGAGTGATGAGTTTGCTAAGTTTCACAAACTCACAAATAAAATAAACTCTTAAAATTCCAGAAACTCAACAGGAACGAAATAAAACTCACCAAAACCAGATCAGATCAGATAAGATGGAGGTACTGGGTGCTGTGCAGGTGGGAGTTACTGGCTGCTGTGGCACTGTGGAGGTTGGAGTTACTGGGTGCTCAGGGGTTGTGGAGGTGGGAGGCACTGGGGGCTGTGGCGTTGTGGAGTCTGATGGCTGATGGTACAAACAAGCCTCCAAAGCGCTTTGAGGCTCGAGGCTGGATCAGTCTGTGGCTGAAAGTTCTCCTGAGCTGCCTGAGCTCAGTGTAGAGAGGATGAGAGGGGTTGTCCATGATGGCTTTCAGCTTCCCTCTCAACCTCTTCTCAATCACTGAGCTGGCCTTCTTCAGCAGCTTGCTCAGTTTGTTGGCACCACAAGTTGCCACCTCCCCAGCACACGGTAGAACATCCGTAGTAGCCTTGTGCACACGTTGAAGACCCGAGACTCCTCAGTGAGAACAGCGTGCTCTGTCCTTTCCTGTAGAGGGCCTCAGTGTTGTCTGTCCAGTCCAGTTTATGGTTAACAGTTCATGGTGTGCACCCCCACTGCTTCTAACAATTGATCGCCCCACAGAAACCCTGACCGGAGTGTCGTTACTTTGTGCTACTGGGTTCTTCGTTCTTCAGAGGCAGACTATTAAATTAGCAAGATAAAATGATAGAAACCAACTGCCAATGGACTGGCCATAAAAAGTACAATCGCCCAACCCTAGTGCTGATGTTTCAAAAAAGTTTAGGAAACATTGCTTTGTTATAATGATTATACCACGCTCCCAGATGGATATAATGTTATCATAACTGAAATAAAGTGGATTAATGAGCAATGTAAACTGTGTGTTTGAAACGTTGTGGAAGTGTTGATGGAGGAGGCAACAGGACTGAGACTCAGTGGAGTAACCAGCCTCTGGAAATGAGGCCTGTAGAGAATATGAACCAAGCAAATATGTAGATTAGCGTTACATACAAATAGGACTTGATTATGTTGTACTGTTATGGATAGACAGTATTATTAAAACAATAATTCCCTTTCAGATGGAAGTGCGACGTTACGTTTCCCCCCTAGATGAGATGCAAATGTGCGTGCACGCAGGGTTGTCTGTGTGTGTTGAAGAGAGTGCTACAGACGGAGCATGGATGGAGGAAAAGCATTCCCATTAGAGTGCCCATTAAGTCTGATTACAAGTGATTACCGTCTGTCGGAGAGAGAGAGATGACCAGCCCTGTCCTGCCACTGAATTAATGACATAAACAAATGCTTTCTTTTCTCGCTCTCATCATAATCAATCCTGTGTTTTCTTCCTCTTCTCTTCCCATGAGATCTCAACATGAACTAAACACACACACAAAAAGATATATTACCTCATTTGAGGGCTGCTGGGCCGAAAGAGAAAAGAAATGTATACTGGGATTTCTCCGCCCTTACAGCAGCGTGGGGGGAAGCATTTGTAGTCGTAGCCACATGTGGAAACCACCAGAGGTTATTTTAAAGCAGCTGTGGGACTCGCCTTGAGTGGTGCATGTAGGTCATCTTGGCCGGATGTAGCACTCTGACTACATCCTGCCACAGAACACAACTGACTCACTGTGACGTATTTGCTTTTACTTTACATTTTGTTTATGATTTAAATGAAGCACAGACAGATACCTGGATGGGTTTTAATGTCTTTGACCTCACCGCCTCTAAACTTTAATACCCGGCCAGTCCCTCTGGTCGATTCCTAACGCCATGGCAACATGTTTGTGATCGTTTCTGGACCTACTGGTGTTCGTAGCTGGGCTATGATTCTCATCTCTATGTGTGTGTTTGTGTGTTTTTGTAGGTGTTTCTCTCGGGGAGCTCAGCAGCTCCTCAGCGCTGCCCAGAGTCAGACTTCACCACTTCCTCTGGTAAGACCTTCGTGTCCTGCAGCTTGCAGAATGCCAATACACAGTGTCTCTCTCCACTAGACCTCCCTGCTGTGGCCAAGACCTATACACACATACACACATATACACAGAAAATTGAATGTCTATAGCAGTTGCGAGTTGTGATGTAAATGTAATGAAGCTCTAATCTTGGTACTGATCCAGACTAAATCATTATGTGCCAGACTGGTGATCTGTCTGTTTATTCTGCTTCTTTTTCTTCTTTGGGTTTGACAGCTGCACACTGTGCATGTGTGCGTAGGGGGGTGTCAGAGGGCTGGGTGATGTGGTCAAAATCAGCATAATTTTAATGATCTGAATATTCCTCTGATATGTGTGCGAGATCTACTAGTGTTCATGGCAGCAACCGCTGTTCCAGTGTGTCAGACAAAACTCCTTAAACAAATCTTTGATTTTTAATTCATTGCAATGTCATTTAATAATGTGATTCCACTGAAAACGTAATAGATGATAATATTCAATGAATGCCTAATGCGGGCCACATAATGTGAGGGTTTGCATTTGTGAAAATGAATCTGTTGCATTGATTCATCATTTATAAATTATGCAAGTTGAATGGATTTAGCTGCAATAACAAATTACCAGATCTAATCAGTCAACCATCAACGGCAATCAATGAAACATGTCAAATTGTCAAATAGAATCAAAGCAACAGGTACATAACAGTGGTTAGCTGTGTAGCTCTATGTCACAGTCTGCTTAAAAATGTTGTGAATCTTCAAACTAGTAACAACAATTTTAGCAATTATTCAAGCCTTTTAAGGATTTCTCTTCCATGTTGGCTTAAAAGTTGAGTTTCAAAGACAAAATAGTCTGAACTTAAGATCCCTTTAGCAGCTGCGTTCTGTAGCTTTGGAGCACATCACACGATTTTCATCAGCAGGTGGAGTTGTCATGGAATTGCAGATGTTTTCCTAAATGGACCTCAAGGTGAGAATGTTGTCAACTGCTGTTGCTAAGGCCAATGTGGATGAGAAGGGGAAAAAAAGTAATCTAGTTAGGAAAATCTGATTTATCTAAGCCCCAATTAGGTTAGTGTAGAAAGCCAACAATAAGATGGTTCTTTAAAGCTGCAGTACGACTTTTTTGTAAACACAACTTTTTGACGATTGGTTGTTTTCGTTCAGGCCCGGTGGATTCTTGTAAATGCCATTAGGAGCACTAGGAGGAGCCACTGATTATCTGTCTCATGTTCTACTGTCAGGTTAGTGAAAGTTTCAGCAAACATGACAAAAAGCTATTTTTATAAAAATGTCCTACTGCAGCTTTAATGGAAAATCCTGGTATATTTTATTTATTTTATGGCGTATTTACCATAGATGTTATCATGTGACTGGGAATGTTGCACTCTCTACCACTATAGAGATTTTATACATGAATCAAAACGCTAACCATCATGGCTAACTGCATAGGGTTCCAAAGTAGGGGTGAACTATCTGGCCAAAAAATACTATCATGAACTATTTAGTTGCAATCACAATCCACAATCTAAATTGTGTTTTGTTTTGTTTTTTTCAATTTTAGGCTATAGCTAAACTTGAAATAGCCTCTGATTTTCTCCATTTACACCATTAACAGTCAATATTGCCTTAAAGATACTACACAGTAGGGGTGTAAGAAAATATTGATATACTTGAATATCGCAATAACTTGTTTTGTGATATTGTATCGATTCTAATAAACACTGTATCCTTTTTTGTGCTTAAACCACCAACTGCTAGATAGCAGTGTTGTAAACAAAAATAAAAAATAATTAAAAGTAACAAAAACAGTATTGCAATATATCACAATATATTGAATCATAACCCCAGTATCATGATACGTATCTTCAGTATGTTTCAAAATTGTGACTAACACCAGGGTTTAATTTGAAGTTGGAAACAAAAGCAAAAAGATAACATATAATAATAATCATTTTTTTCAAGTACTCTCAAAACAATTGCTTCGTTTATAGTATGTCGCCCAAGGAAGAGCCACGTTAAAGTAATTTGTCCAATCAGCATGGCCATCAATTTGGTTACATTATTCTATTGGTTTGTTAACGTAGCGTGGATCTGCTAGCCACTGGGGTTATGTAAAGTTTGGAAACAGAACTAAAAGGACATTAAATACCATGATAACTGCGATTCACCTGGAAAGAAGATTGTGAACACCTTAGATCACAATCTTCATCTAAAATAATCAGATTGCCAACCCCCTATCTAGAATCACAATGGTTTCACATATTTGTTTGTATTGTATTTAACTGTCTTGCGATACATCTTTACATTCCTATATTAAGTGAATGTAAAAGTTGTGTAAATGTATGAATGTTATCAAATCTAGATTATCATGTTACTGCTGTAGGAGTACAATATGTAGCTAATATATGATGGCATATCATATTGTAACATAATAATATGGTAGTATTGTTATGCAGTTATTGGTTTGCTGGGTAAATTTCAACTTTGTGTTGCACAGTTTAACTATTGTCTGCGACTTATATGGGCCCACAGAGCAGAGTTTTAACCACAGATATGTTCCAAGATGTTATTGGACAATCGACATTCTGTTCTCTGAACTTCAATCAAAGGGCTACCTCACTAACTGTTTGACTGTCACATGGGTCTACTAGGGTGGAATGCTGGCTATAAAAAACACTAAATGCTGCAAACAGCTGATGCATCAAAACCTCCCTGTGATTGATTTAATGTCAGCTAATTAAAAGAAACAAAAAGATTATGAGTGAAAATAGTTTGGCCCGTTAAATAAAGGCAGCTTCTACATTTACCGCGCTGTGTAACCCTAACTTAAACTCGACAAACCCAGCATTGTGTACAGTATATTGCAAGGAGGGAAATATATGTGACAGCTTATTAAAAATAAAGACTAACAGACTGGCCGTGTAGCTCAGAGGAGATGTCAGAATGAAAACAAAACGGCTTCCATCTGCACACAGAAAATGGGAAAATGTGTCGGAGCTAAAATGTAATGATGATAACTTAGACACCAAACATCATTCGTGGGTCTGCAGGTGATTGTTAGCTGCAGCTGTCAGCCATTTGTCACCACTGTGTTCTCACTGCAGGTTATTATAGCAGCACATGGATTATTGGTTGTAATACTCCTGATGCATTATTTGGACCCGTTCAGCTCTCTGTCTCCAGCGAGGGATCATGCTCAGAGCATGTACAGTGTAACAGGAACACTGTAGCATTTCTAAAACACACCGGATAGCCCCTGTGTATCAGCCATCCTTTTTGACATGTGTTTTTTCCCAGCAGCCAGAGAACTTAATGTAATATGATAAGTGCACTGGGGACTCTGACACAAAGTCATTTGGTTGATTCTTCTATCAGCTTGAATTCTTTAATGAAAACACCATCTGCTGTCGTTTTTGTGATACCAGTTGCCATGATGATGAGCCTGTATCACGTTGCGCGGTGTGATGCAGTTTCGTAAATTAAGTATTAGAGAGCTCCAAGCATAATGGTCGGCGGATCAAGATTGACTCTTATCTGAATGCCAGCTCCAATAAGATGCATATTGGTCAAGGCTATGACTGTTGTTTACTGCTGCTCATCAGTGTTGATTCATGATGCAAGCTGACATTGCCCACACTGAGATTACCACTGAAGACTGTTAGGAGGGCTGACATTTAGACTTAGATAAGGCACAGATGCCCTTTTCAAAACAACCAGAGCCATCATTTTCCAGGTGAATGTAGCATTTACTGCTTTTGTTTTGCATATATTGTACTTCTGTTTGTTCAAGTGTGCCTTGTGTTGAGTCCATGTGCAAAGTAAAAATTTTAAAGATACATTCAGCGATGGCAGAAGAATATGCAAGAGTATTAATTAGGGCTGCGCAATTAATCGAAATGTTATAGAAATTACAATGTGGCCCAGTGCAGTATCCAAACTGCAGAAACTGAGGAACACTGAGGTGATTATCGTACTAACCCCTTCCATAATCACTCCAGTAGTGTTTTTTGTTCTCGATAAAGACACTTTTGGTCATTTGGACCATATAATAAATCAGGCCAGGAGTTTAATGTCCTCCCCGGCCAATCTCCACACATTCACAACAGACCACGTGCTGTAACTGTTTTGTTGAGATATTCTATATTTTTTGTTGCAATACAGTAAACATATATATTTTTGTTTTATTACACACAAAAAATGCAAACGTTAAAAGTATCTTCAGTTTAGGGCATTAGTCAGTGTCACTTCTGTAATGAAGGCTACAGGAAGACATTCATTATCTATATATGAAGGTCTGGTAGCTCTGAGTAATTGGAGCTACTTCTGCATGACAAACAAGAGCATACATCTTGATGTATGCGTCTTCTGCTCCTGGAGAGCACCAACTCAGGAAGGACAGTTGTGATATTATGACCTGCTAAGGGTGGGGCTAGCACAGTGTTGTCCAATTACTTTTGACCATTTACCATAAGTGTTATGTTTTGATGACAGAAGTTTTCAGTTTCATAGCATCTGAAAAAGTTTAGTATGAGGTTATGAAAATGCTCTGGGATTGAACTTTTGAAGTGTGGGAAACCCTGTGCATGCATTGCATCATTCTGTGTTCCCTCTTTAACTAAAATTCACATTACCAAAGTAGAGCATTTACAAGAAATGGGTTCACTGAGAAGCCGTTTGAAGATGTGGGAGCATGAACATGGTGAGGGTGAAACCTTTGATCCAGTCATTCATATGCGTCCTCTGTCGCTCTCAATTTGACAGCCATTGGTTTACAGGATGCTCTCTGCTAATAGCAAACAATACTTTACAGTCAGAATAATGCTCTTTGCCCTGGTTCAAAATGTGTATTTCATTAACTTTTATGTCAGACTCAAAGAATGTTGACTTCTTTTATGTGCCAAGCTTCTGCCCTGTTATTTGATGGGCTTGTTGTATTGTTGCCCTGATTCATGTTGGCAAAATCTTTTACAGAGTAGCACTGACATTTGAAGAAAGCATGTAAAACTAACTAATAACAGGCATAATAGGAATGCTCAGCTAATAGTCAGCTGAAGGTCTTTATCTGTATGCTCACACACTGCGACAGAGGGTGATTTAGAGCATCCTTTTTCACCTGAGTTTCAGTTGTGGTTTAAAGTGGAAAAATGAAAAAAAAATGAAAAACTTAAGACTTTGTTGTATATGAATACAAATTCTTAAATCGCTCGTACATGAGTTAAAATGAATCTTTAAGTTCCAGTATTGTTTCATTCATTTTTTGGCTCAAAGTTACACCGGATGAATTGATAATATCTTCAGGCCCTGATGCCAGTTATGCTCCCACACATACAGTAGTTGCACAATGTGTTTTAATTATCTGGAAACGTTTCTGAGCAGGCAAAGTTTATAACGTATGGGGATGAAGCTTTTTAACGTACCTAGCATAGCTGCTAGCACCAGTGCTAATGTGATTGAAGCTGGTTGTGATCATCAACATATATAAAAATGGGTGAGATGACATCTCTCCGAAAGTGAAGCCAAAACATCTGAACCGCCCCCTGGTGGCAGGTAATGAAGTCTGCTGCCTCCATATTAACAGACGGGACATGGGCCAAACCAAAAAATCTAAGTACACGTCAAATCAATTTTTCCCAAAGATGGTTTCTGGCGTAACACACTGATGTATGTTCAAGTGTTAATTTTTCTGGTAAGGGTTTATTAGTTATTTGAAGCTATAAAAAGGGGGTTTTCATGTCATGATTGACAGCTGAGCCATGCTTGCGATCGAGTCAGTTGAGCTTGTCTCATTGTCCTGTAGGTCCAATCAAGGACTGGTTAGCAACAATCAGTTAATCTGTTCTTTGGATGCTAGCATTGAGGAAAAGCACAGCATGTACCCCATTAGAGGCCTATTTCCTGTTTCCTGTCTTACCCCAGGCTTCTGAGTACACCCTTGTGGGTTATTTCACAATGCTATTTCTGGATTCCCTTTCTGTGTTATTTCATTAAGTGTGTCCATATTAAGCTTGTAATATTTGTGGTTTTGCTTTCATGTAAACATGCAATGATGAACTGTGCTTCTATGAATCCACTTTTCTTATCAAAGTGGATAATATGATATCATGTGGAGAGTGAAGTTTGTTAGCAGGAAAGGTACAAGCATCTTATCAGCAGCATCAGAGCGTAAGGTTTTGGTGTTTCTTTGGCTTTCATGTTGCTATCATCTCTATCTTTCTGTCTGTCACACCGAAAGTCATTCTTGGGAACCCAGAGAATCTCAAAATGACCCTATTTAGATAGTGGGTATTACAGAACTTAATCACTGATCATCATGCAACAGTCAGCGTATCTGCTGATGGAATTTCCCATTAAATCTTATAAGTAAAAAAACAGTATCATAGAAAAATGTTTTCCCTGAAAGTTCTCTTAAGATTTCCCCTGAAAAACATAGCTGACATAAACCATGTCATGTGAATATTCTTAAATAAGTGTTTTTAATGATTACCAATGACTTCTTAAAGAGTCTGTTGTCAGTGCAGATACATATCTCTGAAGTTAAAGGGCTACTCCAGTCATGTATTGAGATACTCTGACTTTTAATCCCTACTATGGTTCAAGTTTAAAAGAATACTACACTTCCCATAATGTAACCAATAGCATATAATTTAAATAAACATTTCAGTACTCCTCGCCCCAGTTTGTAAGGCAAACTTTCCACTGAAGCTACAAGCTGTAAACATTCAGCCTAAACACTGATGTTATCGCTGTGTTAAAGATGTATTGCCTAATATTTTAGCAACGGTTGTTTATTCACACATCCTAGAGACGCAATACGGAGCAACGTTACCATTGACTTTGTAGTCCAAGATTTATTCTCCGTCAACTCTTGAGAAAAATGTCTGGCTCTTTAACTGCTAAATGCTCCACCAGCTCGTTGCTAATCTGCCACTTGCAAGCTGGAAAACAATGAGCTGAAAGATGCTAAAACGGGCTAAGGCTTGGGTAATAATATTCTGTTTACTTAAAATTAGACTTCTAGTAGTTTTCATTCCTTCAGAGACAGAAAACATTATACTGTTTAAGTAAGTAAAAACAGCAAATAATTTCATTGTGTCTAGTGATGTTACAGCTTTCCAAAATCTTAGCAGTGGAATTGGTGTGTAAAATGTTATCATAACACAGGGGAATGAAGGCCAAAGCTATGAAAATACATATACCATGGGCGTGTTTTTACATACAAGTAAACAGTAGGCAATCAGCTGCTTTAGCAAGTGTCATTGCAGTATAACATCAGTGTCCTGTATATATTTCTATTACTATAATAAACAACACACAGTGTATAGTGTTGGTTGAAGTTGCATAAAGCTATTCAAATGGTGTCAGGAGCAGGCAATGTACATAAATGAGATGAGGGCGTGTTGATGAGTTTAAATTTTTTCTCTTTGTTTTGGAATGCACAGTACATAGTGTTCTTGCAACTCTCATCTTGCAGGATGTGGCAGCTGTTGTGGTGGAGAAATTATGTGTCCTAGTGTAGAAGGAAGTACTCACCCACAGCCTTACAAAGCACTGTTCTGTCTACAACCAGCGGCATAAAACGCTCACAAGACAGTGCAAGCCCATGAGTGAACCTGACTTCCAAGCACAGACACACTCTGTCGAGTGTTTGCAGTCGTAAGATGTGAAAGGAACAGTGAGGGTGAATATGGTTAAGGGCTTTAAAGTTTTGACTGTAGAACAAAAGGTTCTGATTTGACTCCAATTGTGGCTAAAATCTAAGCCTGACGGTCGGCTCTAACTGTCAGCACAGTCTGAAACTCGATGTCTTTGGCGACCCCTTGAGTCTCCTAAGGGGAATTGTTTTACATCATCGGTGTCAAGGACGGTGCATGCCAAACGGAGCCCATGACTTCTCGAGACAATACCATTAGAATGACTCACTTTGGCTTTTGCCTTTTCCAAATCTTTGTCCCTGCTGGCTCCCCGTACATTCACTCTGACCATCAGCCAAGTCAAATCAAAGCAGAACAAATCAGCTGTCAACTATGCTTTGAATTTACCACAACATAAACCTCTGAACCAATCATTTGGTCTAGTTTTTCAATAATAAAGTTAGTTTTCTTATAACAAAAGTCTGCCTCTGAATTAGAATATTTCATCTGTTTCCAATGCCTATTTCAAAACTTGAATCAAGTTGGATTTCTTCATACTAGTGCAGTAATCTGCCTTGTTTTGTCTTTTTTTAAGATGCTGGCACTTGATACAGCAAAACTGCACCAGAAACAACCCAAAGACACAACTTTCTTTCTGTTCTGCAAAAACTAGTTGTCAGGGTTAAATATAAGTATGCTGGTATGCTGCTGTTTATTTTTTCTGCAGCAACTTACTTGATTCTGATTCTGATAAGACTAAATGGAGTTAAATGAAGTCTGGACAGTCCTAAAATTGCTGCCTGTTCTGCTTCATTTCAGCAGACAAAAACATAACCAAAAAAAAAAAAAAAAAGACCTAAAACAGTTAGAAAATATTGACAGTATAGTTGTCAATGAAATGTCATCAGAGCAGAGCTGCACTGTGACAGAAATAGAGAGGTTTGACATGATTATATACAAAAAAGCATCTTTCTAAAGAAAATGGCCCATGACTAATAATACACGAGAGGCAGTCACAGAGATATTAGGTGGGATGATAATATAGCCTACAGCCTACACACTGTTGGTGCAACAGAATATGATAGTGGACAGAAAGCTGAGGCTGCTGGCATAGTGACAGAATTTGCTTAAAAACAAATGAACTATATATGTTACTGTGCAGAAATATATCAATCTAAAAAAAACACAGTAAATCTGTTTTTTAAGTAGATTTATTTGATAGTTTTATAAAATAAGGCATCGTCAGGTCAAATGAGTGTTTTCCTTGTGAAGGACAGTCTGTTCATGACTCATAAGAAAGGTCTGAACCACTCTTGAATTTCACTTGAACCTCAGAAAAAAATACGAGGAAATCGTTGTGAAATTGTGAGTTTGTGAATACAAACTCTTAAATCGCTCGTACATGAGTTAAAATGAATCTTTAAGTTCCAGTATTGTTTCATTCATTTTTTGGCTCAAAGTTACACCGGATGAATTGATAATATCTTCAGGCCCTGATGCCAGTTATGCTCCCACACATACAGTAGTTGCACAATGTGTTTTAATTATCTGGAAACGTTTCTGAGCAGGCAAAGTTTATAACGTATGGGGATGAAGCTTTTTAACGTACCTAGCATAGCTGCTAGCACCAGTGCTAATGTGATTGAAGCTGGTTGTGATCATCAACATATATAAAAATGGGTGAGATGACATCTCTCCGAAAGTGAAGCCAAAACATCTGAACCGCCCCCTGGTGGCAGGTAATGAAGTCTGCTGCCTCCATATTAACAGACGGGACATGGGCCAAACCAAAAAATCTAAGTACACGTCAAATCAATTTTTCCCAAAGATGGTTTCTGGCGTAACACACTGATGTATGTTCAAGTGTTAATTTTTCTGGTAAGGGTTTATTAGTTATTTGAAGCTATAAAAAGGGGGTTTTCATGTCATGATTGACAGCTGAGCCATGCTTGCGATCGAGTCAGTTGGGCGTGTGTGTGAGATATTCATCATTTGTTGGCGGTTGCAATGATAAAGCGAGGCCAGTTTAAAGACTGCAGCATGTTTGCTTATACACACCCCACTCCATACATTCCATGCCACACCAGGCTATAGTTTAAATTGCTCAGCATCATAGCTCAATGTTTTTTCATCATGAAAAAGTGTGGATTCTTCGAGTACTCCCTTTTAGGCTCCTGGCTGTTCCAGAAAAGCCAAGAGTAGAAATCAATATGTGCACATACAATACAAGCAGAGAAAATGTGAGACACACCGTTACTCCATGCCTGGAGCAGTGCTCCTGTGTTTTCAAAGGTAAGGAGGAAACCCTAGAGGGTTTGTATAAATTTGACAGATTCTGTTTGTATGTACTTGAAAAGAAAACAGTTTTTATTGTACGATAACCTTGGTTTAGCTTCCTCTGTCCACAGTATAATCACACAGAATGATGTCTTGCCACCTTGCCTTGCATTACACCAGCCCCTGATACATATAAGTTATTATCAGTGCAAATAAGTATCAACTGTAGGTTGTCCAGGTTCAGATCAGCTGTACAGAAGCTGGCACCAAGCCCTATTTTTTGTATCTTAAAAAAAATCCCTGCAAAGACACCACAGAGTCAGTGAGGTTATCTTGCTGTCCAGCCAACTCCACACATCAACTCCATTTTAAAGGCATACTATGCAAGATTTGTACCTTAATATAACAGCTTCGAAGTCATTTTGATGAGAAACAAACTCGTAGTATAGCGAATCATACTGATAGCAACGCTGGGGAGGGACGCCGCTGGCAGAACCAGCAATGAAAGTCTGAAGATGGCTCCCCGCCAAATCTCGCAAGAATCACAAATTGCTTTACGGCGCAACGTGACATACATCAGCGACATAAGAAGCAGCCTCAATGGAAGACGTTACCTGGTCAGTAGACATCTTCGGAGTCTATCTTTGCCTGTTTGATGTCCGACGCTTCCATCCTACTGAGCATGTACCGGTATACAGGGGGGGGGGATCAGGCCGTGAGTGCAGAGACGCAGAGCCGTATATAGAGACGGCTCTGGTGAGTGGTATTTACGACAGTTAACATTAAATACAAGTACTCCGCAGCGACTCTAGGGGTAGCTGTTTGACAACACCAGAAAACTGCATAGTATGCCTTTAAATTATAAAAAAAATCACATGGAGCAACCAGCAAAGTAGAAAAGGCCAAAGCTCGATGAAAGGGTAGACTGGAGCAACCCTGCTCCCTGCCACTGCTGCTAATTTACGCCTGCGGTGGAAGTCCATTATTGTCACTTTTGTTTATTTGGGACACTAATGTGCAGAAATGGCAATTAGAGAGCCACAAAAAGCACTCAGCTGGATGATTCCCCCGCCCCCACCCTCGTCAAAACTAAATTGCCATCTGTGGACCTCTGATCTGATTGAATCGGGGTGTCCTGAAATGCCTCCCTGTGAGCACCGACATATAGTAGGTGTGACTGTTGGATGTTGGTTCAAATTTGGTTTACCTCAAACTCTACATATACATCAGTCCACTGGTTCTCGCTATGGTATGTGATCTGCTTCTAGTTGTACACAGAGGAATCTGAAATATTTTTAATGAAAATAGTAAAACTATGAGATTGGTGAAATGTAATTTAAAATACGTTTTTCGTTTCCTGTAATATTTAGTTTCAATATCAGCCTGCTACGTAGTCACGTTCATGTATGTATACATCCGTTTAGTTACGAGCTAAAATGTGACGGTAAGATAGAACTCTCTTCTTGTTTTTGACACCTTGGATCCAATATTTCCTTTTTCTTTTTCTACTTCAACTACTACTTGTTGCGTCAAAACACAATTTCATACTGTGAATTTCACCACAAATAGAATAATACTATAATAATAATCTGACTCTGTGCAAAGTTTCTGTCTGTAACAAATTGAATCAGATGACGGATTGAAAAAACAAATATGAAAAATATGGACTTGATGTGAAAAGGCCTTAAGAGTGTGATGCCTGGTTTTCCATAACCTTAATCAAGTAAGTGGACCTTGAGATTGCTTTGTCAACTGTTAATTCCAAGGTCATGATTTTGAGCAAGAACTTTTTCTAACCTTAACAATACTGTAATTTCCACGAGCAGACATTGTAGAAAGGGAGATTTTTTTTTTTCAAGTTGGCATTGGATGTAAACCAAAAGAAAAAAGGGAAAAAAAGGAATTGAACTGGGTTTTGTTGCAGGGAATTTAGTCTTAAAAATAATTTGGGAACCAACAGACCTTCCCATGCAGCAACTGTATTAAAAACAGAGGGTACAGTTTATTATTTATAGGGGAATTCGATCAGACTGTTGTTAGACTCTGGGTTTAACAAATGTAGGAAATTACCGACGTGAAATTGGACCCAAAATGGAACCGGGTTTTAGAAGCCAGCAGTCAGGAGATATTCATTTTCCCTCAACATCCGGTGTACCTTTGAGCCAACTGTTTTCCCCCAGTCTGCTTGCACAGTCAATAGACTCAGCCACTGTCTGTGATATAGATAGGAGATTATTGATAAAAAATGTCCCCTTGAGAAGTTTCACTTTGCTCAGTATCTACCGTGTCGGTAACACTTTATAATGAGTACACGCTATTAAGCATTAGTTAAGCATGAATAAATAATGAATTCATCATTTATAACGCACGAATACACATTAGTATGTAAAAATACTATACTATAAATAAAAATGTTTCATTCATCATTGATAAGCACATTAGTTATGGATTAGTAAATACTGAATTCATCATTTATAAAGCATGATTCTGCTGTAAATAGTCATTACTATGTGGTTTATAATCACAGTTATAAATGTTTTACTTTTCATTGTACATTTCTGCATGCACTTGCACATCCACTATTCAGACATGTATTAATGATTAGTGACTGTGTTAGCAGATGTTCTATAAAAACTCACAACAAATTCATTTTCTATTTATTCATGCTTAACTAATGCTTAATAGTGTGTACTCATTATAAAGTGTTACCGTTGTGGTTGCTTATCTCTGCATCCTACTGTGACCTGCAATCATTTATCTTTTCTGTCTATGTATGTACATTACAGCCCATTCTTTGTCTGTTTTCCATCTGTCATATTTGGTCATGCCAAAAAGTCTCTGGGCATCTATCTGTCTGCCTGTGTCCACACTGGAGCTTTAGGAACCTGTTGTATGGATGAACCAGTTCTCGGGCCTTCCCCAGCTGTTGCCTGGATAGTAAATGCTCTCTAGGGTAAAAAGCAGCAAACCGAAGCAGTTTCCTGCAATGCTTTTCAAGCCAGCTGTTCTTCCAGTGCAAAGGAATTATGAAAGCTGTTATACTTTTTGCATTTTCTTTCTGTCTGAGCTTGTCAACCGCAAGTTTTAGAAACAGCGCATAGTTGCAAGCTGAGTTACAAGTGAAAGTCTTAGTGGTTGGTTGGTTTAATTCTTGATCTATCAGAGGCTTTAATTAGAGGTTTTCCTTAGCATTACACTTATGTTTGTACCGTGGTTAGGGCAGGTAAAGGCTCAGTCAGCTGAGGACATGTTAGATAAAGGTGTTACTCCTATTACAATGATCCTTCAGTGTAGATACAGGTTATTTAATGTCTTCCAAGATGATTGGTTTGTGTCTGGATTGACGCAGAACATTTTTATTCATTCCTCTGTGCAGCTATGATTTGCATTTCTAGTCTGTAAAGGTTTGATTGAATGAATGTGTATGCAGACCCTGTTCAAATAAATAAGATTACTACTCATTGATTTACATACAAAATTGACATTAAACAATCAAATGCTGTAGTGAGAAATCCTCCTGACAGATTTATAACATAAGTGTAAGACAGTTTTCACTTTTTGGTTATTGGATGCTTCTTGTGCCCATTGTAACCAGATTTAACATGATGACACATGTATACGGTCTGGATTATAATGGAAGCTGCAGCATTCAAGGAAAAGCCTTGGAGCTAGCCTGAAGAGACTTTCAGTTTCTCAAATTATATTAAACTGCAAGCCTAGTGTAAATGGACTAGAATATTTTAGAATTGTAATAGGATTTTAAAGAAACAGCCTCAATCTTCGTTTAATGGCAAGTCGTATGAGAATGTTGGTATCAGTGTTATTTCTGTGCATCAGTTAGTATAATGTAATGCATTTCAACATCACCTCAAACTACATCCTCCAGAATGACCATACAGTTTAATCAACACCAAAAATTGAAGATTATAACCTTCATATAGACAGGATTTATTGCAGGACTGTTTTGTTTGACCAGTGGCTCTCTTTTTGGTGTCAGGGACCCCCCAGATCAGGATGTGGACCTTTATTTGACAAGATGTAGTTCTATAGTAGCTAAATTGCCTGCACTGTTTCGGGGTTGTCCCGCTGGATACACCAGGCCACACTGCCTTGGGCTGTAGAACAGTTACCAAATGGACCTTTAGGTGAGATTGCTTTGTCAACCAAGTTGTATTGTTGCTCTCTTCTTCCACTACTGGTCTTATTGAGAAGATAAACCCAGAAAAGGTAGAGGCTCAGGTGGTATAGTGGGTTGTTTAATAATTGGTTTCCGGCTCCCCGAGTCCAGCCGAGGTGTCCTTGGGCAAGATAATGGATCCCAATTTGCTCCCAACGTCTGCTTTGGATAGGAAGCACTGTGAAAATGTAAATCATATCCTGAATATGATCAAAACCAGGATTAAAATCAGTTGCAACTATTATGTCCTATCATTTAGTTTTTCTAGTGTACTCCCTATATGCAACCCCAGTGTTGAATGTGTTTTACATGTGTGTGTACAGCATTTGCCTGTATGCATTTCTGATTAACCACAGGGATCATGTGTCCTTGCAATATCTTTAAACTTCACTCTGCTTTGCCTCAGCTCAACTGTCTGATTGCAGATGAACTCACGCGGCTAAGAATCTAAAATTTGGGGCTTTTAATTTGCTCTGTATCTGATAGAGAAAAGCACAACAATCAAACTTTGTGAATAAAAAGGCTGCAATCAACACCCTAGGTCTGACATTTCTGAAACCTGTTGAGAGGTTGTGTAAACTGGTTTTCCACGTCTGACCACTAGATGTCACCCTACACAGAGGCAAAATGTCAAAAGGGCCATAACATCTGAACAGTCTGTCTGCTCCATTTGAAAAACTGTCAGCACACTAATAGCTGCATCCTTGAATGCCACCTGATATGAAAACAGAGGCATCAGAAACCTCTTTCAACCAGTTTTTATCAAGCTGAAGAGGCTGATTGCATCTAATTAGTGGCACTTTTTCCTCTTCACACACATATTTTAGTTGTCAGAATAGCACAGCAGGGATAGACAACCTGTGAAAATACCTATAATACAAAACTGCTCATTTTAAGATTTTAGATTGAAGTGCTGTTATTGTCAGCTATTATATAAGTAATACACTCAGTGATCGATGGTTTCTTGGCTCTGTGTTCTGCTAGGTAGGTACCCAGATGTCTGAGGAGGCTCTGAGGATGACGGCTTGGCCCTGAACCCCACCAGTATGTCAGGTAAGATGTCTGGCCCGATTACCCGAACACACACTCACAGCCTCATACCCCCAGCTTTATTCCAAACAAAATTTATAGGGTGCAACTATACTTATACTATAATATAGATAGCCAATATTCAATACCCAATATTCACTTCATCTAAATTTGACCTTTCATCCCAAAAAAGAGTATTCCATGTTTCCCTTGAATTATATTCTTGTCAGCGACAGCATGTAGAATATCATGGGACATTTGGTGTTCTTTTAGTTTTCAAACTTAAGTCCGGGAATATAAATGCAGTTAAAATCAGTTGAGAGCCTCTACACATGATCAGTGGCAGAGTCACTTTTCGACGATGTGAGTCGTCTTTTTATGGAGACCAACAAGAGGCCTAACCTTGCGGCAGTGCAACCGTAAGCAGGAAGTACGCGAGGGTCCGCTACTGTCTGTAAATTTTGTAATCAGAGGGTGTACGCTTAGGCTCTGTATTTACCACCAATTTGTTGTGAGTGCATGGACTCTATAACTTGTACATGGCCGTGGTGTCCACGTTTGGGAGTATATTCGAGCCTTCAGGTTTGATTGTACACCTCAACTCTATGCTCAAAATTCAGTCAGGTTTCAGCTTTGACATTTAGACCTTTGTGTTGTTTCGTCAACTGCTGTTTCCAAGGTCTACAATAAACTGCCTCTTTAGAGCCAACATGAATAAGTCCTAGAGGTGCTTATAATCGAGGAACTTTTAAGCTCAGCTCTGACCTTGTTTGTCAGTGACCTGTCTACCAATGAGATGGCAGTCATTTTTAGATTTCCTTCAACTGTAGAACCTTAAAGAATGTCAGCAGTCATAGCACTACTGGATTTGTTGTTGGCAGACGTTAAACAACAATGCTTTCTTGCTACTTGAGGCACATTGATGGCAAAAACCTCTCTAAAAGGTGAATGTGCGATTGTTTTCACATGGCCGTTTCCTTTATATGTTGGTTCATAGTAGGGCAGCATCTGTCGATTAGGGCTGGGTAAAAATATCGATTCATCAATACATTGCAATATATTTTTTCCCAATTCAATATCAATTCATTAAATCCTCTGAATCGATTCAAGCCCCCGGCCAGTGGGGGCGCGGTGAGCAACACCTTTGTGTGATTTGCATTGTACGGACGGAGGCCGCACTCGACCACACAACAACAACATGGCAACTGAAGCAGGTAGCAGCAGTGTTAAACCAGCGCATTCAACTTTAAAAGCAGACGTTTGGAGTCATTTTGGATTCCAGTGTAAACCCAGAACACAGGAAATAGACAAAAGTAAGGTAGTGTGTAAGCTGACCTAAACTAAACTGCCGCCAAACTCTGCCCACACACAGAAGATAACGGAGTCTGTGGCCCTCTTCATATGTAAGTACCTACAACCGTACAATATCGTGGAAAACGGGGGTTGTGTAATTCTACTTATTACTGAATCGATATCGAAGCATTTAAATCAATATCGAATCAAATCAATATCGAATCGAATTGTGACCTAAAGAATCAAAATCGAATCGAATCGTGAGGTTCTTAACAATACCCAGCCCTACTGTCGATCATTTTCTCGATTAATCGATTAGTTGTTTGGCCCATAAAAAATCAAGATATTCAGTTTACTGAACCAGAAAAAATACATTTGAGAGGCTTAAAATACAACAACAACATTTGAAACAATTAATCTGTTATCAAAATAGTTGTCATTGTCATTTAATAGTTGACAATCAACTAATTGTTGCAGCTCTAGTTCGCAGAACATAACTCCAGCTTTACATGGCGCACAGCTTGTACCACTGATCATGTGTAGAGGGCTATAGAGAAATACCATTAGCATTCTGATTTGTCTGGTTAGTGATAAGTTGTCACCACCAGAGGACCCCGTTTACTGTAAAATGCAGTGAACACTGTCGTCTGGCAGAAAGCAACAACAACTTTTATGATGTGAGGGAACATAAAATCCAGATGAAAACCAGTTTAAATTAACACTTTTGAAAAGATTTTAGCCAAAATTGCAAAAAATGTAAATATGTATATATAATCAAGTCTACTGAACAGACATGAAATGCTTTATTCTTTAATTTAATTATTTTAAAGTTACAATTTCTGTTTGAAATAAAAAAAAGCCACTGTACACCTTCTTTTCCACATCCTTAGCCATTTACTACCATTCATTCAATGAACAGACACGCTCACACATATCTTCACATGAGGAAACAAACTTGATTCCCTCACTCACTGCATCAACACATTGTGACAAAGTGATGTTTCTCATGCTGTTGTTTTATCCTGCTGTTATTAGCATCTGACTGTTGATTCCTTTGATCTGATGTGAAAAACAGAGCAGCATCAGTCTGCCTCTCTCACCTGTTTCACTGAGCAAGTGGCGTTTTTTTTTTTAAAGTGCCTCTTCCCCTCTATCTTAGAGCCAGCAGAAAAATGCTCCCCCCGCTGGAAAGATGAGGCCATTCAAAATGGTAATATTTATCCTCCCTCTCAGCACTGCTTTTCCTACTCTCTATCAGTCTGGGTGAGCTTTGGAGCACTTGTGATGAATGTAGAGCTTTGCACTGAAAATGGAGGAGCTGCTTCAGATTTTAACCTTCTTCATTTTGCTTTAATGTTGTGAAAGGCCTTGAATGTGATTGATTCTGTTCAGATCTGATAACTTGGGTTGGAGAAATTAAGGGAGAAAGAAATATTTTTCCTTTTCTTGAAAAATCCTTCCTGGTGAATGTTTTACTGAAATCTAATTTAAATACTCTTTTTGTGGAGCTATATGGCAGAATCATGTCATCTTTTAATTTCTTTGTATTCATTTTACCTAAGCTAGATTTACCTTAACTAATCAAGCTGTGGTTAAGCTAATTTGGTTGTGCAGGTTGGTAAAATAATATAAAGACCTGCAAATAAAGTCAAAATACTAAAATGTCATATTTGTTGAAACATTCACTATATCCTAACAGTTGTCCCTGAGTCAGATAATCTGCTGGCTCCTCCTAGTGCTCCTAATAGCATTTGCAAGAATCCACCGGGCCTTAAAGAAAACAACTAATCAGAGGCAAGAAACATCTCAAGTCTCATTCCCAGGGCATCAAATAGAGATGCTTTGGGACTCAATCAACTATCATCAACTATCTTAAAGCTTCCAACCCAAAGCATTTTTCTATCTTTCTTTCCTCTGATTGATTGTTTTCTTTCAGGCCCAGGGGATTTTTTAAAAATGCTATTAGGAGCGCTAGAGTGAGCCAGATGATTCTGATTTTTTTCACAGATTATTTGTCACATATACACTGTCAGGACACACTGAAAGTTTTAGCAAATATGACCAAAAGTTATTTTTCTAGAAGTTAGGTACTGCAGCTTTACTTCCAATTTTAAAGCACTGTCCAAAACAAATCTCCACTATAGTTATTATTTAATAAGTTGTATATGAATAGACTTAAAATAGATAATAGAAAATAGATAGTAAAATTAAGGACTTTTGTATTATTAGAAATAAAAACATTAGCACCTTACTAACTAAAGTAAGTCAAAGCCTGAAACAAATCGTGTGTGGAACTTTATTTTATGGATCTGTAAGTTCCTAATGCACTTTTTCCTGGAAAGGACTGTATGTAATTTGGCACTAATTATACATAAAACAGAAATTAGTTGGTTCACTTTGAATGAATTAATTTCAATTAAATACCAATATAGAGTAGGAGTCAGTGCAAAACAGTCAGCTCAACGTGCAAAAATGTCAAATCTGCCTACAGGCAAGCACACAGTTCAACACTTATGAAGAATAAAGTCCAACAATGAATGAATAATGAATTAAAATGTAATTACGGTTGTTCTCTAGAAATACAAAAGACTAAAGTAACTTCATAACAGTCTCAGAACTGTATCTGGTTTCTTTATAACTAGTAAGAATTCCATTTCATTTAATGTTTATTTGATAGGGACAGATACCTTTTACATAAAAAATTGCTTTACAGTTATCCAATCCATTTCTAGCTGTAGCTAATTTCTAATGCCCTTTCCTAAAAGGGCCTTTAAAATAACAGACATAAAATTATTAATTATCCACTTATTTGATCACTTAGTTCTTTCCAGGATAGGAAATTATTAGGACATTTTAACAAAATACAGGATTTATAGAATAAAGCTGAAAATTCCCCCAGATTTCTGTTAATGTCATAGTTGTTAACGCAATAATAAGTTAATAATAACTGCAACACGGTTTAGTCTACAGGAACAAGGACAAATTATCTTTTGATATTTTTTTCAATAAAATAATGAGATCACTGACACAATAGCAAAAGAAACATTTGATCAATGGGAAGACAAATAAGTTCTGGTGGAAAAAGCAACACAGAACAGCCTCACATCACTTCCCTTTAATTGCTGACTATTACTAACTCACTCATTTGCTTTGTATGACTCAATTAATCAACTGACTCATCACTAATAGTCCTACAGAGCTCTTTACTGTAGGGCAGTAAGGCCAGTGTCAAACAGAGACATTTGAAATGAAATGCACACACACACACACACAGTCTCTCAGACAAAGCCTCCATTAAGCCTGGCAGCTGTTTTTCACTCTCCATTGATCATTGGTGCATTCAAGGACACTTCATTCAGTGTTGTTACAGCTTCACATGACCTTCCCATAGACGCCTGGGATGCTGTGAATAGAGTAGACTCATTTCTGGTCCTCTCTGATGCCTGTTGATATGAAAAGGTGACCATTTTCAAATGGTCTCAATACAGTTTAAATTGCCTCAATTCACGTGTTACAGTTCACATTTGTTGAGTTTAGAGGGTTCTGAGAGGGTTTTATTTATATATAGCTCGAAGGCACTCTCCAAGTTGATACTATACGTTAGCAGTCAAAAACACTGACTTAAATGTGACTTTGATTAAAATTGCACAGTCCTCCAAAGGGAATAGCATACATAGTAGTAATAATAATAATAGGTAATAGCCACTGGTCTTCAACATCACTGCAGTGAGTCAAACAGTGTGGGCCTAATGTCTTTTACCTGGATATTGAGGAAGTTTCAATATAATAAGTGTTGAGTTTCTCATTGCTGTTTCTGCTAATTACTCTGGGTTCTTCTTTTTATCTGAAACAACACATAGCAACATAGCGAGCCTGTTCACATCTTTAACTAGGAAAGAGCTAACAGACAAAGTAGCAATAAAACAATAGCAATATATTTCAACAATAACACTCAATAGCAAAAGGAAAATTAAAATGTTTTAGCCTCGGTCAGAACCACGGTTAACTTTCTCCTTTCCTGTACTCAGATATGCTATGTGCTATGTTCGGCTATGTTAAAAAGACAACAAAATTCTGAAGATGGTTAAAAGAGAAGAGCTACATAGGCTATATATTCAGTTAATGTTTGCAAAACACTAGCTAACTAGCTTGCTAATCTACGTCAATTGTTAGCTTGCTCATAAACTGGCGTTTAGCTACATAGCAAAACATTAGCTAACGAGCTAGCTAATCTACGTCAATTGTTAGCTTGCTCATAAACTGGCGTTTAGCTACATAGCAAAACATTAGCTAACTAGCTAGCTAATCGCTGTTAATCATTAACTAGCTAGTTAAAAATACTGCAGTAGGAATGTCAGAAATAAAACTATTATAAAGTCAATAAATCACAGAAAATATTAATAATTAGCTGTTTTGAAATTGTCTTAAAAAAAAGAAGTATGTTAGGAGTATGGTCTATAAAGATAAATGAGACACTGTGAATGCCTTATTTAGCACTTTAAACTCCTTTTCTCAGCTTCTCTCTAAATTATATATACATGAAGTTGTGTTACTGTACTGTAAATAAAACATGCTCACAGATGAATAGAGTCCAGAGGGTCAGACAGACTTATTAGGGATGAGCAAGTAGCTAGTAGTATAGAATATTGATAGTTTCACTTAAAAGCAAACCATCCAAATCCATTGGTAATGGAGCGTGCCATGGGTGAATCCTTGAAACACGTCCTCAGTCATGACCTACATGTGTTACATACTGTAACAGGCGATGGAGATGTACTCTGCAACAATACTGTATGACAAAACATGAACTTTAATATTACCTGTGTGCCTTGATGCATACAGTGGTTAAATTCAGCCTTGTAACAGGTCATTAAAAATTGTCTATAATTATCGATATTGACTGAAATGACAGCCAGGTTAAGAAAAAGTCTCAGCAGCTTAGTGTGCAGCAGCACAGGTGGATATGGAGTCAATATGGCTGATGTCTGAGGCTAATGCAGCCAGCTGTACAGTGAATGTACAGCCAAAACAAAGGAGAGTGCACTTGTAGCCTGTTGCGGTTTTGTACATTGAGTTCCAATTCAAGTAAAATGAGCACAAACCACAACACCCTCTGCCAAGAATAAAGAGATGTGCAGCAATAAACCTTTCTTCATTCCCTAGCTGCACCTATAATATAATAAAGTGGGTCTAGTGATGTTAGCATGGCTTGCAAATATATGTTGGTGTTAACTGATGGTGTGATCAGGTCTTTGAATTAGTGACTATTGTTGAAGCACATTGTATCTTTATTGGAATGGACTGCAGTGCATAAATGCGGCTCCCCTGCCTGAATGCTTGCTGTTCAGTGTTTAAGGAGCAGCTGTTATCTGTCTCTAGATGACATCATCTCCACAGTCTGTCTCTCAGCTGTTCAGCTAAAGACCACACTCACTCAGATTCTCATATTCAAATTGAGCTATGTGATGTTAGACCACGGAGGTCGTGCTGTGCTGTCCTTCTTTGCACCGTGCCGTGAATTTATTACTGTTGTGTTCAAACAGAAACAGAGTGGTTTGGTCTGCTTTGTCTTGGTGTTTATGCTGGAATTGAATTGCACACCTCAGGAGAAATCTCGTTCCATAACGCTTGCCTCCAGAAATCTCTGCCGTGATGATTCACTCATTACATCTCTATCTCAGCAGCGGCTGTCTACATACTTCCTAATGAGGTCAGTGAGGGGAACAAAAGCAGCTCTGATGAAGTGTTTCTGACAGTCACCACAGTTACCTGAAAAAGGATAAGTCTGTAGTTATATTAAAAAGTTACCAGCTGCAAATACAAATACTACACAACAAATATTACAGGACATATTCTGTTTCACTGCAAAACTGATATTTTGATATATCATTGACGAAACATCAAGAAAGTATTTCTGCTTACTAAAAAATGGAACTTATTACATTTTCTCCAAGTAAAACAGCAAGCAGCATGTTTTCCGTGTCCTTCATTCAGTGTGTATGTTAGGAGAACATTTCAAAGGTGTGAGCTCAAAGCTTGTAAATACAGGAATTCTGGAAAACTTAAGTAAGTGGAGGTAAACTGAAGGGTTCAAAAATACTGCAATTGTGGCTCCAAATAGGAACTATTAGGAAAAGAGAAGCATGGACCAGGACAACCCCTTTTCCACCAAATTTCAAGAACCGGTTCCATTCAGGATTCAACAACAGTCAACAGTCAACAATAAATAATCTTATTATTAGGAATAAACCTGCCCCCTGTCCATAATAGGGTCGGCCTACGCAAATACGCTTTAACGTTGGTGGTACTTGAAGTGCCTGATATTTTCTGAGGTGGTACTCGGTGTATAAAGTTTGAAAGACACTGATTTAGACCGTATGCTTCCACTGTTTTCAGAGCAAAGATCCAGTAGGCTTTCCTCATTCACAATTACTTTACCGTGTTTTCTACAATCACGTGAGGAATAACCCTCCGTATACGAGATTCGGCTGATCCTTGGGTCTTCTTTCAACCCTATCCCCAGACAGAACCTCAAGTGTCAATCTTTATAAATTCTCACTTTGTACAGTATCTGTACATTGCAACTACTGTATGGTCAATTTCTGGGAATTATTGTGGTTAGGGCAAACTGATTAGGGTTGGGCAACTGGGTTAAGGTTAGGCAAAGATTCTGATTATGGTTGGGCAACTGGGTTAAGGTTAGGCAAAGATTCTGATTATGGTTGTTTTATTTGTTGGAATTGCCACAGTATCAATGAGACCAAGGTTGCCATGTAAGAAGCTTTTACAATACCTTACTCCTCTACAGTGACCTTGAGCCACACTTAAACCTACGTTACCTGACCATGGCTGGCTAAAGCCTTCCATGGGGCGGGCAGGTTTCGCATTGCCTCGTCACTTGTACTTGGACTTGACATGCACAGTCTGAATTGCATTTGTAATGCCCACTTAGGTTAGAGAATGAGGCCAACGGCAAATTACTACAAGTATCCTGTGAATACGGCTAAATTCTTTTGCAAGCACTCAGTGAATGTGTACAGTTCTACCAAGATGAAGGGCAAAGCATCCTTTTGGAGTTTTGTAGGATAAACATTTCAAAATGAATGCAGTTAAAAAGAAGAGCAGTATCTAAAATAGATTACTGCACTTCCTGGGTAATCCTCTCATACTTCAACCTTTGGCGATGGGAGCCTTCTGTTGTTCCCCTGAGCTTACCCTGACCTTTTAAGGGGAAAGGTTCACCAACTAATGTGTCTTCTTCAGGTAACGCAGAGTAGCCGGGGACATCTGGCTCAGAGCATCATGTCAATTGAGGGCCCGGGGTAAAAGAGATTCCTCACATCCAAAAATTGTTCCTGACCGGCTTTGAACCCCCAAAGCCTAAAGTAATCAATCAGGGAGGGAATATATCTGTGCAAAAGCCCGCTGCTGGGCCACTGTGGTGAGGTGCCGTGGACAGAGAAACTATGTTCCTGTCTGCAAGGAAAGGTTACTGTAAAGTAGAGCCACGAGGGAAAAAGGTTGTTATCTCAAACAGAAAGGCCTTTTTGTTTACCTCAGCTGCTGAGACGAGATGTTAGCACTCCGTGGAGTACTTCTACTGACTCAGCATAACTTCACACAGGAAGTGTGAAGTATTCTTCCAGAAGTATTCCAACAGGTTTTTATTAGAGAAAGGTTAAAGAGAAAAAAATGCTACTGATAGAAAAGATAATTGGGGTAAGTAGAGAAACATTTCAATTGTCTAAAATCATTGTTGATTATTTAGAAACGACTAAAATGTATGTTTTTATGTACTAATAGTGATGCATTGTGGTTACAAAGTCCTTGAAAAAACCTGAAAATTATAAATATGGTAGTCTTATACACTGTAAAACTAACAAAATTTGTAAGTTAAAGAACATTCTTTACATGCTTTTGTAATTTTATGTGACACTGACTTATTTTTGTAATTCTTATTTGTGAAGTGAAAACAAAATACCTAGTAATAAGTACTTAATCAGGAATGTTTCTGTAACTTACAAAACTAAATTAGTGTCACTGAAAGTTACTAGTAAAAGCGGCTTCATCAAGAATCTTAATAAACTTAAGATTTTCGATTTTATCTGTAATCTGTTAGTTAGTGCGTTAAAATAACTTATCACATTAGTGTATTCATGTTAAATGTTCAGTCTTTCCCATAATATTAAAAGAAATGCAACGTTATCTGCAAATGTATTTAATGTTAGCTGTGAACCAGCTTTCAGAGGAAAATATTAAATCATTAAAATCCATCAATCAGATAAGTGTAGTTATACATTTTTAAATGTTTTAATTAATAATTCCTCGTCAAATACCTTAATTTTTAAGAAAATAAATGTTTTAATATAAGTAATGAATATATGTGTATATGTAATTATATTTCTATATATATGTACTGGAAGAGCAAACATTCATTAATCATAAGAGTTTTTTTTAACTGCACATGCTAACCCTAACTATAGATTTATAGTTGACTGAAAAAGATTTAGAAAGAAATTCTACAATTGCTTTAATTGTGATAAATAAAAAAAAAAGATAGGCTATGTCACAAGCTCAGGTAGAGATCATTAAAAAAATAAAACCTCACAGGGCGTTAATACGGCACGCTCAGACAACAGATTGTTTCGGTATCGTCAGGTGTTAAACTGTCTGATGGACGCTTAACCGTTTGTCGAGAGTCTTTGAAGAAACTCCAAACAAGATTAGTCGAGGCGAGGACATCACCTCATCAAAAAGTTAAACTGGTATCAAGCCCTCTTTGCAAGCAGATTGTCCTCGCAGGGCGTGCCTCTGAGCAGCTGCTGCATGTTGATCACATCTACTTGTCACACACTCACACTTATTACATTAATGGAGTCGGTAATCCCCCTGTAAACCTTTTGAATTTGGCCAGATTATATCAATTAAACATTGATCATTCATTCTCCAGATTGTACATTTTTGTTCAAAGATACAATACATGTGTGTCTGTGTTCATTTGTGATATTTAAAATACAGTTACTGCTGGTGGGAACAGGGATTCCAGATCTGATTGCTTATTCAAAAAAAGTAGAAGAAATGTTCAGTTGAAATGTCATAATATGGTCATTATTGCACCAGGTTTAAAAGAAAAGCTTCAATAAGTGAAACAATTCAATGTATCACTCAATAATAACTTCATCCTAGATATAGTGCTAGTTAAATTATTGTTTGAAAACCATATGTTTTGGCATTTGTGGGTAAATCTTAAGTAATATATAGAATAATTCAGAATCTAATGAATTGTTTTTATATTCTGAAAAATTGCACAGCTACCAGCCAATTTAAACTTCCTCATTGCACACTAGTGTTTTTAGCAAAGCTTCAAGAGCCACCCTGCAAATAACTATAAATATCTATAGAATACACAATATGCAGAATATCAAAAAATACAACACAAAATATAATAAAATAGAAATATGAAATATAAATATGTGATATGACAGATAAAAATGTATACTGTGTCTTGAATCAACATAAGAGGCAGTGTATCTGTTGGTTCTTTGCAGTTCTTTTCATTTTGAACAAAAAATGAAATTTAAATGCAAGGTAGGGTTAAATGGGATCACTTTTTTCATTTCATTTCTAACACAAAAAAAAACTAAAAGTCAAATCTTTTTTTAATTTCCCTCACCCCCTTTTTGACCCTGAAAAACTGCTTTTATTTGAACTTGAATTCTTGTATTCAGAAATGAAAATAACTTGTTTTTTGCCTTCTAATGCCGGTTTCTGAGAATAAAATCAAATGACCAAAAGATACACTGACCTATAATGAGCCACATACAGCCATTTACGGCCAGCAGTGTGTATCTGTGGTTAACAATATCGAGGCTTTTACTCGTTGACCTTTCCATCGCACCCGTCTGTAATGAAGTACTAATCAAGTTGGAGAGCCTGCCAACGAATACGTCCAAATAAACAACAATATTGGACTTTAGGTCTTTCGTGGAACTGTAAGACTCTCAGCGATCCCAGAGCGACAAACTTCAGCTCAACGGGAAAAGCTGTTAATACTCTGAGGAAGCACGGATTGTGTTACAGACAGAAACACTGTGCGAGTGTGCTAATGCAAAACAAAGTATGTTGTGTACTGAGGCTCGCAAGGTCAATACAAGTTCACTACAATTACAAAAAGCAATGTAACATAAAACATAAAAAGACATTTAAATACAATTAAAAAGAGTTAAATATAAAATATGATAAAAACAGGAGAGTCAAAGGTACAGTGCGCTCCAGGATGTTGATCCAAAGCCTCGGATTTTATTAAATAAAAGGGAGCAGCAAACAGAAAAGTCTTCAGTCCTGATTTAAAGAACTGCGAGTTGCAGCAGACCTGTAGTTTTGTGGGGAGTTTGTTCCAGATATGTGCTGCATACATACTGAGAGCTGCAGTTTATAATTCATCTTTTGATACATCGTTTGTATCTTTATGGTAAGTCCATTAGGACACCAACTTTTTCTAAAAGACAGTGATTCAGTGCAGCATATACACTGTCAAACTAAGAAAATCCATTAACTAAAGCATCTTTGACATTCTTATCCTCAGACTATCATTAAATAGTACAGACCTAAACCACAGACAAACACTATAGTATAAATATAGTATATATATAGTATCTAAATACATACTGTATATTACTGAAAAATCTAAATAAATTTGAATTAAACAGTCTCTTACCTTCTTTTCCAGGCTTTTGAGACTAACTTAAATACATAGTAACTAAAAATCTATTTCAGTTTTTGCTCATCAGTAAACCAGAATATTTCAGGCTTTTGTTGATTGAAGGAACATTAACTCTCTTAAATCATCATAATTTGTGCACTACAAAATAAGTTTTCCACAGTTTTACAGATCTAAATATTTAAAACCTGACTAAATGAAATTATTATGACTTGACATTACAGCTATTAAAGGAGAGAATTTCTATTTGCTGTGATGAGGGATTTTTTTTATCATGGTATTTATGTATTTATATATCATTTATTAAGTCATCAGTAGGAACCAAAGACCAACAAGCTTTTTCAACAAAATGTCATGTTTGATATCGTAAATCATATTATGACTGGTCAGTCTTGATTTGCCTAGCATAGGCCAGTTATTCATTCTGCATGCACAAATCCAAAATGAAACAGGTGGTAATGCGCACTTTGATGCATCCAAATAAAAACAATGATGAGGTATTTTACATGAGCTCAAATTGTATAGTCTATTTGAAATCGGAATTTCTGATCGCTCTGAAGTTGCTTTTCATTTGTTTGAAATTAAATGTTACTTTTTAACTAACCAGGTATATTACATTGTAATGTTGATATTCACCTTCGGTCACCCTGCGCTCTAAATATTGGCATTGGCTATTAAAAAACCAATATGGCTCAACTACTAAAACTGAATGAGAACATAGTATTTTAACAGTACTTTGGAAAAGCAGGCGAAAGGCAGCGCAGTCTGTAAAAAACACAGTGTGACTTTAGACTCGTTGACTACACCCTGAAGCTTCGTTACGTTTCAGCAGGACTGTCAGGCCCATGTCGGCCTATTTGAGCAGGGTGTGCGTTCTCCGCAGAACGCAGATGCATTGCTGTCATGCAGATCATCTCGTGCTCCACAACTAATGAGATTAAAACGCCAGCACTCCACAGTCAGACTTGTCACTTCAACATAAGTCAGAGGACGTGTTTAAATTGCTTTAGGTGTCATATTATATCTGGACACATAAGCAGCACAGGATTAGGGGATTATCGGCACCCATGCTGAAAATGAACTAAATAGGCAGGTACATATTTTTACATTCTGTTATATTTTATTATTTGTTTATCTCCGTATCACCATAGGGACAAAGCAGAAGATAATATTCCCATGCGTCCCGGAAAACCTTGACATCTTGATGGTAGTTTTCCATTCATGGAAACACCTGGAAGTTGATTAAAATGACCAAATATCCTGGAAATAATCTAAATTGTCCTAGAAACTCTTTTCATTTAGCCCCTCACTCAGCTCACCTACATAAACCTGGCTGCGTATTTTATTTGAAACTCTACTCTTGGTAGGATACTGTATCAGACACTTCAAAGCTACATGCATACAGCCTAATGATGATCACATTTCTTGTTGCTGTGATAAATACATGCACAGTGATGTTAATTGTATGTGTAATGAACACTTTAACTTCCTAGAAGATTACTTTTAATATAATTTTCTACTTGATTTGAACTTTGTTACTTATGGGCTGTGGCCAAATTAATGTAGTCAATTTGCCCGAAGCACAGTTTAATGTGTCATTTTTGGAAAGGTCCTGGAAAACGACTTGTGAAAAGTGGGAACCCTGTTGTTTAAATTTTTCTAAATTGTAGGAAGCCTTTACGAGTCACATGCAGTCTAACTTATTTGATGCTGGTCTTAAATTCTGAGGGTCATGTGGAAATACAGTACAGTAACATACAGATTCATTCTTAATTTATAATGAGGGCAAACCCAGAATTGGGGTACTCCATATAATCACATTTCTCTGAGTAACGAGAGATTTCAAATAAGACTTAAATGGGGAAAATTCTTTTCCACAGCAAAGCATACAGTGAAAACAGAGAACGACAGACGGCGGTAAAAAGTTCAGACCAGCTCAACGAGGCCTCTTATTTAAGGCGGCTATGGCTGCAGGGGAGTAGACATGCCCCAAAGCGAGCCATTCTGCACCTCAGGGCTCTGTACCTGCGGCTGTGTGAAGTCTTGTGCTGTTGAGGCAATGCAATGCATGCAATGGCCTTATCAATTCCCTCTGCGAGGTTGTGTGGGGAGAGCAGGGGCGAAACACATTCATTTACATACATTTAAAAAAAAAAAAAGGTGTTAAAAAAGGGAATTGTAATGATCCCTCATGGCCACATTTAGACTCAGTGACAGGGTTAAGTTCAATGATAAAGAATTTATGTATTTCGAAATCAAACAATTTATTAATTTCTAATGCCACCTTTAGTTATTTCTATTCAGTGCTTTACTAATGTGCCACAATAATGTTTCTAAGTTTGAATATCTTCATTTGGGGGCTTTTCCAAGCAAGTATTAATGTATGAGATTGTTTATGATATATATATATTTCTGCTACCCCTTAAAGTCTCCCTGCCACCCTCTGGACACCCTATCAATATTTCTCTAGATCCGTCCCTGGTGGACATAGCATACAGCCTATTATACAGCCATGTTGGTTTATGCGTGTGAGTTTGGTCTGATTAGTAACACATAATGTGTTACAGAAGCAGGTGGAATGGTACAATACTAATAGCTTGATGGCTAACAAATATACTTTATGTGTACAAAATCAATTTCAATTGTTTTGTAAATCATGTGGAAACAGTGTTTTAATGACACTTTTTAGAAAACTGTGATAGTGCTGAAAGTTAAAACATGAAAAAGCTTAGTGACATTCATATTCAGTCACCTGCTGTGGACTCTGGCACCAAACTCTGGGCTTGCTTTGGCGTGTTCTAAAGTTTTATAAGAAAACCAGTGTAATGGGGAACAGTGATTCAAATTGTGACATTGAAGAGCTGAGTATTTGTAAGTCGTATTAAACAGAAAACTAAATTGTTTCATTCGGTCAGTCTTCAAAATAGATCAGCTTCTGTGGTCCAGAGTCTGTATGAACCCTGATGATCTGTATTTCTTCATAATCCTGCACAACAACTGTATTGATCGTGCCTTTTCCCAAAGACGTGATGGTGAGCATGCAGACTGGCTCCGATTCAGAGAGTTCATATAAGTATAAGCAGCAGGGATTTTAAAGCCAAAACTGCACGTATCTTTACTCAGACTTCACCATGTGTTCACACATTCACATGTTTGTGGCCCACCTCTATGATCCATTAACCGGCAAGATGTTCAGTGCGTCTGTATTTGGTCATCTTAAGAAGATCAGAGGCATCTAGGTGATTAAATCTTCCCCAAAATGTCTCTAAAAGAAGCTTCAAAGAAACACAGTCTACATTGTGATTGTGATGTATCTTTCCCAAAATGCAAAATGAACTGCAGTTAGTTAGATAAACTTTACAAAGGACCACAAATACTTTGATGAGTGGTTCAAAAAATCAAATTTTTCCATTAAGACTTGTCTGCTAATGATCTAATTCAGACATCAAACAACACTGGGTTTTCTTAGCAGACAGGATCAGATGAGACTTATATCTGTAATAGTTTTAGGGCAGAATTACATCTAGGTGTATGATCAGTTCTTCCTCTATAATCAGTTTGGAGCTCTCTCCATGCTGCTGGAAAATAAATTAAATTTAACGTAATAAGCTCTAATATCTGGGTAGAACACCTGAGTATTCTGGGTTCACAGGCTCAGCTGTTAATTGTCACCAATATGATTCAATGTATTTCTTGGTCATCCTGTATGCTTTGTACAAGTAAAGGCATAACCCTCAGTGCATTTGTTATCTCTCTGGTATAATGTGTTTTAACACTGAGATCCAGTTTAATTGGTTGGTAATTGAAAGGGAACTTTAATGAACCAGTGGCATCTTTGACAAATGTCTTAAGCATGAGTGCAGATGCTAAATCAGGCTTTGTGTGTATATATACAGTAAAATTATTTTACTATTGCACTTATTATGATTTGTTTCTAAGCTGAAGCACTTATAATAAAATCAATAGAAAAAAAGATGTTTAAAATATCAGAGAAAGCACTAGTACAAATGAAAAGTGACAGAAAACACATAAATAAATCAAATTGATGACTTTTTAAAGATTGTTTTGGGGGCTTTTTATGCCTTTATTTGATAGGACAGGTGGAGATACACAGGAAAGGGGGAAGAGAGAGAGAGGGGGGACAACATGCAGCAAAGGGCTGCAGGTTGGAATCAAACCTGGGCTACAATCAGAAGCTGATGCTTTAGGGTTTGTTTTTACTGAGTGACAACAGGTTGTTCTGTATGATGAAACGGTGTTACATTATTAAAGAAAGCATAAAGAATCCCAACATCCTCGCCATAAGGCTTATCCCATCTTTATTGAACAGGAAGCCTAATCAATATGGCTGAGTATAGCTGTGTGGAGGATAATAGGTGTATTATCTGACACGGATCATGCAATGTGTCGCTCAGCGTGTCGCTCGCGTGTCTCACATTGTGGGGAAACAGTATTGATTTTGAGAACAGCCGTTTGTATGTTAGACGGAAAAGTTTCCCAAAGAAAATAGCTGTATTTTGTAAGAATTCAGTGTAAAAAGTAGGAAATGTGGTTAATATAAAAAAATAAAAACAGTTTTAAAATATGCTTCAATATATTTTTAGAATAAAAAAGACTTATTTATTTTTCTATCTTATTTTCTTAAATAAAAGTAAAATTTCAATGAATTACTAACTAAATATAGTTTATTCTCTGGATTTCATTTGCCCAGTAATCTGTTTTTTATTTTGTATATTGTTCTTTTTAAAAACTGTAATTCCCACTGTGCTCGGTCACAAATAAATACAGTGAATACACATTACAGTCTTAATGGTGAGAAGTCAGGGTTATGGTTGTGTAAAGCACAAAACCCTTCTTAAGATCTTCTGTGTTAGAACATTCACTAAATAGTTGGCAGGAATAATGATATGTCACTGACCTTTGTGAGCTTGTTCTGATTCTATTTAAAATACCCACAGGATAAGCAAAGGGGTTAATGCACAGAGGTAAAAGGTTCAGGGGTTTAGGAAAGGTATCAGGGGCAAGAGAGCTACCAATTCTTACATGATATGAGGACCGGATCATCAAAAGAGGCAGTTAAAGTTTTGTTCCTGGAGCTTTTATGTGCTGTCTTTGGAACAATTTTCCGCTCTGTGGATGTTATGAGACGGTATTTACTGTAGGTGCAACACGCAGAGGTCTTAATCTGTGACATCGCCACTGTCTGTGGAACAACAAGGATTTGTGGAGTGTAAGATTAGAGCTCTACGTCGTCATAAATCTCTGCTTCCCAATTCGACCGGGTGGTGGCGGGTGGGGCGGTGGCTAGGTGTAGTCTGAGGTCTGTAGAGTTTGTGGATGAAACGTTTGTGCGTCTATGTGGGGTCAACCTCCTATGAAGTTTTTTCATACCTCGGTCACATTCACATGGCTTGATGCTCTCTCTTAGACCTGATTTTTATTTTTAAACTCGCTTTTTCTTTTTTGAGATAGTTTCGACGCAGAACTTTTTATGGTGCTCTGCTGTGGTGCTTTCCATGATGAACTACTGCATACCAGACATGTATGAGATGCCTCACGCCGGGGTGGGAGGCTACGGGATGCAGGGCGGTGGGGAACACTGCATGTACCCAGGTGAGGGGCCCGGGTACGGACACTGTGAACCCCAGCCGCTGCACCATCCGCCCTGCATGGAGCAGGCTTGGCCACCCAGCCAGCATTACTCCTGCTCGTACGCCGGCAGCCCTCCGGTTTTTAAGAGTGAGTTTTGCGGCATGGAGATCCCTCTTAGTCATTTCCACCATCAGCCTGAATATTTCCCCGAGATCAAACCGGACTTCTCACACCTGCAGTGGGTGCAGGAGGCGCACAAGAAAGGTATGAAGCCTGGATGGTGGTTGTTTGCATCTTCATGGTTTATAGGTGGTTAGAATTGCTGACCGATGATATTGTTTGTGCTTTTGTGGTTGTCTCTTTGTATTGTGTGCAAAGTTTTTTTAATTTTTGGGAGTTGGTGACGACTCCTCTTTGATCAATGAATCAATGATGTCTGGGATTTTCGAATTAAGTCCAATAAGCGTAAATCCGAGACTTAAGGCGTCATGCAGTGACATGCAGACTTGGTGCATCTGATGCTCAGTGTTCGACTGAGGCGGGCGGGGGTTCCGTATTGATTGATGGTGAGGCAACAGAAGGCTGACGCAAGATGAATCAGTGCTTTCTTAACAAGCCCCAAAAAAGGTATTGATCAGTTTGTTAACCTCCAGTCCTCGAGTCTGCCACAGGTCAAAGCGCTGAACTCATTAAGCCGAAGCCCAAAATTGGGCCAGGAGTTAAGTCAGTGAGTTGACTAGACACAACGGTGCTGTCTGTGGAAGTCGGTGCTAATCAAATATTAGCAGGCAGCCTAATTTTTGATTAGCCTACTTTTAAATCCACCACCAGGCCGTACCTAGATGCTACAAATGGAACAGTAGATGTGTGATGTGTGTTGAATATCCTCACTTTGAGCTTCACTTGTTTATGCAATTTAATTTTTTTCCTACATGAAAAGAAAAAAGACAACTTAATACATTTTTTAAATAAAACATAAAAATACAAAAATTTTATATTATTATTAAAATCAACTCTTAATTTAACAGTTCATTTTAGGTCAACATCAACTAAAATCCAGCTGGAAACATGTAAAACAATCAAATCTACTAATAATCTAATATTTGTTCTTCTCACCAGGGTACATTCCAAGTTACCTGGACAAGGATGAGCTATGTGTAGTGTGCGGGGACAAAGCCACAGGCTATCATTATCGCTGCATTACCTGCGAAGGTTGCAAGGTAAAACAAGGGAGTCCTACTGCAGTTAATAGGCCTTTTTCACATCAGTCACTTTGACACAGAATAGTAGGGTGAACACATGCATTACCAATGACACTACTTTAGTGCGAAAGATCCTTCAGTTAGCCAACAGCAGCAACCCTGACTCTGTTTGACCTGAATTGGAACAGAACCTTAATTAGTATCATTGGTAACACTTTACCCTGCTATTTCATGTCAGAATGGCCGCTGTGAGGTCTATTCGGTGTATTTTCTCAAGGCATTTCTGAGCGCATTGTCGTCCGCTCTCCAGGGTTTCTTCAGGCGGACAATCCAGAAGAACCTCAACCCAACCTACGCTTGTAAGTACGAGGGGAAATGCGTCATAGACAAAGTGACCAGGAACCAGTGCCAGGAATGTCGCTTCAAGAAGTGCATCGCGGTGGGAATGGCAACTGACTGTGAGTATTGCAAGCCCAGAGGCTCATCCAAGCCTCTGCTGCTGTTTTTTTTTTTTTTTTTTTTTTTTTTGCTTTTTAATTTGGGGGGCTTTTTCCCTTTGAAAATAGACAGGAAAAGGGGGTAGAGAGAAAGGGGATGACATGCAGCAAAGGGCCACAGGTCAGACTCAGCTTTTGTGTGTCTGCTTCTTGACTTGGTTGCTGGTTTCTTTGTGTTCAGTGTATCAACCTGGTGAGCGTTGCAAGTGTGCAACCAGAGCGAGCACTTTCCCTCCTCCTCCTCCTCCTCCTCCTCGTTCCTGTCCACTCTCATTGTCTCCCTTTTTCTTCCCCCGCCCCCCTCCCTTCCCTCAGTGGTGTTGGACAACAGCAAGAGGCTGGCCAAGCGGAAGCTAATTGAGGAGAACCGGGAGCGCCGTCGGAAGGAGGAACTGCAGAAGACAGTGTGGGACCGACTGGAGCCCACCCAGGAGGAGTGGGACCTCATCCGTATGGTGACCGAGGCCCATATGGCCACGAACGCCCAGGGCAACCACTGGAAGCAGAAGCGGAAATTCCTGGTGAGACATCCTCCTCCCTCCCTCCCACCTCACCACAGCCTTCATTGTATTGATTACCCTGCCTCATCCACCTCAACCCCCCCCCCCCGGCCCACCCCTTCACAGACCCCCCCTCCCCTCCCTTACATATCGTGCCCCTGTCTCCTCTACCTCTACCTCCACCACAACCACTGTTCCACTGTTCCCTGTGTTAATATGTCCATGTGTTTTTTTGTATCTCCTTGTAGAGTGGGGAGAATTAGCTGGACGATGGAGAAAAGTGTGTTCCTCAACGCAGCAGCACTAATTTATAATGGAACATCTTATTCCTGTCTTTTTCTGTGTCTCAAGCAATGATCCTAATCACTAATACTAATAACTTGCTTTTTTTCGTGCTCTTTCATTTTTCTCTCTTTCTGTTTGTAGCTTTTGATTTCACACCTCACCCTTTTTTTGACTAATTTTGTTTTTTCTTTTCTGAAAAGTCTAATTGCTCTGTCCAGATTGAAAGTCCGTCTCAGCTGTTGACTTTATCTTGGGTTTCTATGGCACGATCGAAAACACTCATGCACTCACGTAAAACTGATTTGCTGTGTTGTTTTAACCGGTGTTAGGTAGAGAACAGTTTTTTATTGAAAGTTCTCATTTGTTGGTGAATTTGCAGCATATTAGTAGCATCATTTTGAGAGGAGCGAGAAAGTGACATTTGTTAAATTTTCGGGGAAAGTCAGTTTACATGCATCACTTAACACGAATATAGTGCTTCTTAGGTGCTTTCATCATGTTACCTTGTGGTATTTTATAAAAACTAATTGGAAGTTTTGATTGATTGAAGTGTCCGATCGTGGCCTTAGGGTCCGTTATTTAGAATACGCATTTCAGCGTCGTCGATAGTCGTCGGAGTGTTTCTGAGGACCTGTTTGAAGTCATGGTCCTGAGCCTGAATCTCACCATAGAAACCCATCTTCTGTCCTCACCTGTTTTCTATCTGCACACTCTTTCATCTGTCCTCAGTTTTAACTTGTTTTCTTTTTAGTTGCCTTGACACGGGTTCTTCATTGAAACTTCACGATTCCTGTTGATTATCCAACAGGTCGAGGAAGCTATGCTTCTTAATGAAATAACATGTAATTTATTCTATACTTCTGACCAGAGTGCAGCGGGGGTGAAGGAAACTAAGGTAAGACACAGCATATAGAAACTTTTCTAAAAACATATGTACTGCCTTTCAGCTTGTGTAGTTCCATTATCAATATCTGTGTTACTTTATGTCATGAATATATTAATTTACAGTCAGATACCTGCATAGCACATTTAACCTTCAAGTTCCTCCATTTTTGTATTCGACCATGAATAATACACTCATCTCCTTTTCAAAATATTAAGTTCTTAACTATAGAACGTTTAATTTTTGTGTTCAAACTCGGAGACTGTACAGACACCTTCTTTCTTTCTCGTTTCAGCCTGAGGATATTGGTCAAGCGTCCATGGTCAATGCACCTGAAGGAAACAAAGTGGATATAGAAGCCTTCAGTCAGTTTACAAAAATAATCACCCCTGCCATAACCCGAGTGGTGGACTTTGCCAAAAAACTGCCTATGTTTTGTGAGGTAAATTTATACTGAAAAAAAATGTATAGTTTTTTTTTGTTAAGTATTATTTTGGCTTTTTATTGCCTTTATCTGGTAGTGGCAGTGCCAGCTGAAGATAGACAGGAAAGGTGGTCAGAGAGAGGGGATGACACGCAGCAAAGGGCCGCAGGTCGGATTCAAACCCTGGGCCGCTGCAGCAAGGACTCAGCCTCGGTACATGGGTCGCCAGCTCTACCCACTGAGCTAACCGGGCGCCCCTATATTGATTTTTGCTCTAATCTTTATTTATTAAGAAGTTTGTTTATTTCATTATTTAAACCTTTAAAGAAGTATGTAATTACCAGTAACAACTTTAGGGAAAATATTCATTTTCACAGCAATAGAGTCAACTCTCAACTCAAAAAGTTAGCAGTGTCTGCTGCAGCTCCTTTATTAGCTTGATTTGAATGATTTTACTTGATTCAGGTATATTTATTATTTTACTAAATACTAGCAGCATTTCAGCTTGTTTAGCTGGAAATGTTTTATTCCACAGTTTGCTAATAATAACCATACTATTAGGTCGGCTAACTGTTAGTGTCACATTAAAACATTTGCACTCACATTAATGTACTGCTAATGCTAATGGTATTAGCTGTCAGACTAACTAAGAAACCGTTAGCTCAGTTGAACGGAGCAGCTTCTTTATGCTAGAGTGACTAAAAACATTTTTCCTTTCTGTACGATTTTTGGAAATGTTATTTCCCAATTTACTCATAATAAGTAATTAACCATATTATTAGGTCAGCTAACTCTTGAGCAAATAAAGCATTTGGACTCCTGTAATGTATTGCTAATGCAACTGTTCAATTAGCTGCCTGAGAAGTTAGTCAGCATAGCTTCTCTATGCTAGAGTTCACAATAGAAATGTACATTTTAGTAGATTTTAAATGTTCAAATGTTTTTTTCTTCTATCATTCCCTGATTGGAACAGTATTTGAGCCTGCATGCTATGGCTACATTAACCATATTCTTCTGCTAACGCTGCTTATCTCTTTCTCCTTCTAACCAGCTGCCTTGTGAAGACCAGATCATCCTGTTGAAAGGCTGCTGCATGGAGATCATGTCCCTGCGAGCTGCTGTTCGCTATGATCCCGAGAGTGAGACCCTCACGCTCAACGGCGAGATGGCGGTCACGCGGGGTCAGCTTAAGAACGGAGGCTTGGGCGTAGTCTCGGATGCCATCTTTGACCTCGGCGTGTCGCTTTCCTCCTTTAACTTGGATGACTCTGAGGTGGCTCTGCTACAGGCTGTCATCCTGCTTTCATCCGGTAAGCACCTGCTGTCTGGACCCACGTCACAAGAGGGTTTTTCTCTTATTTTTAACATGGTCTTACATTACTGCCGGCCATTTTCCGAATTTTGTTTAATTTCTTTCCAGATTCTAGGAGGACACGGATTTGACTAAACGCTAGCATTGACTTAAACACAACTTCCTAACAGACAGGAAGATTTTAGGGAAACAGTAAAAAATTATTTTTAGAGAGTAAAGTAATAGTTTATTATGGAATTGTACACAACAAACACAAATGCACCATAATTGTCCTGCTGTCTCAAAAGCAGTGTTATTTCTTTGTTTATGCTTTGTCTCCTGCACAGATTGTGTGTACAGTATTTTTCTGACATGAAATCCATAAGAAACTACAGGTCAATCAATGAATAGCCATAATCATTGTGAGGAGCTTTGTCCAGCTAGCTTGGTTTTGGCTCCAGCACCTTTTCTCTGTGTGACGCTCTGCATCTCATTGAAGATCAATACTGTTCTGCTGTGTGTTGTACATGTAGACGTGACATGGGGATAACCTGCCCATCTGTCTGGTCCTCTGTCAGACTTACAGTAGCCACTGGTGTTTAATCAATACAATTTTCAAGACCAATATTCTTGGATTGACAATTCAGAATATTGTGCAAAGGTTTAAAGAATCACAACTATTTGCAATAAATAATGAAGCTTCTGAAATTAAACCATTGAATGTCTGAATAATTATGTAATAATCAGTTTTGTGTTGGTTTAAACAGGTTACATTTAAAGCTTCGGTAGGTAATGTTTTGGTCATATTTGGTGACGTTTCACTATATCCTGACAATAATACATGAGAATCAGGTTCCTCTGGCTCCTCCTGGTGCTCCTAATGGCATTTGCAATAAAAACAACCAATCAGAGTGGTTCCGCGTTGGTTTTGTTTTGTAGTTACAGCATGATCAATACAATTATTTTTCAAAAAAACCCATCTAAAAGCAAAACTAAAAATGTAGCGTTAACTTCATTAATCCAACACCTGACAAAATCATATTTAAGGCTAAAATTCCGATTATTGAATGGTAGAGTTGTCAAGTCCTAACAACTGGCATCATATTCATGTCAACCACGATATATATCTTTCTAGTTATCAAACTACATGGTAAAGGTACATAATTATTCCTAATCCATTTAGTGAACTAATTAAGAACATAAATCAGATCATGCCACACATTTTTTTAATTGCTTAAGAAGAACTAAATAAATGCATACAGTCCCTGTGAGGGTCTATATATTAAAAGACAGTTAAATGTAGGTTTCAGGGCAATGTTGTACCAAAGTTGACACAAGAGCACATTGAGACTTGCTGCTGCTGTGAGAGAATCCAGTGATTGTAAACATTTATTACATTCATATGAAGTACAAGTGAGAATTCTGTAAAGTGCCCGGCTCAGAATAACCTGGAAAAGTCAGGGTTGTTCAGATTTATTACAATTTGGACCTATTTTTTTTTTTTTTATAGCTGTGGCCATCATTTCTACCACCTATAATTCAGAGTAATCACTGATGTCGGGGATCACAGAGACATCACTACAGCAGCAGAGTCAGACGATCAGACAGGTTGTAAACCATCTAGCCAGTTAATCCAAATCACTTTAGTTGGAGGTCAAATTTAAAGTGAGCGCACTTGAAATGTGGTTGATAATCCCACATGGCACAGGAAAACTGTGTTCACAACTAGAGTAAGTAGGGTACATAAAGCGGGAAGTCAGTCTTTTTCTCTGTCCAATACGTTTAATATTTTTATCTTATTTCCTTTTTTTTTTTACTTGTCTTTTTTGTGACTGCTTGTATCTTGCCATAGTTATCCATGTTGCAACCCGCAAACCAATTAACTTGTTTCATACAAAGTTATTATTATTGATGGGAATAATGGTCTAATAAGATCCAAGTTGTTAGAAACCAGAATTATCCCTGAACCTGGACAGAAATGTGTCTTAAAGTGTGGTGCTGATACCATCTGGGCCTTTGTTGATGCACTAGATCAGTGGTTCTCAAACTGTTTTCCGCTTAAGCACCCCTTGACCAACATAAAACAGTTTTTGTAGAAAAAAAAACGCTGAGATGCTACATCGCAAATGTTTAGAATCAATCACTATCTCACGCCAAACCAGTTTTTTGTCATCATTTAGTAAGAAACAAACCTTTTTTCAGAGGCTTACAGCACTTTTAAGCTGAAAATCCCTGTATATGGGTATTTACTAGTGTTGATTTATTCATGTCCAAATCTGGACATTTTAGTGTAAAGTATTTGAATTCTACATATTTTGCTATGAAAATGCATAGTGACGGCCCTCTACTGGTTGAAACCAGTCTATTGCAAATACATTTTGCTATCAGCTGATGTGGAGGCAGGTGACATATGTGCTGGCAGCTTTCGTCACCAACCAACCACTGCTTATATAAGACCAACATCTCCACTCTGCAGACTGTGGCCTGCTACGTAGCCGTAGTCTGAGACTCTACCACAGACACTGGAGAGTTAGCCTCTCTGAGCCGCTAGCTTAGCTAACGTTACAACACAGGTAACACATAGAAACTTTTACAAATGGACATGAGTGTGCTTCTAGTGACTGTAAAATTGCATTGACAATACAAATATTGATAATAAAATGTTGTTTATCAAACTTAACATGTATGATTGAACTTATGATTTATATTTTTGAACTCAATTTTTTTTCACTCACTGTTGTTTCCTCTCATACAGTGTACACATTTCTACTGTAGGCTCCTGCAGCACACCAATAACCAATAACATGGTTGATGTCCCTTTGTCAACAGATCGGTCGGGCCTGAGTAGCGTGGAGCGAATCGAACGCTGCCAAGAGGAGTTCCTGCTGGCCTTTGAACATTACATCAATTACCGTAAACACAAAGTGGCGCATTTCTGGCCCAAGCTGCTAATGAAGGTGACGGACCTGCGGATGATCGGCGCCTGCCACGCCAGCCGATTCCTCCACATGAAAGTGGAGTGTCCCACCGAGCTATTCCCTCCTCTCTTCCTGGAGGTCTTCGAGGACTGACCAATGGATTTTAATGTATGTGCGTGTGCGTGTGTGTGTGCGCGTGCATCTGTGTGTGTGTGTGTGTGTGTGTGTGTGTGTGTGTGCATCTGTGTGTGTGTGTGTGCATCTGTGTGCATCTGTGTGTGTGTGTGCGTGTGTATGCGTGTGTATATGTGTGCGTGTGCATACGTCAGCGCCTGGGAACCCTGGTGGTCTCAGGGGTGGAACCAGCAGAAGGCCCGTCACAATGAACTTTCTATTAGCACTACTGAGTGTCACTTCATTCCATATTTTAGGAGTAGCTCTCTGGTCTAGTTTTGGATGGAACCATTCCTTACTGTGCGGGTACATGTGAATAGCATTTTGTTCTTTTTTTTGGGTTTGTTCTGTTGTTGTTATTGTTGTGGATATAACCTCTCACCTCGGATTTTACTATAGTTTTTTTGTGTTGATGATTGTACAGTTGGCATAATGGTGATTTTATCAACACTTGTTCATTCATTAGAAACCATGCAATTGTTCCTTCCTATATTTTGAAAAACTCAAAATGGCTGCTCACCTGCTACACAAAAACGAGACATTGTTAGCGATCCGTTAGCCTTTCCACCCCACCCGCTGGACTTTATTGGACCCCTTTGTTGGTTGATATTACCTGTACATGTAGTCATCCATTTGGTGAGCGTCTGAACTGTTCAGTGCCTCACCATCATACTGTGACCTGACCCATTAACAGCAACACTCATTCTAATGGACAACAGCTCACAGGCCTTTGTAAGTCTCTGAGTAGCCACCCATCATAATGTTAAGTCACAATGCTGCGTTCCATAGATGTCGGAAAAATCTGAATTTTGCAACAGAGCGGCAGAATTCTGAGAACCTGGGCTAAATTTTGTGACATTAACTTTTCTGGGAAACCGATGACATCTACATGACAGCGTATACTGTTAACACTACACAGCAATACTGTTAAACTTATAATCCTCAAAACCCACAAGTAAATTTTTCAGTAAAGTATGAGCATAATTCTGCCCAATACTTACCTTTGTGGTGAACAGCTAAGCATGGGATTTTTGAAATGTGAAGGTACACCGACAGCTAATGTGCTAACTACCTAGCAAACATTGCTAAATATCATGGACAACATAGGCTGTACGACAGCATATTAGGGCTATTGCAGAAGTAAAAAAAAAAGAAAGGGGGATGATATTTTGAAAAATACACTCAGACATTCTGTACATTCATTTGGCAGAACTCACCAAGTCCGAAATATGCAAGAGAAATCTGTACTGTATGTTTTCTAGAACATCAAACCAAACTCCATTCAAAAATCTGGTAATTTAATCACAACTTAATTCCCATAGCATATCTCTCAATCCAAACTGTCCGAAATGTGTCACGCTGTGAAAATAAAAGAAGCATATGAAATATCAGGCAAACCCATTCTTAAATTTTGAAGGATTACTTCACGAATATTAACTATGCTGAATTGAGGAGCGGATGGATGAAAATAACGTATAAAAAAACGTAATTAACACACATTGTGAAGGCAACATTTTAGACTAAGTGATGAGCTTAAAGGTAAATGAAAAAGACATGTATTTGGAAAAATGTCTGAAGATTTGTAAATAAAACCATTTATTGATTTCTAATACCACCTTTAGTAATTTCTATTCAGCATTTCTGACATTTTATAAACGGATTAATCAAGAAAATAATCATCAGATTATTCGATAATGAAAATAATTGTTAGTTGCAGCCCTAAATAAGTGCATTTTTTATAACGCAGCACTTGGAATGGCAGTTCAGTATTTTAGGCTACAAATGTAGCTTCTTCCATGGCCCTAATCCTCTGTCATAGCTGCGTACATTTATTTGGGCGAACAAAATCTTGCTTTCAAAAAAACAACAATCAGGAATCACACAAAGCTTGTAACTCCAAGCTAACCGCCGGCCATTCATACTTCCAACATTCAAAAGGAACGCAGCAGTAGCATTAAAATGAGCGTGTTGATTATTTCCAGAGACTGGTCAGGACTAACTAAAGCACATAATGACACTGATGTCAGGAAAAGACAATCATATAGTACTCGTTTTTTTGTGTAACAATGCCACATGCTGTGCCAAAACCAAGTGAATGATGCCCTCCTTACCGAACCCCTGCTGGGCTTTCAGAGCGATACCGAGACTTGACTGGTTATGCTAGTTAGTGCATGCCGCTCACACAGACTTTTAGTCCACGTTAGCAGCTTCTACAATACAACCGTTATGAGTTTTAAATGTTTCATCTCTGACATGTTGCCGCACTAGTCCCACATGCAATGATTTCAAGCAGTGTGTTGTTTTTTTTACAACTCCCCAAAACTGGGAGACTGTATGTTATAACAGTAACGTCATGGTGCTATGGTGGGTTGGGGAAGAGGCTGATTGAACTGTATTGTTATTTACATGCAGAAATGAACATTATCTGTATGTACAACAGCCCACCACCTTCTTATGATGGCATGCATATTCACTAACACACAAACATGCACATACACAGTACATACAGTACCCTGTACACATACTGTACACATACTGTACACATGCACATTTATGCATGTGCCTAGATAAGATATGGGCCAGACCCACCACTGTGACCAACCAGTGGGATTTGGAGGCCAAGTGAACTTTGGCTGGCCCAAAAACAGTAAGATTCCTCATCAGCGAGGTACACTGAGAAAGCTGGTGAGATTGTGAAAAAACGTAGCGCTCTTTCCTTTCTTTTATTTTAGCCGGTATGTTCTTTTTTTTTTGTTGTTGTTGTTCTAAAAGCCTCTCTATGGTATTGTCGTTTGCAACGTGTCAAACGTTTGCTTTGTATATCTCGCTTTTTTCAAGCTTCACACTACTCCTCAAAGCAGCTTGTGTTTTTTTTTTTTTTCTCTTTTCTGTGAAGTGATGCCTTTTTATCAAAGCAATAGACTTGCTGCAGTGTTTGAATGACCCGGACCTCACACACACACCTCACAAACTGTACAGACTCAAAATAAATGCACAGACAATCAGAGGGAGAGAGATGAGCGAGGGAACAGGCACCCAGGCTCAGGCGGCCCGGTTGGCGGTGAAATGGGCCGTGCTGAGCCAGAGCCAATTGGAAAAGTAACATTGGCAACGTTTACATGCACCCCTGTTGTCCATAATCCTATTGAGGTTAGCACCATGTTAAGTTGTTTGCAGGAGCCTGCTTGGTGTCATTAATAAGAGAGTAGTCCTGGTAGAAAACCTCCAATAAAGATCAAAATCATCTCCCATTAGTTAGTTCTCACTTTTGTTTCTGCTTGACCAACAATAATGTGTGAATGTCACTCGCCACTGTTACAAGATGAACAAAAGTGAAAAATTGTTAAATGTGGTAAGTTATTACAACCAGGGGCTGGTTGCACAGCTATGCATATGTCAGACTGATCTGTAGAGTCGCTCTTAATTTTGCTCTGGTGGCCCATTTAAACCAAATAATCCCAAGAACAAAACTCAGGAACTAAATAAATGAGGACCTAAAAGTCCCTTTGGTGCGTTTGTGTGTCCGTTTCTATTGCATCTGACGATTAGACTACATCTAGTAGATTGCATGAGCAAATTAGATCTAAAAAGCATGAAAAAAGTGCAATGAGATGACAGCATGTGGTTGTGTTGTGTAATTTACTGCTGCATGACTGTTCAACCTTAGTACAGAAACGCATTGAAACAAATATCTCTCGTTAACTTGCTCTCTCTTACCTCTTTTTAAAACTTTTCGACTAGTCTCAGGAATTCGGCTGCATAACTATGTCTAAACGTCGACAACATTTTAAGAAATTCCCATGCTACTCTCCAATAGGAGTTGGGAATGTGAGGTCGTCAAGAGCAAGTCAGCCATTTTTGGAGGATACCAAGCTTTAGCACCCAGATAGCTAGGTAGTCTCAACTCGTTAAACTTGGTGTAACTTGGCTAAATGTCAGTTTCAACATGGTCTGTAACGCTGTTGTATACTGGCCTGTAACAGCCAAACGCATGACCAAACAAACAAAAAAACTTTGATCATGGACTTTTCATTCTTTCCCAACATAACTAAGCAGGGGAGGGAATTTAAACTTTATCCAGCAACATCTAGCTTGCAAGCTCATGGCTTGGGGGATAATGTTTGCATTTGTTGCTCATGTAAGAATAGTTTCACTGATCAAGTAACTTTACACAACAAACCAGCCAAATCTAAAACCTAAACTTTAGGTTTAGGAAGATATTTGGATTCTATTAGAGGGAAGGACATTTCGAGAAAAGTCTAGCCATTTGTAAGATCTGTCAAACAGCAATGAAGTCCAGTGGTAGCACACCAAATGTTAACACTCACCTGGTGAGACGGCATGGTGACACTATGCAGGGAACAAGGAGTCTGTGGATGCTAATACAGCTAGTGCAAGCAACAACGAGCAAGACACGGATATTAAACCGTTTCCAGCCACAACTTAGCCATGATACATTTGTCTTTTTTCCCCATGCCATAATAAATAAATAAATAAATAAATAAATAAATAAATATCTACAACAAACAAATGTTAAGAACTGTATTAGATCACAATGTATTGCATGGAATGGGTCCGAACTGTTACCTATTAAAATGCATCATCCCTGAATCGTATCGTAGGCCATCTATCTAGATACGTATCAGATTATCTTAAAAGGGAGAGATGCACACCCCTAGCAGTTAAATACGTTATGCTCCAAAAATGGCAGTGTCAGAATGCTCTGCGATTCCCATTCACTATATCCTAACAACTATGGCTTGCTTGCTTGCTTGCAGTCTGATTGAAAGTTGTACATGTGCTTTAGCAGTTTGGAGGCTTGTGTTTGACCACTCATTGTGATCAGTGCTTTAACTCCAGCCTGATAGCTGCTGGACCCTTAATACATACTACCTCAGGAGCAGGGACTTTCTAGAGGAAAACAGTATAAACCCAGCACATGTTCCCTATTAATGAGTGAACAATCCAATGCTTGGTGAATTCCCAATGATATGAAGAGCCGACATAAAGGATGAAAAAGTGACGTGGCGGCCACAAGCCAGTTGCAGCTATGTTCCTTAGATCAAAATGCAAGTAAGGTTCTGCGAGTCCTTTAGTTTCTGTAAGTATTTCTGGCTTTCTGCACAGATGAAGGGCCACAATCAGAGTAAAGACACTTGCACAAAATAAAAAAATTATAATTTCAAAGCTGCATTAATTGATTTTTTTCTTTGCCACCAATAAGGGGCAGAACTCCACAACACACTCACAAACACACAAACTTGAATTTGTCTGCTTGATGTTTGGCTTTCTTCGCCAGCTAGTTGCTAACTTTGTTTGACGTTGGGGTTTGACAGATAGTGTACAGTGGGTTTATCAGAGCTTCTTGGCTGAAAAACAGCTGCTTGGAAACAGAGCTAATGGGGTTTAATGAGAAACTATACATTTAGTTACTCAAAACTAAAGCAATGAGCTAAAAAAGAAAAAAATCTCTGTGGAGCTGCAGACAGAATTTTCTGTGGTGACCACTGTCACATTAAACATTTGATGGTATTAAAGTAGTACTGTAGTACTTCTAAGCCTAAAGTTATTAGCCATTTTATGTCCAGGCTATCAGAGCAATCAGCTTTTCGGGGGAATAATCACAGCGATATCACGGCTGATCACATTAACTCTGTATTATCCTCGAAAGTTAATCCACCTGCAGGTATATTTGGCACAATTTCTTTGACATCTTTCCAGTGCTCCTTCTTTCCTTTAGCTTTTGCAAATCAAGGTTTGTGAACTATTTTCATCCATTTCCTTCGGTGAACTTGCAGTGAGGAACTAAGGCTGCAGGGACAAAGTTAGTTATTAGTGGGACCAAGAACTCGCCCTTCCTGCTTATGGGCAGCGAGTATAAAATTAAGACAGACTTCGAGAAAATCTGAACGGATTTTTAAAGATGGTTTCCTGAAACTGAACAACTTTGACATCGGCCTAAAGTGTGAGTTTTCGTTAAACCTAAATCATATCCAAAGTCTGCTTGTGCAGCCAGCCCCAGGTTTCTCAAATTCAAAGTATGAACTTTAAAAGCTAATTAAAAGTCCTACTTTAAAGTTCTTGACCGAGATGTTTGGGCATTGCTTTCTAAAACCTTTTTAGGCCAGAGTAATATTAATGTTCATAGCCTGGCTACATCCTTTACCACATCTTGTGCAATAGAAAAACAAAAAATAGAGTTTCAAAGATGAACTAGATAGACATTACAGCAGTGTTCTCTAGTCATGACATTTCAGCTTATTCACATTGGAAGTTAGAAGTTTAATTTGATATTAAAAGGAATGGATTGTTAGCTCAACTAGGGTTGATGTTTTATAGAAAAGTAAGCGACCAAAACCTAACCCCACCATTAACCAAAATTATTAACAGTCACTGTAAAGCTGCATTAATATGTTTTAGTGAACTACTTGATGGCAGAACTTCATAACAAGCTGAAAATCACACTAACTAACTGTTAGCATGCTATATTGCCTATTTACACACCTGCAGACGTGGAGCTAGCATGATTTTGGAGTTGTGTTTGTGGCGACCTGATGAATGTAAGTCTAATATTAACTCTTGTCCAGTCTCTTTTTTGGTCTCCAAAAATATCTGAGAAAAATATCTGGCTTAGCTGCTACTGTACTTACTTCATGATGTTTACCAGCTAGCAGCTGTCCGTCTGCCATTTGGTGGGAGGGAGGTAGACGCAAAACCGTGAAGTTGTGGACCATAAAACCACTTTAAAGCACTAGCCGTGTTTCCATCAATGTTTTTCCATAGTAGAAGTATGGTGTTCGATCCTCTTTTCTGCATTGTTTTTCACCGTTTTAGATTCGCCTGGCACTCTTTAAATTATGCCATCTTGTTGCGCCTTCTTCTCTTGCGACTGGATAATTTAGTTTATTTCGTGAACCAACTCTTAATAATCACATAACAGTAATGGATGGAAACAAGCATTCATTCGCATTTTCTTTTGCTAAATTACTCAAAACTTGGTTAAACTTTTCGATACATTTGGATGGAAACACAGCTTATGAGGTTAAAGAGGCTAAAATGCTTCATCACTGAAAGTAACCCCTTGACATTACATGTAGTCATTTCACTTATTGTTCATATAAAATAAATAATTAGTGCAGCTCTAACCCCAGAAAACTAACTTAAACTTAAAAAGTCATTTTTTAGGGATGCACGATATGGATTTTTTTCAGTTGATACAATAACCAATACCTGCTTCTCATGGCCGATACCAATACAATAACCCATTTCACATTTTCGTATTTTAAGTTTTCATAACCGGTAGTTTATGCCCACTGAAGTTTAATTTATCTGCCTCAATAATTATCGTGTATTCGTAGTACTGTTTGACCAAATTACATCAAAGTACACATTTGAGAAGCATAACAAACTTTAACTTTTTGTAGTCTGTGATACAATGCGTGAGTTTTTTGTAGGATGTGTACAAAGTGGCGTTAATGGCTGTAAGAATATGTTGGATTTTTACACGTCACACACCATAACCATAATTACTTGAATTATCATATGCACAGAGCTGTCGGTGCATGTAAACATAGTCAATGCTGACTGGTGGTTCAGAAAAAGGTTTACTGTTCCTGAAGAGGTGCCAGTACGCTGTTATCTCTCCCACGAGTTGTTACTCTTAAGGTTACTCAGTTACAAACCAATAACAAGAGTTGCACCATAGAAAGCTATTTTACAGTAAAAAGGTAAAAAGGATGTATATTTTCAGACTGCAGATTTTTTTTACGGATGTTGTTAGCATAATATGAACATGGTATTGTTTTGCATAGCGAAAAAAAAAACAAAACAGTATCTTGCTCTCAAATCCATTTCCACATCTCTGCAAAAGAACTACGAGCAAGACGTTATGAATTATAAAAAACACTTAGTGCATTAGTTTTACGATTCAAAAATTTTTATTAGAACTGTAGCTGGACTTCACTGTCAGTACAAAGCAGCACAGCTACACACAGACACATATAAGGACAACTTCTTGGTCAAATGTAACCAGCATCAGAGATCGTCCACCGTCAACACAGACTTCTCTCCTTGTGTGTTTGAGTGTCTTCTTGTTCAACTCATCTGTTCAACACGTACTGGAAAACCGTCACGGAGAGAAAGGGAGATAAAGTGTGTGTAGGTGTAGGAGTGAATCTGTGGCAGCAAAACAGAAGATGAGGAAATTCTGTTCCAAATGTGCTTTCTTGCACTCGGCATTGTACTGGAAACATTGTCCAGCTCTGGACAGTGCTCTGACATGAGCATGGAGGACCTCAGGAGGAAATGATATTGATGTTCATGACTGACGATGATTGCAGCTAATGTGAATTGGCTCTTGAGAATAAAGATGGTTTTGAGAGAATTTGCTTTTGTGCTTTTATTTTTGTTGAAATTGAATATTCGGTGAATTTCCTTACCTTTGTCTTTTAATTGTGTATGACTGATATTAATTTAAAATTGCTACACAGTAGATTATATATATATATATATATATATATTATATATTTTTTTTTTTTTTTTTAACCATAATTACATTGTAAATTTAGTTGCTTATTATTGTAGTTTTTTTATGCATTTCTTTATTTATTTGGGCCTTAATTGTCTTCTGTACCTCGAAAATGATTCATCTGCTTGACTTTCTTTTTGGCTCAGGATGGGAATGTTTCGTCCTGATGTTTTCGAATGCTTACTGTCAAAATGTGTTTTCACTAGCAAGAAACACACCATCAACAAGTTAGGTTTAAGTGATTTATTAACAGAATGAAAGATATTGTATTATGATCAATATTGAGTTTCTTGGATGCTGTCGCATTGTGGAGAATATTGGTGGGCACGACAGACCCCTAGGACCCTTCAGAGAGAAGGAATTAGAGGCTCTACTAATTCAAATGAGATCAACCCAAAGGCTACTTTTCAATGGCGGGAGGGGTCTGCGTCGTGCAAGTTTGACAATCACTTCACTCAGTGACCAATCAGGTGAGTGCAGGTGTGAATGTATTGTGTATACAACGAAATGAATGAATGCCTTTCAGGACAGACTCTCCAAATCCTTCAGGAGAGATCACACTGCCTTTGAGGCCATTTGGAACAGGATAAACACTTTTGCTTTTGGACAACATTTTATACAAAGTAGTTAGTTTGAAACGCACTGAGGCCTTAAAGGTACCCTGTGGCATTTTCTTTCTATTAAGTGTTACTGATCAAATGCATTGTGAATCCTTGAGGACCCAAAAAAGTGTTGGGTGCAATGCCTTCTTCATCAAACATCTGCAGAGCAGCACTTACCTTTGCTAGTGCACACATTGCTACCAAAGGTTTCACGCTTTTCAGCTTAGAAACATAGCAATGTGTATCATGTGTGTATTATGCTGTATGCGTGTGCATGAGCAAGAAACAAAAAGGGGACCCAATCATAACATTGGACCTCATGCATGAATCACACGTATGTACAGATTTGATCTTATATCAGTGCCTGAAATGGACCGGTACTCAGATTTTTGTCCAAATGAGTGCTTACCCTGATTCCCTTGTAAATTACAATTTCTCACCCAATAATATGTAATAATAATAATAATAATAATAATAATAATAATAATTAGTGCCTTTCAGCCTTTACTTTCATTTCACAGCATTTATATACATGGAAACAAATTGTGTCCTCTGCATTCAATGAGAGCAGTGGGTAGCCATGGGCACAACTTGGGGTTCAGTGTCCTGTTCAGCATAGCTCACCTGGTAGAGCTGGCACCCCACGTACCAAGGCTGAATTACTAGTATAGACCTGTACCAAAATACAACATTATCCAGTACAATACTTAGTTTTTATACTATAGCAAATATAGAAACAAAACAATTTCACTCACTCCCTCTGGAACGGTCGACTGGTCTGCTGATTCTCCCAGTTGGCCACAGCTGTGGTCCCACAGCACACCCAGGAGGCAGGAGGAGAGAGTGAGTGCAGGTGATCAGTACAGACATGGACCCAGATAGGACATTATCCAGCAACGTTTTCTTTTAATCTAGAAAGAATGGCACGACGCCAATACTAATATAAGGCATATATATATATATATATATAGCCTATAAGTTATTTTCACGATGCCACTACAAAGCTGTCAACTGACAGCGTGCAACAAACTAAAAGCCATACTGTAGCAAACAATACAGCAAAGAGTACGATAAACATCATTACACTGACAATCCCACAGAAGACAATATGCTGCACCATCCATCAACATGCATTTCAGAAATTCCTACTGCCATCAAAAAGCCCCATTTATGCAAAAAGCACATTGTGTGCAAAGTATGAAGGAGTAATGTACGAAACAGAGCACTCTATCACAGTGAAACAAAGTGAACGTGTGCCACTTGCATAAGCAATATATATTAAACAATAAAGCAAAGTGTGAGATTAACCTTCAGTTCTAAACTCATTTTATTCCCTTAGCTGACAAAACAACAGGCTACACTAGCAAGTCCTAAATGTTTGGCTGTGTAGGGCGGTACAGTCTAATGCATTTCCAAAATTTAAATCTGCAGTAAGAAAGGCAAATATTTTTGCCTTTGTACAAAAACATTAGATTTTAAAGGTGATGTAAGCAATGGTATGTAATGCAATTCTAATCCAATACACTTTTGTCAAACTCAATGACTATATCGTCACGCGCCGCTAGCTTTCTACTGTGTGTGCAGTGAAACAAACTGTGTTTGTACACAGCCCTGGCTCTATGAATGGGAAACTAACAAAGTGCATGGGGCAGAGCCAGCCAACACTAACTTGTTAGCCATTCCAGCCAATATGAGTGTCAGGTAACGTTAAATTACACACAGACATTTAGTTTACATTTAGGTTGCCAAGATACAGTAGCAGAAGAGCTGTCTGGAGCTGGTGTGCTGGCCCTGGCTAACATTAGTTAAATTACTTGTTGTGTCAAAAAATGTGTTTTTGTCTCAAAAACTGAACAGAATTTGGACAGGATGTACATAAAGAAGAATGAAAGGAGATGACAATGGTGGAAGTCACACAAGAGGATGAGAAGATGACAAGAAGACATGAAAGATGTTCGAAAGGAAGATGGACAGTAACATTTACGGGGTTGGGAGGGTTACTTTAAAAATGGAATGTAAATAAAAAATTACCAGTATCACAATATTAAAGTAATGTCACTTGAACACTGCAGAGCTGTATCTCAGCATTTTGTTCATTTCTGTAAAGAAAACTAAACTGAAATTGTATTTTTTAAAGTTTAGATTATTATTTAAGATATAAACTTTGAAGATCAGAGCACAAGCTATTTTCACAGAAGCTTCACTCTCTGACAAACAGCCTCGTCCTGCATTAGAGAGGTTCAAACAACCAAAGAGCTGATAGAACAATGAGAAGAAAAGACTGAATTTGTCCAAAAACAAAAGTCCATTAAGTGTGTGTGCGATTATTAAAAAATAAAAACTACATAACACAGACAGCACTGTGTAGAGTTCAGAGTTAGGGTTTCATCTAAATCTCTACTGTTGGGCTTCATTGTACAGTTTATCTGTTAAGATAAGATGCTCTTTTATTCATTTGACTGACTGATTAACATAGAGATCTCTACTGTTAATGTTATGCATTGATCATAAAATATGTCACTCATCTTATGTCAGGGGTCCTGCGGTTACTCAATGACAGAAAGGGGTCCCTTAAGGAAAAAAGGTTGGAAACCAGTGGCTTACACAATCCGAGCACATAGTCAGCCCACACATGGCAACAAATTAGGCTAAGAGCAATGTGTGTGTTTTTAAAAAGGCCAGATAGTCAGCACATATGATACAACTTACCAATGATGTTTTTATCCAGCAGCTGTCAGTCTGAAGAACAACTCAGGAAAAAAAGACATCGTCTTCATCACGGTAGCTTTCCAGCTACCTGCACGGAGCTAGCTGCTGCTCGCTAACAGTTCACCTGTTTGGCTGGCGGAGCTAACAGCTAACTGTCAGACATGGAGGGTTGAGTTATTCTCTGAGAAGAAGTTTATGAGTGAAACACACTAAGCCACACAATTCCTCATGTTGCTCTCTGGACTTTTCACACTTTCATAGTTAGTAGAAACAGCGAGGGAAAAGGAAATAGAGCAGGCAGGGTGCTAGCTTTTAAAACTCCCGGTGTTCGTGAGGGGGTACAAACAGACCACAGCGCCCCCTCTGGTGGTGGCTGCGTACTGTCGGAACCCCTTGGCTTTTTCACTAACTCACTTTGTACTATCAAAAATAATTTTCCTTTTTTCCAACATGGATTACAGCTCCTACTGCAATATTGATTTTAGTTGACACAATGACACGAGAGAACACAATTAAATAATAATAAATGCAAAAAAAAGACATAAGTGCACAACATTTTTGAGATTACTTAGACATTTATTTAATATTGTGAACTTATTAAGTGCCTGCCACATTGGAATTTATTTGGCAAATCAACATTTGTGTATGTAATATTTTGTTATAATTATAAGAAGAAATTCAATTTCTTTTGCAGGCGCACATTTTTGGCATCTTTATGTTCAAAAGAGGTTAAAGCAGATAGAGGTTCAATATTAATCTTTACTTTAAGGCTATCATTTTAAACTAAAATATAAACATAAAGCCTTTATTGACTGAAAGTTAAAATGACTCCTAATTTGGTTTGCAGAGGGAACATGAGCAGGCTGCAGGGAGTGGCAGTGAGTGGACAGAGAGGAAGCTGCTTATTGCCATCTGCTGATAGATAGTGACACTACCACAGTCACACTGCTTTTGCTTTTAAGAGTGTGACACTGATTGTTTGTGTCCAATTTGCCAAGTGAGACAACAGAGACATCGTGTGATTAATTCTGTTTAAATAAATGAAAACCAGACGAATTCAATAACCACTTTACAACATGAATTGCATTTATAAAATTTATTTATATAGATATATTCATCTATACAGTTATGTATGATAGTATGTATGTATTTATATAGAAATCTATGCATACTGCAATCCTTTCACAGAGGGGAACAGAACCACATATCAGCACTGTTAACACAATGACAGAAGCTCTGGATATTAAAAGGCCAGACATTCTGAATTCACCCACAGGGAACAAAAAGATGGCATCGCAAAAATATCTGAACACCAGCAACTCAGCTGTCTCCTCGACTCCAATTTCTTTAAATTACAATCACTTCAGTGATATTACAATCATATTTTATATGGAATAGTCCTACAGTTTAACTACACTCAGCTAAAGTCTGTACAGTTCATAAAACAGAAATGAAGGTTATTCAAGCAAGTTGGGAGATACTGGTGCCTGTGAGACATTTTCTCTGCCGCCCAGCGTCCGACAGCAACATTGGGGTCTGACTGGAGCGCTGAGCTGCTAGGAAACTTAACACAACCTGGGACACACAGGAAAGCATACGCCGAGAACTCAGAAATACGTTTTTTTTTCTTTTAGAAAAAAATACATAAGAGAGGGGAAAATGTATCTCCAAGATGCTCAAACGAGTCCAGAATTCGATTTAATCGCTTCAGTGCCTCTCCTTTTCCAATGATCCATGTGCAGAAATCAGCCAACAATTGACCCTTAAGTCTCACCACTTTTTGCTCTGTGCTCCAATAACAGCTGAGCAACCCTCAGTGAACTTTCTCCTCTCCTGTACTTAGATATGCTATGTGCTAGGCTAATCTATGTTGAAAAGGAAAAAGTCAACCAAGGCTTACTCAACTCAACTGGAGCATATAGCAACAAGAGGCAGGACTTAGGAAGGGTCAACAGAGTGACACTGACACGTTTGATTTGTCACAATGCCCAAAACATTTAGAAAAATTACCCACAACTGACCAAATGGCATAGCACGTAAACAAATGCATGAATAGCCTGAAATAAGACATTGTCCTCTTTTGCTTTCATTGATTCATTCTCTGGTGGACTCCACATTCCTCTCATTGTTGTCTGCTTTTTTGGCTTTTTTTTTTTTTAAAGAAAGAATTCTAACTCAGTCGTCTGTGTCAGGTTTTTTTTTTTTTTTTTTAGGTTTACAACCTTCCCCCTTATCACATAAGCACCTATTCAGATTAACGTGTGCCATTGAAAAGTATACACAAGTTTCTACACTCCTCACTATATATCTCAAATCAAAAAGCAGTCACATATTGCACTATGAATGCAAAAATACCAGTCTACACTATACAGAAAAGTGCTAACGTTTGTACAACTGCAAACATACAGTATGCTACACACAAACACAAGAAACATATACATCAATCAGTGTGTCTGTATGTATGCATTACCATCACACAGGCAGTTACGCCCTACAGTACAGTACAGTACAAGAACATTTTATGGTCTTCTTCCCCCTTTAAATGTCAGCTTTGAGCTTTAGTTCAACTTAGAGACTGAAGGGACAAAGCCTCCTGGGAGAAGTGTGGAGGTGCATGTGTAGTTTGGGTGGGAGGTGAGGCGGAGCCGCAGGTCCGTGCGGCCCTCCGCTGTCCCGTCACAGGTCGTTATAGTTTGTGTCGGGTTGTCAAGTACTCAAGGAAACTTCAGGAATGGACCTTGAAGGCCAGCAGCTGCTCGGAGTGCATATTGTTGAGCGAGCGCAGGTCGGGCAGTTTGAGCAGCAGCTTGGTGAAGATGGCCGACTCGTTGGGGTGGTTCTTGGTGATGAGGCTCCGCAGGGCGCGGATCAGCGTCTCCTGCAGGGCCTCCACCGAGTTCACGTTCTCAATGCCGGAACGATCTGGAGGAAGGGACAGTTGACAGTGTTAGGCTGAGACATGATGGGAATTAAAAATAAGAAAAACTATATAGTTTGGGTTCCAATGATACATCACTGTCATCTTGACACATGTATGAAAAGACAAGTACAGAACATTAATCAACAATTATTATAATAAAAGTAAGTCAAATTATCATACTGACACTGAACAAACAATATTTGTGGCTAAAATGTCAGCCTTAAGCTGCCAGGTGTGTTGGACCAATGCGTTAGCAAATAGCTACCTTATTAATTAATAGCTACTGGCAATATGGTAATTGCCACAAATTCAGTGGTTCCCAACCTTGGGGTTGAGACCCCGCTAAGGGCCAAAAGATCAATCTGAGCATTCATGAGATGGTCACTTTTCTCTAATCTTTTATTATTATTATTATTATTATTATTATTATTATTATTATTATTATTATTGTTGTTGTTGTTGTTGTTGTGAAACGCTGGAGAGACAAACCCACCTGCAGAGACCAGAACCACAGCAGTGAAGAGGCTCATCTCCTCCTCACTTAGGCCCAGGTTGATGAGCTTCTCACTGAAGTCAAACATGGAGTTGAGGAGGTCCCCGGCCCCCATGGCCCTCAGAGTGTCCACGCTGTATTTCTTCCCGCCCAGAAAGGTGACCGTGCGATCCTTCACGTCGAAAAGAGAAGCAAAGCGGACCACCAACACCTGCAGAGCACAAACACCGCTCTGTCAGTCTTGGTATAGCACCTGCTATTACAACATGAAAACTCAGAAATGTTCCATGGCACGCTGCTTTGGAAAATATAGCGTACCTCAAAGGTGCCGGCCTTCAGCAGGCTGACCTGGTCAGGCTGGGACAGGTCTCTGAAGCCTGGGATCTTCTTGGCGAACTCCACCACCTCCCTGACAGCCGGGGTGAAGCTGTGAGAAAACTCCTCCCACACCTCGTGGCCGGACTTCTGAGGGTCCACATGGGCAGATGTGTTCATTGGACAAACCTGAGGGTGGGACAGAGGAGAGAAGGATACATAAAACACACTGCATACAACCCACAATAATAAGTTTAATTCCTCAATTAAAGCATGCTGAGTTGGCTGTTTGGTCTCTTTATGCTCTTACCAGATACATTCTGTTGCCTCCTCTCCACAGGGGCCCACTGTAAACTCCATTGGCGAGGCCCTCGGTGGACGGAGCTCTGAAAGCTCCGTGAGTGTAGGCTGGACAGTGGCTGGTGGTGGCGGCACTCCTGGACAGTCTGAAGGGGCAGTGGTTGGCAGCGTTGTCCTCCTGAACCTGGGGGCCAAGGCTGGAGGGGGGGTCTTGTGCTGTCATGGTGACCAGGTTGTTGTGGTGGTTCCAGGTGTCCTGCTGCTCCTCATTCCTGTGGTTAGTGGTGTTTTTGTCAGAGCCACCGGTTGAGAGGCCTGTGGGGGGCGGGGCCTCAGCTGTCAGGCTGCTCTGCTCCTGGTTATACATGAAGGTCTCCTGGTGGGCCCTGGTCACAGAGCCAATCACCTCCTCCTCCCCACTGTCCGACGTGCTGGGCGAGGACGAGCTAGGGCTGGTGTCCATGGCCACAGTGGGTTCGGGGTCCAATTGGCTGGACGGTGGGCAAGAGGGGGTGGGGCCAGCATCCTCAGAGGTAGTTTCTGTGGCAGTGGCTGGCAGCGGTTTGCCGATAGGCAGTGTCTGGCTGCTGTGAAGCTGGCTGTGCAGCTGACTGTTGTTCATCATGTTGTTCATGGCACTCTGCATCTCCAGCAGCATGCGCTGTTTCTCCCGCTTGGGGATTCGGCCAAAGCGTACAGCTGAACAGAGACGAGACAATCATTTCAGAAGGATTCACCTTTATTTTTTTTAACAGTGTGGAGTTGTTATCAGTTTTTATTCTACAGTAATTAAATGCCATACTTCTCTCTCTGTGTTCAATGTAACTTTGGGTTTAATTAAAATATTTAGCAACCAAAAAATACCACCCTCTGATTGACCCACTCTCACACACTGAGTAGCATATATTATATTAAATATACAGTATTAAATAAATGAAATTACAATCAATTATAAAATGAATATTCAAATGAAAAAATACAGAGAACATCTATTTATCAATAAAATAATGAAATAATCCAATACTGTATTTTTTTCTGATCTGGGTTTTAAAAATGTATTTGATCCATATTCCCAAACTTTATGGCAGTGCAATACTAAATTGCTGGAGCAGTCATTTCAATACACTGAGACTATAATACAATGATCAAATCAAGGGTAATATTCTGTTTACTGATTACTGATACATTGTAAAGTAAGTTAGCCAGACGTTTAACAGCACATGTAATGCTACTTGAATTAAATTAGCCTTAGAAAACATCCTCAGTTCAAAGTATCTCTGTTAATTTACATAAATAATAAGGTAGCCCCCTGCTCTTCAGCCTGACAGTGAATACTACAGATACTCACAGTCTCTAGACATCCCCACCATCAGGCATTTCTTGAAGCGGCACTGCTGGCAGCGGTTCCTGTTGATCCTCATGATGGGGCAGCTCTCGTTCTTAAGGCACTTCTTATACTGGATGTTCTGCTGGATGCTCCTCCTGAAGAAGCCCTGTGTGTTCGCAAAGACAAACGGCGCACTGTGATGACAGAGGTCACACAAGTCACGGGGGGGGGGTGTTACAGAGCCGGTCTGCACTGTGTGTAGCTGACTAGAGCAACTGAAACTGCTGTTTTTATCATCTACGTCAGTGAATTAAGGATTTATTTCAATCAAACCAGAGCTTACAAAGACGGTTTGGTGAGTTTTATTTTGTTTCAATCCACTTTAAAGTGTCTTTTACAATTATCTGCTAAGTAAAATTACTGGTTTTTGGAGTCTGGCCGTAGCACTCATTTGTTTGGCCCCGAGATGCTGGTGCTCTAGTGTGACATCTAGTGGCGAGTGAATTATGGATATAACCTTTAATTCAATTACAATATTTGACCTTAAAATAATTTTAGAATGTTATAGAAAAGTTATTATTCCTTGCAGCTTTGAGTTTCAGTAAAACTGTATAATATTAGGTAACCAATGTAATCCAAAATGCGCGTGTGTGTGTTTCTCCTCTGAGGCGTATTGTGGTGCGTTTGCTCCCCACAGTTAACTAGGTCACACAGCGACGTGAAGTATGAGGGGCAGCTGATATAAATATGGGGAGAGTGAACTAGTTTCCCTGTCTCTGGTTGTAGCTGTACAGATGGCTATGCTGGTTGTGACCCACTTAAACCAAGCCCAAAGTCGTGAAAATCATTCTGATTCAGCGTTGAATGAGTGTGTGTGTGTGTGTGTGTGGAGCCGCCCTCACCTTACAGCCCTCACAGGCATGGACACCGTAGTGGAAACCCGAGGCCACGTCGCCGCACACCTTACACAGCAGCACCAGGCCGTTGATTTCTGATTGATATAAAAATGTATTCTTACAGTTCGTCTGAAAATTGAACACACCAGTGATTTTGCATGTTTTCACGCCTTTACTGAAATTAATATTTTGCACTGCTACCAACCATTTGTGAAAAGGGAAATTGAAATATTCAGAGGAATTTCTTCCATTCAAATAAATTCTCTTTTTTTGTACCACAGCTGTTTTTAAATGGATTGTTTTATGGTTCTGAACCCCCCCTCCCCCCCTCCCCTCGGTGCTACATTCACTGCATTAAAATGAGCAGAAACTAGTCACGTTGAAAGTAACAAATTAATAGAGTCTTGGTTTTGTTTGCTTTAATGTCATTTCTTCATTTCTCATTTTGTCACAAGTTAATTCAAATCTGTCCTCTGGCTCTGCTACAGTCAAATATACACTCACATCTTCTTTGCTGGATACCTTTAAGTTTTTCTGCTGACCAAAATTAAATTGTCTGATGGCCATAAGGGTAATTGTTCAGTGTCCTCCACTGGAATAAACCACTTCTGGTCGACAACGGCGCTTTCAAAGATGTGCATGCCTGTAGAGCGGCAACAAGCCGAGCCGATAAGTTGTCAGCTATCACATAAATCGCCACATTATTTTGAATGTTGATTAATTGTTTTGAGTTATTTTTGCCCCCAAAATCTGATCTCAGTTTCTCCAATGTGAATAATTTCTGCGATGTTTAGTCCTCTATGACAGAACACTGAACACTGTTGGATTGTGGACGAAACAAGACATTTGAGGAAGTCACCTTAAACGGTTATCAATATTTTTCACAATTTTCTGACATTTTATGGACCAAACAACTGATTAATTGAGAAAATGATTGACATATTAATAGATAATAAAAATAATTTGTGGTTGCAGCCGTACATATGTTTCTTTATAAATATGAAAAAAATACCCAAATACCTAAAGATTTACAAAACACATGAAAACATATTGGAGTGACCGTCTTACTTGTGATGCCACATTTTGCCGTGGAGGAGGAGCGTCCGCTTTTCTGAGTCCCTGGAAGGTTTTGGCCGTTGGCGGGGCGCGGGGGTTCAGCCGGCTGACCCAGCTGCTGGCGGCTGGGTGAGGAGCCGTGCAGTGGAGAGGACGACTGGTAGCTGCCGTTTGACGAGTCGCTGTGGCACGACTCCGGGCTAGAGCCAGAGCTGGATGAGCTGATGTAGGCTATTACGCCTCCTGGTGTACAACGGCAGAGAGAAAATGGGCCATGAGGACGGGGACTGCGGCAGAAACTCAACACTGTGCAGAGATTTGTGCTGGAGAAGTCCAATGTCAGGTGTATTGATTTCTTTTTTTATTGTCAACATGTTCCATTACAAGATGTATTGAGTGTGTATCAAAGGCTGATATATCTTCTTCCTCTGTGCCATAGAGCTCCATTGTTGTACAGAAACTATTAAAAACACATCAGTAAACCACACTGTTGCACTGGTTGACATGTTCCCTCATTACTATGAACACACACACTGAATAAAAAATAACAGATATAGTAGGAACCAATGGGGACATTGTGTTTTTTTTTTCTTGGAATTTGTTGACAAGGAATAAAAAATAAAATCCTTTTATTTTCTCCTGACGATATTCAAGCGTCTATAGGTGGCGCCTCTTACTTTCACGTCTGTTCTGTCATGTCACTACTAATGACTGACTCCCTGCTGTTCCCTTTCCCTTCAAATGAAATGCTAACTGCAACTATCAGCAGCTCCAGGCCGTTTTTTGCTGCCGAGCCAACGGGCTTAACATAAAGAGGGCAGATCATAATACGACAACAGCTCCTCAGCCAGTAGGAGCCGAGCAGACGGGCTGCTGCGGTCGATGAGCCAGTTTTTCCCCCTCAACATAGGCTGACCTGATTTCTTTCCTTGCCATTCTCAATGATTAGGTAACAGCCATTACATAATGTCAGCTTCACAAGGGTGTGTGTAGTAGGTAGTCTGGCCCATCCCTGCAGCCAGTCACATACACAGACTATTTAACAAATGGATCAAGTGCCAAATCTTACTCGAAATGGGTTGATTTTATTTCACCTGACATGTACTCATATAGTTCAACTTAAGTAACACTGCATATATTAGAGTTTAGTTTATGATTCTTGGACAAACATTGGCCGTTAACACACAGCAGTACTGGCATTAATGTGGAATTAAAAGCCCACTTCAACTAATTCAATTACAGATTTTCTCTGACAATAAGCATGCCTGCAGTAAAAACTATAGACAACAGACCAAGAACAGAGCGTCATTACAAACATAATAGGTCTGCTTAGAAATTCCCATTATCATTGTATTTCTGTGTTAGATAATATGGAACATGTTAAGCCAAACAAAAATATGTCTAAACATATTTTTCTGAATAAAACCTTAAAAATACCATGAATCACTTCAAGTGTAATGATATTAAACAAGGCGGCCTGATTAAAAACTGAATGTATTTATTATTATTTTATTATAATTACATTGTACTAGAGCAAAGTCAAAGTAACATGTTAAAAAGATTTTCTGTGGAGGACCAAGTTGCTTGTTTACTTGGTTTTATTTATTATACCCAACTTAAAAAGCTGGAACACTGAATACAGAAAAAGTACTGCATTCAGGTCCCATGGGAAATGTCTCTACTCAATAATTACAACAACCTGTTGTTCTAGTTAAACCAAATACTTTGGGGGAAAAACCCAATGTGTCCTGTTAACTGATTTTGGAAGCAGTTGTCATTAACTGACATGTAATGAAAAACGTTTGACTATATCAAACGGAATGTAACACTAACTATCAAATTATTATTCTGTTAACTGTTAACTGAATAAATGTCATCAAAACCAGAGATCAAATTATATATTTGCCACATGAAAACTGCGCTGTCCTATCTAGAAATACCTTTAAACCAAATGCCCTGATTAAAGAATGCGTAACACACAGAGTCACTTGTGTATCCCACGGGCCCTGAATGCACCGTAACTTCAGACGTTTTTTCAACACGCCCCCACGTGGAGCAAGCATGTTCTTTCCCCGGGAAAACTGGGTCACCGCGAGCCTCTGCGAGATACCTCACGTGTATCCGCGGCGGGACCCCACATCAGTTTGATGGGAGGAATTATGCAATGGCTACGTCACGGCGCCGCTCGGCCAATGAGCGGCGACGCACGGGGAGCGTAAACACAGGTGCACATGGCTAGGCTCATGGGTCCATGTGAGAGGAGACGACTGCAGTGCTGCTCGACCCGTGTATACCTGGGTAATAACAACAGCCCACTGCTACTCCTAGCCCTGTTTAACATAAACACCCAAGTACAAGCTTTAATGCGCTTCGTCACGATGTAAAGACTATTAAAACAGAATATTAAAAGACGACAACGTGCCCTCATTATGCTAGTCGTGCTACTTTGACCAAACGTAATTTCACTGTAGCTAACGGCAGGCTGTGACCGCAGTATTAAGCCCGTTGCAATAATATGCAGCCACTGTCATTTACCGAGAGTTAATAACGAGAGTTAAAGCGCACTCACCAGCTTTGGTCGACTCCATGTCCTGTGAGTTTTGGGGGGTTTTCCTCCTCCTCTGCTACCTCAGTGCTGTAGCCGTCTTTCTGTTTGTGTTCAGCAACTGAAAAGTCGCTGAGAAGCGGTTGAGAAACTGGCCGTTAAGCTACAACATTTAAATGAACGACGCCGGTAAAGACCGTAAAAACTACGACCGAACGTCAGCGACAGACTAGCGCAGATATAATTACACAGGAAGGACAAATCTCACATCAAGCCGAAGCTGCAAGTTTTCACACAACCGGATTTAACGACCCAGAAATGGCAGCTTTTCGTCTTCGACGGTGGTAGTGAATTAATTCTGTCGAAAAGAGAACACGACGGGTCTGTTTTCAGTGCAGTAGAGCTACAGCTAGAAACACAAGCCGTGTTCCATTGAAAGGTAGCACAGGGAACGGCTGCGATGAAGGCGTCGCTCCAGCGGTTTGGCGGACTGCTTTTGCAGGGACTGTTTCGAGTACCGAGCAGTGTGCAACCATGTGACCCATTTCATCGGCTCCTCCTCCCCCGCAGCCCTGCACTGGTGTCAATGTAACCCACTGACATACTTTCACCAATCAAAAGTGAACAAAGACAGTTGCCAAGTACTGTGTCCAAAAATACGAGTGCGTTGCAACATACTGCGGTGTGTAATTCTGCTGCTTATGAAAGATAGGCCTGAATCCAACGTTTGAAAGCGCCTTTTATTTAATTAGGGCAAAGGTAAAACTCAAACATGTCTCGTGAAAATATCTGGCAGGAATCTTAAAACACAAGTTCGCTTTATGCATTTTATCTTATGATACCTTTCTTACATTGCAAAAATAACCTTTACTCCTACATACCATAAAACGTGTGAAACATGTTATTTTAACCCTTTAAGGTTGATCCTCAGTTATATTGTACCTCCATTTAACAACCATTCTGGGGGGCTGGACCTCACTGATTACTGAAAAACACAACTTTATCAGTGATATATGAAAAATAAATAAAAATAAAACAAACCTACAATCAGTTTTGTTCTTAATTAAGACTCACTCATTTATAAAACCTTACATTGACATGGACATTATCTTATCTCTAAGTAAAGTCTAAACGGGAGGTATAGCAGTAGTTCCCCTTAAAGTGAGGAGCCCTGACTAAGTGACATATTTGATTTCCTATTATATACAATACATAACTGATAAGATAATGAACCCACACAGTGAACATAATAACTACAGGAAGCAATTTGGGTGAATTTTGAACATTATTTCCTGTGAATATTACATCACAGACAAGTATTCCTGAAAGTTTTTGGAACTTTTAATACAATTCTCTGCAATATGTTTTTTTTTTTTACAGCCACACAATGTTGATAGGCTTCTTTTTTGACCAAACTGTGTGTTTCTTCTCATTGTTCTCTTAGCTCTTTGGTTGTTTGAACTGCAAAACAGAGTTTTCCAAGTCCAAGGTGAGAGTTCTAAAATGTGACTTGGAAAACTCGGTCGGACATTTTCTTTCATTTCTGACAAAGAAAGTAATCAACCGATTAATCCATTATGATAATAATCATACGTTGCAACTCGAATGGAAAGCACATTAATGGTACTTGTATCATGTGAGATATGTTTGCAAACACACCAGTGTCTGGCAGTGGATGCTGATTAAGTAAGACACACATCAGACCAGTGGATCCAGTTCTAAGGCCTAATGTCACGAGGCTTTCGAGCCATTCTCCCCACCCCACTAAATTCTCACAAGGTTAACATGACATAGAAAAGCTTCCCTCCTCTCCTTCTCCAAACAGCAGGCAGGAGACGGCCACATAAGCGCCACACAAACATAGCACCAGCCATTTCCCAAGGCGCTCTCAATGCCAGCTAATGTTTCCTCGCTCACTTCAATGAAAGCTTTTAGGAGTAAGCAATCCCACGCTGCACCATCCCGTTCTCCACTTTCTTTTTGGGGGGATTTTTACAGAGAAGGTCAGGGGTTACTGCTGCTCCACAGACTAATGTAAGAGGAGACAATAGAGCAGGAGTAACATGAGAGATGACCGTTGTTCTCACTCCCCCCTTCCATGTTCTCATTTGACCCGGTTGGTCAGGGGAACTATACTATAATAGGACTATAATATGTTGTCACCATGACCCAGTGAGGGAATTCAGGAGTTAACATAACAAAGTAAGATATACAAGAACACTTTATTGATCCCTCACAGTCCCATATTGCTGCAGGACAGTGGTAAACACTCTGACACTATGAGTAGTACCAGCACACACAGTTAAAAAAGAATTATTATATTATTGTTACCATGCACAAAATATAGGGTTTACATGGCTCATGAAAATGAATATTGCACTAATATTCCCATTTACATGCAGCTGTGCATATTCCGATTAGAGGTTCAGTAGGTAACTTATATTTAAAAAAGCAGGACTTACAGTTCAATATACTGCGACACTGTAAGCATCGTGATTTATTGCAGGGGTATTTTTTAATCTTATTTTCACAAAACTGCCATAGTGTACCACCATAGGCCATTTCTTCAAAAACTGATTCTGTTTCAACCTTTGTGCCGCAGGTTGCAGTGTTTCATTCAGACATCTGCTGTGGCCTAAACAAGCTACCCCCATTCAAAATGACTGGTTTGGATATGGGTGCTATAAGCTGACTGTTTGATGGTGGGAACTGATGGTTTACCGGTAGATGTGATGAACTGATGATGTCTTTGTGGTTTATTCAAGTGTAACTTTTAGCAGAAGCATAAAGTGACACGTCTGTGTGAGTTCTCTGAATTCACTGTGGTGAATCAGGGCCTCAACGACTAGCTGAGTGTACTAATTTAGAGGCGCTGTTGCTTCAAAACCATAAGTATAAAATGTCACCTCATTTTACTTTCTCACGAGTAGAATGTGCACAACAAGTGAAAGTACTGTATACTATGTGCCATGTGCTTCCTGGTTTTACTATGTGACTAATCAGCAACAGGTGATCACACACTACAAGATCTTTCACAAAGTCTGTCTGGTCTTTAAACTACATTTCATCAGTAGTCATTAATAACAAGCACATCATGTGTAATTAGGAAAATAGTTTAATATCACACACCATTGACAGCATACTGCCTGATCAGCCAATGTCAGTAATCAATACACACATTATTAAAACATTAAACAGCAATGTCAGACATTTTCATACTGTTACAGTTACCTAGTGTTTCTGTGGTAGTGACAAATGTTAAAAATGATGCATGTTAGCAGTTTGAATTAATCTAAAAGCTCCCTGCACCAAACTCCCTTTAAGAAATATACATAGTAACAATTCCTTACGTGTTTGTGACAACACATAACTCTAGAAACTTGAGCTTAAGTGTGTTGTATGTTTACAGTCTTCTTGTCAATTCGGCATCAATATAATCATCAATTTAATTTATAAGATAAACTGTATTTTGTACAAAGTTTTTTGGCTGTTACCCAAGTAACTTCCTGTCTGGTGCTGGAGAGAGAGGCTAACCGTGTCGGCTCTCACAGGCAATTACTCGTTGATTGGCGCCCCAACACGACCAGATATTTGGCCTGCTATCTTTTGGTCATTGACGAGCCCTCTTAACGCATCTTTGAACAGTTCACACAATGATTGTCCTCCCGGGAGATCTGAGGGGAGCGATCTCCAAAAACTGTTGGCGAGTGGAAAATCTGGGCTAAAATCATGTGGTCTAGAATAATGAACTGGGCTTAAACTGCTCCACTAGAGCAGCTTAGTGGTTGGACTGGGCATCTCATCAAATGTGAATGTGTGAGTGTTCAGGGCATCACTGAAAAAACCCAGTGATGCTTTACTGGTTAAATTAAGGTTAAAATTATAGGCTACAATAAAAGGATCAAGGTAAACAAGCTATTGGCACCAATACAGGCCAAACCTGAAGAACAGGAACAATATATTGTACAGCAGTTGCTATTCTGAATCCTTATAATTTCATGACATAAGTCTGTAATCATTTAAAGTCAACATGGTGCTGTATTCTAAAAATCTTTCCATTTGTTTAACAAGAACAACAACTACATTTAGAAGCTTCACATTATTTTTTAAAGGGTTGTCATGTTAGTTGTGTGATTTCAAACTCAAGTTGATTTGCGCTCAGGGTTCTGGAAAGCAGATTTAAGTATTTACCTACTTTAATAGGAAAGAAAAGCATTATTGCAGCACTTGCAAGCCATTTGAAAAGTGTAGCCAACTATCCTCGCTGGTCTGGATGAAATTATAATCTGCTAGAATCACTGTAAAACCTGACGAGTTAGTTAGTTCAACAGTTTGAGGAAACCGATTACCTTAGGCTGTTTAAGTTTATTAGCTCAAACAATATAAGCATGAAAAAATATTTGATTTGAGTAGAAGTAACTTGTAAGTAGAAGTATTTATTAAAAAGGTAACTTAAAAAAAATAATTAATTACATTCAGTTAATTTAAGTTACATTCATATGCAGCATTTCTCCAAACTTATTTAAAATCAAGTTTAAATGTACTTGTTTTTTTCAAATTATTACATTACCTGTCAAAACAGCTGACATATGATAAAAAACAATTGATAACTCATCAATTATCAAAATGGTTGCCAATTAAGTTTCTGTGTTTTTTTTTATGTGACTAACATCAAGTCTTTATACTTTAGGGGATCATTAAGGATTATTTGGATTTATACTTGGGCTTATGATGATTAATAAACAGAATTTAAAAAAAAACATGGAAAAATCCTAAAATATACAACATTAAAATGCTTACATTTTTCTCATGATATAAAGTCAACTTCAAGAAAATGAAGTTGGGTTTAATTCATGTCAGTGAGTGACTCCAGTTTCTTTGGAGGATTCATTTATGTTAACTTACTTCTTTTATTAAGATGTGTTTCACAGTGTATGTACAGTCAAATATTAATAAAAGCAAAGTAGCTGGAAAGAGTATTGAGTATTTTTTATGAATCTGACATGTACAAGGGCCACACTGATCATGTGCAGTTAAAAGAGAAACAGCTGCATTACTCATTCTGTTTTTCTGCCCCGACCCCTACCTACATAACACATCAATACAGATTGACTTTTAACTTCCTGTCCCTATGTAGGTGTACCTTCAAAAGAATGAAAGTGTTCCAGCAGAATAAAACATGTAAGGGAGCACTTATAAATGTCAAAAGAAAATGACATTGTGGGTTAGATTAACATTTGAAAGAGGTTTTAGTCCTTGAGAGCGCCAAACTGATCCTTACATTCCAGACAAAGCTGTGGATAAAAGTAACTGTAAGATCTCTGCGGCACATTTTGCCTATGAAACTGACTCCAGAGCTAATGCAAGGAAGGCAAATTATAACATTTATAATGTGTAAGGAAAACATAGCTATGAATATTATATTAAATTTCAGCCAATAGAACCCCCTAAATGTTACACACTGGAGATTTAAATACACAGTGTGTAATTTCTGCCACCAGACAGTCTCTCACATCAAAAAAATAACGAAAGATGTAGTTGGTTGACGTTGTGAAGCAGCATTGGATCATGGGAGTCTTCACTGTTAAACAACCACCGTTGCTCTGACGTTGACTCAGGCAGAAGTTGTTAATGGAGGTAATGTATTGAAGCTGCGGTAGGTAAAAAAAGAATTCTTTGTCATATTTACAGAAATATTTCACTATATCCTGACAGTAGTACAAGAGATAGATAATCTGTGAAACAATCAGGTTCCTCTGGCTCCTCCTAGTGCTCCTAATGGTATATGCAAGAATCCACCGGGCCTGAACAAACACAACCAATCAGAGCGGAGAAAGATGGTTGATTGTTGAGTCTCACAGTGTCTGTATTTGATGCTAAAGTTACCTACTGCAGCTTTAAGGTTCTGTTCCATTTAGTGTAGCAGAAACTTTCCAGTGAGTCAACATGCACCATAGCAGCACCCTGACTCTGTTTGACCTGGTAACATCACCTATGTTTACACTACTATTTCATGTCAAAATGGGCGCTGTGAAAAAGGTCTACTGCCTATTAAACACAATGTCTCTGCAGTCAGGGCTTAACATGGGTCCTCAGACACGAGGTCTGCAGTTGGACCCTCTTGGCAGCACCTAGCTCTGAAAACAGCAGCCACGTTGATCTCATGAGGTCGCCATTGCTGATGTCAGTGTGACATAAATGTAACCAGCATGCACTGTGCAGTGATCCGTGTGATCACTGAGTGAGAAGCACAGACAAGGTGGGGGGGGTCAGAAAGGATTGAGGGACGGACTCACACAGTGTTGGTTTTGGTCTTTTCAGGATTTATTGTCAGTGAGAAGAATATAGAAAACTATCAGCCTAACCTTTACATTTGGAGCTGATGGCTGCCCTAGTGACACAAATAAACAGCTCACACCCAAACACCGCTTGGATTACATCTTTCCCACACAATCTGAACTCACAGCCCCCTACCCTATAGCTAGGGTCACCTACAGTAGCACCCATACACTGTGAGAATTAGTGAAAGATAAGGAAGTCATTATTGTCTGCAGCATGAAGTTTAAAGAACAAAGTCCCTGTGCTGTGCATGTGTTAATGTTTGTTATGCATGACTAAAGTTCAGCCTTTTTAACACTTTAAAAATAACTGAAAGTTTAGAAATAGGTCAGTAGTTCCAAAGAACAAAAGGGTCCAGATTGGGTTTCTTTAAGTGGTTGTACTGCGACTGGAGGGGAATCAGACAGCAGAGGCATTAGTTACAATCGGTTTAGAGCCAAACGTCCCAAGAGATGATCATTTGAAGTGATGAGGATTTGTTGTGAGGAGTGTTGCGTTTTCATGTGTAATTGGTTGGAAGTAGCTCAGTGTGGCAGCTCACAGGCAGCAGGGCAGTTCTGGAGTTCCATGTCCTAGTTTTACTTTTTCACCAACATTTGGAAAACAGCACACTGAGGCTTTAGAGACGTGTGTACATGTGGGAGGACGCACTGGTGTTCGGTTCATTGGTATTATTAAAAACACAATAATCACACACTATTGATTTCAAATGTCCAATCAGAACAGAGGTTTATTCCTTAGATTTAGCTGTTGCACCAGATGTGCTCACTGAGCCAAATCAGACCTGGACCAATATGCAACTTACAGACAGGACTAAAGAGTCACAGAAAAAGTGCAGGCTCACACACTCACCAGTACATTTTATATGAATCTCAAATCTCAAATCTTAGTATTTTTGTTCGTATGCGTGGTTTGGGCTAGGATTGTGTAAGATATTCAGATTTTAAAATTCTGACTCTGAGTTCTCTTTTCTCTTTTTTGGATTTTAACAACATCCATTTAGCCAGCAACATTTATTATTTTGAATGCTTTTGAACCAATATTGTTTTAAAGTATTATTTATGTATTTGGATTAATCTGGAGGTTTTTTTATTTTGAATACAAGTTAATACAAGGCACTCAGAGCTTGGTAAAACCTCATTCTCCTTTTATGCAACCTGTGCATGATACTATTACCTTAGAAACACTCCCATCTTTGAATTCCTTTAAAGGTCTTTTACAAAGGAGAGCATGTTGCTGTGTTACACAGTCCTGGAGGTGGAATGTGTTATGGATATTGCAGGTAGGGCTTGAATGCCTCTCCTCTTTTACTCCCCCAACCTGTTCATTTGAAACAACTCGTCATCCATCCAGCACCTCATTGTACTTACAGGCCCTTCACACCCACACACACACACTGCTGGTGGGAGCTCTGCTCAGGCTGAAGTTGGGTTCTCACTGGGAATATAATGAGCTCATTTATGTCTGTATACTAATAAACTTTGTCGTGCAGTTGACACCAACAGGAGAGTGAGAGAAGGTTATCGAGCTCGGAGTGAAATCGCCTGCAGAGGTGTGCACGTGTAATCGCCTGTCTTAGTACAGCTTTGAAGCAAATTCAAGCACTTTCAAGGTACCTAAACCAAAGCTTTACATTCATTACAGTCACTGCATCTAAATTATTATAAATTGTGAAAATAAACTTTTATACGCTCAACAATCAATGTGTATGGTCTGTTTATTTTACAGTCTGTTCATATTGACATTGGGCCTCGATATAGGATAGGATATAGAGCAATATACCAACAAACTTTCTCTTATCCATGATTTATTATTTTCTTAGTACACACTGATTTCTAGGATTCTCTAATGTTTTCTTATTTTTGCTCTTCTCTGTGGAAAGAGAACATTTGCAAATGGTTGAGGACATACCGACCAAGATAAGAACAAAACATTTAGTTTTCACTGTACACAAATTGCGTGCAACACAAAGGAGCATAGGTTTTACATTCTAGGAACATAAAAAAAACCCACACGAATATCCCATAATAAGATTAGATTATATGTTTTAGTAATTATAGTAGTATAATTTGTTGGCTAAAGAAATACTGTTAGTCCACCGATCCCCATTAAAACTATAAAAAAATCATACATATCAGCAATATATCAATTGTTTATAGATATATCTTTACTTATACTGTCTATTGATATATTTTATATATATATATATATATATATATATATATATATAGTATCTATCTCTCCAGTTGTTGGCCATGTGCCTGAGGGTTTGTACAGGGAACACCACCTGTCCTTATATAATGATTATATGTTAATAACAAACAATTGGTCACACCACTCCAATTTATGATCAGGTGGGATCAATGATCCATCATAGTTAACAACATTTGGTCAATCTGGAGTTGACATCTCGTATATTTTTTCTTAACAGAAAACTAGGAGAAATATGATGATGGGATTATTTCATTTTTTGTGATTGTAGATCTTAAACACCAGATTATGGTGAAAATCAAGCATTTTTCAAAGAGTATACAAATTCAAGATTATTCCTACTCTTCAAACAACAGGTCAAATTTAGTAGTTTCCAAACCTTCAAGTCTGTACAATCTAGAGCTGCACAATTAATCACAAATATTATTGAAATCTTAATATGGCCAAATTTAATATGCAAATGGTGAAACTGTAATGTTTTGCTGAAGGAAAACTGTGTTACAAACAGCATTATAATGAAGCACTCTGCAGCACTGATCTTGTTCTCCAGATGTAGAAAAACATGTTTGGTACAGAGCCCCAAAAGTTTCAACAACTCTTTCAATGAAAATTCAATTTGTAATGCAAAAATGGTTCCCACACTAATTGCAGATAAAATAATGGAAATGCTTTCACATATCATTCTAGTAAAATGCTGCATCCAGCAGGACAGCCCATCAGCACAGGTAAGTGAAGAACCATTGTCCCTAACTCCCTGCGTCAACTACTGGCAACTTCACATCCGGTTAGGCTCACTTCAATCCAGTTCTCTCCTTGATTCTGTCTGGAGCTCAGTTCCTATCCTACACTTCACTCAACTCCTGTTACTGTTCAGAACCAGACACATTGAAAAAGAGAACGAAAGGGAATTGAGGGAATGTGCTAGAACCATCAATAGAACCTCTTGCTCAAACAGCAATGTTATAGCACAGTACTGTACAATCTCCATCTCAACCAATGCAGCAAACACACGATGGTTGTTACGCTCCTGGCAGGGAGACGGAGTGCTCACACAGGAAGATTTCCTCCAGCTTTCAACCAGTGGATCACAGACCTCACCAACTAACCCTGAGGAAATGTTATTCTACACATTATACTCTCAACTTTTTGTAGCACCTGGCAACTAGTTCTGGATTTCACTTGTACAGATAGAACATGCCTGCCCCTTTCCTTACCTGAGTCTGAGTTTATAAAGCTGGTAAATCTGTCATTTACTATTGAGCCTAAGTTTTGATATGTCTCATTGTGAATGTCTAATGGTGGAATTGGTTACTTACAGGGTGGGTTGTTAAAAAATATCCAACTGTATTTTGTATTACCTAAAAGGCTAACATAAAAATACATAATTCATTTCCTAACCTTTTTATTCACACTGATGGGGTGTGCTGTCAGAGTAAGTTCAGTTTTAAATACCAAAACTCCAGCAACAGAAGGAAGCAGACACACTGTCACCATAAAAAGGGCTGTTTATTGGTTTAATGTACAGACATGTGGCGTGCTCTAGCGATAGCGGTGCAGCTGCAGGGTGTTGCGCCTCTTCCAGGCTGCACGGCGGGAGCCTCCGATGGTCAGGTGGAACTTGTGGCCCTTGCCCAGGCCGCGACTCTTCTTTCCTGCAGATGTCAGGCCACGCATCTCTCTGTGCTTGTGCACAGCCTTTGTGATCCATTGGGTGTCTGGGTTGCGTCTGACGGCCTTGTGGAAGGGGTCGATCAGAATCACCTCGAAGAACTTGTAGGTGGAGTCCTCGCCCACCCAGTAGGAGTTCAGCACTCTGAGGGCTCCGCAGTGACGGCCAGCACGCTCCTGGGAAGTTCAGATATAGAGGGAGTGAGTGGAATTACTAAGCAAAGCAACTCACAATCTAAAAAGGCAATATGTTCTTAAAGATTCAAAAGTGCTCTGGCGGCTCCCACTGGCAGCAGGAAACGGAATCTAAACACCCAGAAATCCTATGGAGGAGGAGCCAGTAACTGGAGACATCTGAACCATAACTACAACTCTATATATTCAGTCAGATACTGTACGTCAGTCTTCACTAGGTCAGGTTATACACCGAATGTGTTCAAACCCCCTCAATTGTTCCATCCTCGTACTGCAGGTCTGCGGCTGACATCAGATCAGTCCTAAACCTCATCAACAACCGTACAGTCCACTAAAGGCCAGTCTCAAACACTGACTGGTTTTCTTGTGCGGTCTGAAGGGAGGTGCAGGGAGATGTGACAGAAGCACTGTCAGTGTATAGACTTAAATCCTACGAGATAACATCCACCAATTAAAGCTTTCATAAACTATGTGGATGAGGGACAGTACACCGTTCCACTGTGTGTATTTTGACTTCCAGCAGGAAACCAGTCTAACATTGACAATAGGTCAGGGTTCCCAGTGAGATTCTTTGTGCAAGCTTTTGAGAATATTTGATATACATTTTATTTGTCATGTTTTACTTCCAATTTATTTCTTATTCATTCCATTGTTTTACACTGCAGTGCTTATGATCCTCCCATCATTTTATCTGTCTTGCTTGGTTTTTATGTTTTTGTAGAGCACTTTGTAACATTAAGTGCTATATAAAAAAAGATTATTCCCATCAGTAAGCCAGCATGCACACCACAATGCAACATAGACATTAATATAGTTATACCTGTGACAGCAAGCCAAGCAAACGCTTCTAGATTATTTTGATTGTTTAGTCATTTTGTTAAGAAAAGCTGATTTCAGCTTCTCCAGTGTGAATGCTGTCTGCTTTCTGTAGTCCTCTATGACAGTAAACCTGATGTCTTTGGGTTGTGGACAAAAGATATTTGACAACGTCACCTTGAACTCTGGGGAACAATGACCAACATTTTTCAATATTTTCTGAGATGACAGATTAACTGTTCGTTGCAGCCGTACTTCATTAGGCACACTGTGCTGGAGATGCTTTAGATATTAACACCAGTCAGTCGGAGAACAACAGATATTTAAGGGTGTAAATAATTGCTTTCATTACTGATCTGTCAACTATTTTCAACTGTGTTTATAAAATGTTAATTATCTCCCAGACCTTACAGTGACCCAAAGATCTTCAATTAGGAAAAGTTAGGAAACCCCTCACAAGGGGAACATTAAACTGATTTTTCACTTTTGTGGAAAAAACATAGAAAATAAAGACAGGACTGATACATTTATCAAACATAAATAACTAGACTGAGTACGTTTAGCCTTCAGTAAGTTAAAGTTAGTTTTGGCAAACCAATAATCTGAAGAGCGACTAACAACTCTGTTTTATCTACAAATAGATACAATCTATACAATCTGTTGTAATTCACATCAATGGAAAACGACTGTTGTCCTAAACTATTGTGGAAATGGTTATAGCCAATGAGCTACCATGTGCAATTTTAAAAGAGAGGCTACAGCGTTCCCAAATCATTTTCCAGGACTTTCCCAGTAGTTCTGAATCAATCACAATGGTGTTCAGCATGTATGTGACAGGAGCTGTGGCCTGGCTGAGGGGCTCAAACACAATGAAACATTTCCACGAAAACTAGTCTCTAAATTTCCAGGTTTTCCAGGTCACAAGAAAACCCTGATGCTAACATTTGCATTGCTAATTTCCTGGTCATCCTGTTAACGTTTGCAATCAGAATGAGTAACGTGTGTCCGTGCATCTGAAACATCGTCAGAGCAGCAACACCATAACTTGTTTCCTATATGTAGTCAAGATGAACGTACCTCAGCAGTTGACTGCAAACTGCGGGCAAACTTGATCTGGTTGACGCCATGGTGCACTGGCTTGCCGTAGGTGGCACCCTTGGGTACGGGGCGTTTACGGCCTCCACGGCGCACACGGACACGATAGATTACGTAACCTGTTGGAATCAAACAACAACAACACGATTAGCCGGGCAGGGAGAGATGCTGACAGATGTGCAGGTGTAACTCCGGGCTCTGCACTCACCCTGCTTGGCCTTGTAGCCCAGCCTACGGGCCTTGTCAGGTCTGGTGGGCCGAGGAGCGCGGTGGAGGTTGGACAGCTGACGGTACTGCCAGCAGCGGACACGGAGCAGGAAGCGCATCACGTCGGACTGCTTCTTGCGCCATAACTCCTGCATATACCTATATGCTCCCATGTTGACTTATCTGAAACAAACAAACAAACAAGTCTTGTAAGTTAAACAACTTTAATGTGAATTCATAACTTCTTTATGTAAAAACTTTACAGGATTCATATTGGACAACATGCAGCCAGCGTCTGCAGTTCAATGGAAAATAACGACTCGAGCGACATTTACAGGAATCAGAAGTTTCAGTCATGTGCCATCTGCAAGCTCAAAGACACAGCCAATCGTTCTCATGAACTGCTGCCTGGCTGAGGACAGGGTCGTCTTTAGAAGGAGCCTGTAACTCAGCTCATAATGGCACACAACTCCAGACCACAGACTCTGTACAGTCAGTGAGGCCATTCTGGAAGAGTCTTCTTAGGAAACCACGATTTCCCATTTTCTCAGCATTCTGTGAACTCGCCATAATACACATGTAACGCGTGGTATGGCGGCCCGAGTGTTTTCCGTGAATGAATGCCGTCAGAATATACACAAATATAAGTACACAAGCCCATGCTTCCTGAGCAGCTACTAAAACTACAGCTAGCATGTTAGCATTAGCAGCGTAGCTCATCAGCCCCTGCTCCAGCGGAATGTTGCTAACATTACGAGAGAAGTGACAAACTTCATGTGCCGGTTTCAACTGGACTAAAACGCGAAAACTCTGGTAATTTCACACAAACCACAAGACAGCATGGTAACACATTAGCTTGCTACAGCGGCCAGCACTATCAATGGCTACCGGGTCGACTGCATCACAGCGCTGTTAAAATAAGCCTATTATCAGTTTCCTCAACAATGTTAGTCAAAAAATAATCAAGGCGTATAGAACGTTAGTAAGTTGTTAAACAATGCCCCGGGTCAAACAGACCGATGAAACGACATAAATAATGATTTTAATGGATTGCGTTTTGTACAAAAGCATAGAAATACTCGCTTACATGATGGCGTACCAGCCGGAAAGAGAGAGAACACGTACCCAGCATGCCTTATGAAAACGCCGGTGACGTGTTTCCTCTGTAATGCTCATGGGAAATGTAGTTTTTTTTAAAATACACTTTTGTGGTCATTTCGACAATCAAACTCGCGCTCTCTTTCTTAATTTAAATTCATTTTTAATTAAAAAGTTATATGATAATCACATAGTAGACTAAAACTAAATGTAATCGTAATTTGACTACAGACTTCACTGCATGAATGTAACGTTATGTAGACTCTATGGAGTGTAGTTGTACAACTACTAACTACAATATCCACAACAATAATACAACGTATAAACATAATTCACAACATGCACGGTGAATGTAAATGTTATTATATTATATCATTACAGTCTCATAAGATTATTTTAAACGTCTCCAGTTATTATTATTATTATTATTATTATTATTATTATTATGTTTCTGCTGGTGTTTGTGAATTCAGTCGCGCATGCGCAGTGTCAGAAGAAGTCTTGCGCTCCCAGCAGAGCAGGATGGCCGCTCTCGTAGGGATGCTCCATTTAAAGACTCCATAGACAGCGAGCCCTCCACCTCATTCAAGTAAGCAGCTTTAACGGAATCAACCGGTAACGTTAACGAACAAACAGTGGTTCGCAGCTACGTTGTCACATTTTAAATGACGCACACTCAGTTGCTACGGCTAGCCTGTTAGCTAGCTAGGCTAAACAACACAACGCCGTGACAGCGAGCCCACGCTCAGGACACATTCAGAGCGGGTAGTGGCTCTGGTCCGTGTTATTATGGGATGTCTAATGTTTTGTGTTCATACATTGTAGGGTCGAAATGGGAAAAGGCTGTAAGGTGGTGGTGTGTGGTCAGGCAGCAGTTGGAAAAACTGCCATACTGGAACAGCTGCTGTACGGAAACCACACTGTAGGTAAGGAACATCCGGTATTACTGAGCATGGTTCCCTGTAGGACAGACCTTTTTTACAGCAGCCATTTTAACATTAAATAGGGTAAACACAAGTGTTACCAATGACTAACTAAGGCTCTGTTCCAGTTAGCAGACCCCTGACTCTGTCTGGCCTTAATGGAACAGAGCCCTAATTAGTATTATTGGTAAGGGTTTACCCTACTATTTCATGTCAGAATGGCTGCTGTGAAAAAGGTCTTGTTGTTGACCTATTTCCCAGGCTCCGAGTCCAACGAGACCCAGGAGGATGTGTACGTGGCCTCAGTGGAAACTGACCGCGGCGTGAAGGAACAGCTGCGGCTCTATGACACCAAAGGCCTCCACGACGGACAAGACCTCCCCAAACACTACTACTCAGTGGCAGACGGCTTCGTGCTCGTCTACAGCGTGGACAGCTTGGAGTCCTTCAAGAAGGTGGACATTCTGAAGAAGGAAATAGACAAGTCCAGAGATAAGAAAGAGGTGTGGCCAGGTCAAAGTATGTTTTAAACCACCATTCATAATAAGTGCTGTTCTCTGTTCGCCTTTATATTGGCAACCATCCACACTGCGCACACACAGCATGTATGATGTTTAAAATATCCAGTTTAACTGACAGTTTCTGTGTTTTCAGGTGGTTTCTGTGTTCTATTTATAGCGCACATTGTTATACCACCAGATTACATCACAAAGTGTGGTAGTGAAAGGTCTGAACAAACAGAATCTGACTGTAAAGGGGAATTGAAACAGTAAAGATATGAGAGGGCTAAAGTTCCCAGTTTGAGAAAATATAATTGCTTTTATTTAAATAGGTCTGTGCATGTAGGCCAACACAATAGAGGATGTGCATGCAGCAGAGAAGCAGAACACTTCTCAGCACAATGGCTTAATATCCATATATACATATATATGTATGTATATATGTATATATGGACATTTATTGTTTAGTATTTAGAAGTAAAGTTGATGGGAGCCAGTAAAGTTACTCTTTAGAGGTACATATGTAACATTAGCGTGCATGAAAATCCTGCTTTTGCCATCGAAATATTTTCATTGTGCACAACTCATACCATTAGATGCCTGCAGTTTATACAGGAAACTGCTAATACAGGATTTAATAGGTATTATTTATCAGCCACACAGGATCATGAAAAGATGTGTCTCTGCTCTCATTATATGATCAATCAGGTGAAGATGTTCAAATGCAATTTGTGCTTTTTTTTTTTACTGTCTACAAAGTATTTAAACAAAATCTACATGAAAGTTAAAGACATTTGTGTTCCCATTTTGAGGCTTATACTGAATTCAGTTCTACAGACAATTGGCCCAACATTTTAACATCTGTTTGTGCCTTGAATATTTCCTGAGGAGTTGGAAAAACAGCCATTTTCGGAGCTTGATAACTGAGTACATCATTTTTTTGTTTTGTTCTTGGAGGAGTATGTTATCCCCCAACATTTATGTGGAAATACTATCTTAAATCTTTAAAAACTGAATTGGGGTTGCTTCCGGTGTGTCTGTTGTGTCCTCAGGTGACAGTCATAGTGCTGGGGAACAAGACAGACCTGCGGGAGCGTCGCCAGGTGGACCAGGAGGTGGCGCAGCAGTGGGCGCGAGGCGAGAAGGTGAAGCTGTGGGAGGTGAGCGTCGCCGAACGCAACTCCCTCATCGAACCCTTCACCCAGCTGACCAGCCGCCTCACGCAGCCACAGAGCAAGTCTGCCTTCCCTCTGCCGGGGCGCAAAAGCAAAGGCACCCCGTCCAACGACATGTGACTCTCTGAAGACCCCCTCACTCCTCTCCGCTCCTGTTAGCAGGCTGCATTCACCTCATATGGGAACACCCAGCGGGACCACGCGGACAGGCCTTTAGCAACATGACTTTGGTGGCTTGTGTGTAAATTAGACCTTTTTACATACAGTTCTGTACAGTGGTTACATTGCTTAAGGTAGTTCAACTTCATTATTTTGGGAAATATTTAGTTTTCTGTCTCTTTCTGTGAGTGAGATGAGGAGACTGATGTTAATCTGGTATGCTAAGAATAGAGCTGGGTCAGAATGTGGTTAGCATAGCATAAATACTGGACGCTTCCCAGAGCCTTGTTGTCACAGTGAGGTTGCCAGATTTGGTTTACAGCCACCACAACAGAAAACCAGTACTATAGCTCCACTGGAGTGCTGGCTGATGGGTAAACTGTTTGTCATTTTCACATGTCTGTTTTTGTTCAGGTTAAACAAATCAGATGTGTGTTAATCAGCCAGCTTTAAAGGTGTTGTCATTCAAGTGTTTTTTTGAAGTTTTGACCGAGCCAGGCTGGTGGTCTCTTGTCTCCAGTCTTTATGCTAAGCTAGGCTAACCACATCCTGACTCCAGCTCTGTGCTCAACACACGGACATGTTTGATATTCTCATCTCACCAACAGCAAACCAAATCCACATCTGTAACATCTCAAGCCTTTTTTCTTCGTAAAACCATCTCAGCATGGGCAAGCACTTTAGTACCAAAGAGTTCAGACGACCCAAACACACATCTCGTGGATTTACACTTCTGAATTGCGATTGTGAAATAACGTGTTATGTTTACTGTCCTTTTCAACTGAAACGTATATATCATTCCAAGTTAAACCATACATTCAATTTTTTTTAACTATCTTACTACTCACATTCCCATATAAAGAGTTATTGGTTGCTGTAATCATTCCTCCTCTGTCCCAAGAGGGCCCAGCCTACAGCTAAAGTCAGACTATTGAAGGACTGGATTTTGACCCCCATTTCTTCCATTGGATTTCCACAAGGGATCTCTTCATGACCAGTATGTAACTCTTTCAGCAAACATACAGGCTCGTGGAACAGTTCTGTAAGCTCTGTAGGACAGTGTTTTCAAACAGGAATCTTCTACCTATGTTATTTCCCATCTGATGTGAATGCAGCATGAATCCCTGTCCTCTGGCGGGACTCAGCTAGCCTTCGTCCAGTCCATCTCGTATATTAAATATGGCCTGGCAGCAATAATAATAATATTCATGGTACTGCCTTTACCCCTGGTGTAAGATTCCATAATGTCTGTCTGCCGTTAGTTGCACTCGTGTCGTCCAGCCTGTATAATCAGATAGGGCTACTAGTTAAAACTGTGTAAGGCTTTCTAACAGTAGAAATGTCCGTGTTGAGAGGAAATATTTATTTTTTAACTAATTTATTTTTGTCACTTTAATGAGCCACATTCCTTGACTTTTGAAAATGGTAAAACAATGTGAAGGATGATTGCGCTGTTTTCTGTCCTTAATGTTTCAAAGTAATAACAGTTAATGTGCTGCTAGTAGAACGGAGTTAGTGAGACTCAACACTTGCACTCTGTATTCATGCTAACCCTAAATTATTCTCTGCTCTGTAACTCTGCACTGAATAAAATGTAGCCTCTTCATATTTAGTCCTCTGAAAGGTTCTTTTGGTGGCGTTTCCTGAAGATCACGTTTGATACAAATGACCAAACACAGTCAGATGCTTCAGTTGGTCATGTTTAATTCTTTAAGGGAGAAACAGAACAGCTTTTTATCATTACAGAACACAAATCACAACCAATATCCATCCATATCTAAACATGTATACATGTGTAAAACACCTTTTCAAAGACCAGGAGTTTGGAGGGAGGGAGCAAAACACCAACTGGAACTTAATACATGTGAGAATTTACACTGACATAATTGACTGGGAATCATGCTGTGACACATTTCATCTAGCAGTTTAGTATTAATGTCCATCTTCAAGCACGAGCTAAAAAGTCAAAGAGAAAACACTAAATGCGTTATTGCCAGATCTGATTATAGTTGGGCCGCAGATAACTTAAAAAATACAATAAACAACAAAATGTCAGGAGTTAAGACTTCAATTCCCGAGATAAAAATCCACCCGCCCCTCTACCGCCCCGCCTCCTTCCTCCGCTGGGAGCCACGCCCCCAACAGAGTCGACCCCCACCCCCCCCACCCCAACATCCCCGAGTCGTCCAATCGGCAGCAGCTCCTCTGGTGATTATGTGGCGTAGCGCTTGGTCCACTGTTTGGCTATCCTGTCGTGTTCAGGTCTGTTTGTTGTGTACTGTGTGGCGATGCTTCCAACCAGAGGGTCGGCTGTAACACAGGAACAAAACATCTGCATTTCAATTTGTTCTTTGCACTTTCACACCTGTTCCTCAATTACTGCAGTTTTATCTAAATTCATTTTAATTTGAATTCAGGTTACTTAAAGCTCCTACAAGGAACTTTCATTTTCCAAAACTGACCGTTGTCTTGGTTTGTAGATGCATTTTTGATGAGCAGTAGCAGCCAGTGTCAAGCTAACTGACAAACACTGTGCACTTCCTGCAGCTAGCTTAAGTCAAGTGTGTGTTTCAGTGTTCACCAGTTAAAATGGTTCTAATGTGAAGCTGCTGCAGTAGGAAATGTTTTTTCCCATAGTATCTTAATACAGAATTTGCAGCTGCATGATGTGCGTGCAGAGACAGGACAATTTAATTCAATTTTATTTGTATAGAGCCAGATCATAACAGAAGTTATCTCATGACACTTTTTAAAATAGAGCAGGTCTAGACTGTACTTTTTCTAAAATTAAACCAGAACATCTGGATCACCCATGGTGCAATTCAAATACAATTATAAGGTAATTTATCAAGTTGTTGCAAAAGCAGTTCTTCTAATTTATTGATCTACTTGTATTATGATCCACAATAGCCAGCTCCAAGATACTGAAGGGATAGTAACCGCTGTATTAACGGCAACATCCCTGATCATTTATGTAATCATGGCCCAGCCCAACGCTACTGGGAATATTATGGTTTCATCCATCCAGTACCTACAATAATAACTGTATAATTACACTGCACTTGTGTTGAGGTTACAAAGTCATACTGTGTGAAATTAAAGAACCTTTTAGCCAAAAAAAGAGGATGACTTTAAAAAGAGCCACAATGCTGCAGTAAATCTTAGAAAAATAGATTTTCACTTAAGGCTTGAGGCAGAACACAAACACAGCACCACCTTCTGTCTTCAGTGAGGACTCTGGCTCTGTTATATATCCGTATAGTCTTACATTTCCCCTGACTGTGTCAGAGTCAAGAGGAGATTTAATGAACTGAATCTTAAAATCCTTTAAGTGGAGTCCTGGAATTCATGTAGGGCTACCTCAATGAGAGCTTTATGGTCTCTGCTCTAACATCAAGATCAAAGGGGAGTTACTGCTGCAGTTAATGAGACGAGCTCAAACAGACCCTGCTACCAACATTTATTCAGACCCATATTAGGCAATGTGTTATTACTCTTAGAAATAGTACCCTCTGTGCTTTTGAACCTAAAAAATACATTTTAAACATTAAAGAACGTGCTTAATATTGGCACAAAATATTGTTAGCAGATTTTGTGAGCCTAACAAAGCAAGTGTGTGTGTGTGTGTGTGTGTGTGTGTGTGTGCGTGCGTGCGTGCGCTGCAGCTCTCACCAGGGTTGCAGTCAGTGAGCAGGGAGCAGATGGACAGTAGGACCTTGGAGATGGTGAGGGCAGGACTCCAGTTGTCCTTCAGGATGTCCAGACAGATCACCCCCTGACTGTTGATGTTACAGTGGTAGATCCTCGTACGGAACGTCACCTGCACACGGACAGGACAGAAAACTCTGTATCCAACAGCTTTGTATACCAATTTTACATCATTTTTTTATCTGAATAATCAAACCAACTCAAACATCCAACCCTATGAGCAGAAATGGTATGCTTATTAAACATATTCCATCATAAACACACTGTAGAATGTGAAATGAAGAGTAGTGGCTAATGATTTAGAAAAGCTAGTCATACATTATGAGGTGTCTATTTAGAAACATGTGAGGTCAGAGAAAATTCTACATTTTTTGAATGCAGTTTGGTTGTGACCGCTGCTCATTAAAAAGGAGAGGATTACAAGCATCAGGACTGAGTGAGCACATATATTAGAGCGGCCGGGGGAAATAAGATTACAAGTATGAGCTTCTGAGTTCATCTAGCTGTATCCCAAAGTACAAGGGCGCCCACTAGTGGAAAACATGAAAATGACATGTCTTTGCAATAGAGCCATCTGTGGCATGATCAAACAGAAAAGGCTTTGCTGGACGCTAGCAGCCATGCACAGTTCACCTTGGGTGGTTTGAAAGGGTAGTCTGGTGTGAAGGCGATGTCCAGGAAAAACACTCCTCCCTCGTACACGGAGCCTGGAGGGCCCAGGATGGTCGACCTCCACTCATAGATGTTGTCTCCTTTAGGACCGGCACTGTCGGCACACAGGAAACATGGATTCTTGATTAATATCTGGATGCTTCAAAACCTCAAACTCTCACAGTAGAAAACATCTTTAGTCACCCGACTTTACCGCTTCATTTCAGTTGTACTGGATATGTGAGTTTAGCACTATGATTATACTTTATCAATAGAGTCTTCAGTGTTCGTCCAACAGAATCTCTGAGCTCTGTGTCAGTGCTGTTTGTAAGTTCAGTCTCAAGTCTTTGAGACACGAGCTACAAAGCAGCAGTCGCTCATTTTTTTTTATTTTGTAGAAATAACCTTTGTTTATACTCTTAATTCTTTTACAGTGTAATATAAAGCACTTTTCCACTTTTAACAGTTAGATGGCACTCTCCGGCTGTGTTTACAAGATGCATGAACCGTTACCCACAGGTGACAGGTATCTTTTCAGCTGTGAAGATCATTTATCATTTTATCACAAATTCCTCCCACAGCAGGCAGGGTAGAAAATAGAGGATATGCTGGATGTGAACAAACTATTGAGGTACTTGTTTCGTTGTTTGTTTTCAAGTCTCAGGTAAATCGAGTCTCACAGTGGACAAGTCCAAGTCGACTCCAGTCAAAGTCTCTGGTCTAAAGCTCTGTTGTGCGTTCCAGCTTCATCTATCTTCCATCTGGATAAATGCACCTCCCTCTGAGCCAGAAACCAGACCGGCCTTCACCCTAACGGAGCTTTAAATCGTCCACAGCCTGCATGATTGCTGCTCCCTCGTGGTCCACCTCCCAAAATATTAAGACACCCACATTTCACTTTCTTCTTCTGCCTCTACACAAGACTGAGATCTTCCAGTACGGCCCCCACTGGCTGCTAAAGGTCTGAAATCCTAGCACTGATCTACAGGTTCACCTCAAGATCATCAGTACCATGACACCATACAATGAAACCACCTACAGGCCATGAACAGGACATGCTGCAGAAAACATTTTAAAACAACTTTAAGAATAGGTTTCTGATATGATCTGCCAACTAAATGTCAATGTCCAAGAGCAGATGTGTCAATAGGGACTGATCTTTTTCTACAGGAAATAAGGGCTTTGTTTAGTATGTGTATGTATATAAGTAGTATATATATATATATATATATAAATAAATAAATAAATAAGAGGGGAGCAGGGTTGTGGAAGCTGGACTACATGTATACTTTTGCACTTTGGCTGTTTGAGCAGTTGATGTTTGTTTCATGTTTTTCTTTGATAAAACATCAAAACTGCTTTAAATGCTGCAGTAGGTCAATTTAAAAAAACAAAGATAGTTGATTGTTGAGTCTCATTACCAGGGCGTCACATGCACACACTTTAGGACCCTTTCTTTTCAACAAGTTGCTAACTTTTAGCTTCCCTGCACACAAAACATTAAAGCTTTCCCCTCTTGTGAGTGAACAGTGAGCGAATCCTTCATTCATCCATTCACCCTCAAGTACTTGAATGTGGCATGAAGGATGCACATATATTATACTTAGCCTTCTCCTTAAACCTGCAATAAATCCTTTTTGATCACTGCGGGGCAGCAGAAAAAAGACTAGGCATATCATCACCCTTTATTACGTATCTAATTAAGGCTTTTTGCACTTTGAAGAGTGATGGGAGAGGGGACACACCGCTAAGGGCTACATGTTGGACGCATGGGCACAGCAGGTACTGAGCAGGTAGTGTACACTGGGTTTTTAGAGCTTTTTCACTGGAAAGTGAGTGATGCCTTAAACATTGTCATTTCAGAATCAGAAATACTTTATTGATCCAGGGGGGAAATCTGTTATATTTAATACACTGTATACATCATAAACATATTGATTATAGTTGCTTTATTTTAATTTAAATGCTGTAAATGGTATGATTACACTGTATCTTCAATTATGTTATTCTTATTAAATTCTATAGTTACATGCAAATAAAATATAAATAAAATAATATAGCATAGATAAATACTAAATTAAAGTTGAGTCTTAAGAGTCAATTAAGTTTTCCGAGACCCCCCCCCGTTTTTTTACACACTTCCTCCACCTCAAGATCATGGTTTTACCTTACACCTTGACCTGAGCCCTCAAGTTTAACCTCTATATTCTGATGTCTATGCACTGAAGCTTATTCAGCTGTTAAAGTCACAAAACATCCACTAAATGACTGAATTGTCTATACAATTACCATCTTTCTAATGTTTTACAGTCAAGAAATCTATTCACTGTCACCTTATTGGTAGTTCATTAAAACAATAAGAGTGCAATCACCCGTGTGAGTCATTACGCCAACAGAGTGGGAAGTGATAAAAAGGAAAAGATCAACAGGACATTATTTGCCTGTGGAGATAAAGCTGAAGAGTGGCAGGGCTGACGACTGCAGCCGCTTCAGAAGAGCCTTGATTCAACAGCAGCATCGCAGTAAGTCAACAGCAGCTTCTGTTTTAATGCTGGGGATGTTTTCACATAATTGACTGCTTGATGAAGCGCTTTAAACTACACTTTTCAGTTTGCCATTTCATTTTTACACAAGTAGGGCTCTTAGAGCATGTTTATAGGATAAAAAATAAAAGGACTTGTTTCAGTGGAAAACTCCATGCAAAATACAGTGTGCAGCAATATACAGTATTTAGACATTTGGATATTTTAAATAAACAAACGCTGAATCATCCATTATTCAGATGTAGCAGTTCCGAGAATAATTCAAAACACAAATCCGATTTGAAGCACATAAGCAGTTACTCTGCACAGTGCTTGTGTAATAATAAGTAGCTCCTGTCTGTTCTGAGTAACAACAGGAGGGGTAAATGTCAGGCAAATAATCTCACTTTCTCAGGCTCCACTCTGCCCGCTCTTCATCACGACTGAGAGGGTAGCAGAGACGCATTCCACAAAAACATACACCTAGTAGCATAGTCAGGAATTCAAACCTCTATTATAGTCAGGTTGCTGACTGCTGGATAAAATGACCCATCACATTTCTTTTTTACAATCTTCTCTTAGCTAGAACAGACACCTAAATTATTGCTATGTCCTTAGCATGGCTGCTAAATGTAAAACATTTCCCGTTACTGCCATATGAAGTTCAGCAGTAAACCAGTGGCAAAGGGCCGAGAGATCAGAACGGTCCAGGTCTATAGAGCTAGCACTATAGCCCATACTCTCCTTCATGGCATCCTGCTAGAGCTGCACAGTACGAGCTGAAAGCAGGGCTGGATTAACCCACTAGTGGCCCCACAGACAATCTCAAACATGAGGATTTGTTCATTTTCCTTGTTTAGTGTTACAGTAAAATGAATATATTTGGGTTTTGTACAGTTGGTCAGACAAACGTAACTATTAATAGATGTCCTCCTGGCCTCTGGGAAGTTGTGATGGGCATTTTTCATCAGTTAGTCATATTTTGCAGACAAAACAATCAAAAAGGTAGTGGGTAGTTTAATCCATAATAAAATAACTGTTAGTCACATCCGTATGTGGAATTAGTTTGTGATCATTTGATTCAGTAATATACATCATGTCAGCTGAATAGTGAAACAACAAAAGGTTTAAAGCGAGATTTTAATTCAAGAGTAGCAAATAGTGTTGGTGTCATATTGTGTTTTAGGGGTGCATACACTAATACCAAACCCATCTGCAGTCAAACAAATGACCACAAACTATTTGCCATACAGTGGATGCCTTTGGGACCTGGGGCACTTTGCTTGATGGGTAATCCAGCCTGATGATCTTAACATGGTGCAAGGAGGCACCTGTGGGAGGTTTTTATTTGTGAGCAGCTACAGGAAGAGCCTGTATGCAAGTGCTTCAGTTAGCCAGGAAAGCTAAATTATTGTTCGACAAAAGCTGGTCTAAATACGTTTGTACATCAAGTGCTTCTTTGTTGGTGCATTAGAACAGGAAACTATAAAATCCATATTATTTGTGTTGTTATCTGGGGTTATAGTAAATTCAAAGAAAGACTACATACATTCATCGTACTATAGCATACACACAAGTTTGTTTACTTATGTCTTCGTTTGACTGCATATGTGTAGTATACACATATGGATGGATATGTGGTCATTCACCTTAAACTAAATCCAAAAATAAACCTGCCAGCATCAAAAGGTTGGGAATCTTTATAGCCAAGCAATGTCTACTTGTAACCCCTCGTCTGTTTTTTGTCCCATTTTAAATAACTACGTAAAAAATACATTTTTGTTCCATCTTTTCCTGCCATCTTGACCTTTGTTGCATCCCCTTCACAAACTCCCAGAACATTAATGTTGAAAATGAATGGATTTTTAGGTCATATAATACAAAACACTGAAAAGGTCAATCTTCTTAGGTAAGTGTTGGCATGAAGCCTGTGATATGCCATGGACATGTGAATGTTGCCCAAAAAAAAAAAAAAGAGCACAAAATAAGATCAAAATATTCAGATTTAATGGACTAGCCACAGTGTGCTATCCAGATGTGAAACATCCCCCTAGTATAAAAAAAAATACCACGTCCCTTAGAGGAATGCAGTTCATTTACACAGTGTGTGTTAGCGGCATTCCTGCAGGGGAGTCCTGACCTGCTAATATACTGGTCACACCACAAGACCTCAGTCAGGACCCGCTGCTGTGCCAAGAATAGATAATGTATCATTTCCCCCTGCATCAACCAGGCTGAGGTTTCTTTCGCCTGACAACAGAGGCGTCTCACATTCACAGACGAGCCACAGAGAGAGCCCGGGCTTCCTCCCCGCCTGTCTCCGACGCACACAAAGGCTACCCAGTGCTTTGTGTGAGGCGGTAATATGCCAGGCTATCACTGTTGTCATTCACTTCAATATCAGGGGGGCTTCTTCTGCGGACCTCTGTGTACACACACGCCGCAAGGAGAGTGCTGACATTTCAGCCGTTTCATTTTTTCTAAGCCTTTAACCTTTCAAACAGGCACACAGCGGTTCACCAAAAACGGACTCCTGCGGCTCAGCACAGGAGAACAGTAGATGAATGTGTTCAGTTAGCAGACAGAATTCATGGGCAGCAGCCACAATGAGCTCCAATATGTAGATCTTAAGGTTAATATGCAACTTTTCACCCAGAAATAGAAAGAAATTTAGTCTGTGGCTGGGCTGTGTTTGGTCAGTGGTAGTGTCTATAATGGGAATTGAATGTGATATTAAGTGTTCATCTCCAGTGTTCTGTAGTGGTCCCAGTAATATTTGTTCTTAAGGTATACTGAAGCAGATGATATGACATTGTTAGGCTCTGTTTGAGTCCACAAATATCATACATGCAGTTTGATTTGAAAATGTTTGATTTAAAAGAGCTTTTTCTAATTATAACTTTTGTAATTATCTACTAACCAGCCCTACTCTTTCGTTGGTTTCTATCTGTGGATGTCTCCAGTTTTTCTATGACTCACTCTGTATTGAGTGTTTCAGCAGACTGATTGTTATTTGGGCTGCTTTCTCTGTGCGCTCTCCCTCATGCCTCTCTGTGAATGGAGAGCCGTACAGTGTGTAGAGACCCTCTAGTGAAGTGGGTATGTTTGTGCTTTTGGGTACCGATTGCCTTAAAAGGGTGAAGCCTGTACCTATACGAAACAGAATCTTAGTTTCGTAACATAACTTTAGATTGTATGAGTGTACGCGCAGTCCTGTAAGCTGTGGGCCCCACTGGTTCCTTTAACTACAAACCCTGAGGTGGAGCCCACATAGTACGTGGGTGTAGACTAAAAGCATTTAATGCTGCACGAACAAAAGATGAAACCGCTAGCCTTAGAGGGCTGGGCCTCTGCTCTCAGAATGTGGAGTTGAAAGAGCAACAGCCAATGGGAAAGTTCACCACTCGACCCAACAATGGTATAACTTCATCACTTTGCTGCGCTCCGGTCAAATATTTAGCACTAGTACAAATACAGCGTTAGTAATACATGAAGGTTACAATTCATACAGAATGGAAATGAATTCAATAAATGGACTGAAGAGGCAATTTTAAGTCAAACTGAAATGTGAATTCTCCTCACTTTTCACATAATAAAATATAAGCTATGATACTACAGCTATTGTGCAGATTATAAAAAAACATGTCAAAATGGGATAAAAGACATTCTGTAGGTGACTCAAATCATAACACGGAGTGAAGCTGGCTAGTTAAACGGCTGTTATTTCACAATCCTATCATATCATTCAGACTGTAATTATGAGCAGCCGTGTGGGAAAAACCCTTCATGTCACTTGTAGTTCCGCGTTGGACATAAAGGGAGCTGACAGCTACTATATCTGCCACTAGAACTACAGAAGTGACAACAAAGTACTAGAAACATGAAAGCAAAAGCCACCTTTGCTGGCAGCTACATCTGAAGAACACAATATGAACACCAATAGAATCATTCAAATAATTGGAAAAACAGTTCCCACTTGTTAACAAACTGCTACAAATATGTAAGACCAGAACAAAAGCTAATATAGGATATATTTATCTGGTCTGACTACATAGCAAGCAGTGGGTAACTATACTGGAATAATGCATCAGCGCTTCCAAGAGCAATATTGTTCTTCCAATACTGTGTGAATGCAGTAGTAGGCTGTTGGATTTAAGTGATGTAACATTTTGTTATGTGCCCACACAGATATTACACCAAATCAAAATTAAAGTACTGCCACTGCCCCGCAGGAAAATAATAAATTAATTTTTGGTAAATACAGTTTTCACCAAATCAGAAAACAAGTCAAATCCAAGAAGAATTATGTTGAAATGTTGTCTGAGCAGAAAATATTTATTTCAGTTAGACTTTCAGTGTAAAAGCCTCACAAATGAGTCTAAATAAATTCATCTAGGTTTCTCTTAATATTCTTCTCTCTGTACTGAGCACACTCTTGTTATCACTTGTGTTACACTATTTTTCTCCACACTGTAATGTTTCATGGTGCCTTCACTGTGGTGTGAGTCTCGTCTCTCCATTGTAGACCTCAATATACACGCTTCCATCAGCACATACTGGGCTTCATTTTCAATCCCCACTATCTGCTTGCAATGGTATTGTGATGACAAGGAGAAACACTGTAATAAGCTGCCTGACTGAGACGATATAATGACTCCACTTCACTTGAGTGCCGAAGAGTCTCCACACACCAGCACCACACACCCACCCCCTCACACCCCGCCAATTTAATACAATGGCAATCAGCCTGTAAATGTCCTTTCAGTGCTTTATGAGGACAGTGCAGGATGAATATTATATATGGTAGCATTCATATTCCTCCACTGTGTCAGATTCCAGCCTGATATACCATTTTTAGGGCAGAGTGAAATGGATGAAATACATTAGTGATAGAGCGCCGTTTATCTGGCATTTTGAGATAATCGGCATCGGCCATCGTCACTGCTCACAAGGCTGATAAACAAAAAATGTCTTCAGACACATCTGCAGTGTGGTTGGTGCAGATTGTCAGTGTGGCTGCTGTGGGACCATGTTAGCGCTGCCCTTTGTGAGCTTTGGGAAGGTGGTAAAAGTTTGTTTTGAGCTCTGTACTATAACTCTAATGCATCCCGCTGTAAACATATTTTCTTCAGATATCAGCATTATATATCAGCAGCCATGCTTTCCAAATATCAACCACTAATATATATTAGGAGATCAGTCATAACTTACTCTAATATTAAGATACCAGAAAATATTTTACCATCTGAAGCTGAATCAGGGAATTTGGAATTTGTTTCCTAAAACATGATTCAAAGCGATGAATCGATCAAAATAGTTGCCAATTAATGAGAACTAATGAATTAATTAACCAACCACTGCAGCTCTATTATAAATACCATCAGACAAATCTGTACACATGTAAAACAAACCCATATACAACATCTGGCAGCTGCAGTGTCTGTCCTGAGAGTAGCGCTAGAGGAAAAGTCATGGGGTCATCAAACTCTAAATGATCTGCTGTCCCCTTGCAAGCATGACATATTTCACAGCAACTCAATTAGAGTTTGACATTTATTGTGTAGAACTGGATATTTTGGCCTGGTGGAGGCGCTACAGGAAATGTCAGGATGTTACACAACGTTGGCGTTGTAAGGCCCTGTATCAGGCCTGGCTACAGCTAGATTTAGTTTGGAATCTTGGCGTACTATTGAAGATAAAATGTTTCTTTACTGTTGCAAAAGTGACACTATTTTCAATAACATATTTCCATTTCTCAAATTTAAGGTATGCTGTAAGCACTGATGTTCAGCCCTACCTGTAGCTGACGGGAGATAAAATGAAACCTCTACTTCCCCTTGCTGCCCAACTAAAGCTGGCACGCAGAAGGGAAACTTCTTCAAACTTCCATCTTTGCATCAGCAGCGAGCTCATCGCTGCTTTCAGGGCTTTCCGAAGCAACAACGGTGTACAGGCCAGCCACTTCCTCTCCAGGGAGGAAGCTTTTTATAGATATGAAGAAGCTGTTGAGAAAACCTCAGTTGTCTCAAACATGCAAGCCAGTAACACACTGCAGAGGTGTGTGTGGAGAGACTGCTGCTAACATCAGCGACGCGACAGAGGGATCACACGCAGCGCAGATGGCTCACACCAGGCCTGACACACACACACACACACACACACACACACACACACACACACACACACACACACACACACTATCATCATGAGAGCCTAAAAGATCTTTATAAATAAAGACATCAAAATTAAGTGATTTCCAAATGGTTCAAGGTAAGTATATATTAAACCACCTTATCTGTCCAACCCTAGCCCCCATTATCCTACTGTACACAGCTCCTTACTTCCCTTAGCTGTCATGAGCCTGGAATGTCAGGAATCTGTCTGACACCTGAGGGCAACATCTCAAGAGGAGATTACAGTGAACGGCAGTAAAAGAGGACACAAGGCAGAGTGAAAGACAGGGAGAGTAAAAGTGCGAGTGTATAAGCGAGCAATAAATAACATAGCTGGTCGAGAGGAAAAAGGAATAAAACATGGTGAATAAAAGCAACACACAGGGGGGTGGGCGGGTGGGAGGGAGGGAGGGAGGGGGTGAGGCCGGCCTGTGATGTCTGCAGTTCACACTTGAGTGGCAACGAGGCAGTAGAAAAATAAAAGAGGGCCTGCTCGGCATTCCCTGTGTGGAGCATAATTAGATTTTGAGAAATGACAGATGAAAGACTGCCTTATAGTGCTCATAAAACAAAGTTTGCTACGACAGAGGCGCTGATGATAATGGAAACTAGTCGGGATAAGTCCTTTCTTCATCAGTCAGTGTCCATTTTCAGAGAGAGGAGGCCCGAAACAACCTCGAAAGAAATGAGACGACAACCAACTGACTCATCGATGTGTAATCCATTAAACAGCATCTGCAAGGCATAGCTGGCCAGCTCCATTCATACCCTAATGAGCAGATTCTGTGCTAAATGAAGCAGAAAGAAGAAAAATCCACTAAAAATCCCCCTTTCTGCATGTGGTGCTGAATAGAGGGTTTTACACCAAGTGGAACAGAAAAAAATGAAGAGACGAAGCCTTTCTCCACGCTGGTGGCGAGATGAAAAGATAAATCACTCAGGGTGCGGCCACAACACACATGTTTGGAGCGGTTATCTCAACTCTGAAGCATTTCCTTCTTTAGTTCATTTGGCCAGGTGAGAACAATGTCTCTTGAACTTGGGTGTCACACATTAAACACACAGGGAGGCCTGGAAACGCAAATCTCTGCCAGTGGCAGAAAACTACAGCACAGCCCACTCAGAGTGAGGATGGCGTTCTAAAAATACAAGGTGCAGATGGTGACTACCACTCACTGTTGAAATCCGACATGAGGTAGAACCCTCAGTTGCAGGTTACTCCAATTTCTTACCTCAATATTGTTATTTTATTTCCGGTTTGACTTCGTATTGAATGAATTAAACTTTATTTATTAAACAAAAGACAGCATCCTCACTAATGCTGTGGACATGTGACTTGTAGAATAAGACAATGTGTTAATCTGTCTGTGGCACACACAGGCCCCCCGACTTCCTACAAATACACACTTACATTTCTTTTAAAGCTCAGTCATTTCCCAAAACAGCTAGGCACTGTCATTTTTAGCATACCTCACTTAAGAAGGAAATGGCGCATTTGTTGGGAAATATTTTCAGCTGCAGATTAATCCAAACATATGTTCATGTCAAGTTTTGACCTCGCAAAATTCCAGAACAATTATGACAGTGACACACAGCCACACCTTGAATATTAATTGTTACGGTGTGTGGCTACGCAAGGCTTGATCTCAGTTACGTAAACATTAATAGCTTTAAAAAGGAAATGTTCAAATGCAGCATCATTTCTGCAGTCACCATTTCAGGGGAAAAAAACTGGGAGACTTAATGGTTGCTTATGAAGATTTGTGCCTCAACATGAACCTATACTTGGACTTCAGGTGAACGATAAAAGTACAGATAAAGTAGTTACAGGGGTTTTTTTTGTCAAATCTGTGCTGGTTGTGAGTGACTTTTATCTTAGTAACCAGAATCTTTGTCTGTGGTTCAGCATCTTAGTCTGAATAAGATCATCAAGTCAAACTGTTTCCCTTGTATGAAACCAAACTTCAAAAACACAAAGTCTCATGTCAACAGTGCTGCATTCGTCAAATCTTTTTGTCACTAAGCCATTGAAGCTTCCAGCAGGCCTCAGTGTGAGGACTTAATCCATGACTCCACAGGGGGTTTGGGGGTACAGCTACAGTGCAAATGTTCCCAAAGTTGAGATTTATGACTCACACACAGACTGAGGAGTGTTGAATGAAACAGCTCCTGTGTGGTCTCACGGTCTAAATGCTTGTTTTGGGTCTTGGCTGAGTTAACTTGTGGGTTTTTTTTTTTTGCCTTGCTGCCATGTAATCAGCTCGCCTTTATGGTCTTGACGTCATGACCTGCAATTCAGGCACGCACGTCGCCTGCTTTACTGCATACAGTCAGCAACAGACCTGTCAGCGCTTCAAGACAGCCGAACCTTTAGAAGGGCTTCAAAAAGGGACATCAGGTGTCCCTCAACCTTTTCTCTTTACCTCCTCTGAACACCTTACACCTCTCTGCAACTCCTGCCTCTGTCCTGGAGTCTCATTGTAGCGCGGGTGTGTCAAGACAAGATTGCAACAGCTTCACTTCAATGACACAATAGAATTCATCCAACCCTGACATGCACAACAAACACAGATTCAGCCAGAATCCGTTCTGTGCCTTGGATGCATTGGGCAAAACACTTCATACAGCATGTTAAGTAATAGCAGGACTAGTAGTTTGTTTGAACACATGATACTAATTTATCTTCATGGCACGCTTCTAAACCTGCCAGGCTTGTTTGAAGGACAGGTCAAACAGACTAAATGTGGTAAACAAAGAAGCTGTTTAATAGGTAGGAGATCTGTTTTCTAGGCACACTATGCTGGAGCTGAATATGTAAATAATACACTCAGGACAAGGTGCAGACCTCAACATAGCACTGTTGCTAGCACTAGGCTAACAGAGCGTTCTGTCTTCTTTCCTCCTAGTCCTCTTTGGCCTAGTGTAAACAGTACAGGGACCAGTGTGCTGATAGTAGCTCCCCAGACAGCCAAGAGTTTCTTTTCTTTGTCGTTTTGGCCAACTCACAAAATGACCAGATAACCAGCAAAACCAGTGCTCAGTGACTAAACTCTTCACCTCCTACAGCTTGTTAGGACACTGCAGATATCACTTGACATTCTTTACTACGAAATGTACTACTAAATGTCAACACCACTACTACTTTAATAGTAGAGCCGATAGAATACCACAATTTTGGTATTAAAAACAAAACTTTCTACAGCTTTCTTTCAGAAGCATACATATTAAATCCTTTTTTATTCTACAAAAGCAGCTACAAATCAAAAATATGAAATGTTTTCTTGATACAAGCAGCTGTACAAGTACTTTGCCTTCATAAAATTGGCTGACTTCTGATTGAACTCAGGAATTCTCTTAAAAGAAAGCGTAAACCAGACTACGAATCAGAGCAGATGTTTAATGCCAGCTTTCAGTGTTTGACAGTCGCCACTTACAGGGGTGGTTATAGAGGGTGGCGTGGGGAGACTGCCACCCCTGTCAAATGTAACAAATTAATTTAGACCATTTTTAAAATAACATGTAAAAAACATGACATCATTTAATGGTCTGTTATGGGCATGTTGCTAAGTGACAGAATTAGCTTCAATGAAAAAGACAATTATTTGGAAAAATACATTTGGATTTGGAAATAAAAACTTGCCTTTGATTTCTAATACCACCTTTAGATGTTTCTATTGAGTGCTTCACTTATGTGTCACAGTAATGTTTCTGAGTTCAAATATCGGCATTTGTAAATATTTCAGCCACCCCTTAAAGCATGGGCCCTAACCTTCCAGCTCTCCAGCCCGTGACATGGCCCGCAAGACCCTTTCATATACAGTTAAAATCAAAACACAATACCATTTTTAAAAAAAGGTATTACTTAGTGTAAAATAATGGCAAAGGGGCAAGTGTGTGCAAATGGTTGATAAGAGATTAAGTTGGCTGCAAACAACAATTTATATATATATATATATATATATATATATATATATATATATATACACACACACACATAAAAGTGAAAAAAACGTACACTTTTAGTACTTGAATGTTCAAGTGGCCCCCCTGTGTGGAGGGGCGTTTCCACACTTTTTTTTAACTCTGGTAGCACAAGTAGGGCACTGACTTATGCAAGGGAGGCATGAAGTATGTGTCTCAGCTTTCCAGTCATTCCCAGTTTTTGCAATTCCAATAATGTTTATGGACCCCAGTATGCAGAAACACTCAAATAAACCCACCCATACAGCCTCTGAAAGATGGGGTGGCACTTACTGGCCCCTACTGGAGACCCCCCTGCCTGTGTGATGACAGCACCAACATTGGCTCCTAAGCCAGTTGAGTTTACGACCTCTGCCTTTAAGTCTCAATGCCAGCCCATGAATATTTCTCTAGATTCGCCCCTGGCCACAGACATATTTCCGTCAGTACCTAAGTGTTCAGGTTTAATTCTCAGTCCTAACAATGTGTGAAAAGAACAACATAAAACAAAGAAAACCTTAACTCCAAATTCTCCAAGTAGGTAATAAAAGATAAACCTTGTACTGCAAAGTCTAAAGCGTGCCAACAGAAAGCACATTTAGCTGTAGCTTTATGAAGCAGACTATTCAGCCTCATTACCTTGATAGTTTTTGTCTTTTGATCGACTAGACATGCAAAGCAGTGAAGCAGAAATATCTTTTTTCTCTGGCATAGAGACGAAGAGGGGCTTTTCAACCTTCACATTCGAGACGCCCACACGAAGCGACACTTGCATTAATTTCTCTATAAAAGCCGAAAATGTCCTCATTTAAAAAGAACATAAACCACACTGCCACTGAAACACGCACGTGTCAAAGACCAGATGTTTCTACTGACACATTAATAATTCTCCATTAAATGGTGCCGCGCACTCATTCACTTACCTGCAGTTGGGTGGTGGATCCAACGTAATGTCAGCCAATTCCTTCTGAATTCTGCAAAAGCAAATACAAGCCGTGCATCAGAAGCTAAGCTCTAGATCAAATACTGCAAGAGCCTGGATAGAAGGCAGAGAGGGTCTGGTGGAGATGAGAACAATCTTCAGGTAAATATGTACCAAACTAAAACCTTCAAGCTTTTTTTGACAGAAATTTCAAAAGAAACACACCTCTCAATTACTGAAATCTCTCCCAGTGGACAGGACACTCAACTGCACTTAATGTTAGAAACTAGAATAGTCTAGAGTAGTGCGGTTTTGGACTGGTGATCTTTCAATGTCCATCTTCTTAAATTAATTCCCTGTTGCTCATAAATAGGACAAACTCCTGAGTTGTTTTCAGCTGTTGGGGAAGGGGATTCATACTCCCTAAAGAGACAGAACATCATCCCGGGAAGAAGAGGCACTGCATTTAGGATAAGATGCAGCTCTAAAACTTTAAACTGCTCACTTTAGCCAGTGTGAAGTAAAACCTAAAAGGGAGGGTAAACTACAACCTGCATGAAGTTTACTAATCTTTGTCTTGCTGTCTAAAAGTGCCCCCCAACCCCTCCACCACGTCCCTGCCTCCAGCCCGGAGTAAGCTCACCTTTTAGCACTAGTGGAGAGGAGTTTGGAGGTCTTGCTCATGCTGGCTTTGCTTTCTCGTTTCTTGGAGGGGTTCGAGTCCTGCTGCTGCTGCTGCTGCTGCTGCTGCTGGTGATGATGAGTTGAGGATGAAGAGGAGGAAGAGCTGGTGCTGGCACGGGAATCTTCATCCGACATACCGAGCCTGGGCAATGGCAGAACATAACACAAGATTCAGGAAGGTACACAAGCCAAACTACTGTTTACCTAAATCCTGTTCACTCCCCATTGAACCCCATTTTAAAAAATCGAACATTTAACTGTAGAGCCTTGTTTAAAGGCAAATGGGTGCAGCTTGTGCAACACTTAAATTCGGCATACGTCCAATACACTGATACTGTAATAAAACCAATTACTCCCACTGTAACATCTACTAAAAACGCCCGTGGGCAGCAGGGACTTCTTTGAACCAAACTAGGTTAAGATTTTATTGAAATGTACAGCTATATAGTGGTACACCTGTGCACCGAACTTAACACAGGATCCATACCATTCTTTACAATCACACGTCATGTTTTTTTAAGTAGAAACTGAGGCCGATAAGCGCGTCAACTTTAAATTTTTAGATTTTTTTTTAAATTGAATGTTGCACGCCGTTTTCTCCATACGTCAACGGGGCATACATCGCGGCTATACACTGCAACTATGGATCCCACGGTGCAGTCTCCATAAGCGCTTCCGTCGTTTTAACTACCAGGCCTAAACTACACGTTGACCCGAGTTAACTGGATCCATCAGTTTAAATCGCCGCTGTGTGCATGTTATTGAGGAACTTATCGTGCTTATCGGCGGAGCATTTCTCCTCTTTCATAACGCTGAATTCTGACCTCGGCTAATGTTTGCAGTCGGGCGTTATTTTTAGCCTTGTCGGGCTGCGACAAAGGAAATCATTTGGTGAAAATAGTTCGGCTAAAGGCCTAGTTCTGCCCGACACCGCCGAGCGATACACGACACACAGGACCTCCGCTGTCGGTGGAGGCGAAGAGGTCAGAATGGAAAAGCAGAAATACATCGACGGGGCGATGTCGCAGTCGGCAGGGAGCCCCAACACTACACCTCAACAATTTCCATGCGAATGAAACTTTCACCTAAAGAAGTCAGCGAGGTGCCACAGCGCTGTCAGGCTGTCCCCAACGCCTTCGACCCGAATTAAGACATTCAAAACAAACACAACACGCCGTTCACTCGAAGCTTTTCCTCGCATTTTTTAAAGCTATATCCGTCGACATGCAGCTGATCTCAGTGCAGCCAGTCACAGGATGGACCGACTCCTAAATTCTCCTCTGACGCTAACACGGATACATTTGTAGTCCCAACAGCCTCTAAAAGACACACATTACACAAACTGTTAGAATATGATGCGCTGTAATACAAATATTTAGTATTGGATACCTTTCTTTGTGTGTGTGCACAGCCTATGTGTGTGTGCCTCCGCCGCCTGGACGCACCAGTGTCAAAACACCGACGATGAAGAGAGACTCCACTTCCGGTCATCATCTTAACAATAAAAGCACAGGCAATATTTAATTGATAAGATAAGACAAAAAAAGGAATGTTACTGATGCACGCAGGAACAAAGGTGAGTACAAGAACTGCATAATATGTAACCTTAAAAACATACATAGTGTATAAAAAACATGAAAGGTACTAGATATCATACACACCAATATTAGCTAGACACAAAAAGCAAGAAAATGATTTTGGTTATTTGACTTTGAGAACTGTGGGAGAGATCCGCAGAAAACCTTCAAATTAAAATGCTCAGTATCCAATTATTGTATTAGATTTTTTTTTAATTAAATATTTGTATGATTATTTTTAGCTATTATTGGTGTTGGAGCATATGGAGTATGTTCAAAACATTTGTGAATTTTCAAAATATTTTAAACTAAAAATTCTAAAATTATTATATTTATTCGGTCTAAAATAGTGTCATTGGTTCTTGAAATGTCCTCAACTGAGGGGTAAATGTTGCTATTTGAAGGGGGTCAAGTGTCGCGAGTTGAGGTTTCGGCGCTTTTATTTTGTAGGGTTCAACAGTCTACTTTCCGGGGTTCTCGTGAGCAGCGAGCGAGAACTTGACGCTGCTGCCGCTGGACGCGTGCCTCTTCTCGCCGGAAGTGTCGGTCCAGCAGCAGACAGACGTCCTGACATTGTCATCTACATTCATCATTCTGCTGTTTCACACGGCGTCAGCGTCAAAGAGGGCTGCCAGACAGAGACAGAGGCGCAGTAACAGAGTCCAACAAAACAAAAGAGCTAACTTATATTCAATGGAAACATTAGCCAGAGAAGAAAGCCATTCATTTCCCCAGACCTTCCTCCCTCATCCTCCTCACTCTTAAGGACCTGTTACTGAACACTGCCTGTCCCCTGCTGCAGGCTGGACCCTGTTGGTCCTGTTAATTGTTGAAATGAATGGTTAGCTTCTCCATTTTGTTAAGTTAATCAAAGACTCCTCATAGAAGCAATGTATAAAACGCCTTTTATCATTTCACACATTTCCAATGGCATTTATCAGCTGTGTATAAAACACATAACAGCGATGAATCATTAAGCCATAAGATATTTAGGAGACTTATGTGACAGCGAGAACAAAGCACAGCGTCGTGTAGCTAACTAAAACCCACTGGTTGCTGGGAAGTCGTAAAATCAGGCTAACGGCTAACAGTAACTCAGGCTACTGTTAGCCGTTAGCCTGAGTTACTACCCAACAGTAAAACAGGGCGAGCGAGAGTTGAGTGACAGTTTTAAAAGGCCATTATGGTGCTTGATAAAGTGGCCTGACATGTGAAATGTGTTGTGGGTTAAATAAACATTAAACAAAGCGGTCGCCATGAACCATTATAAAGAGTTATAAAGTGGCACTTTGATGGAATTTTCATAGCATGTAGCTAACTCCTGAGCTAGCTTCTCCAGAGAGACTATTAGGGCAGTGAGCGCGAGCTTTATTTCATTTACATTTCTTCATGTGACAAAAAGTATGACAATGAATTTGGTATCTTTCTAAAGACTTAAACCTGACATATCACCTCCCCACAGCCGGTCACATGCTTCCATCGTGAATCCTAATGTTGCCCATATGGGACCTTGAAGCCAGGGCCGGCACTGGAGGGAGTTTACAGTCTGCTAAAAACTACCTTTAAGCCAACAACATAAATAAATGAATGAAAGATTCACTATTTTCCAGAGATAAATCCTCTCAGGGAGTGTGCACCATACAAGCACAGGATAAGATGATATAAGGCTTCGAAACTATATTTTAACTCAGGGCCCCTGCACAAACTCATTAGTAATAATGCAAGTGTCACCTTAAGGCTGTTCATAGATTGGTTTACAGTGTTGAATGAGCTGTTTATCAATTTATGACAAACACCACAAGGTGAAACTGGATCCTTGGGGGGCAGATTTTAGAAATTCAGGCTTGCTATTTATTCAGCCAGCAGAGTTTTATTCTTGTTTTAAGAAAATAAAACTTTCAGAAAATATAACTGCAACAGCTGAATGAATTCAATCTGAAATGTTCATATGATTAAAACAATGGAGACTGTCCCTTTTGTGTCGGGTTGGAATTTCATGGGGCATATTGGGCTTGGGTGTGTGTGTGTGTGACATGATAACATATATATGCAAAACTAAATGTAACATATAGAATCTTCAGCTACAAACTGTTTGGGACAAACTGTCCATGTTGTTTTACATAATAACCTTTCGGCATTTTGGCTGCGGGAGTGAGAGCATGTCTGTCCTACCTGCAAACAAAGACAGTCTCCATTCCAACACATTATACTTGTATAATATACATCATTATGCAGAACAGGCACATTTTTATTCACAGGCCAACGTTGGCCTTTTCACTCCTATTGATCACTTACCTCTCACTGCAAATGTTACATTACTATCCATGCCTCAGTGACTTCTCCTTTTCTGTCAGACTCTCCCTCCCACAGTGTGTGAAGGAGGAAGAGAGGAGGGAGGAGGGTGGGATGAGGCCTCCCCCTCCCCCTCCCGATGTGTCAACCATAATTAACTCTGCCACTGTTGCTCCACTTTGCTGGTTTTGCAACACAGTCAGAGACTTAAAACCACAGCAAGGCTCAGTCTCCGGCTCAGAACGAGGCGGACACCAACAAGTGTTCAGCTTTTCAACATCACTGACACACCCCACTGTTCCACCTATTAGTTAGCCAGCTAGCTCTCGCAGCATGGTTCATTTTCCTTCTCTATGGGTGATCAAAAAAGCATTCTTGGAAATATAGGAATTAGTCATTAAAGCTGAAATTGACGAGGCAGGATAAAGTCCTGTAAAAAAAAAAGCACAGCCAGTCCTGTAAAAAAAAATGTTTTAAAAGTTTTTTCATTTGCTGAAACCCTGACAAAAACAACCCATCAGAGCCAAGAAAGATAGCTGATAGTTGAGATTCATTCCCAGGGCGTCAAATACAGACACTTTGGAACCCTGAGACTCAACAATGAACTTCAAGCCTTCAACCCAAACCTAAATTGAACCTGATTGTTTTCTCTTGTGTGCTACTGTCAGGATGTAGTGAACGTTCAAGCAACAATGGCAAAAAGTTATTTTTATAAAACGTATCTGCTGCAGCTTTAATCCAGGCAACGTTTGCACACTGATCCATCTGTCCTGTGCACGCAACTTAATATTATGTAACATGTTGTTTGCGTAAGAAAATCGTTTGCTCATACAAGATACCAACTTGTGTGTAAAGGTGTGCAACATAATGGAATTTGTGCACACTGGATATTATCTATTATCTAATGTCGTGTTCACGGAAGATAACTCGTGCAAAGATGTGAGCACAAGATATGATCTAGCTAATATCTTGTTAATATTATTATCACATTAGATATCTAATATCTTCACACAATATGTGCAACTTGTGCTCACAGTATATTATCTGACATCTTGTTTGCTCAAGATTATAATTTAGTGCTCACAAATATTAGATAATATATTTTCTTCTCTGCACTGGTTATTATCTTTTGTGAACAAGATAAAAATATCGTCCTTCAGGACTTGTAGAGACTCGTGGGACTCTGTAGAGAGTTAAGTACATCAGAGAAGCATTGATTAACAAATAACTCCTAAAATCCACTGAACACCCAGACTGCTGATATATGACATTATGAGAGGAGCTAAGGGAGGATTTTTCCTAACTTTGATGCAGTTTTATTGACTGACAGCTCTACATTTGTGAAATAAAAGGAGGAACCTCTGTCATTTTGAAGATGCCCCACGCTGTCCGTCATCAACATGGAACTACAGCACTGTTCCACTAATAGCTGAGTGTTCACACACAGGCTTTCATTTCTTCAGTTAACTGTTCTGGTTTAACTTACATGAAAACCTGCAACGCATTAAAGCTGGACTGTTTTGTGCACACAAGGTGTGTTTGACATAATGTCTGTGCGGCTTAGGCAATTAAGTGCTGTTTTAAGTGTAGTATTTTAGCTCATGGCAGCAGACTGAGAAAATGTGCTCTTTGAATTGAAGTTATGAGCTACCAACCAGAACAGTTGTTCTCTTTAGGAACTCTAAATTCATTATAAACACATTTTGAGTGCATAAAGATGATGTAAAATGAGAGGAGAGTATAATAAAAATAGAGATATGGGGTCCGGGAAACTCAAAAGGCCTTTAAACGCCTGTAGAAACATGTTGGTTCAACATGGCGGACTCCATAGAAGAGGACCCACTCCCTTTGTAGAAAGCAACTAGGTAACAAAAACACAGCAATTCATATTTTCAGGTGATTATATACTAATGAAAACATACTTATGAATATAATATTCCATTTTTGACAATAGATCCTAAATGTTACACACTGGACCTTTACGACCTAATAACCATTTAAGAACATCAGAGCAGGATGCTTATTGTCTCGCTTGCTCAGATAAACTCATGCTGCTCTTAAAGCCTAAGGCCATGTTGAGAGAGACAACAGCACAGCTTGACTAAACACAACCTCCTCATTCATTTCCATGAGACCACTGTGTTAGGACAGTGGGGGTGCCAACACAAGGGGCATTGGCAGAAAAACGCGGAGTCGTCCAGTGAACCTGGCTCAGCTTTTGCAGCGTCTTCTGGTAATTTGCTCGCCCATCAAACACACGCAAGCAGACATTCCTGGCTGGGATGATAAACGATATTATTCTTATTTTATATAGATATATTGATAAGCACAATAACGCAAGTACGCCATTTCAAAGAGAAATTAACTTTTAAATCTTAAGAATATTCAGACATTGGAATTGAAAAGTGAAAAAAAATATTAAAATGTCATTCTTTCCTTAACAGGCACTATAGTAACAGCAGGGAAAACCCTGTTTATTCTGCTATTATGTTGAGGACACTCTTAAACAATAAGTTGATATTGTGACAGCTGATAATTACGTATTGTATACATCGTGCAATAAGTCGGTGATTTCATTATTAAAACAGACGATAATGATGTAGTGTGTATTGTGCGATAACTTATTGTGACAGGCCTATACATACAGTAGGGTTATAAATTGCTCTGCAGTGTTTTGGCAGTTGATAATCCATCAAGCTCTGATCTGTTGCTCAAACTAGACTGTATGTCATTGTCTCCGATGGCCAGCCACTGGTGTCCCAGTTTAGTTTGAACACATGGAAAGGAGTCACAACGCAACACATTACTAGATAAATGTATTGGAACTGAAAAATCAATTATCACTCATTTATAAAAGGTATATAAGATATTTGTAGTGTATGTCTAACTAGCACTAAATCAAGTTACCAGAAACTGAATATGAACTAAACCTAATAAAAGTCACAATAACATCATCTTTTTTTGTGTGAATTCACATGCAAGCTTTCACTATCTAATCACTCTACTCTCTGTGGTGAGCCTGTGAAGACTCATTTCTAACAGGAAGTGGTCAGAGAGATGAGCCTGCATGTACACACACTGTAATCACACACACACACACACACACAGTCATATTAAAGCACGAGACTGGGACACAGTCTGTCACATTACAGCCAGTGTTTAATTGAGTATTCAATGAGTATGTATTCTCACAAGGCATTTAAATGTACAGCAAACTAACCACTATCGTCATACATGGTGATGGGCTCACTCCATGCCAGAACTCTGCCGGGACAGAAATAATACCATGACTACATGTCCACTGCATGAACACATATCCTGATGCCATGCACTAATATTGACCTCGAGCTGTAAAACCACTGAAAGAAAACAAACAGAATGCACTCACTCAGTGTGATCATTTTTACATGAAACCATCACATGAAAACGGGAATAATACACGCACACTTTTAGATAAAGAAGATGACGAGGGTGGCGACAATGTTATAAACAATGCAATAACAATAAGAACAACATCGACAAGAACAATAACAGTATTAAAGCTTTTCATGACCATATCAACATTCAGTGTATTGGAAAATACAATCCCAATAGACTCTTTGTATAAAAAAGAAGCTTTTCAAGTCAGCATGGAACAAATAACAGTTCATTTCTCTGGGGTGGGGGGGCAGGGTGGATGACAGGAGCGGGTGTGCTTCCATAGATTTCAGAGGAGGGGAGGTGTGTGTGTGTGTGTGTGTGTGTCTGTGTGTGTGTGTGTTGGGTAGGGTGAGGGATCCTGGAGGAGTCGTGCTGGTCTATGTGGCGTAGCGTTTGGTCCACTGTTTGGCTATCCTGTCGTGCTCGGCTCTGTTGGTCAGGTACTGTGTGGCGATGCTTCCAACCAGAGGGTCGGCTGTAACACAAGAGGAAGAAACTCAGTGAGACTCCATACAGCAAACAAAGTATTTATTGATGATTGAGTATTAAAGCTTCTCCTTCTTTAAAGACCCTCTCCAGACATGTATTAATACACATATACAAATAGTCTGCTTGGAACAATAATGTGTGTCTGATGTGTATTTTTCCACAAAAAAGTATAATTTCGACATAAAAAACTTTTAAAAAGTAATCTCCTCCTTCTACCTCATTAAAACTTCCAGAATCTCTGAATATTCAAATGTTGTTCATTTCTAAAGTTTTCCTGCTGGACACAAGATGTCTCCTCCTTCACTGTGAAGTCCATTCTCAGTGGATGTGCACTGGTGGCTTCAAGTTTCTACATCACACTGTACAAGTTGCATACTGGACCAGGACTGACTTCATAACTATTTGTGATGTCACAAATCCTGCTGGTAGGCCCCGCCCTTTATGCTTTCTTGTAGACCAGCAGAAGTTTTGGCCTGATGACCAAAAACATCCACAGTAAATTCAATGCAAATCCAGCCAATAGTTGTAGTGACTGAACCTTGCCATGGGTGTGTTATAATGTAAACAGCTCGTAACAGATTTCCTGAGGGGAAAATGTGATATCAGCAACAGCCTTCAAAAACCCACATCTGTGGGAGTGATATTTTATTTATTAGGACATACAGCATGTTTGCACAAACAACCGCACCGTGCTGTTTGACATCCAATTACCTGACGCAGTGTATCAAACTCTAAAATGGTGTCGAAACCTGCGGTCGACCACCTCGGCTCATCAGCATGCATGGGAATTTTATTACAACCAGTGAAAACCACAGAAAAGCCGTAAGTCAAACAAATGGAGCTCCATCATTCCTGCGGTCTGAATTGAAGCTTGTATCGTATGACGTACAGCGCGGCCGACACTTTTATCGACAGCATGGTGAAATGTGCATGCTGCTGTAAATCAGAGGTGATCATAGTGGGCTCCAGCAGCAGCTGTGCCGTCCGGTCTGTTGATACACCACACACGTCCGGTCAGTCAACATCCACCATTACGAATTCCCACTGGCTCCTCTATTGATTGTGCTGATGCTCAACTCGTTGTGCCGCTGGTCAATTTCTCAGTGAGGTGACAGAGACAGAAACAAATTCCCCGAGCCTCACACACACTCTGCTTGGCTGTGGACTGTCTCCTGCGGGGCTCGGCCTGCTGACGGAGCAGTGTGATGAGCTTGGCTGAGCAAGCAGCACAAACACCCCTCTGCACTAATCCCTGCTAGGGTTTCAATGATGGGGGTTTTTACAGGCTTATACCCATATTTCTGGATGAATGGATCCTTACACATCATGGCATTGTAGCTGAAAGCTGGAAGCATCTGACTTCTTAAGTGACAGCTTGAGCCGGAGACAGAAGTCCTGTTGGAATTGTTTGTTGGTGAAAGCTTGTAAATGATTTAATGCCTGAATCATCAATGACTGCATTATTTATTCTTTCCTTGTTTGTGCTTTAAGGGCCAAAACTAAGATTGTCCTTTGTAGATTTGGGCTCCCGAGGGTTGGTGTTGTGGATGAAGCAGCAGCTACGCTCTGTTCACACATACATATGAACTCAAGGTGTCATTGTATTCAAACAAAGTACTTGGTGGATTGTTGAACAGCATCTGAAACACAAAAACTGACACTCCAACAAGCACGCCTCACACAGGAATTGTCCGGGTGTGTGAAGGTGAGGAAGCATGCAGGGTTTGAACTCTCTCAAGCTCTCTTTTTTTATTCTTCACACAGCTTCTTCCATAGTTCAGCACCCAGTGAGATCAGCACCACGAATGTCTTTGAGGAGAAATCAGCATTCGAATGGTCGTGTCAGCTGTCATTCAGAACAACTACAAAAACTTTCGACCTTGGTCGGATGACACTTTGTACAAGCTAGTCAGTTTCAAGCAAACCCTGGAGATGAAACAGGATGCCATTCTTTGACTTCTAAAAGCATCTGAAACCTTAGAATCAAGGAGGGGTCACGTTTGACAATCTTTGTAACTTTCTGAAAAAGACAATAGCTGAAATTTCCAGTAAATCAGCAAAAGACGATGCAAATGAATGCTTGTTTCCATCCACTACCGTTATGTGGTAATTGGGAGATGGTTCATGAGATTAGCAGTAGGTGTCAAACTGTCAAACTGTGAAAACCAGTGCAGAAAGGGTGGGGAATGGAAATATGACATTTGTATGCAGCGTCTGTAGATATAAAAACGAAACCACAAAAATTCCTATATTCAGGTGATTATACACTAATGAAAACATACCTATGAATATTATATTCCATTTCTACCAATGGATCCTCCTAAATGTTACACACTGGACCTTAACTCTTAAGCATTAACTCTTTTTTGAAAAAGGCAAAACCCACCTCAGAACGTATAAAAACGTTTTGGCTTTTTTTTAATTTAGCCATTTCCATCATTCCAATCATTCCTTTCTAAAACAATACTAAGTTTATGTAAAGACGCCTAATATCTCCAGCCATTTTCCATTTTTTAGAACTACCTCTAACACTTTTCACATGTACAACCAAGTGCAACACCATGAATGCCTGTGAGGAGAGACTGAAAGCATTGTTATTGTTGTCTTCACAAAGACACGCAAAAGAGAGAATTCAGGAAGAGAGATGGTGGAGGCCGTGGGATGCAGCCAGGACGAGGCTGTGATGGAAGGCTTTTGCCTTTAGACGTAGCTGGATGACATGTTGTAAAAAAAAGTTTGTTTGAGGCAAGGCGCCTCCTCCAGATGGCTTCAAGATGACCAGAGTTTAGTAAACTGGGAAAATCCAGAAGATAATGAGGCAAATATTGGAGCTGTTGGACCAACAGTGCAATCAGGAGAACAGATTACACAGTTGTTCAGAGCAATTTTATGATAATCTCAGCCACTTCAGTTGTCATACAAAAGGCAGCTGCACTAGCTGAGGACAGAAACAGTTTTTATCTCACATATTCTGATATCAATCCAGATAGCAAAGCCCTCCTTTAAGGCAGGGAGGGCGAGGCATGTGTTATTACAGGTTTGACAAACTGACACCCCTGAAGCTACTGAGGGAAAAAAAAGCAGACACCTTTATTATAAAAGACTGGCCGGATATCAGCACATATCAGCCGGATAGACGATCTAGCCCAGACAGCAGTAGCAGAAATCACTGAGGAGAAATCCCTCTGGCTTTGTTAAAAAATTTAAGATTACTTTTTGGACATCCCGCAGAGGTTGAGACAGGAAAAGACGGGGAGGAAAAGGGATGACATTCGACAGAGGCCCTGGGCTGGATTTGAGCCCTAGATACGTTCTGACATGGCATGTGGCTTCGCCCCAATGAGCCACCAGGACGCCCCAGGTAGAAATGTGCTTGTGGGGCGTGATACAGGGCTCAATGTGGCATGACAGCAGCGACGGCAGCCCTGGGAGGGTTGATTAACTGTCATTCCATCCTCTTCCCCCGCTTTAATGAGCCACATGCCAATGATCTCCGCCTGCATGGGAAAGAAAATCTTCAGACGGAAGGCGGTGGAGAGGGAAGGAGAGATATTTTTAGGGTATTTCAGATCCTGGGCCCACAGTCAGCACTTGAGGCTGGGTTTAAGAAACTTAAGCAAGTGGTGAGAAGTGTAGCGAGCGGACTGATTTTGATGAGGCAAGAGGCAGAAAGAGGGATGGAGTATGCGTGGGTAACGGGGGGGGGGGTGTGACAGGGTGTTTTTGGTGGGGACGGGGTGTCGATCAAGTCTCTTTTGTATCACACTTTAAAGGAATCATCCATTTCATCTCGTCAACATCTGAAAATGTCGAGGAGGAGGAGGCGGAGGAGGAGAGGAAAAGCTATTCTCATTTTCGCCCAAGGAGGGAGAATCTCCGCTGCTAGGTTTATCAAAGAGCAATCCCCGCAGAGAGGACACAAGCTATCATCAGAGGTGTTCACAATCATCACTATCGCTCCCACCCCACCCCCCTTTTCTTTTCTGTTGCCATCTCATTCCCCACTATTCACATCTGAAATCACCTGTCATTCTTCTGCCCTTTTAAGTCCCCTCCTTCCACCTTTTCTTGCTCTGGCACATTCCTCCCAGTTCTTCCTCTCTGAACCTCACTGCTGTGATATTGGACACATTTTGTTTTTGTAGCTGTTTTTACCACCTCTGCTTGCTCAATTCAATACTTCGCACCAACAGACATTAACTGTATTGGTAGCTGAGGACCAGTCGAACGACTGGTTTAACTGGTCCATAAAAGATAGATTTAATTCCCCTCTCCTCCCATTTCTTTGCCCTGCTAGTAAACTGGGCCATAATGGATCTAATTAGCTTTAAAAATGTTGACGTCTTCTCCTTGAATGGTGTCAGCTGTTTATAGGGGTTGCGTTTAGCCAGCCAGTCCTGGTTAAATATTGATTGAGCTGCAATGAAGGGAGCAGGAATACCCAGGCTCGCTGTTTACGACACAATATTGTGAGAGGGTAAATGCAAATGAGATGAAAATGCTGCCTCTAATGCCCACAATTGGCAAAGTCCTTACATTTTCAACTGTCCTTCATGCCGACTGCTTACAGATGAAATATCCAGAAAACGAACTGCACACAGGGTTGTGAATAAATGTGTGCTCGGGTGCTAATGCATACTGCATGAAAATAGGCAGCAACATGTTCATTAGATCTAATAAATGATAAAAGTGATAAATATATTCATTCAACATTTTCATCTCTTTCTTTAACAATCCTTTATTCATGTTGAATAAAGCCACATCATGGAACATTTAAGGAATGAGACCCTTTAACGTTAACTGATAGATGAAGCGAGCAATAGCGTGCAGCTGAGTCCTAAAACACAGAACAGCTTTTTAGCATTTCCTGCTCTATCGTCTGAAAGTCAATGGGTTTTGACTGGGTTTTTGGTTAGATGCTTGAAATAAGGTCTGTGGTTAACACAAGCTTTTAAAGAGATTTTCATTTTCGTTTTGTTCTACGACATGTAATACGTCAGTATATAGCCCACCTGTGAATTTTGAAGCTTTTACATGTCTTATAAAAGGCAGATGCTAACAAATGGCTAAATGTACTACAGAGGTTGTCGGTGACATTTAAACACAGACTGATCTTCTTGTCTAGTCCACCTTTACAGCCTCGTTGTGCAACATTTACAGTTATCATTTACAATCAAAAAGGCGGTGTTCATTTGTGAGGATTATCTAGCTGAACAAAACGTCTGATTATCATAAACCTTTGTTCATTAGAGAGCTTATTTTCTGCAATAATCCAAAATCCCATAGAAAAATGGGATCGTCATCCCTGCAGCACTCTATGTTACAGATCCTGTTTGGAAAGGCTTCAGATTTTAAGCAGCATTGCTTCCATCACAGCAACCTGCCCGTCTCTCCTCTTAGACTACTGCTGCTGTTGTGCTACAAAGAACACGACTCAAGCCTCTAAGTGACACACTTCTGTGTACATTATCCACACAGAATGGACGTGTCAGTCATCCTGTCACAGCTAGAATATGACAAGGAGTGTGTGTGTGTGTGTGTGTGTGTGTGTGTGTGTGTGTGTGTGTGTGTGTGTGCTGCAGCTCTCACCAGGGTTGCAGTCAGTGAGCAGGGAGCAGATGGACAGTAGGACCTTGGAGATGGTGAGGGCAGGACTCCAGTTGTCCTTCAGGATGTCCAGACAGATCACCCCCTGACTGTTGATGTTACAGTGGTAGATCCTCGTACGGAACGTCACCTGCACACGGACAGTCAGAGGGTTACATCAGCATCGCTTTCTACAAGACAACCAGGATCATTTTGGCTTATGTTGCATGAAGGCAACATGTTGTGCAAACTATCTGAATATAAGATTATTATAATTAACTTTTTATTCTAGCATTACAATATTCATTTATAAAATTAAATCCATGAAGTGTTTCACCCATACAATCTTAGAAAATAGTATAAACTAGAATTTTTCCCTGGCTGACATCTTCTAATATCTTGTCCGTCTGACCAACACTTCAACCTACAATGATATAAAAACACTAAGCAGGCTGCCTGCACAAAGACGATCTTAACAGTAAGCTCTACAAATAATACCACACACATTCTGATTAATTGATTCTGACTGATTGAGCCCAAACAGGCCTATAAAGGAGGTCTGCCAATATAGTAATGCATTAATAAACATCTGCCTTATTTCAATCTAAGGGGCTATTCTACAGTAAATGCACAGGACAATACAGAGGAAGAAGCTCATAGAAAGCGGTTGCTGTATCTGACAGTCCCTGTGGATCCAGTCAACAGTGAAGTGAGGACAGTCCTGTAGAACTCAGCAGAGCCTAACATCAGCACAACAACATCATTAAGGAGTGACCTTTGACCTTCCTTAAAACGAAGGCTGCTGACCGGGACAGGCAGTCCAGGCGCGCCTTTTCTGCTTGCTTTGTGACTGCAGCTTGCCCTCGTTTATATCCTCCCTCTTTTATCCTCTCATTAAGCCTCCATTCCTCCCTTCACATCTCCTTCTTATGAGAAATAAACAACCCTTGTGTTGTTTGTGAGCTCAGCCCTCCCTTCCTCACATTCCATGCTGGCTTCACTGAGACAGAGCCATAAACAGGACGCTTTCCATCACCTGAAAGGATTTCAGGAGATGTGGCAAGAAAAGGCAGAGACGAGGGGATTGATGGTGACTGGTCGAGGGCAGGCCTCGCCTCTGAGTCTTACACCACTGAGATGGCCAGTGGTGGCATGCTAATGCTGGCAGCCCTGCAGCAGCCATGAAAAAAGATCCTTGGCCAGCCTGTGTGGTCTCATTAACAGCCTGTAATCCCATCGTGGCTGATGCTAATAGATTATGATGCTGCCTCCGCATAACAAAAGCTATGGGTCTAATCCTACATCCCCTCTGTATTATGGATTCATCCCTCGGCTTCTAAACACAACCTCTCTCATTTTGTATCCCAACAACTCTGATAAACACGCTTATGGAATCGTTTCGCTATTTTGATAATCGACTCATTGTTTTGAGTCATTTGTTACGAAAATAATGTCCAAATTCTCTGATTCCAGCTTCTCAAATGTGAGTATTTTCAGCTTTCTTCAGTTCTCTCTGACAGTAAACTGAATATCTTTGGGTTGTGGACAAAAGACGACATTTGAAGACGTCACCTTTTGGAAGCTTTGGAAGCAATGACCAACATTTTGCACCATTTTCTGACATTTTATGGACCAAATCAACAGTGACAATAATCATTACAGCCCTAGTGTGTAATTAAAGTAAATGCAGCTTCCAAACACTTCCACACCTCAGTAAAAATATGTAAAGCAAATGTCATGACAGTCCATTTGAACACCTTTTGACGCACTAGAGGTGAGCAGTTCTTCCTCTGAGAAACAGTGTATGCTCAGTAAATGTAATGGCCTGACGGAGGTAGAGGAGTCATGGGGTGGCCAAAGTCATTAGAAATCATCTTTTTGTGAATATCCACTACATGCCATAGCAATCACAAAACATCCACAACAACAGTCCATCAAAGTTTTAGATGGACCGGCAAACATCTCATAACGTAAAAATGACATGCAAGGTGAAATGACTGTTTTGTCTATGGTTGTGAGCGATTTTACAGCTGTTTCTGGTTAAACAAAAGGTCTATCTCTGTAGGGATTCTTTCCAGAATGTTGTCAGACTATTAGAATAACAATTCGAGCCTGTCAATGGTAAAAACAAGCACATTTAGTGGACGTTCTAATGGGCACATTTGTCCCCAAGGAAAAGTTAGTTTTTCAGTGAGTTTCTTATCTAACTTGACGAATTAAGGGTTTATTTTGACCAAACCAGCGTTTGTGATTGTTGGAAAGAGTAACAAAGTTAGTTTTGGTGAGTTTTATTCTGTTTCTGTCCAGTTTAAAGTGTGTTTTATGATTACCTGTGAAGTAGAATTACTTGTTTTGTCTATGGAGTCTGGTAGGCCATAGTGCCTGCTGTTTTGATCTGAGATGCTCAGGCTCTAGTGCAATATATATAACCTTTAAAGCTGCTTTGATCAGTTTTTGTTTACTTAGAAAAAAAAATCCCATTTAACACATTCAGTACTTCAGTTGTTAAAGACTATTGCCTATTTAGACATCCAGTAGACACAGATCAGCACAAACATTCCTTTATTATCTCGCCCAACCCATTCAAGTAAATATTGGAGCCTTTTTATGGTTTCACAGGCCGCAGAAGTTCCCTACACATGTGAAAGGGCCACATTTGGCTTAGCTGTGCTGGAGCATGTTCATCTATCATTACCTCAGTTCTGTTCATAATGTCCACATTTAATAGTCATTTTGGGCATACGGAATGAAAAGCAATTTGAACTGATTCATAGTTTTATGAGAAGGCAGTCATCATGACTGATTTTAAATGAGACAGAATAGAAAGGTTCGGTTTAAATGAGGGAATGGCTGATCTTCCGTGAGTCTAAACTTGACTTTATGGCGCTTTACGGCACGTTAAACAGCCTATTTCACAAGTTTGAAAATGAGTGATATAATGCAGAGGAAGATAAAGTGTGCAGCGGAACTGAGCTCAAAGCCATGAGAAAATTAGAGCTGATAGTGGGGGATAATGTTAGTTAGAGGAGTCTAATCTCTCAGCCTGTCACTGGGTGGCTCTGCTGAACAGGTCCTGGAATGGACTAAATGTTGGAGCAAAATACTAAAGCTGAAGCAATGTCCTTGCCACCCTCGACCTCTATCTGAGAGTATCAGTGTCAGCCTTAACTGGCATTATCATCCTAACATTAGTGAGTGAGCCAGTGTAGCGAGCAGCTGCAGCTGTCGGATTGGTGGCTGTGAGCCGGTGAGCTGCTGGATGGCACAGCTCACAGCCAGGCTGGAAAAACCAGGCAGCAGGAGGCCAAGAGTTTAGACAGAGCTCTGTTTCACCCTCAGCGTGGACTGCCAGGAAGGAGGCAGTTTTAGTGTTTCAGTGTTTCGCACCAGACTGCAGATTAAATACCAAAGGCTGTGACAAAATTCTTCTCCATCCAAACTGTGCAACTGTAGTCCCCTTTTGTACCGAATCTCTGGTTTGCATTCTGTTAATCAAAGCTGGGAATCATTTAAAAGTTGTCGATGCTGGTTCCAATACAATACCTGAATTCCAGTACTGATACCAGTATTTTTCTGCAAACCCATTTTTTCTGTTTAAAGCAGTTACAAGAAACATTGTATTGATTCTGGCGGTAGTTCCTACCGCCTCGTGTTATTGGATTTAAGGGGAATTTGACCCAGTGGCAGGCATTAAAGCTGCAGTAGGTAACTTCTATAAAAATAACTTTTGAATAACTTTGAAACTTTCACTACATCCTGACAGTAGTACATGAGGTTCCTCTGGCTCCTCCTAGTGCTCCTAATGGCATTTGCAAGAATCCACCTGACTGGACGAAAACAACCAATCAGAGCGGAGAAACTGTCTCATGTACTTCTGTCAGGATAAAGTGTAAGTTTCAGAAAATATGACAAAAAGTGCAGCATTAAGAATTACTATATATAAATAGCCAATCTTCTTGCTGATTTGTTTGTTTATGTAGGTCATAACTGAGACAGTTTCATAACCAGTTAAAAACTCCTTGTAATACGTTTCACAAGATAAACCCAACTTCTTAAATGTGTCAGTGTTATCATCAACAGTATCTGAATATGTGAGAAATTACTTGCATCCAGCTGTATAATTTCCTTAAATAACCACTATTCAATTCAATTCAATTCAATTTTATTTGTATAGCGCCAATTCATAACAGAAGTTATCTTAGGACACTTTTCAAATAGAGCAGGTCTAGACCGAACTCTTTATAACATTAATTACAGAGACCTTTTAACAGGAAAAACTGCCTGTTAAAAGGCAGAAACCTAGGACAGATCCTTTGGCTCTAGGTGGGTACTATGGATGCAATGTAATAGGCTGCAAGGGATCCATCCAGCCAGTTATTAAGAAAGCATATATCATGAAGCCATTCACACAATCTACAGCTTGATGTCGTTTTTTTTTTTTTTTTAAAGCAAAGCTGTGAAATATGTGTCAAAGCTTTTTGTGGTTTTATACACAGGCCAATTTTATGCTTTCTATGACATAATTTATTTGACAGATGTAGTGGTAAATGGTAAATGGACCTGTACTTGTATAGCACCTTTCTAGTCTTCCGACCACTCAAAGCGCTTTTCCACTACGTGCCACATTCACCCTTTCACACACATTCACTCAGTGATGGCATTCATAAACACTCACACACCGATGCACGGCATCAGGAGCAATTTGGGGTTCAGTATCTTGCTCAAGGAAACTTTGACATGTGGCACCAGGAGCCGGAGATCGAACCCACAACCTTCCGATTAAGGAACTGCCTCTGAGCCACAGCTGCCCTGTGCTGGGTATATGTTTTAGACTGTACTTTATGTAAGCAAAACTCTTGTATGGCTGCTCTTGTTGAGGTGACACTTAAAACCTAAACAAAAGATTATAATTTTGGTGGCAATTAGGGATGTTCGTAGCCCTCATCTGAAGTGGGGGCAGTTCGTTACATTATTGGCATTTTAATGTCAGTAAATGCGTTGGGGTGAAGTATAGACATATGGACAATATTTTCCTTCCAGACAACGCCGTGAATAAGATGGCGTTGATGTTATCAGACAAAGAGAGGTTACTCTCATTGCTGCTCGACTGTTGTGCAATGACTTGATAACATTCGACTTTTCATTCTATATTTTTTACACTGCTGGCTGGTTTAACTTTGTGATGCGGACTACAAAACGTAGATGACATGGCGTCGGCGATGATGTGAAGTTACAGAGGATAATGTTACAGTTTTCAGGGAGCATGTAAGCAAACTCTATGTTAACTAACTAAACATTGCCTAAACACAAAGTAGCTGTTTAAAAAATGTTTAAATTTAAAATAGTCTAAAATTATGATTTATACAAGGAATATGAATGAGTTGACATGACTAAGGATCAGTCAGCAACCAAAGATTTATAGATAGATTTGATAGCCAGTAAGAAGGTAGTGTAAAAAATGTTTTCTGTCTCTGGTGCTATTCGAGTATCAGTTTTCTGTTTAAATCACTTACTGCAAACAAAACTGCAACACTGGTCCACAGCTAAATATCTCCACAACTACTGGACAGTGTGCCCTGAAATTCGCTGTGGATATTCAGACTCCCTACGCGGTGGTTCCTAAAGACATTTGTGCCACTAATATGACCTTTTCTTGAACACCAACTTCACATCAACATTGCCCTATAATCAGAACTTTGGGCATAGATATCTTATAGCTATTTTCATTCAATTTGCTGTGGATATACTGATATTTGTGGTGACCACCTGACTTTTCTTCAAGCATCAACCTCAGGACAAGCTTTGCATACAAGGTATCTCATAATCTAATAGGCAAATTCTGTGCTATTGCTGCTGTCAACAGTCTCCTCCACAACTCTCCTTCACTTCTCAACCACAATCCAAAGCAAGCCAAATACCTCTCCACACTGAATGGCCCATATTAAAACAGGATAAATATAACACATATCCTAAATTATTTTCCTGTTTACTTTTATATTTTTACAACAAGTGTCTCTAAATAGCTGATAGAAGTTAGCCAGTGAGTGTCTCTAGACATGAAACCCAAACCCAGGGCAAATCAGAGGCACGAGTCAAACCGAGGGGGGGTGGCAACCGCAGTCAGCCAGTCTACTGTGTAAATACTGACACACAGTTGCATCAGCAGAACACACGCAAATACCCACAAACCCACAGCCTCACTGGAGGGAAGCCAAAATGCTAGCAGCATGCATGTCAGAGGGGGACACAATAACAAGAAACAGTTAAAGGATAAGTCTGGTGATATTCTCCATTTTTCTCATTGTCAACAAATCCCATGTGCAGTCCAAAACCAGCAGTGAATGTATCCTACTAACAAGTACTGAGTGTATCAAGGGCTGATATATCTTCTTCCTCTGTGCCATAGAGCTCCATTGTTGTACAGAAACTATTAAAAACACATCAGTAAACCACACTGTTGCGCTGTTACACACACACACACACACAAGTTTATTTTGTGTCAATCCCACATACACTGTCCTGCTGCCCAAGATCCTCACTAGAGCACCAAATGTGGATTAATGCAGCTGAGAATAGTCCCCAACAAATGCACTTTATCCTCTTGTTTAAGTAATATTTTGATAAAAACTACAGTGACCAGCTGTTTTAGGAAATGACTAAGCCTTTTTTATTTTATTTATTAAACTACGTATTTGTGACTCTTTCTCAAAGAGTTACCTCACCCGTAGTAGAGTGCTGATGTATTTTTTGTCTTAGCCTTTTGACCAAAATGTTTTCGTTTTAGTCACTTTTTAGTCAACTGAACTAAAAACATCATGCATTTTTCATTTAATGTCTAATTTTAAGGTTAGTGGTAAATGCCTTGTTTATCTGTTTATAGCAATCTATACAGAATACAAAAGAAACTCTGCAGTAAAAGCTGGCTGTTTGAACAGAGCTGCCCATTTACTGTTCATACTCACTTGACATTATTAAAAGCTACTTTTGCTCTCGGCTGCAGAGCAGTGATACCCTTTTAATGTTGGACTCAGTCCCTTGTTCACTGAAATATAGTTCTCTGTCTGGGTTTAACCTGAGACAAGCAGCTAAAACATTTTATTACACTGAAGTGATGTTCCTTAGCGAACATTTGGGGGAAGATTTAGACAGGAACTTCCGTCTGTGGATGAATTTAAATCCGAAAATGTTTCTTTCTAAGAACTGGTTAGGTTGGCCAACATTACTGGCAGAAACGTTACTAAAATGCTGCTTATTAGTGCAAGCAGCTAAATAAGAGATACCTTTGGCCATGTTTTACAAATCTGGAACATATAATGTGTGATTCCACAGATGCATAGATTGGTGTTAATGCAAGGCTTTGCATGAAAAAAGGACAGCATGATATGGTAAAAACGTCACATTGTGATTATTTTGACAGATATTAGGTAATTATGATTAGTTTGGGAATTATCATATTTGCATCATAAATGTAATTTTCAAGGATAAAGCTGTTAAAATCATGATGATGTGACATTTGTCGGGGTCTGTACCAAACAAATATGTTTTTCTACATCTGTAGAAAATCATTTGTAGACCAGTGCATCTCTGCAGCACTACAGTACTTCATTATAATGCTGTTTGTCACACATTTTACCTTTATCACAAAGTTGCAGCTTCTGCAATTTGCATATTGCATATTTCAGTAATTAGCTAATGTGCCCATTTGTCCGTCTTGACAATAAAAGCAGATTCGTAATTAACGTGCTTTTATACTGCATTTCTTCAAAGTTTTCCTTTTCTAAGCTATTCTTGGTCATCAAAAAGCATTTTTCATCATAGTTTTTGTTAATGAAATTAATACTGCTTTTGTAGGAACCAATGTACTTTAGTCTTAGTCTTAGTCTTACTTTAGTGTTTCAGTAAGTACTGAAAGACAGACTAACATATTGTTGGTTTTGGTCTTTCTATGGGATTTGTTAACCTTAATAAAACATATAGCACACCTGCTTTATCCTTTAATTGTATAGTGTATGTATTTATAAAAAAATATAGGCTCATCATTTGTCTTCAGACCACCTTCAGTTCTCTCTGCTGCTGTCACCCATTATTTTGTCAACACGCTGTAGGTGAACAAGCCTTAAACATGTCATTGTTGTTGGACAACAGCGTGAAAAGCTGACAGCCTGCTGGGACAATGGTGACATTGTTCAAAGCTCTGGGTGAAGGAGCGGGGGGGCTGTGCTGCATGCCTGCAGGGCACCACTCACCTTGGGTGGTTTGAAAGGGTAGTCTGGTGTGAAGGCGATGTCCAGGAAAAACACTCCTCCCTCGTACACGGAGCCTGGAGGGCCCAGGATGGTCGACCTCCACTCATAGATGTTGTCTCCTTTAGGACCAGCGCTGCATTTATGAAAATAAAGAGCAGAAGGAAGAAAAGGGGAGAAATTTAATCTACCAGCAGGCGTTTAGAGAGGAAAAGACGCTCTAATCGTGTAACTCAATTCTCTTTGCAGCAGCAAGGGAGTGAATAAATAAAGTTAGTGATTATTAGCTGTTAAATCAGCCACACAATGCTGCCGATTGAAGTCCTTATGCATTAGAAGATTATGCTACATGGCTACAGTGTATATAACAAAGACTGCATCTGTAAGCCAGGAAAGATGAGTGTGATCAATGTCATGTGTATGACTGATCTGTCTGGGATGTGCAGGCAAGCATGAAACACACACAAGCCAACCCACACACAAACTCTCACAAACAGGAAGGTGTTGAGCAGCAGCAGCGGCTGTTTCCTCACTGTTCATCAGTGCTTCACCGCTGGGCAGCTGGCTGCTGCCGAGCTCCTTTGTTGCCTTGATTTTTGCCACACACACATACACTCATATGTACAAACTCACACGCAAAAACACACACACACACACACACACACACACACACAGCTGTGAGAAGAGAGGCACTAATCCAATTCCATTTTCTATTGGAATTAGGCCAGATGCCCCTGTTGGTTTCTTGTATTACTTTTACTTTCATCATTTACACACACAGAGAGAAAGCCAGGGAGAGAGAGAGAAAGCCACAGAGTGAGAGCGAGCGAGAGCACGTGTAAGGCACATAAATGTAAGATGAGAGTGTGAGTGGAGTTGTTCATGTGAAACAGCAGCCTGTTGTAAAGCATCAGGCCTCTGCAGACCTATTTCTTGTCAGCGTGTGTTTGGACACAGAGAGGAATTATGGGAGCGGGCCGGGGGAAAGGATGCCGACATGTTCTCCCGGATGGATAAAAATAGTCCGGGAGAGCGATAGTGTGCTTGGGCCGACGGGGGACAAGAGGGCCAATAAATCGCTCTGCTCGGCATGAGGAGATGGCCTGATGTGACTTGGTGGAGAAATCTATGTTTGTGTGTCAAATATTATTTTTTCAAATGCCAATGGTACCACAATATGGTGCAGATATTGATCTTTTATTATTATAACAGCTCTGTTCATGCTGGCACTAAACCGGAGTACTAAAAACATTCACGTTTATTAAACAAGCCAAACTTCGATCTAGATCTGGGCTGTGGCTCCTAAGTAGCTATATGAAGTCTTGCAATGAAGCAATGCATTTGGAAAATTTCAATCTGGCTTCTGTCAATTATCACTACACTGAGACTGCTGAAACTGTAGACCATAATAAACTAATTTACATGCTGAAATAGTAGTTGTCAGTGGTTCTGCTCTCAAATGGATGTCTTACACCACAATCTGAAAGTTTTTTTGTCACAAATGTAAACAATTTCTCATCTGTTTATTGGTGTGCCCCAAGGCTCCGTACTTGGTTTTCTACCATTTATAAGCTACTCTTGAATAACAGTAGTAAGCTACCATTTTATGCAGATGATACCCAGCAGTACCTTTCTATCACTCCCGATAATTTAGTTTTGAGACAATGTGCTCTTTCACTGTCTTCAAAGTGCAAATGTAACCACACCCAACAGTGATGTTATAATGTACTGGAGTATACCTGTACATTCCTCCTTTATCAAAGAAATATTGCAAAAAATAAATCCATCTTTTTATCTCATGATAACAAGATTTTCTGGATTTTCACTGTATTTAATTAATCAGCTTCTGCTTGTTCAAACATCTGCTGCCAAACTTCTAACGAACACTAAACGCCCCGCTCACATTACTCCAATTTTAGCTTCATTACACTGGCTCCCAGTTTGTTTTAGAATTGATTTTAAAATGTGTTTAATATAATCAATAAGCCATCACATGGCAAAGCCTCAGAGTAAGTTGCTGAAGTGTACAGACCATTGTATCCTTTACAATGTATCGGGTCTTCGACACCTTCTACTTGTACTGAACTAAAATCAAAAAGGAACAAATCTTTTAAACATCATATTGCGATTGCGGTTTTGCATGATAAATACAATTTTACTACTTTATTGTTTGTTTATGGTTTTATCTTTACTGTGTGCCTAGCCATCAGTATTGATTATTCCCTTTTGTTTGTTAAGCATTTTATAAACTTCTTTCTTTGAACAGTGCTAGGCTATATGAATAAAGAATATTATTATTATTATTATTATAAAAAGAGGTTTCATTAATAATAAGTAAGTGTCTTACAATGGTCTACCAGAGCTTTTAAAGGTTTTTTTATACAGAAAAGAATAAAACACACAGCTTTTATTAAAATGATTACTGCTTTTATGATTTCCTCTATAATGTTTAATGTACCCTATGCGACAACCCACCAAGTCAAGTTGGTTACACAAGCCTGGTTTATTTTAATGAATATCAGCATATAAGAGCAACTGTTGGTAAACTCAATCCACAAACTACCACTGTTTGCCTTGAAAACCCTGTTATTAGTCAAATCCTATTGCGAGGTAGACTTTTAAAATCACCCTCTAGGCCTCTTCAGGTTGGCGAACCACTGATTTTTCTCTCCACTGAGTTCCCACAGTGCAGTCTGCAGCATCTGGAAATGTTTAAAGGTCTGCCAGCACAATCTCTTTTTTTCTGTTCCTGCAGCCTGGTACAATCCACTCTAACAGGACAGATCTGGGATCCAGTAGAAGGATCTATATTTCTACGACCTGCCTAGGCCTGTTAGAAAGATGGGGGACACAGACCTGCAAGATTAACCTCTGTGTATGCTCTCTTATTTATCCAAGGCAATTGGGCTGTCTTTATGTTCAATAGCTGGGGTATTATATTTTATTTAGAACCTGGGATCTGCTTCAAGTATACCAAAACTCGAGCTGAAGGAAAAAGAGTGCTGTTCATAATGAAGGCTGAATGACGATGATGGACCCGGCTATTTCCCACGGTGTCAATTTCCACACTGTAAGCCATTAATAATGAGCCTGGAGCAATAGGAGCACTAAGAGCACACAGCCAGAGGAGCACTATAATTAAGATGAGGCTGTTTCTGTATCCTTTAGCTCCCTTGCAACTGTGAACTCTTTATACTGCCTGGAACTGACCACTGGAAAATAAAATGTAGAGGCCACAACTGACCACATTAATGACAAAAGATAGACTGTCCTTTCTGCATTGATGTTTATTTTAAAAACCCTACTGAGGAAGGTTGAATAAAAAATATGTGAACATTTCCTAAATGGCCAGAAGCATTCTGAGCATGCTCCACTTCATCACACACAAAGAAGGAAACATTAAAATTGTGCTTGCAGTAACAGTCAGATGCATCTCTTTATTGAAATCAGTTTACTATTTTCTGCATGTATAGTTGAATCTTTCACTATATCCTGACAGTAGAACATGAGACAGATAATCTGTGAAACAATCAGGTTCCTCTGGCTCCTCCTAGTGCTCCTAATGGGATTTACAAGAATCCACCGGGCCTGAACAAAAACAACCAATCAGAGCCAAGAAAGATAGTTGATTATTGAGTCTCATTCCCAGGTCATAATATCGAGCTGGGAATGAAACTCAACAATCAACTACCTTCAAGCCTTCAACCCACGGTGTCTTCCATCTTTCTCAGCTCTGATTGGTTGTTTTCATTCAGGCCTGGTGTATTCTTGCAAATGCCAGGATATAGTGAAAATATGAACAATATATCAAAAATGAACTACTGCAGCTTTAATGCCCTGAGAACTCAACTGAGTTATTTTCCACCTGTAAAATGTCCCGCTCCTATTCATAAGGGGTTCCTATTAAAAATGTTGCTGTTAAAAAAGGTGCTCATATATGGTTGGATTGGTACTGTTGGGTCCTGTAATTAATGTTAAAAAGTTCGGTTAGACCTGCTTATTTGAAAAAAGTCCTGAGATAACGGAATTGGCGCTTACAATAAAATTGAATGGAATTGAATTAATTGATTTCAAGGGTGAGTAAATTCGTGCAAATAGTTTGTACCAAGTTCAACTTTGATGCCATTGGTGACACAAATTTTCACCCATGACTATTCGCAAACCATTTTGGCAGTGCTTACTTTCAATGGAACAGAGAGTCCAAATCAGAACACGCTATCGTAGCTTATTAGCTGTGTTGCACCATCCACGTTTATTTAACCTCCTCTGCCAGATTATAGACTGGTCCACAAGAAAGGTATGGATTGTAGACTATAAGGCAGGAGTCAATAGTACAAATACATGTCTTGACTAAATCATCAGAACTTATTGTCCAGTTATTGACTGAACAACTAGCTAACTGGAATTTAGCAAACAAGCTAGCTCGGAGTGCCATGGTGACAGACTATTGCTTTTGTGTTTCCACCTGGCTAGTGTGTTAGCCAGGATGTTCAGGTGAACTTTGCTTTGACACTTTTTTGTTTTTTGACTGGGGTTTTAGACGACATCCTAAAGTGTTTATTTTGCAGTCAAATTTGAATCTGTTCATAATGCAGCTTAGTTTCACACATCTACTGCTGGATAACCACAATCCAGACTACAATAAAATGCTCAAGATGAATGAAATACAGGTACTAAACAGTAGAGTCATGACATGTTTTTGTAGACCAAAAACAGACATTAACTGCAATCAAGAATCTTGGGATTTGATTAAATTAACAAATCTAATTTAGTAGTGAAGGAATGTGACATGTGATATACAGACACATTTAGTTTATTAAATTCTTCACAAATGAACATAATTCAACTGCAAATGTATTGATTAGGGCTGTAACGGTTCTGAAACCGAGACCGAAATCGCGACACAAAGTCCACGGTCTCGTATCGCGGATCCGAGAGACAGAACCGCGACACACTCGCTCCCTGGACTGTTGAGCTCTCGTTAAGACAGTGTAACAGCGGCGGCCCATGGGGTGGTAGCGGTGTACGCCTATATCGTATTTGTATTGACAGTAGGTTATTCTAGGTCATTTTCCACCTGATTTTAGTGTTTATTTACTACTTTAATCTGCTAAATCTACAAACTGTGCTGGCCTTTCGTTGCTGGCATTTGTGTGGTGATGGAACCCTTAAAGCATTATGCAATATAATGTCGGTCTAATTAAAGATAAAATAAACAGTACTAGGATTGGACAGAGATTTATTAATTAATCAGGTTTTGCTCAAAGTATTAAAACGCTGGTTAAAACAAAGATGTTATCATTGGTCAGAAACAAATTCAGGCAAATTTAGACTAATGGACTATCCAGTTTTATATATTCAGACTGAAGGGATGTTATGGCCTTTTGAAATGATTTAATACTGAGAGGAACATATACATAACTGCTTGTGGCTGCACATTTTTATCAGAGAGTTGTTCCAGAAACTCAAGCATACAGTAGATCTTATATACATATTGTGCTACTTTTGAAATTCAATATTATCTTTCTCTCTCTATTGACTGCTGTGCCAGCCAAACGCCTTTATAGCACTGCTTGGAACACCGACCTCACCATCTCAGACGATCTTTCACCCGTTCCTCCCTCACACCTCTTCTGTAGCTCTTCCTGAAAACTATTTTTACTCAGGCAGCGCACACACATATGCACACACTCACTTACTCGTGGAAACATAAAATACAGGAACTTTCACTGGTGGCTACAGAGGTTTGAGACTGCTGCGTTGCTTTGCCCAAGGCCATAGGGAAGAGCGCAGCTAACAGAAAAACTTGGAGAAGCTCTGCAGTCTTGCCTCAGCACAGAAATGCTGAATGGGACAAATGTTTAAACTGAGTGGGTGTTTGTCAGTTGTGGCTGAGACAGTAGCCATAATCTCCTGTGACAGCTTGTTAGGACATCACAGAAAAACAGCAGAATACTAAGTCACCTAGGGTTGTGAATATGTCAGACTGCCTTTTTAAACCTCTATTTAGCAAGGAAACGTCTACTGAGCTCTTTCACAGCAACTCCCTGCTGTTCATTCAGACAGACACAATCACAGCCTTGTACAGCAGCAGCAGCAGCAGCAGCAGCAGCAGGAGCCAGGGGCTCATGTCGCACTCAAGGGCACCTCCACAGTGGTTGTTTCTCATTCACTTTCCTTCACACACACTATTCCAGCCAGTTTGGGGGTTTTATGAAATGTTAACCTCAAGGCTACTGCTGATTCCAGACTATTGACTTAGTGATTATAACACAAAAGCTCAAAAGTATGTTTAAGGCAGTGGTTCTCAAACTTCTTCTGGCATGATCGCCTTCAAGCTGGGAAAAAGTTAACAATCCACCAGCCCACAATTTTTATCAGTCATTTACAATGATAGGGAAGGACGCAACTAACAAGTGAAATAAAGGTCAGCATAGCAGTTTGTTTATTTTCTCTACAAAAATAATCAATTTCATTCAATTTTGTTTGATTCCATATTTTTCCCCATCAAGTGTATTTGCAGGCCATCCAACCACCACATGCTTGGATGACCTGCAAATAGGGGTGGGCGATATATATCGTTTGCGATAATATTGTCATTGTTGTTTTGACGATGTGCAAAGTTCCATTATCCAGTATTTCAATTACTTCGCCAAACATATTGAAACGCACGCGGAAACTCCTCACATCCACTTAATACACGGTGCAGCAACACTCTCTACAGCATGGCAGGATTCAGTCACACGACTAATGGGCCTACGTGATCACATGACGTGATCACATGACCTCTCGCTAGCATCCCCCTTGCAACAGTTTAGCAGCGCGTTGTGATGGTAGAGACAAAATACAAGCACCTCCAGTCCCTGAAGCTACCGGTACTTCAGATGATTTAGTGCCGATACAAATCCTATGAGCTTCAGCGTTCAGAGCGCTAAGCGCTTTCAGCGGTAAAAAGCTGTCAGCGGAGACGGTTTTTTAGCGCAGCGCTCAGAGCGCTTCAAGTTCATCTGTTCAACTTTTAACACCGCTGGGCGCTCGGAAAATGAGTTTTTGAGCGCTCTCAGCTCAAGCGCGTTTGGTGGACACAAACCCTTACTCAGACAATTCCAATCACATTCTAAAGGATATTGACTGATTATCGTTATCGCCAAAATCCCAAAAAGTATCGAGATATTATTACTCAGTCAGTGGAGCTGGCGACCCATGTGCTGAGTTGCTGCAGCGGCCCGGGTTCGGATCCAACCTGCGGCCCTTTGCTGCGTGTCATCCCCTCTCTCTACCCACCTTTCCTTTCAATCTACAGCTGTCACTATCTAATAAAGCCAATAAAAGGCCAAAAAAATAACAAAAAAAAAAAAAAGAAGAAGCAGGGTTGACGGGTGATTAACAGAATATTCATTTGAATCACCCTTACATCAACCACTGTTTGGAGACTCACAACTTCAAAATTTCACAATAAAAACAAAAGGTACAATATACATTCCTGACAATTAGAAGTTAATTACTAAGAAGAAACTTTTCCAATTTAAAATTATATTACAATGCAAAATTACAATCACAACCATACCTTTTTGTTGCAAATTCTGTCTAATCAAGAGTAATTCATTTCTCATACTGCCTGGCTGTGTTTCCTTAAGAGGTCAAAAGAGAATAGGCAACACCTTGAAGCAAAGTAGTGTAGTAGTAGTAGTAGTAGTAGTAGTAGTTTTACTTTCTAGTTCCAACTTGTAAAACAAGCCTTTTGGGAATCATACATTTATGCTCAAAAGGCATGTGAGATGACAGAGGTGAATCCACCTGGCTCTGGTTCACTCCACACTGACATCACGAACGTTGGGCGTTCTCAATGTGTTTATTTATCTAACCTGATCTCACAGAGAAAACCTAGTGCGTGGACCAACACTTTCAATTCAGGTACAATTTCCAACACAGCATGAGCAATGGTCAGCATCAGCTGGTAGTCAAACACAATCACAGTTTGCACATCAACATGACAATTCATTAAAGAGATTTGCAGTTTTTCACTGATTCAGTCTTTCATTATAACATTTAGTTTGTAGTTTAATTAGTATGAAATCTCTTTTCATTTTTGTTGCAAAATTTAAAGAATTACACTGACATTCACACACACAGTCATTGTGCTGTGCAAAAAGAGTGAGAGAAAATGAGGGAGAAAGAATGAAAGCAGCCTGCTCTGTCCTGCTCTGGGACAGACCTCTGGGACAGACTCTACCTCTTTGAAGCCACAATAATAAACACTCTTTTAAAATCTCTGTGCCATGTCAAGACCAGCGGAGCCACATTCCTCTGCCACACACACACCCACCCACACACACACACAGAGTGATGCTTACATGGAGAAGGGGGGCAGCACAAACAAGACAGTTTGCAGTTTAAACAGTGCTCAAACACACAGGAGCTAAAGGAGCAAACTGATCAGCAAGCCCTCCTTCATCATCCCCTATTCCTCTCATCATCAGCCCTGACAGACAGACAGACAACAGGCCCATGGACCAGGACTGAAGAGAATACATAAGGAGATCTCTTTAAGGACACACTGCTTCCTCCTAAATGTCATCTCTAGTCTGCGACTCAACACTTTGGCCGATAATGATTATAAGATGGATACAACCTAGTTTGAATAACTGCAATGTCAATGTTTTTTTTTAGCCAGACTAGCATCATGCATTCCAGGGATGGTGTTGTCGGTCAAACGGCCCCTTCATTTTGGTCCACACTCAAACATGGATTGGTATGACATTTGTGGTTCCTAAACAATGCATCTTAATGACACTGGTGACACGTCTTGACGAATATTCGATGGATAGCCATAAAATATGGCAGAGATGGATTGGTACAAAATTTGGTACAGATGTTCATGGTCCCAAGTGGTTGAATTCTAATGACTTTGGGGATTTAGTGCCACCAACAGCAACATTTCAATCTGTACTTTGGTTAATGACCATATATCTTCAAAACGAATTACCATTCCCATAAGCTTCGGCTTTACTTTGTGTTTTGCGCTAATTAGCAAATGTTAATACGCCAATACACTCGGCTAAGATGGTAAACACGGTAAACATTATACTTGCTAAAACATCAATAAGTTAGTATTGTCATTGTGAGCATGTTAGCATGCTTATGTTAGCATTTAGCGCAAAGGACTGCTGCGCCCTCCTGGTACAGTACTATGTAGACTCCTTGTCCTTTAGCTCCGGAAAAATATAGTACGTGGATTTTTTGTAAGATGCTTGTATTATACAAAAAAACATATTTTTAAAGTCCAGTTGCCATCTTTGTTTGGGGTCAAGGATTTTTTTTTGTGATAGTCTTTGAGGATTATGGAAATGAAAAAGTCTTATAATTAAAAACAATTATTTCCATAAACGGAATAAACTGTGGCAAGAAATTGGTCAAAGTGAAAGCTACCACCTGTTCTAACTATATCCTAAGTCTAACTGGCTCATAAAACAACAGCTTTAGCTGCTTTGCTCCAAAATCAGTTGCACCCTTCAAAGACCTCTAACTACAGAGCCTTGTCAATCTCTAACATGTGCGCACAAGTCATTATCTTGTGCACACAAGATCCATATCTTGTGTGCACAAGATATTAAACTGTGCACCATACATATTATCTCTCTGGACTTTGGGGGCTCTGTACACAACAGTCAAACCCATACTGCAGGAAAGGATACCTAAAAGGCATGCAGACATCTCACATCAAACCAGTGATTCATCATACTGATTACTTGTAATTCTTTGGTATGAAATCAGCTAAAACATCAGCTACAAGCAGCTCCACAAAGCTTACAAACCAGTGAAACCTTTGGTAAAACAGCTGTGGTTTCAACAGTTCAACTTGATTTCAGCAGCCTCATGAATAAGCAGTGGCTGTGTGACCTCTGCGCTCAAAGTGGCATCATTTATCATTTTCCCATGTGGGTGTATCAATGATTGCGTTAGCTAATCAATTCAGCTAATGAGGCTGAGTGACACAGTGGAGCCCAGACTGTCCATCTATGTCAAGTCACATACACCAACAGTTTTAAACCTGGGGGGGTTGTGAGGGATTTGGGGATGGCTGCACAAAGATACATCTGCAAAACCTTTTCCCTTTTCTTATAATGGTTTTATCATCATTCCTGGTGGTGGGTTGTGAGAAGGAACTTCTTCCCTGCCAGCTCCCTTTTCTGTAACCTAATAAAGTGCCCCCTACCTGTTGCTTTTGCTTTTTTATTGTTTTAATTTGGATAAAGTGCCAAAAGGAAAAAGGTTTTTGGCATGACAGGAATTTGACATCCACTATGCCTACTGACTACACACATGTTTTGCCTGATACTGGACATACCAGGGCCGGAATAACCTGCTTGTGGACCCCTGGGCCCTAACTGAGCCCTCCTATACGCAAGTTGCCCCAACCCACATCACCCTGCAATACCCTGCCTTAGGTTGGTATTGTAGGATAAAACTGGTGTGTCAATTTGTTTGTGATCATCCCTTAACATCCAGTTTTCAACTTTTATTTTCCCTCAGGAAGCTTTAATTTGTTACGCTCATTTTATTCCACACTGTCTGACAGTGTAACATCTGTACTGTCTACTTGCTTGTTCCAACTTTTCGCTGAATCTATACGATGATTATTTAAGTATAAAGAAGAAAAGTACAATAGCAAAATAGGACGTCCTTAAGTCAATTTTTCCAGAAAAGGGTACGTACATGGTGCTGTATAAATATTCAGAATAAAATAACACTTTACTAGTAAATATTATAACAAACACATTTGTTTATTTTGGTTAAATGCAATTAAAACAAATAAAGTCCCTATGTTTCTTCAAGGTGTTCCATTGTCAAGTGTTTAAACTAGAACTTCCAAAGAACCTTTGTTCTTCTTGGTGTGAATAATATCTAACAGAGCTCTCAGTATGTTTGCTTACAGTGTCTGTGAGGCCTTTGACACCTCAGCATCGAGTCCACCAACACACTGTTATTATTGTAGAAGCACCTCAGCTGTGTTTCTGCACTCAAGGGCACTGCGCAAATGTCAGTGACTCACCGGGGAGTGTGCAGAGAGGCCACACCACACAAATCTATTACAAACAGGTAAATAAAGGGATATGGCACACAGGCAGAAAGACAGTCAATAGAAGGCCAGAATCACTGACAGAAAGGAGGGAATGTAGACACTGTTCATATGGGTCAGGAGTCGTTTATTTGAAGTGTATATTCCCTTAGTGGGTGTATTTGACCATGTGTGAACAAGTCCATTTGAACTTTAAAGTCGACCGACACAGGTCCTATTCAAAGTGTTTGTTAGCAAAGGCAAATAGATTACCCCTAATGAGGAAATGAAAAGTGGAAATTTGCTGCTCAAACAACCCCCAAACAGTTTTACCCTCTAACAATGATTATATTGTGATAGCATAGCACTCTTTAAAAAGCAGGGCAGAGGTGATTCATAAAGAGATAGATACCCATGTACGGTGAGATTCAAGAAGACAAGCCAGCAGGACGCTGTCAGTCTTAGCTTCTGTTTGCTGCAGTATGAGACAGGACCAAAGAGGAGAGGACTGCAGAGGATGAAACCCGACTGGCAGCATTACCATCTACTTACATTCCAGCCTGGATGGTTAATCCCCCCTCCCTTCCAGATTACAAACTAACTGGATTAAAACCTGACGACGGATGATACAGCACTGCATTGACTCAAATACATCTCCACTACACTCTTCAAGGGCTTTCAATGGCTTCAAAATCACAATCTCTCCCGAAGGTCCATTAGTAGCTGTCCTGGAGCTTTGTATCACAGAATCTTCCTCAGCAGGTGGAGTTTGCTCAGTTGTCATGGAATTGTAGACCCTCAAATTTCTGTGGATTTTAAAAGGACTTCTCGTCCATGTTGGCTTAAAAAATGAATAAGATCCTTGGATACGTTGTGATACAACTGAAAGCTGTAGAACAGTTACTACTGGACTTGTTGGTGAGAGATTGTTTTGTCAGATTCTGTTTCGGACTAAACAATAGCATGAACTTTGAAGGCACAACTTGGCACAGAGCCTTGCAGCAATGCTACCTTAGACCTTGTTTGTTTGCACAAGCAACTTGGTTAGGGTTAGGAAAAGGTTTGGATGGTTTGGATTAAAATGACCTAACAACGTCACCTGACTTCCTACTTTGCTCCCAGTGGACATGAGTTATAATTACTACAGCTGCTAGAGGGCTTTGTCGCTTGAAACATATGTTAAAATGTTGTTTTGGGGCATTTGTTCAAAAGAATGGTTCTGTTGTTTTTCTTGGCACAGTCACGTTGGTGACATACCCTGAAAACAGAGGGTGATGAATGAGGATAATTGCCAGTGTCTTCTTTTGTGTAAAACTGAAAGACATGAATGTCTTTGCCAGGCTTGCCTGGCATTTGTTTGTGAGGTTAACCTATGCTAGGCTTGCACTGTACTCCCCATCTTGCATCAAGCACAACTCATATTACGGTTTTTTGTTTTTCATTTAGATGTGTGTGTTTGGTAACACTTTGTACAACCCATGACTGCACCCCAACCTACATTGGGAAACTGGGTGCAGTACATCTTAAAAGATGCATTTATTTTATTAAAACTACAAAGCACTTACTCAGTTACTCAACGCTCTAAGAATATCTGACAAATGTCATTAAGGAAAACACAGCAGGTTGCAGGTATTGACTGACAACCATCAACTAGTTATAGCAGGTATTATTAAGCCATAAATCTCTAGAGTGGAGGCTGTTCCTTGCGGGTTAGAAGGATTTCAAAGCCTCATTAGCGAACACTAACCAGCATCATCACGTCAGTTCTTTTAATGAAGGGCAGGCTCAAGGTCTCTGGGAATGGTCCATTGTAAAAAGGTTCCAGAAAGAGGTGAAATGCTTAAATCCCCTTGAGATAAAAGCTCTTTTGATTCCTTTGTTGCTTTGGTTAAAAGGACTAAGTGCTGGCTTTGCAGGCCTTTGTCCCTCTTCACTTGGTTGAGCTATATGTTCACAATGCACAAGTTCACTGGGAGACGAGGTGACACGAGCAGGCGACGGAAGGGCTGATTGGAGGAAGGTCGACTCTGGAGTAACAAACACCCTTTAACCTTTGAGTCAGCACTAAACCAATTGCACTTCCCCATTGTCTTGAACATGTTGCCTAGCAACATTACATCCCTGCAGTGACTCGGTGCATGTGCGTGTGTGCATTTTGTGCTGCAAGAGGAATTTCCATGGAAACAAAAACAGCAGTATAGACAGACAAAACAGTGCCGGTCCACTCACCTGAAAACTGTTTGGTCAATGGATAAAGCATAAAGGCCAATAAAAGAACAAACTGTCTCACTCATTCATCATTGCTCATTGATAGTCTCCCAACAGGTCCTCCAGGGACAAATCAACAAACATTAAGCTATTAAATTAGCCAACAAGATCATATGAAAGGAATCAAGGCACAGATTACTTTCTAAATGTTAGTGACAGCTCATGGGCAGCCATCAAATCTAATACACTCCATGCATGCTCATTCTAATGATGCCTCAAATAAGAAGTGAGATTTGCATCAATATAGAGCAGTTGGAAATGAATTAGGCCATTCAGGCTTCGTGCATGATTTGCTTTGATGGCAAGCACTGACAGTGCAGTCATGGGAAAAGCTCATCATCCCCAACTCAGTTACCTCACGTCTTATCTTTATGGAACACACTGACATCTTGATGGGTCTTTCACAGAGGATGTACTTTGGTTAGTGCTTACTTGGTACACACACTTGACTTAGTAAGTAAGTAGGTTTATGTGGCATACTGCCCTCCTAAACTGTCTGGATTGGGTCTGAAACATTACAACATTGGTTGGTAATATTGAGTATTGAAAACTGTCTGAAAGTACTGAAAGCTAGCATCAAATGTCCAGACCAAGTGGTAACCTCCGGGGCTAAAAAATGAAGCCAATGCGAAAGTGCTAAAAACTGCAGTTCCTCAAACGGCCACTTGATGCTTGCTTCAAAAACGAGTCAGTCTCCATAAGGCCCCATATTAAAATCCCCTACAGTAGATATAAACATATACAGAGGTGAAATTTTTATACAACTCAAGCTTAATGATTTGCTAAATTAAGCATATGGTCGCTTTGTGTGACAGGTGGGTGCCGTCACAGGTGGCTGTTTTCATACATACATTCATTCATTCAGCCTGCCTCAGTGCTACCTCTTTGCCCACTAATGATTTAGCTGACTAGATGGCGACGGCCAGAGCTGACCACACTGAGCTTCACAACGGCGCTTCAGAAACCTATGGGTGAGCTCACGGAGGCTACGTCCATGTTTAATACTAATCTATGGTCCAGACTTGAAATCTTGCTTCCCTATTCTTTGATCAGTTTTCTTGGACAAAGTTCTTATTCTGTTGTTAATATCTAGACCTCATTTAACATTTGGGAAGTTTTCATTAAGGTATTGGATACGGTATTGTTTTGTATAGGTGCCAAAACGCTATTCACTGTACTGTATTGGCAGTATAATTGTTTAGTCAATGACAGAAACCTTATTTTCATTAGTAAAGGGAAAACAAAGAGCAGCCACACTGCTGACTCTGAGGAAGGAGGGGGATTCTTCAGCTCTGTGTGTACATTTTCTAGTCGTTTTGTTCGCTCGGGTATTTGCTTTAGCTCCAACCCCTCCCTTTCTGCTCTCAGCCTATATGTGTCTGTTGCTTTGCTGTACCACACTCTTCTGCAAACACACAGATGGGTTTTCTCTATTTCTCTTCCAATAAATCAGCTGGAATAGGAGAGGGAAAGAATTTAGTCTTGCTTTTCGATAAATAAGTAATAATAAGTATATTGTACAATCAGTTTTTCTATTTTCAATCTTGAAATTGTTACTGTGGAATAAAAACACATCATTCATTACTAGTAGCTGTGTACACTGACAGTTGACAATATACCATCGAAAGAAACTTTATTAAACATTTCTTACAAATAAGGACTCGACCAATCAGAGATTTTGTACAGAAGCTGTCAAAAACTCATTAGATTTTGTTGCTTACATCTATCCATCAGTCAGATCTGGGATCTCAAATTTTGGGGTTCTGACAGAAACTGTCTGAACGTGGGGTTGAATGCCTTGTCTAATTCTTAGTCTTGTTTTTTTGCTTTATTTTTTTCACTGATTTCTATTTAGGTAAAATTCTCATACTACTGCATTGTGTTAAAAAAATAATGTCTTGAAATGGGTTTTTTTAATTTTGTTAAATAGAAAAATTGGGTTTGTAGAAAAGTATTTCTTAAGGTATAAAAGGTATAAAAAGGAATTATTTTGGAATCTGGTTGGCTATCATTTCAAATAATTAGATACTAATGGTAATACAAGACCTGAGTTTCGGTACCAATAACAGATTTTTTTTTTCTTTTCTGAGCTTGAAAGTTTATTCTTGACCTTGGAAACAGTCATTTGCCAAAAACCAAGGTCCACTTCGGAAGCTTTTAAACACATTAAAAGCTTGCGAACGCACTCATCGGGTGGTAACCTACTTTAAGGAACATAAACATGTTTTTCTATAAAAATGTCTCAGATGTTAAAACTGCAGTAGATAACTTTTATAAAAAATAACCTTTGTCATATTTGCTGAAGCTTTCACTGTATCCTGACAGTAGTATATGAGACAGATAATGTGTGAAACAATCAGGTTCCTCTGGCTCCTCCTAGTGCTCCTAATGGTATTTGCAAGAATCCACCGGGCCTGAACGATAACAACCAAAGCGTTGATATCTTTCTTGGCTCTGAGTTGTTGTTTTTGTTCAGGCCCAGTAGATTCTTGCAAATACCATTAGGAGCACTAGGAAGAGCCAGATAATTATCTGTCATGTACTACTTTCAGAATATATTGAATGTTTCAGCAAATATGACAAAAAATATTTTAATAAAAAATTACCTACTGCAGCTTTAATTTACTTTAAAGAGTCTAAAAATTTTTTCAGAATCTTTATTTAAATCAGGAATTATATGATCAAAAACAAAGTCAACAAAATGACTAATCTGGTTCAAAGCCAACTTTTAGTACTTTGTGCTATAGACACATTCCAAAAAAATTGTATCTTGTTATAGAAAACATAAACTTAATCTGTGTAAAAAAAAAAAAAAAAAATATCAGAAATCCTTTCATAATCCCTTGGTTTTGTCTTAAAAATGACATCACTGTGTTGACTTAATGAATGACTTCCTGATGCTTTTTCAGTAACTACTTGGCATATGTCTCCCTTGCAGCCTATTACGCTGCATCCACAGTGATAATTTAAGCAAATGATAAGGTTGGATGTGAGTCATTTCTCCCTCATCTTTTCACACATTCAGACACTAAAGGGAGGCAAATGTGTTTATGATAACCTTTACCGTTGCAGACGCCATTAATGGTTCCCATTACAGTGCAGAAATGGTAATTCATTAACCCTCCTCCACTAGCTGCGAGGGACTACAGCCAATAAAAGAAGCACTGAGAGAAATGAGAAAATAAAGGTGAAAAAAAAAGAAGGTGATGTTTTGCTTGGTGAACACCCAAAACTAAAGGGGGAAAAAAAAAATCACACAAAAGACAGATGAATGTAAAAAATAAGATTTAAATCAGTATATCCGGAATATGGGCATGAATCACCTAATTAACTCAAGTGCTAAATCACATACTGAGTATTTTCCTTATAAAAGGATGCAAGAGAGAAATTACATTCTCATAATTCATGACCTAAAAAAACCCTGAACCCTGTTGCCCTAAAACCTTTTGTTCTCAAAGAGCAAATGTTAAGATTTAACTGGATTACAATCTATTTTCATTCCAACTAATAACCTTTAGTTCAGAGTGAATCCTGTGTTTTGAACCAGCTGTCTGTCAGTTGACTCTGAATGCTGAAGCGGAGATCAATAGGACTGAATCCTTTTCTCTGAGTGTCGAGTCATCTCTGTCATAGTGCACACCAATCTTATCGAGTCACTGCGCTGAGAGATGAAAAGACTGGAGGAAATCTGAAACGGTTTTAAAGGTTTTCACATGTATGCTTGGCCTTGGACTGAAAAAGCAGCAGATAAATGGTGCAGATGCAAAAAGAGCTTTCACACCGCTTTCAAAGGAAAGGAAAATCTTACTATGTAGACACTAGCATTTCTCAAAGTAGAACATCTGTCCTAATTGGCCCAAATTCTCAGAGTGATGCATATTTGGTCCTTCTTTTAGTCTTTGGAGAAAAACGTTTAATACATTTTCCTAACTGAATAAGCTAATATTTAGGAGAGCTCCAGGTGTATCCTGAGCAGTTGCCAGGAGATGGAGGTTAGGCAGTGACAAATGTGCACTTTCCATGAGAGGAAAGATGTTTTGGGAACACTTCATAACAATGAGCTTATTTAGGGCTTTTTTAAAAATCTGATCATTTTTGTGATCTGTGCGGGATGCAGCCGCTCTGTCAACAAGGAGAACATGTGATATCTCTGCAGAAACCCACATCCTGCCAAGATTACGCTTCTTGGCAACAAATGCAGCTTTACAATACTATCTGGCAATGGTAAAGCACATTTTGATAGTCCTTACAGCACTTCAGATAATGTGCTGATTCATTCATTTCCCTAGTGAGCGTGCAGTGGAAAAACAAGCCGCAAATTCAAATTACACATGGTGGGGCTGTAATATTTTAGAGATGTGTTCACTTTGTTATGAGGCTATGGGGAACTTCACATGCCTGGGTGACATTACAGAAACCTTCTTACCTCACTTGTATAGCTGAATGAGTGCAGTTAGGGCACCCCCGTAGCTGAGGGGCTGAGACACTGACCGTAAACTGCAGTGTCCCTGTTTCGAGTCTCCCTTGTTTCCGGTCATCTCTCTACTGTCTGTAATAAAAGCTTAAAAAATGCCCAAAATAAGCATTGAGTAGTTAGGAATAAGGTGGACAGTGGAATAAAAAATTGCTCTGCTCATTACTGTATGGGAAACACTGCACAATATATGGAAGATGCCCCACTGCCTCAATGATAATGACAATAATTATATATATTATGTAACAATATTATCATTATGAGACTAACCCTAACCTTATATATTAGTTTTGGCATTCTTGCATAACCTGGACTTATTTAGGATCATCAAAAGGGGTGCTATTTTCTACATTTGAACAATTTCCACTAATAGTCCAAACATCTCTCTCTCCCCTCCTTTTCAGTCATGGCTCTTCTCTTGACTAATAATAAAAAAAAACTTGCATTTCAAGTCTCCAGAAAAGCCTCAGCTTGATCACATTCTCTTCCAGACCAGCACATCCTGCATCCTATACCTTGACTCAGCTATAAGACTGATCAACTGCTCTCTCATAAACATAGGAAACTTTGCCTGTGTCGTACAGGATCCTGAACAACTTACACTAAGTTTCCTTATTCAGGAGAGTCAGACAGCAGTGTAGAGGGTTAGAGAACTGGACAAAATCTCACTTTTCATGGACTTGCAGCAGTGCCCTTTCTGACTTTTGAATTCTGATGATACAGTGATACTGTAGCACTGTTTACCCTGTGCAAACTTTTACTGAGTCTGGTTCTAATGAAAACTTCCAAAGTAACAAGTTATGAAAGTCAGCCCAGAGAGAATTCCGGGTCACTCCTTGTGGCCTCAGTTGTGGTCCTCAGAATCTGATCTGTGCCAGTGTGATGTTCCTTTCCCAGAAAAACACTCTTTTATCTAAAAATCCTCTTTCATCTTTTGTAAAATGTCTTAAGTCAAAGTTCTTTCATCCTTTTCATAAAAAAAAAACTGGGGGCATAAAATTCCACACCAGCAAGCGGATGGAGATTTACTGGTGGTGTGTGTGGCTGTGTGTGTGTGTGTGTGCAGTCGGTACTGTCTCATCTTGTTGAAAGGTAACTAAATCCAGCAGCAGCATCACAACAGAGAGCTCTGCGGAGAGGTGAAGCTTCTGTTTTAGAATTAATTCAGCGCAGCCTCCAGTGCCACCTCCACCTTTAAGGCTCCGAGCAATAATAACACTGAAAGTGCCGAGACGGTTCTCCAGGTGAGGACGCTTGTACATTAAATGATACTGGAGAAGTCGAATAGTGACAGGAAACCCACCCAACACAAATGCAGCTTGTTCTTTATCTTCAGACAAAACGACATCTGACACTGTGCTGTCAGACGGATTGGATCATGACTGCCACAGCCACTTCTGTCCAAAGTATGTCCCAATCCAAGCCATGGCTGTGAGCTTGATCACACAGATAGGACCAAAACAAAACTATTTTCTTAAAAAATACAACAATAAATAACGATGTTCTGTTAAATGTTACGCCATTAACTAGATTTCTGCCCCATAAAGCACAAGCTCTACTAGTATCTGGTGTGTTAGTCCAGAGATTTAGTAGTGCACTTCCATAAGGTTAGATGGCTTAAAGATTGTGGCCTTTAGACAACCTCCAAAAATTCCCATACTTCCTATAATGCAACTGGATAGTGCCCATCCCTCCCCTTCCCTGGTAAATGGCCACGTCTTTCAAACTTCATGCCTCAAGTTGGTAACGCAGGCTGTCTGTAAAAAATGTGTAGCCTCAAGCCCAATCTAAGATAAAACTCATGGCATCACCATGACATCATCAGGATTATTTTCTCAGAAAGCTCCCTCCAGAGCCCTAGGGAGACAGCGGTTTTCACAGGCTGACTGCTACTCCTTGTGACAAACTGACTGATTTTCAAAAGACAAATTGCCAGAGTGCCCCTTAAAAATGTCCACATGTTCTCAGACCCTCACACACACAAACAGTGGGACAGATTGAAACCAAGAACAGGGTGGGCTTTGTAATCTCATTAGGTCGGTCTCAACATGAGCCTGATTCTATACTGAGTTCTTGAACCTGGAATTCCCCCTTGAATTCCCCCATAAAGTAATGCTAAAGTTAGAGAACCCACAATGCTGTACAACACTGTTAAATAGCTATTCTCTCTGAAGACAATGTGATACAGCTAAAAGCACCAGAACAAGCTAGTAAGGTGTATTTGAGTAGAGACTGTTCAGTCAAATTCAAAACTGTGATCTTTATAGTACGAACAATTGTCTTGTGGATTTTATACAATTTCTACTGCAGATGAACCTGACATATATGAAACTTTGGGATCTTGACTAGAATTTCAGGCACGACGGTGCATTAGGGCCACTGTAGGTAGCAAAAAAGGATAATGGAGCCGGTAGAGGGGGGTAATATTATGAGATCACACATTAATAAGAAAATAATTGGAAAATTAGGGTTTTTGTCATCGAGGAACAAAGTCAGTCAAAGTTGAGGGTGGTAAGAAAAAGTCTGTTGACCATAAATGTCACACAACATTTAGTATGACATCATTATTTAGACTGAGTATTCATTTAATAATGTTTAAAACTACACCTATGCCTACGCCATACAAAGGTCTGTGGGTTTGGCTGCATAACATGTAATTGTAATAAAACACCACCCAGTGAGCCAACCATGGTTCATACTGTTCTTGAGTTTGGCAGTTCATGTGAAGGTCTCGCAAGGTTGCTGAAAATGACAGGTGGTGACATAATCTACCTGTGACAACATATCAAAGTGATTGACAACTAGCGTGCGCAGGGTAGACAGCAAGCCAGTCAAAATCTTGACACTGTGGGTGCTTTCACATCTAACTTGTTTGGTGTGGTTTAAATTTGCCAGTTTGGTTCGATTCACTTAGGGATGATGTGAAAGCTGTCAATCAAACTCTGCTATGGACCAAACTGCCCTAACCACAGGAATCTGTGATAATGGGTATCTAAGTTTAGCATGAATTCAAAACTACTATTAAATTTACTGGATCCACGGGCTGAACACAGCAGGAATCGATCGCCTGAAGCACTCTTAAAAAAAGATTTTTATAATTGTGGAGGACTCCGAATTTTCTTAGTCGAATTGGATTTCGCTGTTTAATACTGAAGACTCCACTATTGGTTACTTTTTTTAAATACAGACTATCTGGCAATCAAAAGTAGCAGAACATTCCGCTGCTAAATGAATAGTGCTGCTGCTGTATAAAAATCTCTTCAAACACAATAAACTCTCTATCAGTTCAAAGGTCGGCCACTTCTCTGTGTCTTTATGGAAAGTCTGTTACTTAGCTAACTGCATAGTCAGAGATAGAACAGTTTGTCAAAAAGATCAAATCTCTTAAGGACCACTCTGTCAATCCAAGAATATTCAGGATTCCCACTCTTCTTAACAAATCATTTTCCAGGACCTCTCCAGGACATTTTCCAGGAGCTTTTCCTGACAGTATAGGACAACACCTGCTTACAAACAGTCAAATAAACTGCAGTTTTGGGCAAATTGCTCACAGCACGAGAAAAACCCAATGTCAGAAAGATCGCTGCAAGTCAGTTCCACTTCGAATCTGGTAGAAGTATCCTATCAACAGTCGAGTTTCAATCTTAATACGCCACCATACCAGGTTTGCATAGGTGATCTGAGTGAGGGGCTAAAATACAAAAAAATCCAGGACAAATTATATTATTTCCAGGATATTTGCTCATTTAAATCAATTTCCAGGTGTTTTCATTACAGGAAAACTAGTCTCTAAATTTCCATTGCGTGGGAACCCTGAATTCTACAGCGTGCCATCTCACTCATACCGAAAACAATGAGTTCAACATAACATTACATCAATTCTATCAAAATTCTCCATTGCTGACATCTATAATCTCCACCCATTTCCTCCAAGCATTACTTTTCCTGTCTTTAATGTTGTATTGGAAAAGACAAATCCGTTCAGTAAACTTGAAACTGCTGTAGCGAGTTACTGTTCCGTAGCGAAACCGACCGGGAGGTCTAGATACGGAGCAGGCTTGCCCTACTCTGATGTAGTTATTGGTTCGCCCGCATTGTACATTTTATTAAACGGAAATTGACCTCTACAACTGTGTACAAATATGTGACTGCAGCTCTTCTCGCTAAATATCTTCCGGCAGAAGCAAAATAAATCTCACGCACTTCCTCAGGGAAACACTGACTTCTGATGCCTTGTAAGCACCACTTCAGTAAAGTGCAGCTATTATTATCAATACAAGACAAAGTCAAATATCGTTTCCATAATATATCAGTCTCTTCAACTGGCCTCTCTACAAGACCTGGCTCTGCCATTACATAGTCCTCAAGGGGCACACACACACACACACCCCCCCCCACACACACACACCAAGGTCACAGAGACCTGCCGACTCAGCTCCCTATTGTGAGTGAATGTCTTGTTAGCTGTTTTCTCAATATCGTATGCAGAGCTGATGGCAGGCCACTCTCACAGAAATGAACACATTCTCTGTGGGGACAAAATGAAATGACGGAGGAAAATTGCCAAGTTACTGTGAAAAAAAAAACATGTTGAGGAGTCTGGGCGAGCAAACACAGCACTGTCAAAACTGCGGGACTATTAGTATTATAAAACAAAGCACACTGAGCTGATTGTGAGAAGAGAGGCTGTATCAAAAGGAAACACAGGGTGACCTCGCAGGCTAACCAAATAAAACAATCTCTCAGTGCCCTCCCCATAGTCATCATGGCAGCATTGATTAGGTTGCACTCTGAACATCGATTTTACGTCACTCCTCTATTGAGATGGGCTCCCATAGACTGCAATCAGTCACAGCCAGAAACATTCAGTCTATCTATAATTCACTCTGTCCTTTGTCCTCCTGGTCTCTCTATCACAACCCTGCACAGATACATTTACTCTGTGCTGAACATAAAAAGAACATGTCTTTGGGAGATTTTTCCGCTGGCAAATTTCCTACAAAGATACAAAAATCAGTGTGTGAAGCCATTTTTTGGCAATTTGTCACATTGCTGGCTTCGTCTCTCTGTAAAGGTAATAGCTTTTGGGCTTTCAAACATAGGTCTCCCTTATGTAAATGTTCCCTAATGGCTCTCTCCAAACAAGACAGGGCTGCCACATAAAAAGCCACAATGCTAGCACAATATTTAGCAGGAAAAAGGGAGCAGTGGTGCTTTTCTAATAGGCTGCTTATTGGATGGATTATCTTATTTCTTATTATTGATGACAATAAACCTTTTTCACAGCAGCCATTTTGACATGAGATAGTAGGGTAGAGAAAAGGTATTACCAAGATACTAATTAAAGCTGCAGTACAATTATTGTCACATTTGCTAAAACTTTCTTGGTAGCCCATATTATAATAACTGCTGCCTCATTCACACTAGTTTGTGGTTCATTTAAGTGATTTCATTTACTTCGTAGGTAAGAAATGAGAATGAAGTGACAATGGTATTACAATGATTTTAAGTGGGTGGAACAAAATGCAAATAAAAAATGCATCACCTGTCTTAAAAATCGCCACACATTTACAAATAAAGTGCATGTGCAATTAACTCATACACAAATGACAAATATAATATACAGTATATAAATACCTGCAAATGAAATCAATATGAAGCAGGCAAGTGTTACAGTGTTTCGAGTCTTAAGGCATTATCAAGTCTGCAGCATCACAAGGTCTTATTAAACAGCCTATATAAGTAAATGTCAAATATTAAAGAAGGCTTTCCATTACTTTGTAGATATGTTTATTAGGTTGCTTATACAGAGTTCTATCAAATGTTTTATCACAGCATATCCATGGCATCACCATCTCATTTTGTATTTTATAAGAACACCATCTTCGATTTAAGTGTCTTGGATGCAAGACTGTGGTGTCCTGCCCCCGCCCCCCTCAGTGCCAGCTGCTGGGGATTCGTCACCTGAATGAAATCAAAGCCCTGTTAGGGAGCTCAGTGTGTGTGGTGGCCGCTGAGGCCGGGGCTCGGCCTGGCTGTCTGTGCAAAGCTCCCTGCCAAAACAGTAATGGAATCTCACCGTAGCCTTGCTCTGCATTGGAACAATTTGTCCTTGTGCCAAGATTTCACTGTTTACCCACACATGAACCCTCGGGCAGTAGCTAACCCCCTCACCCCTGCAGGAAGAGGGTTACATGTCCGCACAGTGCAGTGGAGACTCGGGAGAGGAACGAAGGATCCATCCAGCAATGATTTACGCTGATCCATTAGCTCACCTTAAAACAGCATTAATGCCGTTTTTCCCAGATGAACTGCCATGAATATAAAAGGGGAGACATCCCCCATTAAGAGCTGAGACTTGAAGGTGATAGCTGTTGAAAGCAGACCACAAAAGGGCACATTAAGAATTCAACAGCTAGCGCAGCCACATCAGCTGGAAAACCAACTGAGGCATGCATGGAGACAATTAACCAGAGATTTACTGTGTTGGAGGACGATCGGGCAAGGTATGGGGAATCTGCCTCCTCCCCCTGTGGTCCCCTATATGAAATTCACTCTTTGATTAATGGTAGCTCGGGGCGCTGCCAGTGCAGTGACTGGTATCAAAATGGGAATGCCAGTAGTGTGAATGGCTCCCACAGGCTCCATAGTGCTGCATCTGGCGTGCAGGTGACCTACAGTCGGCGTGCCGCAGTACAACTACCTTGAAACCCCAACTATCTTTGCGCTGAGCGCTTAATTAATCTTATCAAGGGCAGACGTGAGCATGGTGAGGACATGAGTGAATGAAAATACTCTTTGCTGGTTGGTGATAGCTACAGATACCTTTCAGATAGGCAGCTGACAGGGATCAGAGCTGCCTGAGAGCCAAAGACACGGGATGATTTGGAACAATCTCTAAGTGATAAAAAATACATCATTCCCACGCCTGCAGTGGCGTTGTCTGCCGACTGAAACACATTATGGGCTGATTTTAAGGCGGCTGTGAAGTGTATGCTACAGTGGAGCTTGTGGGTGTAGCCTGGCTCCCACTGCACTATTGATTCAGCAGCACTGCAGTTTAGAGAAGCATTGGCTGGGTATGAGAAATTGAAAATAAACAGAGAGGACCAAGTGGGAGCTGTGGGAGCTCCATGGGAGCAGCCCAAAAGACACTGAACCAGTTAAAGAACACAGATTCATGGTTACAGTCCAAAAACTTCCCACTGCTTAAGATTTTAGAGAAACATGTCGTCTAATTTCAAAAGCCACAAATTCTCACTTTTAAGGGTTTCGGTCCTTTTGATCTAAACTTTACACTGCTGTTTTCATTACATTTTGGCAAATCTGTCAGACTCTTTCCACTCAGTTTAGCTCATTTTAAAACCAGAGAACTATTTCTGAAAGGGTCTCCAGATTGATCTGTCAGAAAATTGACAAAAGTCTGAAATATTTCTTTGATTTTACATGTCAAAGATAATTTACTAGTCATTCAGAGTACTTTTCAGGCTATAAAAACAGCTGTATAATGTCTTCTATGGCTCAGTGGGAGCTTTGACAAGTCCAGGAAAATTAATCAGACATCACATAAGTCATTTTGGCCAGGAACTGGAGACTACAAATCTTCAAAAAGCCTGCTTTACAAACTGGGGACATGGAGTTGGCTCGGACAATTTATATGCTCAAATTGCCCTAATGTCAGTGTGTTTGGTTACCAATAAATTCAATGGCATTCAATTCAACTCAAAGAACTTTTCTTATTCTCAGCAGGGCAATTACAAAGCAACAGAGACACACACACACACACACACACACACACACACACACACACACATGCATTTCTCAATTAAAACACATAGAATTGAATAGCATAACAAATAGTTAGAATGTTAAAAAAAGAGAAAACTATAAAGTGCACAATGACAAAGTGCTTAAAGTGCAACATGCTGGAAACATCAGTCACCAGTGGGGAGTGGGGATGGGAACATTCCCCCGAGGGGGACATAACCACAACCACAGCTCAGCTGTCACTCTGTCAGAGATACAGCAGTGCCGTCATACGCGTGCACAGTATATACGAGAATGCAAATGAGCTGGATGCAGTGAGAGCAATGGAGACTGACTAGAGAAGAGCCTGCACAGGATCGCGTGGTCTCAGTAGAATTAAACCGATCCCTAACTTATTTAATTAAAAAGAATTCCAATATCAACTTTGCAAAGTGTGACAAACAGGAAGTGGAACTTGTGGATGTGACAGCCATGGATAGGCAAGGATTTGGATTTAACTTATAATGTAGACTTTATTCATTCATATACACTTATAAGTCTTCTCCACTGAAAGACTTCAAGTGTAGCCATGATCACATGTTCTGCATGTTTCCACTGTTCTGCTTTCCCTCTGGGGGCGTCTTCCTGAACCTAATACTATGACGTGTCTAGATAAGCACCGCAAAGATGTTTGCTTCAACACATAGGTGATATTCTGATTCAGAATACTAAATGTGTTTCGCATTTGTGTAACCTGTATAGTGCCCTGGAGGCAGTCACTTTCTCTTTGCTTCATTCCTCCTAGTGCAGATGGTGCTCTTCTGTTAATTTAACAACACCAACGTTTAAAAGTACAGGAAGCTCCAGGTCACAGGACCATTCATTTCATGTAGTATAAAAGGCCTACTTGCTCCACCACCCAATAAATAAAGAAAATGTACAAGCCAAAATGTCTGCTGTGAAAAAGGCCTTTTGCCAAGCAAGGAGGGTCTGCCAAAAGTTGCGTACAGAAATAAGGAAATCATCTATTGAAGTAGTTTACAGTAATCTGACTTTGTAACCAAAGAACTGCATCTCAGACAACGTATGGCCGTCTACAAGTATGCAAACAGAAACACATGACTAAGACAGACAGTGAAACAAGGTTCTGGAAAACAAAATGCCAATGGAACCTGAAAAGAGAGAACACAGAGTCAACAACACTGTATCTGCCAGGCTTTCCTGAGGCCTCGCATTTCTGTGCCAGGATCAGCCTCGGGGACGCATGATGACTGGTGTCAGTGGAGCGCAGCTCACCTTATCTTCCCTCTCTCACAACTGGTTGGTTGAGTTAAGCTGTAACAACACAGACAGATAAAGAGACGCCCAGGACCGTGTCAGCTGTCTGCTTTATCTGTGTGATGACAGGGGACCCTGGCTACTAACCAGCCACACACACACACACACACAGACTCAACCGCTCCTCTACAGATCGGAGGAGCTGATGTTCAATTACTCACATTAACTCGCTTTTCTCAATTATGTTCGCAGCACGGTGGCTCAGGTGGGGATGGGACGGGCGAAGAGGCTCTGGAGCCTGCGAGAAATCTCAATTTTTCCACTGTGTTTACACAGAGCAGTTGTCTGAGCTGTGCTCTGCAGCAGCTTCCTGCTTCATGTTTATACAGTATAGCACACATTCACACTTCTTCTGGTGGTACCTGAGCAACTGGGGGCCATACATACAACGTCACCACTTACCATACCGTTTATGTCTCATAATCTGATCTGTTTATCTGTTTCAATTCATTGGTTCCTTTCTCACTGTCCTAAAAGTTCCCATGAAACAGTTTCACCCAACTCAGTGAATACATTTATATTGTGTTTTGTGCAGTATTACGGCTGTGGCGCAGAGGCAGAGCGGGTCGTCCCCTAATCGGAAGGTTGTTGGTATGACCCCCGGCTCCTCCTACTGTCGAAGTATCCTTGAGCAAGATACTGAACCCCAAATTGCTCCCAATGCTGTGCACTGGTGTGTGAATGTGTGTAAAAGCGCTTTGAGTGGTCGAAAGACTAGAAAGGTGCTATACAAGCACAGGTCCATTTACCATTTTAATCAGTGAGGCCTGGCCCTCAGAAACACTCTGCTCTGATGGCGTCATAAGCGAAACTAGTATGCATTAAAAAAAAGTATCGTTAACCAGTAAATGACAACCCTTAAAATACCATAAAGAATATCTTTACTTGTTTGCCCCTTTGTTGGGCCAGATACTGCTGTATAGGTGACGTACAGTGCAAGACAGTAACATTGATAACAGATCGTCTGCAAACCATTGCTCTATGTGGAACAGTGTTTACTCTGACAGAGGAGGTTTAATAAAACCCTTTTGATCAGACGAAAATGTCTAAACATGATGATTACTACGTGAGATCTGAAGTTAAAATTAGCATCTTATTGTGATATCCAAATAGATACATGGACTTTATCTGCAGTGGAATTATTCTGAATACAAGGCTGCCTTTCTACATGCTGCACAGCAACACTTTCCCTGTCTGAAGTCTTTGTCTTTTACAGCCTTCATTACCATGAACACACACACACTGTACTTTATTTTGACTCCACATACACCGTCCTGCTGCCCCAAATACTCACTACATCACCAAATGTGGATTCATCTGGGTCTGAAAATAGATTTGTAGTGTGTGGTTGCCCATGATGCTGTCAGCGCTCAACCACTGTGGTTTTCTATAGGCTGACGCTTTACATCTGGATTGTATTTGTGCCATATATAATTATTTTCAATATGAACATTTCCACCTGTGGAAACTTCCAAAAGTCTTACTCACTCAGAGGTTTAGTATTGCAATTGTTGAAACGGCACCATCCTGAGACACCACTCAAACTTTCACTAGTGAGACTGTAAAAGACTTTGTAAAAATGTTTTTTGTCATATTTGCTGAAACTTTCACAATATCCTGACAGTAGTACATGAGAAATTTATTAAAAAAAAAAAAAAAGAAAGAAAAAGATGGGTGATTGTTAAGTCTCATCCCCAGGGTGTCAAATATGGACAGTTTGGGACCCTTAGACTGAACAATAAAAAAATATCTTCAAGCTTCCAGCCCTAAGCATCTTTCTGTCATTCTTGGCTCTGATTGGTTGTTTTCATTCAGGCCCGGTGGATTCTTGTAAATACCATCAGGAGCACTAGGAGGAGCCAGAGGAACCTGATTATTTCACAGATTATCTGTCTCATGTTCTACTGTCAGGATATAGTGAAAGTTTCAGCAAATATGACAAAAACTTATTTTTATAAGAGTTACCTTAAAAATGAGAATTAACATCAAGGTAACATTACTTATCAACTAAATGAAGGACTGTGTCCTTCCGACTGCAGGTATGTAGGGTGAAACAATCATGTCAGAGGAGGTTGACATGTCTGCAAGATACCCATTCATAAAAGGCCAAGTATGGCTGGACGTATCAGTCTAGTTCTAATGGGTAATGCTCAGGAAGTCAAAGTGTGTTCCTGTGTATGAATGAAGTTTCCTCTTTAAGCGCACAAGAGGAAGTGGTACATTTATTTATGAGTGCAATTGGGTTTCTGTTTGAATAGTGTCTGTGTGGATAGAAGGAATATGTAACTGCCTGATGCGTTTCTCTAAGAGACTGAGCGGCGCTGGAGGAGGATACTGCGGTCCTTCCTCTACAGAACAGGACAGCATATCTAATGAGAGGCTAATCATTCATCCAACACAGAGACATGATGTGCATAGCTGATACACACACTCTGATGCTGACCTCATTCACACACACACACCACTGCAGAGACAGGCTTAGTCAGCTGTAGCAAACTGCAGACAAGAGAAGGGAGGAAATGAATGGGAATGGAGGATGAGAAACAGGCGAAGAGAAAGCGGTGTGGAATCGGTTACAGTGTCAATGTCTGGGCCTCTTCAAACATGGACACTTCTTATCATTGTTTTTAGATGAAATGTCTTGTCAAAAGAGGAGAGCGGGATTTTACAAGCGGGTCACAGACTGAGTTTTAGATACAGGCTACAAAAAGAATGGGTGTTTGCTGCTACAGCACACTTTGATGACCTTACTTGGAAGAATACCCCCAATCCTACTGCACACAAAAAGTACAAGGGCCCCCTTCTTTGTGTTTGATCACCGACCAAAAAAACACTTGGAACCAGCTGCTTAGGTTACATGTGGGTCCTCTACACAAACCCCATCATCCCCTGCTGTATGTATGAGTGCAGTGACTATATGGAATGTGTTTGTGGTAAAAACTGCAGGATAAAAACACCTCTTCAAAAACAGATGGGATTTTTTTGTATCAGAATAAGAGACCTGCACACCATTAAAGCTATCAGATGGCTCTCAATAGCCAGGGACTGAAATAAAGAGCACCTCCACTAACAGAAGAGATGACATTTAATGAAATGTAATATTAGACTTGTTAAGCTTTAGGGAAAACGAGCAGTTCTGCTACATCACACAGCAAAGGCTGTGTATTTAATGAGTGAGGCCACCATCATCCACACTGATAACAAGATACATCAGGGTTTCAGCTCAGCAGGTGACTCATCAAACACACTTCACAGTAATTATTTAGAGCAAAGTGTCAGTGTCGGGGAGAAGAGGACAGAAAGAAATCTTGGGAAAAATGTAAAACAAACAGCTCAATTAGTCACAATCAGCTGCTCATGTGTAGGAAAAAAAGCTCACCGCTGCACTGCAGGTCAGACACCAAGTCAGTCTGATAATCACCAGTGGGACAAGTCTTACGCCTTGATTCCACGGCTCTGTGACACTGACCCCACCAGGAGCATTTATAATACAGAGCGTTTTGCCCACCTGATTTGTTTGATTGTTGATTTGGTCATTTTCCCTCAATTTATGCACTTCTACCATGGGTAAGTGGGCTACGTAGTTAAAGTGTTTCCTGTTTGTCAGCGGGAGTCTGCACAGGGTGTTTTATTTTGAAAACTGACCAGATTCTCTATGCCGTTTGTGTCCAAAGTAAAAAAGCCTTGTTTCTGGGAAGTGAGTCTTTATCTATTTCTTTTAAAATCTTATCAAGCCTGTTTTGCATTAGAAAAGTACTTTCATTTTTTCAAGAAAATCAATCTAACTGTGTCTTATTAAGATATTACAGCTAATATTGAGCTAGATTTAAGTTACAACAATGGTTTGAATAATATCCCAGCAGAGGAACTAAAACTAGAACTACTTGTTTTCCTTATTTTAAGAGTAAGACCACTTTACCTTCTCAGTTCAAGAGAAAGCGGTCTGGTCCCAGTGTTGGAAATGAAACAGCTGTTTAGTTTTTCATCGTTTTAATAAAAAATGATAAAAATAAAAATGATTTTACCCCACTGGCATTTATTTGCTCAACACAAGCAAATGTGATTATAACTAAGAATATTTGGCTTGTTTTCACAAGGGCTGTTTTTGCAGTGTATCCTATGTCAAAAATAGACTAGTCGTGTATTCTCCACAGGGTAGAGCGGAGAGCTGTCTAGAACAGCAACGATCAGCTCCAACACCTGTGGAATCAAGCCGTTAAGGCGGGGACACACGTTGCGACTGCTGAGCTAATTCTGAATACGATTTTGGTTGAGTATGTTCCATTCTAGATCAGGTGACAGTTGGCAGATACAATCATACAGATTCTAATCTCTAAGTATTCAGATCAGGTGGCAGCCAGTTGTTCATGAAGATTTTTTAAAACATGTTTTGACTGACATGGGCGACCGACAGTGCCACTTGTGTGTCGCCCGAGGGAGACGTACCGCTGATGAACAGCCTGAGCTGAAGTCACCTCCAGTTCCCTCTGTAGGCTCTACAGTCCTACATGCCTCTCCTTCCAGGATTTCATCATTCTTTCTTGGCCTTCGCAGGCTGCTGGTCACGTCCATGTTTGTTTCAGTACGAGAACAGGCAACAGTTGGTGCTCTCGGTTGGATCTGCAGGGTTGTCCAGAAGTCCAGTGTTCACTGACCAGTGGTGTATTTACGCAGTCGAAAGGTTTATGCTACTTCCCAATTGTCAAAGACTAAAAGGATCTGTGGAGGTTGGTGGAAACAATCTTTTATGTGTGGTTTGTCCATTCTTTGTAAGTTTCAGCTAGTCTTCAGGTTTGTCCCAAGCTTTACCCAGTAGAGTCTGCATAAAGTTGAAGTTAGTTTAAAGGTTCCTTAACCAATGTCCTGTTCATGTGTAAAACAAAACCAAGCATCATGTCTCCTGGGATAGAAGATCAATCTCTAGTTTTATGTTGATTTTCTTATTGTACAGAAAAGTATGGAAAACAAGGGCAGCACCTTGGTAGTAATTTCTAATTTGGTTACAAAGGTAGTGCAGATGAGGGGTGTGGGGGCTCACTGCACAGATAAATGACCATCCCACATTCAGCTGCATGCAACTTTGACCTCACAAACTTCAAAAAAATGTGCAGAAAAGGAGCATGGGGGAAATCAATTTGACATAGTATATTTTCAGTGTGATTCAGTGTAAAAGTAAACCCAATATTCATACAAATGTACAATAAAGGAGTATGATTACCTTCTTTCTGGTATAAAGCAAGTAAGAGCTGCAGAAAGTGTGAAAAGTGTTTCACAATCAGCCAGTATGGAGAGGAGGGCTGGCTAAAGAGACGGCGAATAATTAGTATTTCCATAGTGGCGTCTCCCTGCAGGGGCCTGCAGGAATCTTTAAAGGCCTCCCCTGCTTCTCGGTCAATCTCAACACAATTTACCATTCTATTCAGTTTTCTTCCTCAAAACAATCTATGAGCTTAAAAGACAATGATTTTCCAAAACAGTTTTTCTTGTTCCCCGGGGATTCTTCCAATGTAGCAGGCACCACCGCACAGAGCTCGAGTGATCTGACAGATCACAATATCTACAGCTAGTTCTTTTACAGGAGCACAAAGTGGCCCTAAGCAGCCCCTTACTGCAGTAAATGTTCCATTAGACATACAACCACATAATCCCTGATAGAATCATAGCAATGGATGGTACACTTGTGTGTGCTTGTGTACAGACCTGCCGTCTGTATCTGTGTAAATCGAGATTCTCAAAGCCTATGTGATCTATAAAACCATGTAGTGGTTGAGTCTAACCTGTGGTTAGATGCTATCCTGTTAGCTCTTTAATGAGATTATCACACAAAGCAGAGTGGGATTGACTTTTACTTAAATCCATGTGAGTTCCAGTTTTCAAATTCAACACTTTATCTAACACAAACATTTTCAAGGCAGAATGAAAATAGATTTAATTTAGGTTCATTTTGTGTCTTAACTGGACCAAAACAGGGGCCAGTGCCCTAATTCAGCACCACCCTACCCATGACATACTGCTAACCCTAATGTTTTTATCCATTCTAATATGGACATTTTCAGTGCAGTTTTCTCGCTATGTGTTTACACAGGGACGCAGTTACGTGAGCATTAGCCTACTTTTTTAAATACCCCTAAGCGTTCCCTACTCTACCTCTGATTGGCTCTGACCCTGACAATTTTTTTCTAACCATCTCACTCTTTATGCCTGAACCTAACCACCTGAACCAATGAAGGCAACAAACTCAAGCCAGTCAGGGTACAGATGCAGGGGTGTGTCTTTGCGGAATGCTGGAGAGAAAAAACATCAAGAGTTACGCAGGTTTAAGGGTGCGTACCTAGACTCAGCAGGAGGTGCCGGTATGTAGTAAAAAGTAAGGGGACTCGTGAACAAAGTGGCAGTACTCAGTACCTGTGAGTTCAGGCACTGGCCTCGTGCCTAAATGAAATTTAAATGATATCTTCACTGTGTTTTAAAAGCCAATATGATTGGATGGTGGTACCTAACCAGTGGTGTCTGTGCATACCCACTATATCACATATACTGTATATATGCCTTTATTAGATGGCTGATAGTAGAGGAAGGACAGGAAATGGGAGATGGTAAATGCAGTCTTTTATTGATCGGTAATTGATATAGTCAGTGAGCACTGGGCTAATTTCTTTATGCAACTAAATAAGCAAGCTAGTCTGTGTTACAATATATGAACAAAGGTATGTAGACAACCAAAACTTACATGACTTTCCCAAACTCCTGTCCAGATTCTTCTTGCCATATAGTTTACGTTGTGGAAGCCCATCAGCTAGTTACCAAGGCAAATTCTTTGTATGTGAAAACCTACTTGGCAATAAACCTGATTCTGTTAAGAATGAGCAATAAAATGACCAAATGATCACAGAATTCGTCGAGTCCAACATTTTGTCTTTGGCAGGCTGAAAGCTATAGAGTGACACACACTCTAAGTCAACTGTGTCTTCAAAAGTAAACAGCGCTAACAGCATGGCTGCTCTCTAATATTACACACGCGAGGGAGGATGACGAGCAGGTTGAGTGTCCTTGACGGTAACAGTGAATACGTCTCCAGATCTGTAACCTTGAGCTGAAATGAAGAAGACACCTCTGGTGAGACAGCACCGTTGTGGAAATATTTCGGCTATTCTAAGTCAGACGTGTGCATTACAAACAAAGATGGCAACACAGTAGAGTAATACAGCGACCTTGTTTTATCATTCGTTGTCATCATGAAACAGTCAATGCTTGTGGTATTTCTCAGTTGTAAAGCCTCAGCCTCAAGCACAGCATGCAAAGCCACCACATGCTGCAAAGAAGTTAAAACACACTGCATTTTTAAAATAGCTGTTAGATAGCAGGAGTAATAACTGTATTCATATTTTAGTTGTGGTGTTGATCACATTTAGACTGCGTCGTCCCTCCTCTCAGTGTCTGCTTGTGTACAAACTAATGCAGCTTTTAGTCTGAGCAGTGAGTTGCTGGCTGAACAGCTGGTGTGCCCACTAGCCGGCTGTTTCACTGCAGGATGCTTCCTGATAACAAACTGGACCTCCTCCCATTTATCTGTAGGAGAACACAGCTACAGTATAGCTGGCTAGGATGCTGCAGGGCTGGACTGCAGACCTGAACTACAAGCCAGACCACTTCACACAAGCCACACCTCACCCAAACATACCAGAGGAAAGGGACTGGACCACAGAGGCGCTTTCTGATATTGTGTGCCTTATAAATAAAGAGTCAGGCTATACTTTTTTACTCTCAGAAATATGTCAGTCTTCTCAGAGTCTAGTAATAGTGGATCTAAGATACCTTGCATGATACACTGGGGATTCCACACAAACACAGGATGTTCTGCAAGACACACAGGTGGAACTTCGGCCCTGAGGTTAAAAATCGAGCTGCAAACTTTTAGCATCCAGAGATCAAAAACACCACAAAGGATTTACACTGTGGTGGCAGACCGTGTTTGGTTTGAGTGGAGAGCAAATTGAGATGCAGAGCTGCAGAAGCATGTAATGAAACTGAACACTGCCTTTTGCCTCAGCTGTGCTGTGGACACGCACAGGGCTGCGGATGCAGCATCGACTCCAGTGGCAGCTGCCGAGCTGTTTGTACGGCCTGTGTGTGTACACGGCACCAGTGATTGTACCGCTGTGCGTGTCAGACAAGCTGAACATGATGGTGTGTCTGCCATTATGAAGCAGATGCGCTATAATGATGCAATTTCATGAATCTTCTTAACATTTCTAAATTGGATGTTGGTGTATAGTCTCCACTTACAGGTAAAAACAGTCTTACCTTGCACATAGAAGAATGATTTTAAACAGCCCCACAAATGTAGCTACACTGATTTTCAAAGTGGAAAAGAAAGAGAAGTGGTACTGGATCGGTTTTTGGTTTTGACAGATTCCTCCTGATGTGGAGCATTAAGTATGTATTCTCATACTTAAACGTCCATTCTCAGCCCATTTAAACAACTTGAGTCATAAGTGATTTCTAAGTAGCTGGTTTAAGTCTTGTCTCAATAGTGGCTAACAATGCCATGAAACGCCTGCTTTAATCTTGAAAGCTGATTGGTAGAAGACTCCTGCAGTCTGTGGGTGAATTGTGTTTCTGCTGATTCTGACATGTACACTTTGTTGGCTTTTGGATTGATCATCTCTGTAGTAAAGCTTCAATTTCTATTAGTTGATTCTGGTTGGAAAGGAGCTGACAGGCAGCACAGCTCAGGAGTCAAGAACATACTCCTCTATTTTTTCCTCTGTCCATCACTGAGAGACTAGCTGAGGGCAAAGTGAGGGTAATGTATGTATGTATGTATGTATTTATATTGTCCATTTTACTGACATCTTTAGGTTTTGTCTTGTGGCAGCATTAGACACACAAGTAGACGAGAAATCTTTGATGAAACTGATATAGGACTCCTGTTTATGACTTTGAGGCAGTACGGTTCTCAGAACTGTAACAGCTGCAGAGTTATGAGAGAGAAAAATAAGAGTCACCGCAGGGAATACCTCACCAACACCAAAAAAACATCTTTTCTGCCTCTAACTAAAACAGAAGTTGTCTGTTTAAGTCTTAATCCTGAAAAAAGCAGCTCAGCAGAATCCTTCACTCAGACTCAAATTACTTGCCACTGGCCAAACCAGGAGAACATCTCCAATATTGTAACATGTGCTGCAAAGACCAACAGTCTTTCCATCCTGACTGACATTTAATGTTTGTATTAACATCACTGATGTCACTGGTCAGTCATGGAAAAATAATGCAGCGCAGTGTTTCTTGCACACAAAACCGGAATTACCTGTAAGGGGGTCCCGGGGTAAAATTTTGCTGGTGGGCCCTTATTGACATACCCCACTGCCACCATCACCATCACCACCACCTGTGCATTAGTTCCCCATTCAGAACAGTACTCAATGTAGCTTATACAGTACGAGGCACTTGAGCGCAGAGATCAAGAAACCAACAAGTTCTCCTCGACAGGAACACTTCATAACATTTGTGCTTGGCTGGAATTACTCCCTGCGTACAAAGCATGGATTCCCTGGAAAATAGTTCAGCAGAGGTGGTAAGCCACCCAGACTGACACATCTAGGCTCTCTTATCAGTTTAGATAGTAGGCCACATAGTAGAGTCACATTCATTCAATATATATATTTTTAGGTGAGATGGCCGGCCTCTGCTTTAAACCACTAAAAGGCAGAATTGATGCTAATAAAGCAAAGCAAGGGTTGCTTCACAGATAAGTTTAAATGTTGTAATTTTGATGTTGTTCCAAAGTGAGAATTTACTGCTTTCCCTTGTCACAAATGACAGTTCTAACTAACTAGTGGCAGCAACAAGTACAGTTAGCATATGCAACAGCACACCGGTAAGTGACTTCCTGTGTTACAAGAGAAAAGGTCTGTGTTGTAACAATCCTCTGAGACTTTGGTCCTGGTGACAAGGTGCAGCTACGGAGCGGATTTGGACGTTGTTTTTGTTTTTCTGCGACTAATGAAAAGTGGGTTGACTAAGAAAACAGTTAAGTAGACTGTTAGGGGACAGCCCTGCTTATCAGAGGGTTTTTCAACTTATTTCTTGAGTGTATGACTCATGACCAGATCAAATGTGTGGAGGAATATAAATCAGGGTTTTAAACTGGCTTTGTTGATCTGTCAGGGTATAACCTGCTCCAAACTCAAGATGTCTGACATTACTGGACTGAGATCAGTTATTTAGTAAAAGCTGAATGCATCAGTCTATAGCCCCATGGTGTAATGCTGACAAGTGTACTCCATTGTTTTCAGCTCTGGATAATAGTATGAAATATGGCAAACATTAGTCCACACTTAACAACAACAATACTCTTGCTCAGGTCTAATCACTTGTTGAGGGACAAGTTTTGTCATTAATGTCATTTTATGAAATTAACAAAAAGGGGTTCATTTGCATCAACCTAACATGACAAATAATTCATGATGTTTTTTTTGCCTGTTTTGACAGCTGGATGCAGATCGCCGTAGTAACACTGAGCTCAGTGTCTGTCATCCTCCTTTGAGAAAGCGAACCAGCGCCTCGCAGGCAGACAATGAAAGCCGAGTTGCGTTTGAGTCAATCATATCTACACCCTGATAGTCATGGATGGATTTACATTTCTCTCATTCAGCCCCATTCTGCAGCCGTACTTTCTTCTGCCTTATTGCTTTCATTTCACTGATAGATCTTTACTGATATTCACTGGGAAGTTATTCCTCTGGAACACACAAAGTCTTGGTGGGATTAAGAGAGAGAGAGAGAGAGAGAGAGAGAGAGAGAGAGAGAGAGAGAGAGAGAGAGAGAGAATTAATGATAGAGAGAGAGCGAGAGAGCGTGGCCAATTCCCCCTTGGAATCCACACATTGTTTCCCTTCAGCCGATGGGGGATTCTTATCAAAACGCTGCCAGGACTATCATGAAAGGATATGGTAATTATGGAAAAAACACACACACACACACACACACACACACACACACACACACACACACACACACACACACACACACACACACACACACACACACACACACACACACACACACAGTGTGTGTGCCAGGAAGGCCGACCAAGCACCGGGCTAATATAATGTGTCTGGTGTGGGGGCTATTTACATACCCTTCCAGAGCGCTTGTCACATTCAATTAATTACTCCCTGGCAGGGTGACAAAGATGATTAAAAAGAATGATGAAAAATATTTCCTCGCATGGCTCAAAAAAAATCCACTAAGTCCTTTTAAAATGAAGCCAAATGATCTCTAAAACAAGGCATGCCGTCTTAGTAAAAGTTAAAGGTGTTTTTTTTCATTCCCAAGAGGGATTACAGTGCCATTCCTTCTATTGAGGAAGGGAATGCAGAAAATGAGCCAGAGAGGATGTTTGTAGGAGCGGCTGTGATCATGAGCTGTGCTTTATTCAGGCGGGGGGGAAAAAAAGAGAGCTGAAGCCTGTGGGGTAATGAGCGTCCGTTCATAACCCCTTGCATCTGATGTCTTTCAGCGAACGCAGCCTATTTAACACTGTCAGATCAATTAGCAGGTGAAGAAAGGGCTGGGGAGACGTGGAGCCTTTTGTTCAAACAGACACTGTGTGCGAGGAGGTACAGTGCGGTTTAAGGGAGTTTATCACGGCAGAAGGTTTTAATGTTCACAATGAGCGACTGTGCTTCGCTTATTGCACAAAAGAGCAGGCTGAATTGGGATTGTTGTGGTAAAACGTGTAGCCTGAATCAAACACCCGGGGATGTGACAGCCTTGTGGGGGAATTGGGAGCTGTTAGAGTGAGGCAAATACCCCAAGGGGCATATGAATACAGAAATCTACATTTCAAGTAGCGCCGCGCCTCCGCCGGCTCATATCTCCGCCTGAAGCTGAAATGCGCTCGAGCAGCCTGAGCCTAATTTTTCACTTATGGCTGAGGACTCCTGACTGCAGCAGCGCTCAATCCATTCGTCACGAGGGCTCCTTTCAGCGTGGACATCCTTCAAGGATGCCTCCCTTTACACAAAAATGTCATTTGCTGTACAAACGTCTGCCCATGAAATTTCTTTTCCCCCCTCTGCTGTTTGGCCCTTTGTCAGGAAACATAATGGTTTGCTTCAGCCAGATTAGCCTTGTCTTTGAGATTGGAGAGCTGACAAACAGACTACGACGTGCTGAGGAGGACTGTGACAGATAGTACCTTCATGTGAACAGGTTATTTTCTGTCATTCCTCCCAGACGAGCAGCGGGGTTGAGGAATTGTTCTATTGTGACAGGTGAGAGGCTCAACCTCCATTTATGTAGCTGTCTGCCGATACAAAGGGGAAATGGATTTTTTATCACCTCTCAAAATGTTACATCTTTCTGACGAGTTAACATAGTGAGCCATGTGACATTTGTCAAAAATTACAATGGAAGAGAGGAGATTCTTCAGAGTTTATAATCTATGCAAACAATGGGTGCAGCTGTTCTCTTGAGAGGTTTCTTCACAAAAAAAAAGCTTCAAATTGTTGCAATCATCCATTTCACACCATCCAGGTGAAATTATGGTTAATAAAGTTAGATCACATTGGTAAAGAGGCAAGGCTGAACTGATATGTGATTGTATATTGATGGCTGGTGTTAATTACATATCTGCCAGTAGACCTGACCCAATTTAAATCTCAAAATGAGGTCAGTTTTGGGCCAGGTGTCACTTAAATCTAGAAATTATCTTTCACAATACTAATTCTGGCAACTCAAAGGGTATGTGGCAACACAAGTAAGGATCCAATACCAGTGGGGGGTTTTTTCACAAATTTAAAATGATTAACTATATACCTCATTGTATGGAATCCACTGGGATCAGTTGTATGTAAGGTAAAATGAAGCCAGAGATGGCTGTGGCACTGAAGGACCAGTCTCTACCAGTCTGACTAAAATCTGTATTCAAGGAAGCTCCATCAGATTGTATTTCTCCTGCTGATAGCTCTCCATGTCCACAGTGAAACCAGAAAGCTCACAGTTAAACTGGTGGCCTTTATTGATCATCACAGAGTGATAGACATGTAAAAGCTTTTAAAAAGACAGACAGTGCTTCAGGGTTGGTATTTCCTATCCTATTTTTAAATGGTCGGGTCCATCTTAGGTTTGGGTGGGATTGCCCGTCCCAGTCTGCCAGATCGGTATCGGCCCAGATACTGACTTTGGAAGTGCATCGAGTATTGTCCAGACAATGATGATCTATATTAAACAGCGTTCCGTACTACTCTGTTCATTTGTTGCCGTGAGTTCATTTTAATGCATTAAACCACTTCTGCTACTCATCAGTTTCTGGACACATTTCACAACAGATGCATTTTATGTAGTGGTAGGCCTTTACTGTGAAATAGGAAGCCATTCCGGGTTAGCTAACATTATCAAAATCCGACAAGATGATACAATAGTTAGAACTTCTTTGCAACTATGCATGGACAAATATTGGAACAAAACCGAGGACTCAAGTTACGTCTTATCAACAATGACTTTTTAGCGACAGGAGTAAGTAAATCTAGAGATGGCCTAATCCGATTCACTTGGCTGGTTTCAGCGTTGATCATGCCCTAAACTGAGCAGATCGGGTAACAGCCAGATGTGACTGATCCACATTAAATAAGAAGCATTCATTCAGTGCAACTGAATGGCAGGTATCATATGGACACTCACTAGAGTTTAGGTACAATATTGGGAAAAAAGCACTGGAAGGGTGGATACAGAGTAATAAGTACTATGTAATGTTCGTTCAGCAAGTTGGCTTTGGTTTTGTGAGAAAAAAAGACAAAAGACAGATCCATGCGCAGGTGAAGTGATTAGATGAAGAGCTGTGTGATGAATCTAAATGACGCCTTCTGCCTCAGCTGTTCTGTGACACAGGGGATGAGTACACCAAAGAGTCTGATTATTGTTTGTCACCGCAGCTCAGAGCAGTTTGTAAGGTCACCAGTAATCCTACAGCACAAGTGCATGTTATACATATTAGACAACTTAACGTGATGGTGTGCCTGCCCTTAGGTCAGCATATGGTAGAAATGGAACTGGGGTTGATTTATTATAACAACAATATCTTCTAAACTGCCTAGAACTGTATAAGTAAAATCTGCACACGCCTAAAGGGTGTGTGAATGCCTCCACTCACAGTCGAGAAGTTTAGTTACAGGCTCCTGGTAACTTATTGATCTCAATGTGTTTTACACAGCGAGGTTTATAGATTTTAAATTTGGGGAAAAGAGCCCTGAGTTGAGGTATCAATTCTGCTACTGGAAGAGAAGACAGTGGATCAGTGCATCTCTACTTTTTGGGCTGGGTAAAAATATCTGCAGAGACTAAATCCAGCTGTGGCCAACATTTCCCACAAGCCTGGGATGCATGCATCAGTGAGTTTCCCCTGCGTCCTCAGCCCTACAGGAAATGCCTGGACTTCAGTGACTTGTTGCCTGCACTGCTCACAGTTAGTAGGATTCCCACTCATTTCAAGAATTCAACAGTCAACTTTCAAACAAAATATGCACCTAGGTTTAACTAGGCAAGCTGAGAGACTGAATTGAATTGAAGAGAACTGAACACAATTAAAACATTTCCAGGACAACATTGATTATTTTCAGGATATTTGTTGATTTTAATCAATTTCCGGGTGTTTCCATGACAGGAAAACTAGTCTCTATATGTCCAGGTTTTTCAGGAGGCACGGGAGTAAGAGGATGCATCTCAACCTTCCCCTATCCTGCTACGACTACTCCCATAAGTCACCAGTTTGAGAAGAATACAAAACGCTGACTCAGTGAAAACCCCACACAATGAAAGCTCTTACTCAGATCTTGATTGGCAGCAGCGTACAGCACCTCCGTCTTTCACCACGCTCCGACTCGGGAGGAAAATAAACCATGCAAACCAGTCGAGCCACAGCGGAGTGCCTTTCCCACCCTTAGGGAGTGTGAGCAAGCACAACACTGTTGCTACAGTGACCCTAATGGTAAACACTGCCAATCAGGTCAAACGCACAGACATTTATTTATTTCATTTTTTTTAAACCCGAGTCAGATTCACGCCTCGGACTTGCTTACAAGGTCCATTCATTAAGCTTCAGCCTGAGCAAACAGCGGTGCAAATATGGCACAATAATCTACCATTGCTATTCATGTGACTCAGTGAGCCGGTACAATCCATTCACACAGCTCACACAGGCTCACACAGGCTCACACACACACACACACACACACACACACACACACACACACACACTCACACTCACACACACACTCACACACACACACACACACACACACACACACACACACACACACACACACACACACACACACTCACACTCACACACACACTCACACACACACTCACACACACACACAAAAGTGCCTCAGGTGTCAGAGCAAATAGCCCCTTCTAAAAACACACAATCGACAGGCTCCTACCTGCAATTTGGTGGCGGGTCCAAGGTTATCTCTGCTAGCTCCTTCTGGATTCTGCAACAAGAGGAAGATCTGTGTTATAATCACACTCTCAAACACACACACACACACACACACACACACACACACACAAAACACAGACAGTTATATAAATCCTGCCTGTAAAATCAATCTGTAAAGTGTACACACTGAATACCTCATTGATTTTCTAATGAGCTCCTGAGCGCTGGGAATGGATGCAGGAATAAGTCCCTTCACGCAAGATCAACACAGGGATGCACAGCTGAATATTCGCCATTTTTTAAAAACATGAGCATGAATTGATATCGATGTCAAGAGGGCATGTCGGATAGAGGCATCATATCTGATATATATCTGGGTTAATTAATTTTGCTGCTGATCATGGTCCTGTCTCAGCCCTCTGCCTTTCAGGAAGCTGCTGGGAGCATTTCCACACCGGGCACATAAAAAAAGGGGTGTAATGAATAGAATAGACTGTAGAGAGGTCAAATTTCTCCCTGGTTAAGTATTCATTACGCAACTATGCCAGTGATTTGCCTACAAGGACCCAGTATCCAGGTGTTGTACTTTACAATCGCTCAGTCAGCTATAACTGCCGCTATTATTCTCTCCACGCTGAGTGCCACCTCTGTCTCACTTAGACTTTTGCTTTTGGTGCTCATGATGGAGCAACTCAGTTTCAACCCAGCTTTTTCACCACGGTATTGATGACACCCATGCTTTTTCCACAGCATGTCGTACGAAGACTGTAAGTGAAAGTGCCTCCACAACCTCAAATATGTGCTTTTTCAAGAAAGGTATTCTCTTTTTGTTGCAGTTTGATTGAAAACAAAAAGCTGTAAATATGTGTGAATACATCTGCATCTTCTATTCCAAGAATTTCCCTCTTTAGTATGTAGCAGAGGTGTGGATTCGAGTCCCGTGACTTGGACTTAAGCCAGACTCAAGTCACAGATTTGATTACTTTTGCCTTGGAAAAAATCTAAAATTACTTGCCACTCAACTTTCTTAAAGTTAGGTTAGAAATTGAAACATATTGCAGATACATATTGTATCACCAACGTTTTGCCAATACACAGCACTAAACACCAATAACGTGTGATTGCACTTGGACTTCAGTTTTTTAAATAGAAAATACTTATACCTTTCCCCAAGCCGAAAGATTAAAAAGTATTTTACTTTAAAAGTGTGCCAAGAATCTGTTCATTTCCTGAATCAACTAAACTTAAAGCTATTTATTCCCATCAAGATGACACTTAATTCTCCAAGTCCAATCAAGTTGCAGGAGAGAACCATGACGAATAACTGAACACCAGTTGGAAAAAATTATACCAAAGATTTTTTCATTTGTTCTGTTGTTAAAATGTTAAAATGTTAAAATTACATTCTGTGAAGAGTGCATTATGACTTGTTTAGGACTCGAAACTCAAAGTTTAGGACTTGAGTGGGAACTTGCCTGTCTTGACTTGAGACTTGAGTGCAAAGACTTGAGACATCCTTTTGACTTGTAAACCAATGACATGGTCCCCCCTCTGGTATTTATTATGAAGCTATTAGGAGGTCAGAGGGGTATCAGCTCACCATTATCCTTTTTTACTAAAAAAGATGACCATTTCATGGAGATTTATGAAAGTGAAATGTATTTAATGTAACAGAGGCTTATAGTTCTTGATAACTGCATTTTCAGCATGAAAAGGGTTCTACAGGTCAGGATCTCCTTGACAATTAAATCCTTACATTACAATGCCTTTCTCAGTGTACTACACTTGCGTTCTCACAGACTTGTGTAGCGTCAACAATGGCAGCCCACGAGTCCCAATCGATGCTTAGCCAACAATGTTCCAAATTCCTGGATGTGTTCTTGGTTGTTATCAGAGATGCTTTGGGAGCTACCTTGTGTGAACTTGGAGTAGACAACTATTCCAGCATTCCCCGCTATAGCTCGTTCATGGATTCCTCATATTAATCATGCAGTGTGTTCACTCAGCTGTTTGTAAGCCGGGACATTAAAATGATTTGCTATTGCAAGAGAGAGGAAGAAGAAAGACAAGCAGATGATGTTGACATTATATATTGTTTCAGCATCGACATGGCAGTGAATGGATGTGCAACAATTACACTGCAAAGCAATGTGAGGCTCAATCACATTACACTACAGCTCTTCTAATGCTTGAAGTGCCCTTTGTCAAATGTGTTAGAAATGCTACTTTAGTATATGTATCTACAGAACACAAGAGTTGTAGAGGATAATGGATAATGACAGGTTTACTGACATGCTGGCTGCACATTTGTCTTTGAGGAAAACTGTAACTTATTTCTGTCAAGAAATCACATGACATCTTTTATGCTTCTTACTTTCTTTTGTCTTTTTTGAAACCTGAATCATGGGGCACGTACTGTATAACGGCACGTTATCCCCATCTCTCTCCCTGACTTTCTTGCCTTTGTCGCTACTGTCTATTAACTGAAGGACAAAAAATGTTGAAAAGGAATAAAAAGCTCACATGGTTGGCAGTAAAAGGCCACCACTGGGTGGGTGGGAGGTTGGTAGTGGCATAACGGTCCACTGGGTATACTGTGTTTGAAATATATGTTGTTTTGTTTACAAACTGCTACTCCCTTGTGTGAGGTGTTCTGGGTAGTGTAAAACAAATCAGGAAGGGAAGAACACAAGACCAGCTAAAGGAATGCAGGTACAAAGATATCCATTACAACACTTCATCATAAAAGAGCTCCTGGAATGGGCTGCTCATCATAGGTTGATGATACATAACAGCGGAAGAGTATCCAAGGGGGGATTTTGCTTTAAACTCTCCTCTGTGGGGAAATGACTGCACACGACTCACTTGGGGAAGGAGGGAAAAAAAGACATATATTTGCCAAAGAGATTGTAATACAATCTCCACGGTTATGGAGTCATTCTCAGCTTGAGTGCGTGCTGTGTAATTTTATCTGCAGTATTTCCTGAGGTGGCACATTTTGATGGCTAAAGCTGGGGGACCTGTACGGGAGAGTGGTGCAGTGAACAAGGCCGGGGGAATCTGAAGGGAAAGGCACTGATTGTCCTGCGAGCTCCTCGTGCTCGCGCATTCCGTCTTTAACCAAACACTTGCTCTTCCTCTGATGTTCCACAGCTCACTGCAGTTGATAATCCCCTGAGACACTGCGAGCACCAAACTATTGCATTCTGCATGCCTCGACTAATGCAAATAAGTCAATATCATCGGAGCATAGTTTTTTATGATGAAAAACACCAGCTCTGGCTTGTGTGTGGGGCGGCCGGTGATTTATTACAGGAACTAGCACTGAAAAGCAACTAAATAACCTGCGCCTGTCAGACTTCCTATAAAGCGGTAACCCTCGAGGTCCTTATTTTTTATGTGGTAGCTATCTCTGGTGATAAGAAGTCATCGCTGTGTTTATTTCTAACAGTCTGCTGTGGCTGAAGTCAGAAGCATACATTTTATCACTTCCTTTGTGCCACAGGATTTCTTTCCCACAACATACCTGGTGTACAATATTTACACGAGCAAATGCAGAGGCTATCATTAAAGTAGTCCTATAGATCCAAGAGAGTTCAGGGTTTCAATGTCGCCTCCAAATGTCTCCAAGGCAAAAACAATTTTGCATTTCGGCAATGAGGTGGCGGTGACGCTGCATTGTAATCAGCACAGAGCACCGGGAAAGGCAGTGCCAAAAATGTAGAAGAGGAAGAAATGCCTCCTCTCCCCAAGGAGAGGAAGAGGGAATGAGGGAGAGAGAGAGGTGACGTGATCCAGGACCAGATTATCATAGTTTATAAAAATGCAGTGGAGTGATGATGTAGCCATTTCATACACTAGACTAGTGGTGGTGGTCACTGTACAGTTGATCAATTGCTTTGTATTGTAAATATTGATCAAATATGTCACTCGGTCAGGGGTCATCAGTTCACTCAATGATAGAAAAGGGGTGCCTTAAGGAAAAAGGTTGGGAACCACTGCAGTAGACGTCCGTAATGGAGGAGCTAGCGACTGAACCCGCGTCAGACCGTTCATATGATTCAGCTGTCAGTGTCAAGAGCTAAAGCAAGGTGTGGAGAAGGCTATGCAAGGCTATTCTCTGCTGTGTAGTCCAAACACTTAACCAATAAAATGAGAATTGTAGAATAACACTGGGCATAGAAAGTTTCACATCTACACTCTAAATACTCTCTATCTGCTAGAGTTAGAGCTTTAACCAAATCACACATCCTGCTGTACTAATTGCCCACAGTGTCACTGTACACCAGCAGTAATAGCAGTTAGTTTCCATATGAACTCTCTCCAGGGGTCCGTCTGAACCTGACGTCTCTTACTTGGATTCAGTGGGACACTGAAAAACCTTCCTCTGAAACACCTCAATGTTCTTTTGTCACAAGAAATCTTATGATGGACTAATACATGTGATAATACACGGACAAAAACGAAGCCAATCCTCCTTCCCACCACAATTTGCCACTTGTGTACGACACATATAGTCGTAGTAGTAGTATATCCAAATCGCAGAAGATACCATGTCTTGATAAAGGTAAAAAGTGTGACAAATTTTCTCATTTAATTATTAGTTAAGTTAATTATTAAGTGTTGAAGGCAGGGTACACATGCACATGTGTGCATGTGACCAGGATAATACCACCTCCGGCTCATTTTGAGCCAAGAGTTATGGCACAGAAAGACAGTAGTTACCAGACTTGGCTGTATGCTGCCAATGTTTTGTGCCATTGAAACAATACTGTCTGATTTGTATTTTTCCCTCAGATGGTAGCATGCTTTTCTCCCACATATGACCTTTTCAGGTGCTGTGAGTGAAATCTGCATTTTGTCCCCTCCCTCCTCCCCACGTCACCACACTGACATTCTGCTGCCCTTGAGGACCGCCTCTTTGCGGAGTTCTCTCTGCTGATTGGATAAAGTGGGAACAGGATAGCAGAAAGTGTATTCTCTGTTTACAACAGTAAGGAGAATCTGGGAGAGCCCTGTTACTTAATAAACACTTTACAACTTCACACTTATTTTTATTTTTGACCATTTCTCAAACTTTCCAAAACCAGCAATCCGTCATTCACACCCACTTCACAGCGTGATTGGCTGGGTGTGTGGAGGTGAGAACGGAGCCTGGGTTTCTCTTTCTAGATCTTTTTTTCCACTCTTTAAAGCAATATCACGCCTCCCCCTCTCAATAGCCTTTTTCCACAAATAGCTCCCAGTAAATTACTGGGATAACCTTTCAGGTACAGCTAGTGATTTTCACTATTCATACATGCAGCTTCATTCAGGAACATTTCAGTCTCGCGCCTTTTCACACATGTCATGGCAAAGCTGGAATAGATGGGGCAAGGGACAGTCCAGCAGATGGTGGTTCTTCTGCCTCATTATGCCTCACTCGCATAGAAATTGCAGAGATGAGAACATGACAAAGTGGAAAACAGCTGGCTGGCTAGCATTTGTTACTTTCTTTCACATTAACTATGATGAAAAATATGCATTACTGATTTAAATGAATGGCAACTAACGTAAAATAGATAGAAGCATATTATGCATTATGCCATCGCCCCGGCTTGTCCCCTACTAAGTAGCTCCACAGCCAGGCATTCTCTCTGAAATGTTACTAGGTCTTAGGCGGGAAATCGGAGGAATAGATTTCCCTGAATATTGATATTTATTTGCAGTCACACCAGAGTTATTACAGTTTGGTTTCATTTTTAATTTGTTTTAAAATTTAGTTTTCAATTCAGATTATTTGCAGTTAGTTCCCAGAGTGGGTTTGCTTGTTTCAGTTTAGTTTTTATTGTTTAAAAATGTTCAGTGTTAGTGTAGTTATTATTATATGTGGGTATTTGACTGGGGCAAGATTTAACAAGCTGAGAAGGTTGGTATGCACCAGTGCCTCCTAATGTTTGTTGTGTTGACGAATTTGACCAAATTGACAAAGACTAAAACTAAAGACATTTCTTATATATCTGTGTTTTACTTTAGCTAGTTGTAAGTACACAGTATCATTTCACCAAGTCTGCATTGCATTCTGCAGAACTTACATACGGCACTTGTATGGTTTGAATTCAAGACAAGTTGAATTATGTGCTTTTATTTTGGCGACATTGCTCCCAGCACTTCTAGCAGCAGGCTTGTTGTTCATTGGCACTGCAGCTGCCAATAAGTGGCACAGTGCAGAGAACAACAATGTCTCTCTCAACAGCTCTGGTATCAGCATCAACACACCATCTGAACTGGCTGTGCGGCTTGGCAAGCTCATTCCCCCATCAGATAGCGACTGCTGTTGTTCCGTGCCATCACCCCCATGATATCCAATGCCAGCCTGCCATGAACTGCTTATAAACTGAATCAGTGCTGTGTTACATTGGGGGCACTGAGGAAAAACACCAGGGGTTAATTTAAAGTGAAAGCGACCATTTGCGACCTTCTTCCGTGCCCAACATTTTCCAGCTGCATTTAAGTTCTGATGAGCCAGTGGGGGGATCAAGTCAATATCCTTGAGGTAAAAACCCAACAGAGCATATTTAAACCTTCACTATGAATAGCTTGGAGTTCATGTGCTGCTGTGGTAGTACTAAGATTTGACAATAAGACTCTTAGGAAAATACCTCCCATGCACATGAAGTGATTCTTTTATGTTGAGTAGAGTGTTTGAGAGAATTAAATACTAGTATAATAATAATAATAGTAAGTGTCGGCCACAAAAGAAAAAATCAAACCTCATTAGCACACTAACTAATGACTGTTTTCATTATTGATAGATTCCTCCATCATTTTTTAATTCACTGAACTAATCATTTAACAGGGCCCAAGGTGACATTCTCACATGTCTCGTTTTTCAGTCCAAAGCACAACAAGCAGTCAATTTACACTGATATAAAACAGTAAAAGGCAGCAAATTCTCACATTTGAGATGCTGGGACCAGAGAATGTTTGGTATTTTGGCTTGATAAATAAATTACACCATAGGGTTTTCAAAGTCTGAAACTATGGGCCTCCTCTCAGACGGAGCTTGGAGGTGCCCCCTCACTCCCCCTTAATTTACTTGCCAAGTTTCCCTCAATTCCTGAATGCCTATGGGATCGTTATTTTGTTATCTGATCCCAAAGCCACTCAACAATTGAGCTCAGATAACCTAATATTGCTGTTTGAAATAACTTGAGACTACACCAAATAATAAAAGGTCTGTCCTGAGGCATTTATCAGATTCTGACTCTGGGAGAAACAGTAAAACTACTGTATCAAACACATTTAAGCTATTCTATGTGATGTCCTTTTTATAAGTAATGTCATTTTCTTTCACTTCCAATTACTGAGCCTTCCCTGAAACTCCCCGGAGAGGCCCACGTCCTACTTTAAAAACACAATTTACACAAATCAAAATTGATCAGTTGATCAGCTAACAATAAATCAACTAATAGTTTCTATGCAAGGCTATTCTCTGCTGTGTAGTCCAAACACTTAACCAATAAAATGAGAATTGTAGAATAACACTGGGCATAGAAAGTTTCACATCTACACTCTAAATACTCTCTATCTGCTAGAGTTAGAGCGTTAACCAAATCACACATCCTGCTGTACTAATTGCCCACAGTGTCACTGTACACCAGCAGTAATAGCAGTTAGTTTCCATATGAACTCTCTCCAGGGGTCCGTCTGAACCTGACGTCTCTTACTTGGATTCAGTGGGACACTGAAAAACCTTCCTCTGAAACACCTCAATGTTCTTTTGTCACAAGAAATCTTATGATGGACTAATACATGTGATAATACACGGACAAAAACGAAGCCAATCCTCCTTCCCACCACAATTTGCCACTTGTGTACGACACATATAGTCGTAGTAGTAGTATATCCAAATCGCAGAAGATACCATGTCTTGATAGAGGTAAAATGTGTGACAAACAGCATTATAATGAAGTACAGTAGTGCTGCACTGATGCACTGGTCTACAAATGTTGAATTACATTACATCAGCACTGAGCCTTGCACAATGAAATGACACCCTGCGCTGCTTTGATTGACAGGTGATCTCTGAAAAAAACGGAAAAACAACGATGGAGAAATAAATCAGCAACATAAGTAAGTGACAGGTGACCACTTGACCAACACAACCAGCGGTGGACACAAAGTAAAAGAGAGTGGGAGCAGCAGATCTACCTCTTAGCGCTGGTGGAGAGCTTGGCGGCGGTCTTGCTGGAGATTTTGGCCTCCTTCTTCTTGGGCTGGGTCTGGTCCCGCTGCTCGGGGCCCGGCTGCTCTGGTGGAGCCGCCTCCCTCTGCTCGGCATCCGAGCTACCCCCACTGGTGTTGGGGCTGTCGTCCGGCCTCGGCTGCACCTCACTGGACATGCTGACACTGCGCGCACGCACGCACGCACGCACACGCACACACACACACACACACACACACACAGAGTATTATGCATACATACTGAACACACAAAGACACCATACATCTTGACTGCCTGGTCCTTGATCAGTGGGTCTAATCAACCCCTGATACCAGAGCTGCTGCTTTTGAATTGTAATTGTGGAATACATTTGTTATCATACCCTGGTCCTGTACAGTGTACCAAAAGAGAATGATGTGATTTTAACTGTGGCTACAACTAATGATTATCTCCATTATAGGATCATTTGTTAATTTAAAACTGTTAATTCACTTCTTTTTATTTTGTGGCTTTTTATGCCTTTATTTGATAGGACAGGTGAAGATAGATAGGAAAGGAGGGACAGAGAGAGAGAGGGGCTGACGTGCAGCAAAGGGACACAGGTTGGAATCAAACCCAGGCCGCTGCGGTGAGGATTCACCCATGCGGGCCGGGTGAGCCACCCTGTGCTTTTGTATAAAACAACAGTTCCTTTAAAATTGAGCATATCAACCTGCTGATAAAGACTCTGTGATGTGGCTGAAATGCTAATAAGCTTTTATGAGTTTGAAGTGTTTGACCAAGGACAAGAATGAGCAAGAAATGTTTATGAATCTTTATTTAAAACACAGAAAGGTAGAAAATTCTCACACTTGTGAAGCTGAAACCAGGGAATAATGGGTATTTCTGCCTAATAAAGGACTTAATAAAACAAAGAGCATCCCGGACCAGTGCCTGAGTGGTTGACACACCAGCCATGATCCACAATGTCTCTGCTTCCACTCCGGTTGGGGACACTGTTATCATTTCCCATCTCTCTCCATACATTTCCTGTCATCTCTCTACTGCCTGCTCTCTAATAAATGCCCCCCCCCAAAGTAAATTTTTTTTTTTCAATTGTCAGAATTAATGTTGAGGGATTTTCTGTCCATCAACTTCTCATTTCCATAATTTCAACAATATTCCAGCTGGCTTTCATGTAGTTTTCAGTTTTAATATTTATACTTTTTATCAGCATTATTTATTTTATTCTATCTTATTTTATCATAACATTTTTACTGTTTTATTACAAATCTATATTATATTTATTTTGTGTAGTATTCCATAACTTTATTTTGTATTACTTTTATTGCTATCTCTTAACGACTCATCTTTTATTGGTCTTATTCAATCAACGTTTTCTTTTGCTGTTCTAGCACGCATCGGTCTCAATCTGTTTTATCAATCGCTTGATTTACTAACCGAACATTCATTTTAACGTCAGTCTAACACTCAGGGTTTCTGGCAAATTCAGGCACATAGTGCAGTTGTCTAGTTAGAATATTACCAACTATATTTCATCAGACTTGCATGCCTGTAATATCACACCCCTACCTACTAATAATTTCATCAGTCTTTAGACAGAGATAGATACAAAGCGCAGTCATTCAATTTAAAGCTGTAACTAATGATTATTTTCATTATGAATTAAACTGCTTTATTATTTTATTGATCTACTGCTTCAATCTTTGGACATCAGTAAACAGTGAAAAGTAGAAAACTCTTACATTTTATGAAGCTGGAACCACAAACGTGTTAAAGGCACAGAGGTACACTGATACTGTGTTTATGGGAATGCCCAGGGCTGCAGTCATTCTGGAAGAGGGTTGTTGAATGTATAATAACCCATGTAATTAGTAAAGAAGTTGACTCTGCAGGCCGGGAGGGTAACTGCGCTGTTCTGGAAGAACACAGACATACATTGTAGAGGAATGTGAACAAAGGAACTCACAGTTTGTGTTGTTAAAGGGAAAGTCTATGGAGCCCTATCAGTGAATTCTTGGAAAGAAACACTGTCCAATCAACTGGAAATGATGGGCGATGCTGTTTATTTTTTACACAGTTTTTTCCCTTTAGGGAGGGTGATTGTATTAATGTACAAGTTCAATCATTTAAAGCTTAACTAAAGGTATTAACATGTGGCTGTTTCATTGACTGACTAACTTTTGTGGTCCTTTGATTGGATGATTCACTCAGCCTCTACACGTTCATTAACCTGATAAAGGTCAGCGTCTGTAGTCTGCAGCATTTATTTCACTTTTATTCAAAAGTAGCACTCATTTTAACAAAAGACCAACTTTACCCTGATTACAGCCCAATTCTGAACCGGCCCCCACACCCTCCCACTGTGTGGCAGAGTGTAACTGTGTGGACTCTTACTCACGGCTGTGGAGGGTCTCTTGAAAATACATTCATACATTATACCGCCAGGTTTTGGAACGCCCTCGCCATTGTCTGATGGAAACATTTGTCTGCATCCAAATCAACACATTTTTGTAAACAGCACTATTTACATTTGATAACAATAAACCAGTAGCCTTGTGTTTCTTTTTCAGGTTCTTAGAGGCTTGTTTTAGGTGCACTCTGCCATCATGGTCCACTTCCTTAATGATAAACATGTTACTCCAAATATTTCAGAAAGGACGTTGTAATTAAATCAATATTTAGCCAATAGATAAACTTATATAGAGCATAAAGATGTAGGCGTATGGGCATTGACATGGCACACTCATTACATTCATGGCGCTTGTGAAAGGAAAAATAATTTATTGAAAATATAAAAACTCCAACACACTTCTTGTTTGCAATTCTTAATCTGATTATGTTTTAGTTTAGTTCCCCCCAGTCCCTGAAATTGCTCAACACAGGCAATCAAGTCAAATCAAATAATAAAATATGATAATAATAACTCAAAAAAATGAATAGGTGAACAGAAGCAAGTTTGTTCCAAAACACAACCTCTAATTCCGTCAAATGTGCACGAAGATAGTCTTATCAAATGGGTGTTTGAGGTAAGCCATCTTATTATTTATGCAATGGCACTCACATTTGCAGGCATGTGGGCGTTTCCTCTGATCCAGGCACAAAAAGAGGTGTTGCACATGAAAGCACAGTGATTTGTAAACCTGCATCAGTGCAGACTTATTGTTGAAGAGCTTTAAAACCTACTTTCCCTTCAGGCGAACTGCTTCGGAATGACACTAAAGGGGGATTTATAGTTGTACGGAGGTTCTATAGCATAGCCTACGCAAGTGACCTACGCCACTGGAGAAGGGCTAAAGAGCCGCTGGTTGACTACCCCTGGACTACAGCGTAGGCAACCCTCCACGCAAACATGCAGACAGAGTGAGAGTGGGTAGCGGGAGGGTGTAGGGGCTGGATTGGAATTGGGCCTACAGGTCTATTCTTATTGAAAACCTGTCAATTAGTCAATCAACACAACAGCAAGTGGAAACAACACAAGACATTTGAAAATGTCACTGTGCGTTTCACAGCAGCCATTTTGAGATGAAAGAGTAGGGTAAACACAAGTGTTACCAAAGATACTAAATAGGGCTCTGTTCCATTCACGTCAAACAGAGTCATAGTACTGCTGCTATTGTGTGTGTTGGCTCTCTAGAAAAGGCTCTGCTCCACTAAATGGAATGGAACCTTAATTAGTATCATAACCTACTATTTCATGTTAAAATGGCTACTGTGAAAAAGGTCAATTTGCAGACATTTTACAGGCCAACTGATTCATCAATGAACCAAGAAAAGAATGTGTTGAATAAATAAAGAGCTAGATCAAATGAGCCAAGCTTAATTGCAGACCTACTGGGGTCATTCCTCCTCTAGAAGGGTTACTGTGACCCTACAGAGACACACTCGGAGCCACAGAGGGTGAAAAGTTAAATACAGACCTCAGATCTCTCACCACTCATCCTCAGAATCAGCCAAGTCCAACGCCTGCTGGTCACAAGCCTCGACTCTCAATAATAAAAGACACCTGCAAGGTCATGTTCGCTAAATCCAATTCCTCCATCACTGTGTGTGTGTGTGTGTGTGTGTGTGTGTGTGTGTGTGTGAGGAGAGAGAGAGAGAGAGAGCAATGTGTGATCCTCAAGGTGAACGCCTCTATTTACATTCCCTGGTCCAGTATGAAAAATGTATGATACAGATGAATGAGCGTGAGGGCATTTCCACTGCACGCTGCAGAGCTGAAAGGAATATCAGATTGGACAGAAGTAAGGACAGATTGTTCAATAAACATGACAGCGGCTTTGACAGGCTGACTCGGCTTCTGACATTTGACAAACAGCCACTGCACACAGCCTATCTGATGCAATTAACTGCATTTGGTGGTGAGCTGATATGGGAGATAATTGGAAGATTATATGGGTTAGAATGCTACAGGGGCATCATTTCAAAGATTTCAAACACACTCATGCTCTGAAGAATGGAATCCTCTCGGGGGTACGATGTTATTATCATGTGGGAAATGATGTGTGTTTCCAGTTGTCAGGTGAGGGCAAACAAGTAAAAGTTGCAGACAGAGCAGTAAATCTAGTGCTCTTTCCAAATGAGACTGGGCAGACGTTTTTTTTTGGTTTTTTTTGGTTTTTGCCCTTCAGGTGTGAAACTGTCAAAACACCTCAACCATAACTATCAGCTCGGGTTAAGCTTTCCAGGCTGTATGTTACCGAGCAGGCCCATGCAGAAAATCACCCCCCTCCACAGAGAACCACAGTCCCTTACCAACAAGTCAGACTCACTTCAAACATTTGGCAGCTAGCTAAACGCAGCCTCGCTTTTCGGCTAACACGTCGTAAAATTGGATTTTACCTTACCTTTTTCTGAATTTAAGTACGGTGTGGTAAACTAAACAGCTCTTTAAAAATACAAGTTTAACTTTTAACTACATTTGGTTCGCACTGTCCATTAAAACTCACGTATTCCAGTGGAAAAGGCTGAGGGGCTGACGTTAAGTTAGCCTAACCTGGCGAGCTTTTACAGAAGTTTAAATTTACTGAAGTGCTGTTTGGTGCAGTGGGTGTACACCGGATGAAACAGTGGCTGTTAACGATAATACAACGTCTTTAACAGCAGCCCCGTAAAGTGTATACACACTGTTAGAGAGAAGGAGGTTTAAAATGATTGATATTTTGCACGGAGTTCGGGGGAGACGTTCTCTCTTTCAGCAATACGCAGAAGAGAAGAGGCACGTATCGGGCTTATGTTAAGGAGCCCCCCCTCCTCCTCCTCCTCCTCCTCCTCCTCCCCGGCACTCACCGCCCCGGTCCCCGGGCTTTACTGGCTATCTCCGGGGAGTCAACACCAAGACAGCCTCGGTATGAGACATCTTGATGTAGATAGAGCCAAGATGAAGCTCGGCAGCACACTTATCCGACATGTTAGCCTATCCAGTACCGGAGCTCGCACTGACCGCTGCCAAATCTGCTCCAGCACAAAAGACAGAATGGATGCCCCCGCCCCCCCTCCCTTCTTCCCCAACCACCACCACCGCCCCCTCCCTCTACAAGATAACGTAATAAACCTTTATTCCATTTATAGAGTTGATTTTTTTAGGGAAGAATGCGGTCGACTCACCTTTATAAGCAGGCTGGGCGCACGGCGGCAGGAGAAATGTGTTATAATGTCCACTGTATAATCCGTAACACTGGTTGTCCGCTGCTTTCCGTCCGTTGCTTTGACTGACTGCTGCTGGAGAATGTGCCGAACCGCGACCGTCAACGCAGCTGTGACTACACGCTTCACTTCCGGTGTCAGATGGCAAAATAAAAGCCTGAATGAGCGTGCCCTCACTTTTGTTGGTTTTTCACAACATAAGTGAGGCGACGCATTGGAAATAAAGTCAGACTGCATTTAATAACTACAGAAAAAGAAAAACAGACCAATACTGTTACAATGCGCGAAGTTTATTGTTATTACACATATATATAATTCACGTAGTAACTTTTCCTATTATAACAACATTCTATTTGTGTTGTTATACCGTGACATTGTTTAATTTACTTAATGTAATATATCAAACAATTACATTTTAGTAGTATAATAAGTTATCACACAATACCATGGAACATTTAAAGTTATAATAAGATAAATAATATGTTGTTATAAAAAGAAACGTTTGTTGTTATAATGTTATAAGTAAGTATGTCGTAATAACGTGGAAACTGGTGTGGGAGTAACAGGCGGCCATAGTGACTGAATTACAGTGCTATGTTTTTATCTAAAAATTTATTTCTTCCCCCCTCTTGAAATCTTAAATAACATGCTGTTTATTAATATAATATATTACAAAACATTTGCCACCAAAACGTAAAATTATGGTTACCGGTATAGCTATTAGCTATTACAATTTACTATTTTGACATTATAGAAACACTGAGAAAAACATCCATTTACACTGCTCTCCGTCTCCCGCTGCTTTTCATCAGCCTGTAATTAACTATAACAATAATTTGCACTCCACAGTTGCAAACCTTGCTTTGCCTATTTGATGCTCACGAAATTACCAATACTATAATAACCATTATCATACACCCTTGTAGCCAACTGTTTTCATCAAACGTCTAATAAATCTTTTATGTTCAGGCAGAGTGCTCAGTTCCGATTCCTTCTTTTGTCTGCCGCAGCTTGACAAACCAGCCCGCCTCCGTGCGCGCTCCCACGCGAGTCCGCGCAAACTGTGTGCTCTGTGAAGCGTTATGGCAGGCTTTGATGGTAGTGTAGACTACAAAGGAAGTGCAAAAGAGAGGGATACAGTGAGGGCTGCCAATCCACCTGGATGGAAAAAGTGTGCAATAGAACAGAAGCAATGTCCTCCCTGCTGAACGGTGCAGGTACTCGGATGCACAGAGCCCCGTTACAGCGGTGGAGTTGTTAATGATGGCGGTGCTGTAGCGGCCTGACAGTGTAGGATGCAACCACATTACTCCGTTCATTTTAAACATTGGGTTAGTTAATGCAGCTGAAACCAACAGGAGCTTTAAAACACCTCAGATAGACCCCTGTACATTTTAAGTGACTTTATATAAATAACTAAATGAAGCCTCTATTTACCACACATTGTGTAATTCTTTGACTATATGTATCCAATTGCTCGTGTAAACTAATGAATTTACATTTCAGAAATACTATTGTGCATGGTTTGTGTCGACCACTCCTGCGGAACCTTTTAACTGCTCGATGTTTCTCTACGTCGGGTACAGTGACGGACGGTCGCTGCTCAACATGCGCCATTGAAAACAAACGTACCCGACACGGCGGGGGCCGCTGGACTTTACGCTGAGCAGTTAGAAACCCTGTCCTGTCTTTAGTGAACAAACGACACCGTTCTACAGCATGGAGACGATTCTAGAGCAGCAGCGTCGCTACCACGAGGAGAAAGAGAGGCTAATGGACGCGAAAACAAAGGAAATGTTGCACAAGAAGTCCACGGTAAGCCGTCCGCTCTGTGCTAGCATTAGCATGGTTGCTAACCCACACTGCAAACATGGGAAACGTTCGTTATTTTGTGTTTTTTCTAAAATGTGTCTCGTTTTGTTTTCCGGACAGCTGCGGGAACAGATCAACTCTGACCACCGAACAAGAGCGATGTTGGATGTAAGCGAGACTTTTGGGTTGTACACTGGTAGCACCGGTAGGCTAACGGTAGTATGGGCTAGAAGGTGCATAACGTTAGGGAACTTTTCTTTGAGCTACAGTTAACATGTTGGTTAATTGATATCATTTAATATTAAGTAAACATTTCTGCTGTTATTTACTGTATCCAACTCGAGATAAAAACTAGTATCTAACTTACACGTCTCCGTCAGTAACTGTCGAGGAGGGCGTCACAAAGAAATGGCGCTCTAAAATCAATATATTAAAAGTAGCTTTCATTAGAAATCGATAAATGTGCTTGCATTTCCTTTACTTCTGTATGTATACCTGTTGGTAGGGTCCGCTGGAACAATCGGCATACAAGTGATCAGGGCCTTCACTAAAGAGCGCTCCAAACAACTCATCATATTAGAAGATATTGATTTACTTGCATGATTCCTTTTAATTTTGACATTTTTGTGTTCTCGCCACATGGATGAATACAGTTACTGTAAGCTGCTTTGCATAAAAGCATCAGCTAAATATATGTAATGTTAAAATACCTTATGTGCTGCAGTTGGTAACCTTTTATAAATATATATATCCTGACAGTAGAACATGAGACAGATAATCTGTGAAACAATCAGGTTCCTCTGGCTCCTCCTAGTGCTCCTAATGGTAGAAGCTTGAAGATAGTTGATTGTTGAGTCTTGTTTCCAGGGTCCCAAACTGTCAGTAATTGACACCCTGTGAGTGAGTCTCAACAATTACCCACTTTTCTCGCCTCTGATTGGTTGTTTTCGTTCAGACCCGGTTTAACAATGCCCCGACAATTCAGAGGTAAACAAAACCGCAATAAACTGTTAGATTTTGGAGGACAGTAGATGGAAAGTCATTTTGGTGAGAGATTTTCTCAGTGTAAACGAGAGTGCAGGTCTGAGTTCAGTAAGTTGGTTACGCTGCAGTGTTTAATGTTCAACGTGGAAACAAAAAGTAACTGTTTATGTTTTGACAGAGGTATATGGAAGTGAGCGCAAATCTCAGAGACTCCTATGAAGACAAAGATGGGTAAGCCTCTGCAAAGTGACTAACCTGCTCCAGTTTAAGTGTCTGTATCTACCTTAACTCCTATCCTGGAAGTTTTCACTGCTTTCCGAATGATTTCCTCTTAATTTCTTTGTATCAACTTGGAACATTACACATGATAACCTGAATTTAAGTTAAAGTAACCGTGTGTTTTTTGTGTTTATTGTGGATTACTGCATGCACTCAAGCGGTTTCCTTGAACCAGAAAATCTTTTTCTTAATGACAGGATGCGAAAGGATGAACTTGCTGCCATCTCAGGACCAAATGAGTTTGCAGAGTTCTACAACCGACTGAAACAGATAAAGGAGTTTCACAGGAAGCACCCAAATGAGGTAGTTAACTACTCATTTTTAAATGCTCAAATCAGACTATTTAAGCCTTTTGAAACGGAATAATAACAATTGTGCTATCATGTGTTTTGTGTAGATTTCCATTCCCATGTCTGTAGAGTTTGAGGAGCTGATGAAGGCCAGAGACAACCCCAGCGAGGAGGCTCAGAGTAAGTCTAAATTTCATCTTAATAGGCTCTGTCTCACAGCAGGAGGTTAACCTAGCCAGACTTATCCCTGTCATGGCTGTCTTCACCAAACCTCACACTGGTACCTCCTGATAACTGGGCTTAACAAAGGCTGTAAAAACCCACACTGACCGCGTCGAGCAGTGAAAGTATTGAGAACACAGCCGTCTACACTAAAGTAATTACAACCAGGATAACTTGGAAGAAATTCAGTGCAGTTAATTAGCTGCAATACATTTTCTGATAACTGGTTAAACACCCAACTTGCCTGCTATTTTAAATAAACTCTTTTAAATAGCCTGTGTGGAAGTCTAGGGTGACAGTATATTATACAATCAATTAAATCAAAATGAAAATTGCAAAATAATATGTGACAAAACTAAAAACTATAATTTTGTTAACATAATTATCCTAGGTCTCTTTTGCAAAATGATTTTCATTTCAATTTCATCAGAAATGAGTTCAAATCAGGACAAAATGTAATTTTTAAGTTAAGGTGGCACACTCACTACCTATCTTGGTCACAACTCGTAATAACCAAATTTAAGGTATCAATATCGAATATGTTTGTCATGTGGATATGTCAGCAAATATCTGCTGATATATCATAAACGGATATTATTTAGTTCTTAAACATCAGTGTTGATGTTTCGCTCAAAAATCATATTACTAAATTATTAATATAATGTTGACTTTAAACCCCATATCACTGTTCACTGGGAGCAGCAGAAACAAGTTGTGAACACAACATTAATGTATCATCTTTTAAGTGGACATGGTGATCTTGTTAGCAAACAGTTGATTATTTACACATCCAGCCGTTACAGAGCAACATGATCCTTCATTTGGAGTCTGTTTGTGTCCACCTGCTTAATCTAAGTTCAATATTCACTCTCTCAGGTATTTTTGGTCTCCACCAACTCCTAAAATCTATCTCTTTAGCTGCTAAATGTTCCACTATATCCACCAGCTAGTCTCTAAACTGTGTCAGCCTGCTGTTTGGTGCTGAGCAGAAAACAGCTGCCTGCTTGCTTGGCTAAAAATGACACAGAGTGGTGGGAGTGAACCAAAACAGTAAAGTTGTGGGCTGAACTGATAAACAATGAGCTGAAACTCACTATAAAGCTGAGAGGAGCTGCAGATTCAGATGATAATTCTCTTTAGATTCATCACTACGAACAATGGACGACTGAGTGAAATCTGTGTGTGTTCCACAGACCTGGTGGAGTTCACTGATGAGGAAGGATACGGCCGCTACCTCGACCTCCACGACTGCTACCTGAAGTACATCAACCTGAAGGGAGCTGAGGTGATCCTTTAAAGTCTGCATAACTCATGCTGCACCTCCAAACTGAAGTGTGTTTTTAACTATAGTCCATACTCTTCCCCTACAGAAACTGGAGTATATCTCTTACCTGTCTACATTCGACCAGCTGTTTGACATCCCCAAGGACAGGAAGAACGCTGAATACAAAAAGTAGATCCTTCAAGCCCATTCTTGTCTTCAGTAATGTATAAATAATACCTAGAAATGTGTCAACGTGCATGTACTCTGCTGTCGGACTGACACGCGATGCGGTGGCTGTCTGTGCAGGTATTTAGAGATGCTGCTGGAGTACCTGCAGGACTACACAGACCGGGTCAAACCTCTGCTGGACCAGAACGAGCTCTACGGCAAAGTGCTGTTAGACTTTGAGAAAAAATGGGAGATGGGGACATTTCCAGGCTGGCCTGTAAGTTCTTCTGACAGCTTCTTTATATGTGATGATGGCTGGTGTTATTGGTTGTACATCTCATCTGACCTGTTTATTTGGTGTTTTTCTTTGTTTTTGAATTGTAGAAAGAGACAAGTAGTGCTTTGACACATGCCGGAGCTCATCTGGACCTGTCTGCTTTCTCTTCCTGGGAGGTAAAATACTTGAAGATTTGGCATTCAATATTAATACTAAGGTTGCTCCTTCATACCTGTTCTGATGTGTTTTTTCTTATTCCTCTCCACAGGAGTTGGCTTCTTTGGGTCTGGACAGATTGAAGTCTGCCCTCATGGCGTTGGGACTGAAGTGTGGAGGGTAAGCATGTTTGCATGCAGAAAAAGTAACATTATAAAAATGAATTTGAAATGTCTGAAGAACCAAGTACCAAACCCTCGGGTTATGAGAAGTGGGGAAAGTGCTATTTAACAGTAGGAACCTTTCCAGGAACCTGGGAACCTTTTGGAGGTACTTACTTTACTCTCTTCTTAGTTTTCTTTGGCTGGAAGTCCAGTTTTAGTTCTCAGGCAGTAGTCCCTGTCCCCCAAGAAGTCTCTGCTCCTCAGGCAGTAAGTTCTGATCACACAGAGTTTACAGCACTCTCTAGAGCAATTCAGGGTTTTTTTTGTTCATTATGCTAATTTATTAAAAGTCAAATTTGCTTTAGGGTTTTACTGATTAAAAACACTGGACAGCATATGTTGATTCTGTTTCTGGTGTAGTTGCTAAGTATTCATATTGTTGCTGGCTAAAGAGCATGATGTTTTTTCTCAAGCTGTCCCTTGAGCTCACTTTGCCATTAGCTGTTCAGTCTGCTCCGAGCTCTTTTGGCCAGCTTCAGACTGTTGAGGGCTGAGATGTATCAGAATTTCTCTCTTTAAATCATTTTGTTTTGCTCTGACATGTCTTATTTCCAACCGCTGTGCACGTGGATAAACAAAATAAACACATTTGGTTACTATGACAACCAGCAACTGTGAGCTGTTGATGGCAGATTTACCAGCGTGTACAATGTTTGCCTATTTCCTCCGTTTTGATATGTTTGAAAACCTAATATAAAATGTAGTTAAGAGAGAGCATACCGGTAGTTTTTCGTCAAATAACATCAGAATCGGCCAGCAGCAGTCCAGCCTGTTTGTTAAATCCAATCCAGAAAATGTAGGCCACATCTTTAAAAGTGATTGATGTTTTGACTTTATTTAAGGTTATTATACCAAATGTAATGTAAAACTATGGTATTCTGAAAATTATAAAGTTGAATGTAATTACATTGAATAATTGTATGGCTCAGCTCTTAGTGCTGAGCTGAGCCGAGCCAAATGATCTGGATCACTGAAAAGAGCTAGAATTCCCATCACTCCTAAGTTTGGGGAATGCTGGTCTAGAGGCTAATGTTAAAACACATGTTATTAGACTGCCTCAGTATGTGTACAGTATTCATTCAGACTGCAAGCAAGGGCATGGGATGGTAGTAAATATTAATATTTATTGATACATACTAATATCAGAGCTGTACTACACACGTTTAGACCAAGTAGAGAACAAACTGACTGTGTGTCTGTATGTGGGACAGGACTCTGGAGGAGAGAGCGCAGAGACTTTTCAGCACTAAAGGCAAATCCCTGGAATCACTGGACCCTTCACTGTTTGCCAAGAATCCCAAAGCCAAAGGCCCTAAAAAGTAAGTGGGTGTAAAAAAAAAAAAATTCACGCTGACAGTGTCTTATGATAGTGTTCACCACATAATTCATAACAATTTCCATCCATCACTTCTGCAGAGACACCGAGCGTAACAAGGAAATTGCCTTCCTGGAGGCTCAAGTCTATGAATATGTGGAGGTCCTCGGGGTGAGTCAGTCTATCATCAGGTTAACTCTGCTGTTGAATTCATAAATTGAAGGGTCAGAGGCAACACTTTGAGAAAAGTGCAGCCTAGCTTACAGCGGTCAGATGTGACGGTTTTAATGACGGCTGTTGATCTTGTCTGCGGTTACAGGAGCAGAGGCAGCTGACTCACGAGAACGTCCAGAGGAAACAGGCCCGGACCGGAGAGGAGCGCGAGGAAGAGGAGGAGGAGCAGCTCAGTGAGAGCGAGAGCGAAGACGAAGACAACGAGATTATCTACAACCCCAAGAACCTGCCACTGGGCTGGGACGGCAAGGTGAGGAAACACTCCTGTAAGATTATCAGTAGTCCTGTGCAATGTAAGGCAACATTCACAACCACTCAGGGCTCCAGAGTGCGACCAAAAATTCGCAAGCGCATCATCTCTCTGTTCTCCTGTGACTGAACTCACACACTCATGGTAGGATCATATCGTGTTCTAAACCAATGAGAGACAGAGCTCGGGCGTGTGTTAAAAATAGCGCGCGACCTGAGCGCGAGAGTAGCTGACTAACTGAAACGGAAAAATAAAATAAACGCGACAAAACGAGGGAAAATGAAGAGAGGCAGAAATATTGAAAGTTTTTTCATTAAGAAAACCAAGACTACAACCAGCCCCAGAGGAGGAGACAACCGAGTCTGGGATAGAGCCCGGCTCCGAGACCCAAATTAGAAAGGCCAAAATATATTCCTTCAGACAGGACTGGCTGAAACAATTTCCCTGGCTGAGGTACAACAAAGGACGTAACGCAATGCACTGCGTGTACTGTCAGCAGTGCGGCCAGAATATGGCTGGAAATAGTGCATTCGTGAGCGGGTCAACAACGTTTCGTATCGAAACTTTAAAAAAACATAACATGTCTAAAAAGTAAAGTAGCACTTTTTATTTTGAAATGTTTTATTTTACATGAAATGTTTGTTTGAAATGTTCAATTTCAGCTCAGTGAAGCAATTTAAACACTTTATTTTTCTTTTTATATATAAAAAATATAAAGGCGACTCAATGAAAAATTTGGGTGCACCTACATTTTGTGCTGGTGCACAAAAAAAAAAAAAAATTAGGCGCACCAGTGCAACCAATGCAAAAAGTTAGTCTGGAGCCCTGCCACTCTTAAGAAGCATGAAGCCATCTGACTGCTGTTGGTGCGAGTGGAGGAAGTTAAGTCAACAAAATCCAATTGACCCTTCCTAAGTCCCACCCAGCTAGCTAGCTAATCTATATCAGTTGTTAACTAGTTAGCTAATGTTTAAAAAATGCTTGCTAACAAGCTAGCTAATTTAGTTTGCTAACTTAAGATGTGACTACACATGTAGCTTTTATTTTCTAACCATCTTCAAAATATTGGAGCGCAGAGGAAAAAGGGGGCGGGACTTAGCAACACTGAAACCACATTGAAGAACTGCTCTATTTTGTGGCAGATGGTTAGCAGTGCTCAGATGATGATGATGATGATGATGAAGACCACCAAGCAGTGTTCATTCAACAGTTAAATAATAGAAAATAGTGTCTTTAGTGATGATTTTGATATTAATACAAAACATACATGCATATTAATGAAATTGAATGGGACAATAAAACATTTTTTAATGAAGTGCAGAAAGTTTCTAAAAATGAGGCTATTAGTTGCATTGTGGGGAGTGTAGGATCCAGTTTTATTTGAAGACTAAATGTCATGATGTGTCTGAGTCTGCTGGTTTAATTTTGGCATTTCAATCTGTCTGATGGATACTTGGTCCAGTGGTTTGAGTTTATATATTTGAAACCCTGTTTTATCTTTCTGTACTGACATTTTCTGAGTTAGATTTGCCTTAAGTCTGACACTGGCACTTCCACTGTTCTGTTTGTATGTGCTGCACATTTTTTTTTATTTACTTGTCTGAACTGGGTTGTGCGTTTGCTGACTGCTGTTTATTCCCTCCAGCCAATTCCATACTGGCTCTATAAGCTGCACGGGCTGAACATCAACTACAACTGTGAGATCTGTGGAAACTACACTTACAGGGGACCCAAAGCCTTCCAGAGGCACTTTGCGGTATGCTGTTGTTTTATTTAAGGACTTACTATTACAGAGAGGTTGTTATTGCATTCAGTAAACATCCTCGGGTATTCTTACAGAGTTTCCACTGTCATCTTATCAAAGTAAAAAAAACCAAAAAAACATCGACACAGTACACTGCTTAAGGCGTTAAGTGTGCTTCTGCAGCTGAAGAGTATTTTGTCTGTGTTTTTGTAGGAATGGAGGCACGCTCACGGTATGCGCTGTCTTGGAATCCCCAACACCGCTCACTTCGCCAACGTCACACAGATCGAGGACGCCGTCTCTTGTAAGAGTCTTTGTTTTGAGCTTGTTGTGCACATCTGGATTTTGGAGAATTTTAGAAGCTGGTTTCAATAAAAGTGTTTTGTTTGTTTATTCCAGTGTGGGCAAAGCTGAAGTCCCAGAAGGCATTAGAGCGGTGGCAGCCAGACACGGAGGTGAGTCCACATGGATGGAATAATGCTTTTTAGTTATAATGAACTAGGGCTGTGTGTTGACTGGAATCTATCACAATACAGGGGTTACGGTTCAATATATTGTCATACTGTAAACAAGGTCATATATTGCAATCTTCTTTTATTTTAGCACCACACACACCACCGCATGCCTTTTGAAAGTTAACTTTTTTTATGCAAACAGAACAATGGATTATATATTTGTATTTATCGCATTCCCTGCAACATCCAACATCATAGCCTGTTTACAGTCTAGCGGTTGGTGCTTCAAACATGAGAATCAATACAATATTTTTCTTACACCCCTATAATGTACATGCCTCACTCCATTACTTGTGTGTTTTCCAGGAAGAGTATGAGGACTCGAGTGGAAACGTGGTCAACAAGAAGACCTATGAGGATTTGAAGAGACAAGGCCTTCTGTAGACTGAGCAGAATGTGAAGAGTCACCCAGAAGAAACGAGCGTCCTTTAAGATGAGCTATATTTTTTATCACCCGTGTTTCTTTTTATTTGTATGTAGTAATGTTGTTTTACAGGCTGGGTCCCGCCCTCCATTCCTCCCTTTGATAACTTTGTAATGTGGCAACCATTGATTATTATAATAAACGGAGTACTTCTGTCACTGTGCTGTTTGTGTTGATCTCCTGTTTGTTCTGCTCTGCTGGTGAGTCTCTTCTGCAAGGATTTCTATCAGTGCTGGGACTTAACAGCAGCTGTGTGTGTCTGTGCTTTGATTTATTGTTGCAGTTGACTCGTAAGCATATTTTAACTCTTGTTTATGTAGGCCAGTTTACTACTGTGATTTTATAGCGGCGTTAAACACTTGAGTAATAAAAATGTGGCTTTCCTTTAATGAGAGAACCTGTTGCTGTCAAAGAGCCTTGTTTGTTAAATGATGACTACATATAGAGCAAGAGACATAACATTTGACAAAGGTCACATATTTTGACAGGCAATAAAATCACAGTATTAATCTTAATTTTATTCTTTTTTTATTCTGCAGAAAACAGGAAAATCTCCCCATCTTTTTAATGGAATCCATTGCGAGAAGTTTATAGCACCATATTGTTTATGGTAGGATGTTATGAGAAGGTGCTGAATAATTGATTCAGATGAGATAAAATAAATGGAATTGTTCCTGAGGGGAACCTTGTCACAGACATCCAAGAACGTAAAGCCGGTGTGTGAAAATGGCAAAAGATTAAGACTTTAAATACATGGAAGCATTTTGTGCCATTTCCAGGTTACAAACAGTGCTGTCCGCTCATTAAGACTCGACAGTAATTGATTAATTTGAGCATATACCAAACATGAGAGTGTAATCTTTTCCACAGCAGCATGTGTGCTGCATGTTTATTAGGCCTTTAAAACCGCTCATAAATAGTTTATGTTGCATTTTAAACACGCGTAAGTCTCAGGACAAACAGCAGTGCAATCTGAGATGGACAAATAGGGGGGGCCGGGGACCGTTCTAACGCTAAAATTCCAATTCAAATAAAACTTAGATGTCCAAATAGGCTCTGTTAATTATGTTTTAATAGTGTTTAAGTGTAATGGCTGCAACTAAAATGATCATGAATAGCAATAATCTGCTAAAGCTATGTTCACACTGCAAGCCTCAGCGCTCAATTCTGATTTATTGCTCTGATCTGATATTTTTTTGTTTGACTATTCACATTATTTTTTTAAAAAGCGGCCCCGTATCAGGTGAACAGGTCATGGTTCTGAAGTGACCCACATGACGAAATTCAATCTTGAGTAACATAAAAGTCACATGAATTCTGATGACTGTTCACACTGAGGTCACTTTGCAAGAATCAGACCTGACCACATATGAAAGTGGCCCACATCAGAATCAAAAATATCAGATGGGATTTGGACTGTTCATGCCGTCATGAAGAAATCAGATTCAGGTCACTTTGGCCTGCAGTCTGAACACGGCCAAAAAAACAACAAAAAAACACAACTGCTGCCTCTGAGTCAAAGCTCTCTACACAAGGGGGTGTCTTGACATAAAATGATGCACATTAAGGAGAGGGGTGGTTGGGGAGTGGGGTGGATTGGAGTAGCAAGAGCATGGGCAGTTCATAGCATGTTTAAGTAAGAATACTTAATATTCAGCCATGTGCATGTATGCATAGGATGACTGTCTTAAAACAAGTGTGAAATCATCCTTTTGAAAAGATCAAGTGACTGACAAATGTTAAAGCACCCAGACAAACCATCTGGAATGAAGATTTCAGATACTGTTATTAGCACAAAATATGTCAAACACCTTCATATTTCATGAAATAGCAAACTCATCATCAAGCTGTTAATCACAATACAGTGAGCTCGCAGATGAAGTAACAAGCTCATTACCTGCTCCCACAGCCCCCAGGCTGCTCTCATACATTTTTAATTTGTTTACAGGTGGAAAAAAAACAGCTGAAGGAAAATCTAAGAGGCAACTTGATTGTGCGATTTAGCCCATTTCTGATTAGTCTGGAGTGGCACAACTGATTGGTTTCATTTCTACTTTTGAAGCAAAAAGAATTGGGCTTCTTATCCTTAGAAGAGGACTAATTTTTCTGCTTATATTCAACATAATGATAATAAAACTGTGTTAGTTGTAAGCAGTCACTGCATAAATTAAATTTGATGACATAATTTTAATGCTACAAAAGAATTGATTTATTAAAGATGAATTATTCCTCCGCTCTGCTCAGATCATTCAGTTCATATCTCAATCTGAACAACAAGACTAAGAGTCTAAAGCCTGCTAGCAGTTCTGTGATGCTGTACTTAGACACAGCAGTGCTTTAAGCTAACCTTTTTTAGCTGAGGCTAATTGGAACAAGTATTTGGTAATAAACAAAAGTATAGGGATAACAAATAATAAAAAAAAATAAGCATAAGTGCTGCAGGGATGATGTATTTTTGTAGGCCAATGCAGAAGTTAGCACCCTGGTCCCTTCAACAAAAAGCCAATGGGATTTTTTCCATTGGCTTTTGGATTATTGCAGAAGATAAACTCTGTGGTGAACAAATGTTTATGATCAACAAGATAATCCTCACAAATAAAAAACACTTTTATGAATTTTAGGTGTAAATGTGATTGCCAGAAGTAAAAAGCTAACATTAGGCTATAAACAAACTACACCACAGTAGCATGACTTCATCATCACCACCACTAATTAGTAATTCAATCTTGTATTTAAAATCTACAAGTTGTAAAGTTTGAGTTAGAATAGTTTGCAAGAGCGCGAGTACAAACACAACGAGGCTGTAAAGGCGGACGAGTGAGTAGGTCGGTCTCTGTGTTGGGCGTGCTGACGTTTAATGTTGCCAACATTATGTAGTCTCATTTAGCCACGTGTTAGCAACCACCTTTTTTAAGACGGGTAAAAGCTTAAATTCCCGGGTGGGGTACTTACTGATGTATTTTATGTTACATATGTAGAACTGCTGTAAGCTTGTGTTAACCAGCCAGACCACCAAGTCGCTGGATCAAAGTTATTTAAAGTCATCCAGAATGTTTCATGAGAATATATTCAACAGTTGTTGAGATATTTTAGTTTGGACCATAGTGGGGCAAAAGAACATTGCCATCCCTACAACAGTGCCACTCATGGCTAAGAACTCCAACAACAACAACAACTGGAACGTCTCTGCCAAGGGTATCGGATTTTATAGACTTTAATCAGACTTTTCTTGCTGTACCAACTGAAAAATACATTATGAGAATTGCCTGTGCAGATGAATTAGTCACATAGTGCCTGGTTTACACTCGTCTCTGAGGGAATCCACACTGGCAGGGAACCAATCTGTACGAGTAATAGGTCCTGTTTTCACATAAGGGGGAAAAAAATGAAATGAAAGGGGAAAGATTTTTTTTTATTCAGCATTTTGAGAATAAAGTAAAACTCTCAGTATTAGTGACAGGCATAAGAAACGATAAATCAGAAGTGGAGGATTGTTCGCCTTTTTCTGCATTTCGAGGAAAGGTCTAAAAGTTCATAAACACTGTGATAGTTAGTATGAGATCATGCAAAAAAATGACCTTATTTTCAAAATGCAAAATAAAAATAAACCTTCCTCTCCTCATTTTTTCCATTATGCCTGGTCCTAATATTCTTCCATACATCTGACTTTGCACTTTTACACTTCTGAACTGCCATGGACTAAAAAGTGTTATTGTTTGTGACCTGGCTAAGGGTCAACAGTAAATCCATCATAACTGATGACAAGTTTAAAAAGGAGGACATTTATTGTGTCCAGTATAAAGTGAAATATGTCTACAGCGCAGATGGAAGTATGCTATACTGACTCTATTTTTCACCCAGCAGACCCTCAGGAAAGCGTCATATTGCAGACATGTTTGTTCATGTTCACTTCTAAGACTCACTGGCATAGTGTGCAATAAACGGACTAAAATGACTGGTGTCTACTTGTGTTACTGTTACACTACGTTTTAGCATTTACCATTATCCTGTAATTGCGTAATTGTGTGGTGCAAAGTGGCCGCTTGTTAAGTCTGAGAAAATAAGTCAGATGATGTCACAATGATGATCGTGTTCATCACACTGACTTCATCATCGTTACCTCAGCTCGGACTGCAAATTTGAAATAAGAAAGCCTGCGTCAGAAACTGGAGGCGTGGAGAAGGTTTGCCCCCTGGAGTATTTCTTGGCAGGGAGCAGTGACTTCTTACAGACTCTGCTGGTTGCCAGCTTATGCTAAGCTAATTGTCTCCTGGTTCCAGCTTCATATTAAACAAACAGATATAAGAGTGTTATTCTTATCTAAGTCTTGGGTATATTTCCTAAAATATTAGGATATTCAGATCTGATTATTCAAATATAAAAGGAAAGGAAAACAGGATTCAAGTGCAAAGTATGAAAATTGTTAATGTACATTTTTTAGATGTTTCATATCGTGTGTATGTGTGTTGGATTTAGTGGTATCTAGCGGTGTAGTTGCAGACTACAACCCCCTTGCCTCACCCCCTCCCATTGCAATCATGTAGGAGAAACTACGGTGGCCATGAAACTGAAAAGGCCCTATCTAGAGCCAGTGTTTGGTTTGGTTTCCGGGTGCCGAAACATGAGAAGGCCTTCAGACAGCAGTAAGATAAGGAGCTCTGCAGCTCACATGGAAAACCCTGACGACCTGTCCTACTAACAAACTGGATGGTACCAACTTTATCAATTCAAATTGCTAATTGAAAACAACAAGCTGAAAAACAAGTTGAGGCTTGACTCCTAAATGTTACACACTGGACCTTTAAATCTCTTAAATTCCTTTAAGGATATAGTAGAATATATGGTGCATAGAGTAGAAATGTATGTAACGGTTAGGGTCATGTATGTGCATGTCTGGGCTCATGAAACTAGTAACTGGTCTCGACTTGTAGAACTTGTACAGTATGTTAACCAGCCTTCAATCATATCTGTCTGCGCCATCATTCAGATACCATCTAAAGATAGGCACCCTCGACACAAGTCTGATTTCTATTCTACACTCCCAACCTGCATATTCTCTCAAAGTATCTCAACACGCCCACTCACAAGTGTAAACCACAGATCACGGTTGGAGACAAGCTTTTGATAACATCTGCACATCCAAAACTGAACCTAGCCAACAACAGACTGAAACTTGTGGTTTCATGTTCTAGTTAGGCAAGGCTTGTGTTCAACACCTCTGTCATCAGTGTGTAGTAATAAGATCATCCCCCGGCCCGATGCCATACTATCATTATAGTGATGGTTATATGAGAGCTGTTATCAGCTTTACTGTAAACAGCCGTTTTCTTACACGCAGGTTTTGGTTCTTTATACTCTAATGTTTGTTTATTTATTCTTTAGCAATAGAGCAGCTGATATATTTAAAACCTACTTTTTCATGAAGAGTTGGCCAACTTTTACCACTTCTTTAAAGCTTTAAATTCTTATAATCATATGATATGATCAAAGTTATGTTATTTTTAAGGCGGACAAAGTGGTGGAAGAAGTACTCACATCTTCTACTTAAGTAAAAGTAGCAATACCAGTATAAAAGTCCCACATTCATAATTTTACTTATGTAAAAGTACAGAAATATTAGCATCAAACTTTACCAAACATACTCATTATGTTGAATTGCCCTTTCGCAATAATCTGTATTATTTTATTACAGTGTTTATAATTATGAATGCACTAATCTTGTTAATATTGCAGCTGGTAAAGGTTGAGCTAATCTGAGTGATGGGTAGCTCGTGACTCTTGCCGGTGCTGTTTGATGAGCATAGTGTCTGTGCATAAACCTGTACTGGGTGCAACAATGAAGACAGGAGGGTCTGTCCTTCCTTTCACCCAGCATGCAAGGGTTCATCACAGACAGGCTGGAGGATTTGCAGTGTTTCCAAGGGGCTTGTGAAGTCCAGCAGATGGGGCTCTTGAGTGTTAGGCTCTGCAGGCTCATATTCTTATTTTGAAAAACAAAATGTAAAAAAGGGAAGATCTTAACAAATGAGAAGTCATTCATTGCATAAACACTGAAAATGTCTTATATTATTAGTTAGAATATGTAAATGGGGTCCTTAAAATATTAAAACATGATAATGTACCACAGTACACCATCACCACGCACTATGACCTCAATAATATAGTGTAGACTAGAGCGTAGAGCTGTGTGTGTGCATGTGAAGCCCACAGGTACAGGTGTTTCCGACCCTCTGGGTGGTTAGATTGTAACATTAAAAACACCACACATCTTTTTTTTAATTACATCTTTTGTGATTTGAAAATTGTGTTCTATGACATCACGATGTCGGTTTGAATTGGAAGAATAGCCCTACTTTTTGTATGACATTTCCACCCTGCCATGAAACAAATACTGGGGAAATACAGAATACAGTATTAGCATTTAAAAACCTCTGCAAGTTCACGCCTGTGGTCTCCTACAGTCATAGTTGACATCCTTTCAACAGTTTCATTACTAAATGCAATCCTCAGTTCTTTGTGAGAAGACAACTGACAAGACTCCACTCCGGCAAAGCTGCAGACCCCGACGGTGTATTTCCCAGGGTGCTTAAAGCCTGTGCCCCCCAGCTGTGTGGAGTACTCAGTCATGTCTTCAGCCTGAGCCTGCACCTCCAGAGGGTCCCTGTGCTGTAGAAGACGTCCTGCCTTGTTCCTGTGCCAAAGACGCCGCGTCCCAGCGGCCCTCAGGACTACAGACCGGTGGCTCTGACGTCCCACATCATGAAGACCCTGGAGAGGCTCGTCCTGGAGCAGCTAAGGCCTATGGTCAGGCCCTTCACTGATCCGCTACAGTTCGCCTACCAGCCCCGCCTGGGAGTTGAGGACAGCATCATCTACCTGCTGAACAGAGTCGACACTCATCTGGACAAGCCGGCGAGCAATGTGAGAGTCATGTTCTTTGACTTCTCCAGTGCTTTCAATACCATCCGTCCGGCTCTACTGGGTGAGAAGATGGCTGCGATGCAGGTGGAGGCCCCCATCGTGTCCTGGATTGTTGATTACCTGACGGGAAGACCACAGTACGTACACCTACAGAACTGTGTGTCTGACAGGGTGGTCAGCAACACTGGGGCCCCACAGGGGACTCTCTCCCTTCCTCTTCACCCTCTTCACCTCAGACTTCAACTATTGCAGTCCTGCCACCTTCAGAAGTTTTCTGATGACTCAGCAATAGTTGGTTGTATTGAAAAGGGTGATGAGAGTGAATACAGGACTGTGGTGGGCAACTTTGTCACTTGGAGTGAGCTGAACCATCTGCAGCTCAATGTGACAAAAATGAAGGAGCTCATAGTGGATCTGAGGAGGGTGAAAACATCAGTGACCCCTGTTTCCATCCAGGGGGTCCCTGTGGACACTGTTGAGGAATATAAGTACCTGGGGGTGTACTTTAATAATAAGTTGGACTGGACCAGAAACACAGAGGCGGTCTTTTTCCTAAGGAGGCTGAGGTCCTTTAACATCTGCCGGACGATGCTGAGGATGTTCTATGAGTCTGTTGTGGCCAGTACGATCTTCTTCGCTGTCACATGCTGGGGCAGTGGGCTGAAGGTCGCAGGCACCAACAGACTAAACAGACTGATCAGGAGGGCCGGTGATGTCTTGTGGGGGAGGAGCTGGACACCCTGATGACCGTGGCAGAGAGGAGGATGCTGTCCAGTCTTCAGTCCATCTTGGACAATGTCTCACACCCTCTCTGACACACTGGCCCAGCAGAGGAGCACCTTCAGCAGAAGACTCCTCTCACCCAGACGCACCACAGAGCACCACAGGAAATAATTCCTGCCATTAAACTATACAACGCCTCCCTCAGAGAGTCAGACACCGCGCCCCCCCGCCCCCCCTGTAATCTGACTCAAACATGGACAATCATTTTTGCACTTTTTGCACATAAAACTGTACATTTTATCTTTTATATATATAGAGTTATATATATATATTTATATATATGTTCTTAATATATGTTGTTTGTATATCTGGAGTTGTAACGAAAATAATTTCCCCCTGTGATTATTAAAGTATTTCTGACTCTGATTCTGATTCTGATTTACAACTCATCACAGCCTGCAGATGGCGCTGTTTCTCTAGTAGAAACACTCAGGATAGATTGTAGTGCTTAGCACTACGAACTCTGAAGTTTACAGCATACTGCCATGTGCTGTGAAATATATTGACCAGAGGCCCCTAAAAAAACAAAAAAATTCTCATATTTGAGTCAGAATATTTTGCTACAGCATGTGTTCATAATATAAAACAGTATTACAGATAAAAAATGGATGAAGCTGAAAGTACCTTGGTGACGGCAGCTTAGAGTCTATGAGCTGAAGCTGGTTATGGTCAGGGTCACTGGATGTGAGCCCAAATACCTCCAGCTCAGTCTGCATCCAGATTTAGTGTATTTGGGGGCAGTTCCACTGATCATAGCCTGGGACAGAGGCTGCTGGCTATCTGACTGGAAGTGCTGGACATGGCAGAGCTATAAAACACGGACACAATCAAATACTTCTGGCAGCAAGTAAAAAGGCTGTCAAGAGGAAATAGGTAAAAAGCAGAAATAATATTATGTGCATATAATGGTTGTATTGAAGGTAAAAGCTTCCCACGTTGAGTTTTAAATAATTAAAGCTAGTGTTGCTTATTATATATATAATATAAGAAAACTCCTGGAAGTGTTTAAAGTGTGCACAATTCTGTATGAATCTACTTGCAGTAATACTGATATGTAAAATGATGAATGTGAAATGCATGCCTTTCCAAAAAACAAACAAACAAACAAACAAACAAACAAACAAAAAACACAATAAAACACTTCAGTACACACACATAATAAGAGAAAATGAGAGAGAGCTCTCAAAAGTAAAAACGGGGCCTTCTTTCTTTTACACAAAAGGGCAAAACAGCGCCAACAAAATCCCATTTGTGGCCAAAATTATATTGCAGCCGTAGAGATAAGAAGTACCGTAGAGAATGAATGGAAGAAGTTAAGGAGTTAAACTACGCTAATTCTTGGTCCTCGCGCGGAATAAACTGTTCGAGACCAGGCGGAGACAGAGTTTTAATTTCAAGTGGACACTAAGAAAGCACACATATACTCATGCACTGAAGTGTACAATTTTTAGATACTCCTATTTGACTTGACTATTTCTATTTCATGAAAAAAAAACCCCAAAAAAACAGTTAAAACATAACTGCAGAAGAAACATATTTTGCACCATCATTAATGTTGTTAGTAACACCTGTGCTTTTCCTACTTACTTACATTCAAAATGTCTGCTGTGAAATATAGTTGAAAATAAAGAATTTGAATACTTCTTACACCATCTCTTCTTACACCGTCTTCATATTGAAGTAGTCCTGGGAGTGGTTTTTGAGCTAGACTTGGTCCGATGCATGTTAACTTAAAGTGGTTTTCTTCAACTAGTCATCTTATTGTGAGTAGAATTGAAAACCTCTCATAGTTCACGCAACATTGCTGGGATGAAAACATAATGGGTCACGTGGTACTCCCTTACATGTCAGTTTCCGTAGTGTAGTGGTTATCACGTTCGCCTCACACGCGAAAGGTCCCCGGTTCGAAACCGGGCGGAAACAACTTTATGTTTTTTTTGCTTTACACTCTTTTATTTTGCACTGACATATTTTAACTAGCATTCAGCTGCGACATCACTATCGCCCCCTCTGTATTATGTAGATCTGTGTGATGCACTGAATTCTCTCTGCTGGGGTTTTATGAGTGCAGGATTTCATAATAAATTAACAAATCTGTTCTGACAAATATATTGATACAATACATTAAATACATTGGTCTTTTTTATATGTTTTAAATGAAATTGATATCTAGGGCTTTGTGCAAGTGTATACACACACAGAGGTTGGAATATATGGCTATGTTTCCACGAAGATTCACCTGATTAAGTACATGGAGCAGATGTTTAATTGGTGTTGGAAAGTCCTTACCTGATGTCTTCTTGCCTGAAACATATGGTACAATATAAAAAGCTTGTGTTATACTTTTCCTTTTCCTCGTGTGAACACAGTTGCCAGATTTAATTAGAACATTGTTAGCATGTTTAGAGTCTAAATATGTAATACCTCATATATCTTATTTCAGTAGAACCTTGGTTCTCATTTTTACTATACAGGAAGAACATAGCCACATACAGTAGCCTACTTGTCTAATCACCTTATATTGTATTAGTTTTCTGTTGTTGTATGTTATGGGATGGACACTCAGGAATGATGGTTTATTAAAGAAGCTAAACAAGCATACTGTATGCATGAATGTTCTCAGTAAGTATCAGCAAGGGTGATCTTGTGTCAAGTTTATGGCTTACCAAATGAAAGGGTTGAATGTTCTCAACAATAATCTGACATTTGATGTTCTTTGTGTCCATAATAATGTTCTGCCCTGAAGGTGGAGCAAGAGGAAAGGAGAGGGGGGCATCAAAAATGCCATCCTCTAGGAACCGTCAACATCCACATAAACTTTAAATGAGCAGGTCAATATTAATTGAGATATCTTACTCTGTAGTGTAATCAATGACAGAGATAATCACACCTTCAACATCCTTTACTCATTTGTGCCCAAAGACTAGCCTGTACTTAGTATGATAGGGAAAAATGCCATATTTCTTCTGATTGGTCTAAAGTCTTAAATCTGGTATGGACATAATTTGGGCAAGTATCTAACAGTACAACTTGAAAATTTTAGATGACATAAAAAATCCTAGTTTTAACAACAGCCAAAGTCAGTTATTTTTTTAATGTAGAATAACACAAAGTTTTCCATATAAAATATTTTTACCAGCTGCAGTCTTAGGGAAGTTACTCATCTTACTCTTCTCGTTACTCTCCTACAGTTGGGATGACATTGACCTACTTACTTAATGAGAAGAGCAATCACGTTGATCATTATTTTGCTTTACCCTAACCCTAACCTTAACCCTATCATACTTTCTAATAGTTTTAATAACATAATCTTAACTCACGGTCCACATTCTAGCTTTTTCTAAAGCTTTCAGTCACATCTCCCAGTTTCTGTCAGCCAGTGCAGTTTGTTTAGTTGTCATAAGATAGCATAGCTATAGATTGTAGTTGATCCATTCAATCCATTACCCATAATGGGGCAAGATTTCTTTTGTTTAAGCAGTCTCCGTGACGTCACCTATATGTTTCTGCAGAGCCATTGTGAAGTGTGGTAACTCTGACTGTCAACACAAATGGGCATAGACGTGGGCCGTGGATGGAGCTTAGGTGGGCTGAATGAAGCCTGGTTCCTGAAACCAGCCACCAGTGACGGCACCCACCTGTCACTGAAAGCAGCCATGCTAAGGGCATGGCTGCATAACTTGCATAACTTGAAGCCTTAAAGGTCCAGTCTGTAAGATTTAGTAGCATCTAGTGGTGTAGTCGCACCTTAGTTGCCTCACCCTCCCTTTCCAAGCGTGAGAAAGAAACTACAGTGGCCGTGAAATGGACATAAAATGCAAACGGCACTATCTACAGCCAGTGTTTCGTTTGTTCGTTCTGGGCTACTGTAGATACACGGTGGTTCAACATGGCCGACTCCATGGAAGGTGACTTGCTGAGTATGTAGATATAAAAAGCTCATTCTAAGGTAACAGTAAACACAACGATTCTTATTTTCACTAATAAAAACATACCTATGAGTATTTTCAATAGTTTATTTCTGTCAATAGATTCTCCTAAATGTCACACACTGGACTTTTAATATAACTTAAAGTGGTGAGTTACATAGCCTACAGTTATAAAACACATTATAAAAGATCACCCCCATATGGTTGTCATGCACCGGAAAATTAGCTATAGAGACCAAAACATTTTTGTACCAGGCTGTAAACATGTTGATTTCTCCTGTAAAGTTAATATGGGGCATTCCGCAGATTGACTTACCTCAAGTGGCTGTTTGTGGAACTGCAGCGAGGAAGGTTGCTGCTTTCACATAACTGCATAAACACGAGTCTACAGCTAACACAAAGTACAGCTGAGGATGATGAGAATGCCATTAGTTTTTCAAGTACTAGACAAAATTTTGATCTGATGATGGCGCTAGATGAAAAATCTAGATATGGGATCACTAAAGGATTCATTCTCTGGGCACCAAAATTTTGTGGCAATCCATTAAATATTTGCTGAGATATTTCAGTCTAGTCCAAAAGGGTTGACAAAGCGACCAACAGTGCCATCCCTAGAGCCACACTGCTGCCAGGACTGTATTCGCTGTTGAGGCACAAACATTTAGCATCAGTAGTACTTGTGGTGATGGTCGTAGTATTTTATTGTCGTGGGTTTCAGGGAGATATTTTAATCTCTTGCAAGGGTCTAAATTCTGTTAAGAGGCTTTTCCAAGGAAACATTCTGAGAGAAACACTTTATACTTGCTTTTCAAATCCCAGACTGTAGTTTAGCAATGAGTAGCTGCTCCGGGGCCTGACATTTGTAAGTGTGCCTGCCAGCAGCCAGGTTCTGACATGTCATTTTCATTGGCACAGGCTTTATGTGGGCACAGCCATCAAAGCGTGGCATTAGAGTGTCCTGAGGGATCAGCTTTGCTCCAGTGATTTCTCATTCACATGAGGGCTGAAGCCAGGCTTCATGGACACTGGTTCACTACGTCTGATGTGTGTTCCACTTCCAACTGCCTGGCATGGAGGCACTTACTCATGCTTCACTGGTAAATTACACAGGAGCGTGTCGCCCCTCATCGTCTACCTAAAGTCAGGTCTGCACATTGAAAGCTGCTCCAGAGGTTTATGAATTTAATAGATTCTGATTGGAACTGCTTGAAATGTCTAGGTGTTAGTGGGGTGTTACCACTGAGCGTGCTTGGGGCAGCTTACATGAACCTAGCCTTCTCTCTTAGTTCAATTAATTGAACCATTTGCATTAAATGCCCAAAGATCTCTGTCCTTTTATTTCATGCTAATGCAGGACTGGGAACATAATCCAAATCAACTGTTGGAAACAACCCGAAAACACAAGGTTTTATTAGTGGACAAAGCAATCTGAATAGAAGTTGATTCAGGCAGGTGTTTATACTTCATATGAACCACCATTACTAAATTACAAAAACCAGTATAGTCATTTTTAACACTACAAATGTATGGGGTCACGTGATGACGCCGAGCAAGATGGCTGCTTAGGCTGGAGGCTGCGGCACCTCTAGTTTATATTTTGTGTGAATATATAGGCATTCGCAATTTATTACATTGTTTTTTTTTCTCACAAGTTGCCAATTATAAGCTTCTCCCACTACCGATAAGCCAAATCCCCGGAAAAACAGAAATGCGTCTCAACAACAGCAAAGCGCCAGGGCTACAGCTACCTCAAAAGCTACCCACGCCTCTCCTGTATCGCCAGCGCGGGAAGTTGCGGATGAGTCCATCTCCACTGCTAAAATACAGGGGCTTCTTCAGAAACTATCAGACGAACAAGCCAAAGCCTCTTTGCAGACATCCGCAAGGACGTCTCAGAAACGAGAAGAGCTGTCGAGGCGATTTAGGGTAAGCTAGCCGACATGCTAACCAGGATGACTAGCGCGGAGGCTCGTCTTGATATGCTAGAGGAGGTGGAGAGGCAGCGCTGCGACTTGCCCCCGGCTGCGACTTGCCCCCGGCTTCAGCTTGCCCCCGGCTTCGGCTTCTGAGGTTGAAAAACTGAACGCCAAACTAACTGAGTACGAGGACCGGGAAAGGCGAGTAAATCTACGCATTTATGGTTTCCCGGAACATGTTGAAGATAAAGATGCCATATCGTTTTTGAGGGCTACTCTCCCCGAAATCCTTCAGACTGACTTCCAAGAGGGCCTAGATTTTGAGCGGGCTCATCGGTCGCTACTACCAGCTAAGCCCGGAGCACCCCCAAGGCCCTTCATCGAGCGGTTCTCGAGGTTTTAACAGAAGGAGAGGGTGAGACAACTTGCTAGAGAAATCGGGGACGTCCGCTGGCAGAACCATAAGATAAGCTTCTATCAAGACTTCTCCAAGGCCAACGACACTCCTTCCTGGAGTGTACACGTCTGCTTCACTCAGCCAAGATCCTGTTTGGCATCAGCTATCCTGCTGTGCTCTCATTCACAACGCCAAGCGGGATAAAGCATTGTTTTGAAGATCCTAAGAAGGCCTTGAAATACATCAAAAACCTTTGATTGTCCCCGGCTGTGCGGTGATGAGCCCCCCCCCATTTTTGCACCTTGAAGAGTGACTCGGGAAAGACAATGTAATCTATGTTTCGATCTCCATCTCCCCCTCTGATAGACATTTAGATGAACGTTTCGGGTTTATAACACTGGTTAGTTGGAGATGTTTTCCTTTCTTTTTTTGCCCCATGTCATGCACCACTATCTGTAACCTACCTCATGGCATAGGTCCACCACTTTATCCTCATGACTGTTATTGTACTTATTGTTGTTTTTATAGGTGCACTCTTTATTATAATTTGTAGACCATGGGTGCATTATTAACAGGTAGGCATTATCATTTGCCCAGGTTGCAGGTCATGTATGTCTGTGCTGTGTGTGTGTGTGGGATGGGGGGCGTCTCCAGGGGTGCCGTGGACTGCTAAAGGTGTATCACACTGTTATAAAGCAGATGTTTTAATGTTGAAGAAAATGTTCACACTGCTGCTGTTTCGCTTTTTGATAATTGGTGGTGCCGCTGCCACACTTGGGTGGCCAGAAACTCTTAGTTCCTTGAGTTAGTTATCCAGTTGTGGATTTATCAGGAAAGTTTGACAGTACTCTGCTTCCTCACCTTCCTTTGTCCTTTTTGGTGTTTTTGATGTTTTTTGTCTTCTCTTGATTTGGGGTGTTTTTCTTTTATGGATCCAGACTTCTCTCTTACTGTTGTGGGGACAACTCCATTTTTTTATTTCATTATTTTTTCTAGCATATGACAGCTCTCAATCTCATTTCAGTCAACGCCAGGGGTCTTAACAATCCACACAAAAGAACCACTGTACTAGAATTTCTCCGTAAGAAAAATATAGATTTTGCTATGATTCAGGAATCACATTTATGGTGCAAAGATGTGGGTCGATTAGCCAGTAAGTTTTATCACCCTATTGCAACTTCATCTGCAGCTACAAAATGTAAAGGGGTAATGGTATTGTGTAAATGCAAACTAAAACTTGATGTGATTGACTCTTGGATGATGCAGGTCGGATAGCCATTGCCAAGATTTGCATGGATGGGAAAAACATTACACTTATTTCAGCTTGAGCCCCTAATGCATTTGATGGCACTTTTTACAACTACTAACTAAATTCTTGCTTGATCTCGCAGGGTTTCATTTAGTTCTAGGGGCAGATTTCAATGCAGTGTGGGACAGCGGCATGGACAGTTTGAAAACGTTTTTTGTGAATTTTTGGAATTTAATGTCGGCTCTGTTTCCGATCCGAGGATACTTTGGGAGGCGGTGAAAGGCTTTATAAGGAGTAACACCACTTTATATGCTTCAACACGAAACAAGGAACGTGCAGCCAAATTGGAAGCATTAGAATTAAAATATTCGATTGTTGATGCTTCCGTGCAACATAATTTTGACGACTACACAGCCCTACAGAAGGAACTGATTAAAAAAGAGATTAACTCTCTTCTGAGGCGCCGTTTAGAATTCCTCATGCACAAAACAAGACAAACTTACCATTTTAACTCCTCAAAACCCAGTCATCTACTAGCAATGAAACTTCAGATGGATGAGCACTTTGCTGATATTTTTTGCATTAAAGACAAAGACGGCACTATACAATGTGACCCAAAAAAAGTAAATGCCTCTTTTGCCTCCTTTTATCAGGAGTTATATAATTCGGAAAGTAATTTTGACAAACATGTCTGCAATAATTTCTTAAATTACGTTAAACTATCCCGCCTTAGTAATGATGACCCCATAAAGCTAGATGGCCATGTCACATTGCAGGAGTGTGAGGCGGCTGTTAGGGAGGTAGATCACCAGGGACAGAATTCCACCTGAATTTTACCTCACCTTTTGGCCCCTGATCGGCCCGCTGTTATTGGACATGATCCAATATTCAATCAGAGTGGGATCATTTTTAAGGGATGTTGGCTGGTGGCTTCAAGGCCATATGACAGAATTGGTTCATAGTGACCAGACAGGGTTTATAAAGTCTAGACTTGCTACAGATAATGTTAGAAGACTATTACACGTTATAGATGGTGCTCAAGGCTTAAGTTCCCCTGCTGCTGTCCTTTCACTAGATGCAATAAAGGCCTTTGACCGCCTGGAGTGGCCATTGTTAGAGTTCATGGGGTTCGGCTTGCCGTTCATTAATATGATTAAGGTGCTGTATAATAACCCAAAAGCTGTAGTGCTTACAGGCAAAACTAGCTCTTCTCCCTTTGTTGTCTTGAGAGGATCAAGACAAGGCTGCCCTCTTAGCCCTCTGTTACTCGCCCTTTCTCTTGAACCACTGGCACAAGCCATCCGCGGCTCACCCACAATCTCTCCAATTTCCATTAGAGGAACACACCATCACGTCTCACTGTATGCTGATGATGTTTTATTGTATATAAACAACCCAGTGCAATGTATCCCACATGTTTTGTCAACCTTTGAACATTACGGCAAGCTTTCTGGTTTAAAAATAAATTGGTAGATATCAGCTTTGCTACCTTTAAATCAGGCCATGTGTAATGCTCCCATCCCTGCATCTATTTCAGTCACTAAAAACTTCACTTATCTTGGGATAGATATCTCTTCCTCCATACAGACAATGATTAAAAACAATTTTTGCAACACACTTAGCAAGGTTGTGGCGGATCTGGACAGGTGGTCTAACATGCCAAATTCACTTCGTGTCAGGGTAGCCATAATTAAAATTAATCTTCTTCCCAGAGTCAATTTTGTTAGCTCGATGCTCCCCCTTCCCCCGCCCCCTCAATATTAGAGCTAATTACAGTCAGCAATAACAAAATTTCTGTGGTGTGGCAAACAATCTTGCATTAAGCTCACCACTATGCAGCGAGAAAGGCAAGCCAGTGGCCTGTCTCTCCCAAACTTCAAGTTCTATTAGTGGGCCTTCACACTTAGACCTCTCCTATCTTGGTTTCAATCTGATGCTCAAGTGTCTTGGTGAGCTTTGGAGGAGCAGATAATAGCTCCATACTCTTTTACTAACATTCTGCATTCTAAAATCTCACCCAATCACTGCCGTTTGAGATTTGGTCCTATGATTTCATATTTGCTATTGATATGGAGGAGGGTGGAGAAATTGGCTGGTTGCTCTTCTGTTTGGGACCCAATGAGAGATTGTTGATGGGCAATCGTCCTATTCGATTTCCTGATAGGGAAAAAAAAAACATTTGCACACTCGGTGATATTTATGGGGAGGGGGGGTTACTTACTTTTCAGAACATATGTATTAAGCATGGTATACTACGTACCTCCTTTTTCTTTTATTTGCAGCTGAGATCGACTTTAAAAAGCAATGGTGCCCCTTTACAGGGCCCTCTCACACCACATCCACTTCATAAATTGTTTCACTCTGCTGGGAGTACAAGGGGTTTTGTATCAAGACTCTACTGATTCTTACTGCGGCGCGCTTACAGACCTCCGGACACAGTGTGGAGGAGAGATGTTCCAGATTTGGAACCTACATTTGACTGGGCTAAAGTGTGGATCAGTGTGGGCTTAGCATCCAGAAACCCTGATCATCAGCAAATACATTATAATCATATACACAGGGTATATTTAACTCCTAGGAATCTTCATTTGATGAAGGTTATTAATGATCCTACGTGTACTTTCTGTTCCTCCAAAGTGATTGGCAGTTCTTTTCACATGTTTTGGGAGTGTACCCCAGTGGCCGAATTTTGGAAGATGGTTTCCTTTAACCTCTCTAGGTTGTTTAAGATTAGATTGCCCTGTTCGCCTGCTACACTCATTTTGAATGATTTATCAAGGCTGGGTTTGACACTGGATAAGAGAAGAGAATTGTTGGCTGGACTTACGGCTGCAAAAAGCTAGTTGCCACACGTTGGAAACCTCCACATTCACTCTCTTTTCGAGCTTGGGTTTTAACATATTTGGATATTGTTTATTTAGAGTTGTCGACAGCTAGAGTCCACGGAGCAAAAGAGTCAGCAATAGAGGCTTGGCATTCACTTTTATCTATCCTCCGTGGGTTTCAGGTGTAATATGTAACTGAGATTTGGAGTTCTGGATCCAGGGGGTGGGTGGGTTATATCTGGGGTTTATTTATTTTTATTTTTATTATTTTATCTTAGTTGTTTAATCATATGTGTCTGTATATATGCATATGTATAGGTATGTATGTGAATATATATTTTATGCACTATTTTTGTAAAGTATATACCTATATGTATTTTTTGTTTAAAATAAAATACAAATTTTATCACAAAAAAACCCACTACAAATGTATTATATCGTATAGAGGAATGGAGCCTTGCTCTAAATCAATTTCCTGTGCCAACCAATATACAGTAACATATACTATATATAAATATATATGATATTTGTCCTATTATAATGAATAATAATGAGGCCTTTAAAGTCTTAATCTTTCCTTGTGGTGCTACCAGGTGGGAAAGACTCGTGATGTCGCAGGACATTAGCAACCTTGTATAGAGCATGGCGAATTAAACACAGTGGTTAAGGACTGGTTTGAGGTGACAAAGTAAAGGCAAATTTATCTATTTTTCATTGAATTTTCTGTTTTCATTGCCAACCATTTGACATTTGCTTTCCATACTCATCTTTGCCAAGAGGTGACCTAAGGGATGTTACTGAACATTTACTAATTGGTATGAACAAACAAAAGTTCCATGTGTCAGTTTATTTTCATTGTGAATTAGGAAATAGTTGGCCGGCCACCAGACACCCTATTAGGCCTTACGTTGAGTACCACTGGTCTAACCCCTTTGTCTCAGTTCAGTTACAGGAAGCACATTAGACATGCCCCTAACTGAGTCACAGTCCCTGGATTCCTTGCTGTGACACCACCTGACCCATCATCAGTCTCCATTTGGCCCTCTTTCCATCCGCTCACGCTTGATCCCCATTTCATCAGATTGTTTACAACATGTTGCCCTGTTGGACTTCGTTGTAGCGATGTCACTGTGTTCCCAGATCTCAGCTTTGGTGAGCTCAATGTTACCATAACCAATAGCAATGATGGCCAAAACTATGAAAACAAGAGCCAGGTTGTAATGAACCAGAGTGATCCTTTGAGCCAGAGGGATGCTTTTTCTCTGCTTCCCGAATTCTTCGGTTAACTATCAAAACTCTGTTCAATAAAGTACTTGAGAGTGTGTGTTACTTTTGTTTTTAAGTCCTGAATGGCTTACAATTGCACAGTGTGAACTAAAATGAACCAGATACAAAAACAGAACCTAACCCACTGTGATTTGAAATTTCAACGCACCCATAATTTAGACCAGCTGGAGCAGCTCTCAGCAGCTTCTGCCTCTGACTCATCCTTCATATTCTGTATTCACACACTGATTGTCTGACTGACGTTTCACCATCTATAAACAAATGCAGCTTTGAAACAAGACTCTGTCTGAAGGCACTGACTGAAGTATCACATTCCTACCACCCCACCACCCTCTTTGATCATATAACCTTTCTTGGGAAGTTAGTTTTCTTGTGCAGTGACACCACCGATTCACCAACAGTAAACAGACACACATTTTACTTTGTCTTCAAAGAATTACAGGAAAGAACAGTCTTTCATCATAAGAAAATAAGAAAAAAAACCCTACAGAGCAGAGTTACTGCACAGAGCTGCGCTTTCTTGATGTCACAAACAGATACTGAACAGAGTTGTTGTCAGGGAACGATGATTAGCTGTCCATCACTGTGACCTTGTAGCTTCAACATATCAGTGACGTTATTTACCTGTACAAAAAATGTTAGTGATTAAAAACAGTAAGGGTAGAGTTAAACATTTAGGGAAAATATCATCAGAATGCTTGGAGGAAAACAGGTAGGTGGACAAACAAATATTGTATTTTTGAGATGTTCCGATACCATTTTGTCCTTCACGATTCTGATACCTGAACTTTGTGTATCAGCAGATACCGAGTATCAATCAAAAACATGTGCATTAAGATTTTTAACAAGCATATACTAGTAGTAGTATCATACTAGAAGTCTGTATAAGTGCTATCATTGTTGTATGACTTGACTCAGGTCAAACCCTTTGTCAGAGTCAGAATGAGAGTAGGGAGGGTCATGACTTTGCTATCCTGGGAAAAATACGATGAACGGACACTGCTGGAAGTAACAGGGAACTGTTTGGGGCTAATAAATTACGTGGTATCGGATCAGTGCACAGACACACATACTTGTACCCAAAACTGCATTTTAGGCAGTATCAGAGGAATTTTCAATACTGGTATTGGTTTAGAACAACTCTATCGTCTTTTAATAGAGCTGACTGACTGTCATTTCTGGTCATGCTCAGGGCATCTTCCAGGGAATTTTCACATCAGCCACTTGTCCTTCTCCTTGTTAAAGTTCTCAGCCCACTGGCGTGTAAGCTCTAAGTAGTGCTCCGGCTGGTTGGGTTGGTAGTCTAGGTACAAACGCGTCACAGTTTTCTTGGGTACTGCCTTCTCTATCTGCGTGCCTTCGTGCCATTGGTTAAAGGAAGTAATGGTAACAATTTCTGGTCTGACAGACAAAGCTGCTTGCAAGGATGTCTCGTAGTAACGTCCATTAACTCGGTTCCTGGTGTTGTGGTTGTTCCATGGGCGAACCGCTGTGTCCACATACCCTGGACCGACGCTGGGAATAAAAAGCAAATTGTTTGCATCGCAGAAGGTCTTAATGGCTTTCCAGTTCTGGTGGGATGAGCCAAAGGAGAAGCCATTGGAGGCAAAGTAAGTGTACATGCCATCAAAGCCGCTCGCTTGGATGTCATGTTTGTGGCGCTCCTCAACAATGAGGGCGACAAAGATGCCATCATAAGGTGTGCCTCTGATGCTGTGAGAGCCTTTAGTTGTCAGAAGCTCTGCCCAAGACTCTGGTGGCGTTAGGTAGGAGTCATAGACGTAAAACAGAGGCAGGACTCGTCCTGTGCTGGACCTGAATCTGTAGAAGGCGCCATGCTTTCCATACCTGAGAAAAATAGAAGAGATGGAATAAAGCTGAGAATTTCAAGCTGTTACAGCATCAAAAAGCATTTTTAAAGGTACTATATTTAGTACTTCAAAATTGAATTTGAAATGTTCTAAATCCTACACATAGGAGCTTTCATGTTATTAGGGGAGAGACCAAATAACTTAGTAAGCAGGAAACAGAAATTTTCTTTCCCTGAGCCATGTGTACACCTTAGTATAGATATCTAAAAACAAATAATTAGCTAGTTTATCACATCTCAGGATATACTTCCCTATTTTCAGATAGAAGTAGAAACATGGTTATCAATTCAGGAATAGATGGACAATATGTGACACTGTCAGATTGTGTTGAATATACATATATGAAATGTGTCTCTGGTGACATCTTTCTAGCTCTGCTTTGGTCTTCTACTCCTGGACAAAATACCTGGCTTTTTATTTGCTAAATGTTCCAGCAAACTTTGTCTATACTGTTTGGTGCTATGCAGATAATGTACAGGGGGTTTTCTTAAAACAGCTGCCTGTTTGACAAGGTTAATGAGCATGGTGGGACTGAACCATAACAGTACATTTGTGGGCAATAAAACCAAACCAATCAGCTTAAAGCTGATAAAATATTGTGTCACGCGGAGTACCTCCGTGCAGAGTCAGGTGATAATTGTGGGTTTGCCACTATGAGCATGATCATTCAAATCATTGTTGATTTAAAAATATTGATTATTGCAACTTTAAGGTCTGTGGGAGTCTTGCTAAAAGGAGGTATTAACTGCATAAAAAGGCTGCATCACAACAAGTTAAGCTAGCGAGCTACAAGCTAGTGACGGAAAGCCTCAACGTAAAGTTGAATTGCCACCTACATTAGTATAACCCTGAGACAGTGTGTGAGCCAGGCTAGAAGCTTAGGCTACAAATCTTGTTGTCAGTCTTGTTTGTTTGATTGTGACTGCCACATATAGCACCTTTACTGCAGCTCAGATTTCACAGGTTGAGTTAGTGTCAGACATTCAGAAAATATTTATGTTTTACTCAAATCGACATCTTCTTTTTCTGTCTCTCCAATGTTTGTTTCATTTTATACAGATGGTCAGCACAGTGGGTTTCTGAAAACATTGGCAGCAATATAAAGTCCAGAAATCCGATTCAGCTCAAGGCACTCAAGCCTGGGCTTTGATTTTACTCCAGTCTTGTATCATTAGAAACATGGCATCACTGAAACTCTTGTTCCTAGGCACAGGGTGAGATCATGGGGTTTATTTTTATTTTTTATCAGACTACCACTGAATATCTTATTAGATGAAACATAGTCTGATTAGCCTCACAGCCTTTCCCAGAGTCTCCCTATTAAAGCTGACATATTTTATATGTTGCTTGAGTTATGGCTGAATATTATTACATTTTATGAGGTAGGCAAAGAGTCAGGTGCCCTTTGACACACATTTAGACTGAGCTCAGAGAACAAGCTACTTGCTGATTCATTACAGCAGGATCACAGCGAGACATCTATATTTAACAACCAGCTTCCTCATCTTCCCTTATCAGACTTCACATTCCACAGATCGCTAGACTTCTAACGTCAGCAGCCACTGATATGGAGAGCGGAGCTCGACCCTTTGGTCTAGCAAAGGAAACAAATCCAGCACAGAGGAGGGAGGACGAATAGAAAAACAACTTACTTGTCAATAATGTATTTGATGTTGTCATGCATGCTCTGGTCCGTCCGTCCTTTGTATGGCTGTATGTGAAAGGCCACCTGTGCAAAACACATTTGAACATGACAAAGTGATTACAAAAGCACAACTTAAATACACAAAAACCTGAAAAATAAGGGGTTAAACTGAACACTCAGTTGTTCATTCAGTGTATTATTTGTTTTGATGGACAGCCAGTATGAACGCAACACTTCATTAGTAGTCTGTGGACCTCGCTAATTATTTGGCCGCACTGTCTGTGCGACACGGTGTGGATTGAAGTGGCATTTGGTGCCTACTCTGGAGGTACATGCTCCTCAGTGGTTGCATGTTTTTGCGTGAATCGAATATCAAACTGCTCAACAATGTGACAACATCATGTTCATTTTAAGAACTAATCCCAGCAAGTCAATCAGAGGAAAACACTGAAGATCCCCTACAGATATGTATTAAGACATACGTATATACAAATAGTCTGCTTGGAAGAATAATGTGTGTCCAGATATTTTTTTTTCTGCAAAAAAAATGTACACATTAAAATCCTGCATACTGGACAAGGCTTGACATCAAAACTATTTGTGATGTCACAAATCACGCCCCTTACAATCAGATGTTCAATGAGCACAGAGAAACTTTTCACTTTCAGATGAATGTAAAAATATACTTCTAGTATCAAACTCTGCACATACAGCATTCAAACAGCACACTGTAGGAACTAGAAGAAAGAGAGCTGTCTTTGCAATGTTTCTATGCAGCTGCTCTATTGTTAGTAAGCCATAAATGATGTGTATTTATAACATGTTTGCACGGTTGAGACCTGGAGCCTGTACAACATGAGATTAGTGGGTTTAGCCAGATATCTTTGGGCTTAATTAGTCTGGTTCACTTTTAACTAGATCGCCATGGTAACCTATGCAGTTTAACTACAGAGGATCAAAACCTGCCAACAGCCTGCCAATCAGCTCATTGATGTGAGTAGAATCATTTTGCAGTTCCAGTCCTTCCAGATCCACTCTTAAAACAGAGCTTTTAAGAAAAGGAGGGATAGCTTACTACAATAAATACGTAATCACCATTACAGCTGCATTTGAATAGTTTTTGACAGCTATGATGCTGTTACACTCTTATTCCTTCACTTCAGCTCAGGATAATATGATAGAAAAATGATCCACAGCGTTCCCATGATTATAAATGCAACATTTTGGTCCCAAAGACCTCATCATAAATTAATGGATTGTCTTCGCCTCCATGCTCTCCTGTCTGCTTTGGCAGTCTGACATCTAACTTATATATATACTCACATATTCCTGATCGTTTGTTCATCATTTGACAAAATACAAAATAGCCTTTCTTTTAATATTTGGAAATGATACATAGTTTCTAAAGCTTCTTATTCTATTCTAGATGTGAGTGTATTGTATACATTTTATTAAATATTGCTTTTTGCTGTCGCTATAACCAAATTTTCCTGTGATGATATCTGTTTCACTATTTAAAGGACCAGTGTGTATAATTTAGTGGCATCTATATTTGAACTAACTATTCAAACATGATTCAAGATTCTATTACTGTGTTGCCAATTTCTCGCCTCAAATCTTTACAGAAACACATTTTAGTGTACTGTTTGTCTGTAATACAACAACATTTGTGACCAGGGAGGCCGCCATTTTTTCCTGCTTGAGAACAGAGCCAAAACAAAAAAAAAGCAGAACAACTCGCAGTACGTCACCTGACAGCTCCACACTCTCCATCATCCAAATATTGTGATCACTTCTGGCTCCAAAAAACCAAGATGGCAACAGCCATGATGCCAAATTCAAGGCTTCAAAACAGTTGTCCACAAACAAGTGGGTGATGTCATGGTGGGTTTACATTTGGACACGACAAAATAAACAACACATTTTCCAAGAATGTTCTTCTAAGGACCATGTGATCCCCATGCTTGCATTGGTATCCTCATGCGACAGCTGGTAACATGAGATGCAAATAAACACTCCTGTACAGCACCTCTAGTGGTCAAAAACCCCACACGGTCCCTTTAAGTTGGCAAAAAGTCAGAACATTTTGCAAGTAGGCTATTATTTTAAAACCTGGAATTTGGTGTGTTTGCCTGAAATGTGGTATAGAAATAATCTCCCATTGTAGAGGCACCTTGGTCCAAGAGCCATCAGTCATCAAAGAAAAAAACAAGTGTCCTTTTCCTCTGGTGTAAAGACAGAAGGAGACAATAGCAGACAGAACCCAAGTTTAGCCCACAGGATGCTGAGGATTTCTTGAAAATGGAGCTGAGCGGGAGGAGGAGGAGGAGGAGGAGGAGGAGGAGGAGGAGGAGGAGGAGGAGGAGAGAACAAGTGAAGCAGATGCTCACCATCCCCACAGGCTTGTCCTGTATTGTCATCTCATCTGTGAACACACTCAGGTGACACAGGATGACATCTATTTCACTGACCCAAGTGTCTCCGAAATCCTTTTAAGCTACTTCTGTGTATTAATTAAAACTTTTTTCATATGCAGCTGTAGATTTTTTTATAGGAGGAACTAAATTAAAACATGTCAGTCACCGAAACAACTATGAGCTATTTCACAGAGAACATTGTGTTATGTTCTCCGACAGGAGAGTGATGGATGTCCGCTGTCATCCAGGAAAAACTATGGTACGCTTGTTTGCTTCAGTCACAAAGGGAGAAAAGGTCTACTGCAGCTAAGCGGCAAACAGTAAAGCATTGACAGAGCTGTCGAGCCACAAACACTGAGCGCTCGACGCCCACTCCATCTTTCAAAAGAGGCTGCAAGGTCTTCCTAAACAGTTTCCATGGTAACGTGGCAGTGTTTGGCGCCCGGGCTCGGGCTTGTCAGCCGTCTCGACTGGTTGGAAATCATGAAAGGCCAGCGAGGTAAGACGCTGCTCAATCTGTTCCTGTTTGGCTCAATAAACCGCGGATGGATGCGGATGAAAAGTGCTTTGTTTGCTCAGATCCTCTCGTTCTGTGTGACGCATATTTACATTCTGAGCCTCAGGTGTATAGGCACTGCCGCAACAAACAAGCCCCCCTGAACAACATTTACCAGTGTTTGGCTACTCTTCATATGAGGACGAACACTGACTGAAGCAATGTTATATCACCATGTTGGCATATGCTATGTTCATTCAGCTAATTATGTAAAATGAGGTGATAAATTCAAGTGCAGATGCAATTAGCATAATGAGAGAAAAGTTCTGCAAGGCAACTTTGCTTCTTGAGGTCTCAAAATGGCAGAAGGTGTACCCAGAACAAACAGTGGTTAACTCATCCATATTTACCTTTCATTTAACCCATGATGATTTATATCAGAGACCCACAGGAACAACACCGCACAGTGTCTAATCAGCTTTTCTCTGGACAGTGTAAAGAAATAAGGAAAAAAAAGATGGGAACATTTTCTCATTATAACTAGAAAGTGTGTGTTATCACAATGGGACAATTTTGTCATCATAATTTGTAATTACAGCTACATCTTTAAAGAGTTATCTGCCTGTCAGCCTCCCACACACTAAAGATCAACCACAGTGGGGGTGTCAGGAGGAGTGGCGCAAGTTGGTTTTAAGATTGTACTAGGTGTGTGGAGTCAGAAACTGGTAATTAAGTTTGATATGACGGATAGTGGCATCTCTAAATGGATTATGAATTTATATTTTCAAACCAGGGGAGGATGTTTAATTCCTAAAGAACAGCATTTATCTGCTCTATTGATAGAATTGTACTCCTCAATGTATGAATGTGTTAAAGCTCAAAAACGTTTTTGTGTTTAATTACTCTTTAAAGCACCAGTGTGTAGGAGTTAATGGCATCTAGTGGTGAATTTGCAGATTGCAACCAAGTGAAAACCCCTTGCCTCACCCTTCCCTTCCAAGTGTGTAGGAGGAACTTGAAAAACTAGAGCCAGTGTTTGCTCTGTAGAAGACCCACTCCCTCTGTAGATAAAAACAGCTCATTCTAAGGTAACAAAAACACAATAATTCATATTTTCAGGTGATTATACACTAATGAAAACATATCTATCTATATTATATTTCTGCCAGTAGATCCTCCTAAAGGTTACACACTGGACCTTTAAAGCTGCATTACTCCATTTCTTTGGCCACGTTTCACGCACTAACATGTTAGCATACAAAACTCTACAAACTCTTACAAAGAGAAACATTATCGTTCATCTGCAGTCAAGTTTGAGGCCACCTGATGAAGTCCAATACTCAATCTTTTAGCAGTGTTTTGGTCTCCACTCCAGCTCATTAGCTGCTCCACTATGTTCACCAGTTAGTTAGATAGCTAACCTAATGCCATTTAGTGCTGGGCAAGTAGTGTAATAGATTATCAAAAGTTTTTGCTTAAAACAGCCGCCTGCTGAGCGCAGTGAGACTGAACCAAAACAGTAAAGTCGCGGCCCAGAAAACCAAAACAATGGATTCTATATAAGCAAGAGCATATGTAATTGTGTGTTGATGACTATACAAGTAAGAAAGGCTTTATCAGTCCATTTAAATATTCAGATCTCATCTATGTTCTGACACAACTGTTATTAAAATAATACCTTTAGTATTAAAATAAGAACCCTTCCTTGTTATAGTGTGAGATTTGTTGTCACAGTGAGAGAATTTGTCATTAGAACATGATACTTTTCTGCTCTACTGAAGCTTTCATTTCTCTCTTCTTGTGTGACATTTCACTGAGCAAACAGGGTCAATCTATGCTTAATTAGTGAGGACGGAGCACTGGAGGGGGATTATAGATCAGCATGCGCCCTCCTGTCTGTCATATGTGATGGTCCCCACTGATATCTGTGACACCAGTGGCCTGCTTCATCCTGTGGCAAAAGCACTCTATCAAATGACATGCAAGGCACACATATATGACATTTGCTGAGGAAATGCACACACGCACGCACACACACACACACACACACACACACACACACACACACACACACACACACACACTCAACACATGACTGCTCACAAACACAGACTTCAGCCTGTATTTTGTCAGTGGCAGCGCTGGTGCACTGAAACACTGGAGCATTAGCCCTCAGGTCAGCTGTGAGATACACACTGTTGTGTAAGTCTGACTGAGACACACAGAGAGACCCAGTTCTCAGTCTAAGACTTCCATATAAGGAGCACGAAAGTAGACTGAGGGAAGCTCTTCTGTCCTCTTAATGCTGAATCTACAGTCTGTGCTCAGCTTGTTTTGCCAGTGCTGTCTCAAGCACTTTCAGCATCGTATGTCTTTGTGCTATCTGAGTGCTAAAGTACATATGATTTTGTTCGATGGACAGTTGCATTGAAATAGAAAATCTACCCCAAAGCACAAATTCTTAAAAAAAAAGCCAGAAAGGCATTTGAAAGCAGAACATTTTCATCTCATATTGCTCAGTTTTGAGGTCAAAGGGGTTGAAAATGACGATCCCACAGGGACCCAGTGGGAAGGTAGGTACCAATTTCTAAACTGTCAGGAGCCTCAGTGGACCAGAATGCAATGCAGCTGTAAGACATGCCGCATTTTGAATAAAAGGCACGACAAGCATTTAAGAGCAAAATGTTAGTCAAATTGTCAATACTAATACTCTAAAAATACTACTAAAAATATACACTGCTGACCAGTAACACATGTCTGACTTTGGAGAGAACAAAGAGCCAGAGACAAAGCAGAGTCATCTCATATTAGCTGTATTGCACCATTAACTTTTACTTAACCTTGCTCTGCTGGAGTATAAACTGCTCCACAAAGCACACATGGTTGGCAGACGGTGATGAAACAGAAGTCAATGAATGGGAAAATTATATCTTTTAAAGGACCAGTGTGTATGATTTAGTGGCCTTAGGCAGTGTAGATGCAGATTATAACCCCCTTGGCTCACCCTCTCCTTCCTAGCATGTAGGAGAAACTACAGTGGTCATGAAACGTGTGAGAAATGTCAAAGGCCCTATCTAGAGCCAGTGTTTAGTTTGTCCATTCTGGGCTACAGTAGAAACATGGCTGTTCAATAATGATTTTTTTGATTAATTAATTAATTTTTTGTTATTATGTTGGCCTTTTATTGCCTTTATTTGACAGTGACAGCTGGAGATAGACAGGAAAGGGGGGTAGAGAGAGGGGATGACACACAGCAAAGGGCCACAGGTTGGATTCGAACCCTGGGCTGCTGCAGGACTTGGTCCATGCTCTACCAAGTGAGCTTGGTCAGAACTGAAATGCAGCTTCCTGTTTTTCACACTATATAAATCCAAATAAATCCAACAGGAACATTTTGAAATGCAGTGTGAAAGCAAAGCTGGGAATACAAGATAAGAGATTGTTCTCAGCTTCAACATTTAACTGTCACTAGCAAGTCATTCATTCAGTAAATCATCAGAAAGGAAAAACATACCGGTTGTCTCACCAGTTACCTTGATGCTGTGCCTGTGGGCTGCGTCCATGACAGCAGGAACCAGGTCCTCGGTGGGCTCCCCGTGGTCGTCTGCCACCCCGGGAGGATACCAGGACAGCACCAGCACCCCTGCAACAGCACAGCACGGAGAGGAAGTCTGGTCTGAGTGCAGTCAGGCAGGAAGGTTGAATGTGATGAATGATGTTAGAGGTGAGAAGGGTCTTTTGTTGGATGATTGAGGTACATGCAGGAAATGTCAGCTTGGATGCAGTGTTAAAAAGTAAATGATGACCTTCTGTCAGTGGTCCTTATTAATATTTCAAACACTTATGAATTAAAATCCTGAAAGTCACCTGAAAATTGTATTTTCCGAAACTCACTCTTTTTTCCAAAGATAATTATGAGAAGAATTATAATTTTGGAAGTCAGTCCTGTTCCAGTATGCAACTTGTACAGTGTGATGTAGAAACTTGAAGCCACCAGTGCACATCCACTGAGAATGGACTTCACAGTGAAGGAGGAGACATCTTGTGTCCAGCAGGAAAACTTTAGAAATGAACAACATTTGTATATTCAGAGATTCTGGAAGTTTTAATGAGGTAGAAGGAGGAGATTACTTTTTAAGGATTTTTATGTGGAATTTATTTTTGGAAATTGTAGATTGATTATTTGTAATGAATGATTTATAATGTGTACAGACTTTACTTTTTAGGTCTGGGGTGGGGGCCCTGGGAGGACTGGCAACGGCCCTGGAGGAGAGTCAACACTAAACCACAACAATGGAACATGCAAAGCCAGAACTATTACCTGCTGCAGCCGCTTCTATCTGGGCCATGTGTGACTCCAGCACCTGTGGGTCCCTGGAACTGTAGGGTCCCAGATCAGGGTAAAAACTTGAAGCGATATCTTCTGGAGGTGTGTGCCTTCCTTGGGCATGGCTGGCTGCGATCTTGGGGTCCCAGTGCGGCACCAGTACATGATCCCAGTGAATGTACTTGTTGTCCATGCTGGGGGAGCCGTACCACAGGTAGTAGAAGATGTGAACATCATAGAAGATGCTGTAATCTCGGTCTGATTTGGTGAAGACCACCTTAGTGTCGCTGCTGCCCATGTGGAACTGGCCCGGAGACACCACCACGTCTTTTTTCACATCCAGCCGCCTCCTGTCGGATCTCTCCCCGATGAAGTCCATGCCGGGGGCCAGGTCCGAGAAGCCGTCGCTGGGTTTCAGCGTCCTGAGCCCCATCATGGCCCCGAAGATGAAGAGCGTGAAGAGGAAGAGCGCCACAAGAGCTTTCCTGCGGAGCCGAGTCATGGTCGCTGTCCGCGGTGCTGAACCAGCGGGGGCAGGAGGGGGGACTAAACGCGGGTTCCTGTTAGTGCCAGCAGCACATGAACGCACTCATCGTCTTTCTGCGCAGGTGAAAGGAAAGATGCGTTCAGTCAGTCAGTCAGTGGCACACAATGGAGCGCCAAACATTTCACTTCCATCACCGCGACCTGAGGGAATCCTGCACCGTAATGCTTCAGCAAACCGCCTCCACACAGCCATGATGACCACCTCGGGTTTTATCGTCCCTCCATCCTGTCATCTTCCAGAGAAAAGTGGCAATCACTCAACAGTTCCCTCATATCTCTACAGGAAACACAGTCCGGTCACAGCCGAGCCTTCTGCAAAGCTCTAATAATAACGCGAGTGTGGTTACCTTTTATTCCATCCAGTGGTTTGCTCGCACTGTCAGCCTCTCATTTCTTCCTGTGTCATCCCATCCTTATGACAAGAGATCACACCCGTTTCCTGGAGAGCGGTTTCTGTTCAGTCACTATGAAGCAGGCCTACATTAGATAAACTCTGCTTTAATGACTGTTCGTGCAAGACGAGAGAATGGAAGAATTGTTTCTGTGGTGCGAGCAGGAGGGAGGCGGGATTAAAGATGTGTGTAGGATGTATGAGGGGTGATTCATGCCACAAGAGGAGCAGGAGGCGGAGCTTGAGAGTGTAGCTGTTGGGATGATCGCTTACATGTGAAGAGACAGTCAGAAATGGGAAAGAGGGAAATACTGAAACAGCAAAATACAGTAACAGCAAAAAAGTGGTGATAGGTTGTCGTAGGTAGTAAGTATGAACCTGTCCTGACGTCCCCCATTGGTTTGTGGGGTACTGTTTTGAAGCCTCAAGATTGGAATTATGGTCGTCACCATGACAGTTTGTCAGAGCCAGCTGAAGTGACGTACTGTGAGTTGAGCTGCTCTCATTGGCTGCACAGTTTGAACTGGTCCATAGCAGAAACAATGGCGGCTCGCCTGGTCACACACGATCTCGTATTCCAGATAAACACTAGAATATGTTTCTGAAAGGTTTTTAGTTGAGAAATAGGAAACGCAGGAACAGAATCTGGATTCATATCTGATCAGCACTGCCTAGTTTGACAGTTTGATCTGAGTTTGGTGAGTTGAGCTGGACAGACTCACTGAGAATGACCTGTCAATCATAAGGTAGCCACGCCCTAAAGCATACCCTGCTTTATGGTCTATTTTACTCTAAATGGGAACATCATTCACTAAATGAACATCATGCTGTATGGAAGAGTAAGAAGAGTAGTATCTGCAAGCCAAATTGCCCATTTTTTCCCTAGGATGGTGAAGCCATGACCCACGCTACTCTGCTTCTAATTGGTTAGTACTCGCTGCCTTTACTGATTAGATCGGTTAACTTTAGGCATGACGACGAATGAGCCAATCGGAGGCAGAGAAGGGCGGGTCATGCCGAGGTAAATATTGCTAAAGACAAATTCACTTTTACAAGTTTACTTTAAATGATTTGCTTTTAGGATTTGTAATGAACCGGTAAGATGAAGCGAGCTATCCAAACAAAAATTTCATTTGACAATTTCCAACGTCCTCGCAAATCAACATCAGCCAGCAGCTCAGCTAATGTTAGCGAAGGTACACCGGCACAGTTAAGACCAACGTCGGCGCCCGCTCTGCCCCCCACCCCCGTCGGAGAGGAGGCTGTCAGTGAAGGAGATGCTGCCTCTTCGCCCACAGCCAAAGATGCCGGTACTTCAAGTATTTTATTTAAATAAATGTTCAAAAAATAACTGAAACACCATGTTTGCCTTTATTTTACATTCATGCAGGCTGCCTGTGTGACCAGTAATACCTATGTATCTAATATAAATATAATATATAATATAATATCTATCTATCTATCTATCTATCTATCTATCTATCTATCTATCTATCTATCTATACCTACAAACTGCTCCTGATCAAGTCATGTTAATTTTATAATAGTGGCACTATTTCTAAAACAGGGCGTTTTTCTGGGCTGCGTTAAAAAAGGGCAAAATTGAGAGTATACCCACTTCTCCAAGGACCACTACGCCACCGGATATAACTACCCTACATAATGATTGATGTTAGCTAGTAGTTAGTATTTTTAGTAACCCTGGCTATGGTTGTGTAGATTTGGTAGTAATTTTATTAGAATTAAAAGTCCAGTGTATTCATAGATATGTTTTCATTAGTGTATAATCACCTGAACATAAGAATTGTTTTCTTTCTGTTACCTCATTCTGGAACCATTTTATTTTATTTCCATGGAGGCTGCAGGGATGGACCTTTATGCTTCTATCTTGGAATTTCCCCATTGTGGGACAAATAGAGGAATATCTATCTATCTATCTATCTATCTATCTATCTATCTATCTATCTATCTATCTATCTATCTATCTATCTATCTATCTATCTATCTATCTATCAACAGTAGCATAGAACCAACAAAAACTAAACATTGGTTCTATATATGATTTTTGGGTTTTTTTTTGCGAGTTTTGTGGCCACTGTAGTTTCTCCTACATGCTTGGAATGGGAGAGTGAGGCGAAGGGGATGCAATCAGCATTGCTAGATGTCACTAAATTCTACTCTCTAGACCTTTCAGATGTGACTATATGTCACTTTTATCTTAAGCTTCACGATTTGGTATCTAGCGTTTTGCTTATATTGGCTTAAAAAAAACCTTAAAACTTGACTATATGTCACTGTTGTCTTTCAACCATCTTCAAAATGTGGTTGTCTTGCCAACATAAACCAGCCTAGCACATAGCATATCTATATAAGTATAGGAAAGGAGAAAATTGATGGACGTTCTGACTGAGGCTTGCTCAGCTGTTGTTGGAGCACAGAGCAAAAAGAGGTGGGACTTAGGAAGGGTCAACTGTCAGCTCCACCTATTTTACATCTCCAATAATTTCACAGTGAAAACATTTCAGAATTAAACTCTTACTAGGATCTCTATGACTCTATGGCTTTATGTCAATAAGACATGAGTCTACAACTCGCCAGTGAATAAAACCTGTGACTGCAGCTTTTTTTTTAATCTTACCCTTCACTGTGGCACTCATCACCCCTCATACGGGCTTGTTGTTTTTTTGTTGAAAAGGCAATGTCTGTAGTCTTCCAGATGCTCCTGTAAATTTGAGTTAACTGCAAAAATTTCCTGTAAGCTGAAGGACTCTATTTTCTTCTTTTAGACCCAAGCTCTTTTATTAATTCATAATAAGGGTAATTAATTATAGGGATTGCACACAACACAAAACTGCACACACATTATGTACCTTTCTGTCGTTTAACAAAGAAACACATGTACTATCAAAAGAATAGGCCCATTGTGTCAACAGTCACTATTAATAGTAACTGGAGCTCAATTTTACCTTTAAAGCTGCAGTAGGTAGCTTTAATAAAAAGACATTTGCAAGAGTCCATAAGCAGAAACAACCAATCAGAGATGATAAATATATAAAGATGCTTTCGTTTGGAGGGTTGGAGAAAGATAGTGGATTGTTGTGATTGTTGAGTCTCATTCCCAGGGTCCCAAGCCATCTATATTTGATGCCTTTAGAATGAGACTCAACAATAACCCATCTTTCTCAGCTCTGATTGGTTGTTTTTGTTCAGTGGATTCTTGTAAATACCATTAGGAGTACTAGGAGGAGCCAGAGGAACCTGATTGTTTCACACATTATCTGTCTCATGTTCTACTGTCAGGATATAGTAAAAGTTTCAGCAAATATGACAAAAATATTTGTTCTAAAAATGACCTACTCCAACTTTAATTCTGACATTAGGAATCATCCTCAACAGTCAGCATGGCTTTGGGGTGTTTTTTTTTTTTTTTTATCACATCTTCTATACTATAAAGCTGCTAGTGAAAGTTAATGGTTAAAGAAGGCAGTTCAATTTAAACTAATCTTTATTTAATGATGTAGATGCAGTTAATACAGATTTCAGTGGAACAGAAGTAGGGGCCCTTGAGCAAATGTTCTAGCTTTAGTGTAAAATACATTATGACCACAAACCTTTTCAGCTCAGATGGCTCCTGTGAGAGCTGAATCCATAATGTGACTTTCTGTTCTGCATAACCATTAACATCATCAATAAATGAATAGTAGCTTGTTTTATGTGAAAGTGCTGTTTGTGTGGTGACCTACCATCTAAGATCACAGCAAACATCTTCTTTTGGATTATGCATGAATCACTATAATATCATTGTTTTGTTATTGTTTCTATTACAGTCTGGGCTGTCTCAGAGAATAAATGCTTGAGGTGACATCTAGTGGGAAAGATAAAATAGTGCATTTATTACCTGCAAGCCTTAGGCTGCCTTTCATCTTCCAACTGTCTTTAATAGAAGATTACCATCCCTGGATGGACTGCATGTCCTTATGTCACCCATAGATGGTGTCTTGATATTTGAAATGGAATAAATTACACAGGAGAGAGGGGCCCCATCTGGCTTTGACATGGATGTTTTTGCATGAAGTAATTTCACTTGAAAATAGCAGATAATTTTCACTTTCAAATTCAGTTTTCAACCGGTAACATCCAAAGGTCATTTTTTTGTGAGCAACTGTTTTTCGTGCCATTCACATAGACCAGTACAAGCCTATGTTTAAAATGCAACTAAATATAAAATATAATAAAGTGAGAAAAAAAGGAAAAAAACCAAGACAAAACATTCAACTGAATCACCCATCATCCATCACTCTTGCTGCTTTGGACGTTTAAGTTGCCAATTAAGCACACTTTATCCTATAGGTAGATATAGGATTAATAAGTTATAGCTGTCTTCATCATTAAGAGCACTTATAGACACAGTGGACATTTATAAAACTAATATATTGTGAAAAGAGGAGGACCTGCTCCCAGACGACCTGAGAGATCTGGTTTGTTATAACGTAGCAGAAGATCAGAAATTAAATTTAAATTGTGGCCCTAAAGCATACATTTTTTTATAAACATGCACTTTATAAACTTCAGTATGTTCTAAATCAAGTCTTTGACAGACTGGAGAGATGTGATCCACTTTTTGGTGTTGTTGAGGATATAAGCAGCAGCGTTCTGAGCCAGCTGCAGCTGTCTGATCAACTTTTGAGAAAGACCTGTAAAGACATGAGTTGACTGAAGAAGTTTTTCTAAATAAGACATAAGTCCTTTAATTCTTAATATAGTCTTCAGGTAATAGTATAGGCTGACTTTGTGTTCAACTAAATGTGGCAATTTAAAGTCCGAGTCCATCATCATATGACGATTTCTGCCTTGGTTTGTGGTTTTTACCAACTTAAATTGAGCACTTACTTTAAATTGTTCTTCCTTGGCTCCAAAAACAATTACTTCAGTTTTATGTTGCATATGAGATTAGAGGTTAGTCGTCTGTTGTTTGCCTCTTCCTTGTTCTATACACAGATACAGTTAATTGTATCGTTCTAACCAGGCAGCAAAACAGCAGCATCAAACTTTCATTCATGTCCTTTTATGCATGGGAATATAATGTAACCAGATGCATATGTTAACCATATAAATCACATTAAACAACAAGAATGGATTCTATTGTCTTTTTTCTTCGCAATGCCTATAAAAAGGTATAAAATCAGTGTTGTAAAACAATAAAACATGAAAACTAGGGTTAGGGATAAATCTTTGTAAGTACTGTATAAGGCAACAGGTGAGGTCAGTGGTTAGAGAAGCTAAATTATTGTCAGGAAGCTGGCAATATTCTATATTTTTCTTATTAAGAAAACACACACACACACACACACACACACACACACACACACACACACACATATATACACTAAGACAACAATGCATTGAGTGCGTATCACAGCCTGATATATCCTCTTCCTCTGTGCCATAGAGCTCCATTGTTGTCCCAAAACTATTAAAAACACATCAGTAAATCACACTTGCCCTGGTTGACATGTTCCTTCAACACATACTCAATCCTACATACACTGTCCTGCTGCCCCAAATAATCACTGGAGCACCAAATGTGGATTAATGCAACTGAGAATAGTCCCATATGAATGCACTATTTCCTCCTGTTTGAGTAATTTTAAAGCCAGTGATAGGGCAGGGAAGTCAGGGAGTATTGAGAGATGCACTATAACATCGTCTTCTCGTGGGATTTGTTGACAATAAGGAAAATGTAGAATAACACCAGCCGTATCCTTTAAAGTCACTACTTTTACATTGGCGCCATCTGGTGGTAGATAGCAGGTACAGATCATGGGACAGAAAGCAACACTTTCACTCTTCAGGCAAAAGTGGCCACAATTAAACTTTTCATTACTCAAATGTTTTTTTTTCTTCATGACAGTGTGAACAGCACAAATCACATGGATCTTTTTCAGTTCTGATTCGGGCCACTTTCATATGTGATCCAAGTCAGATACAGGTCAGATTATTTTGTCAGTGTTAACAGACATGTTGGGATCCATGTGACTTTGATGTCACCCTGTATCGTGACTCAGTGACTATAAAGCTGGAAGATAGCTGTGACGGAGGTAGTCAGTGGAGGGAGAGTGAGGTGGCCTGGTGCCCCCATGTTTGAAAAAACACTGCAAAAGTATCCTCTTGAATGCTGGATAAAACAGGATACAGTGCCCTCTAGGGTGCTAAGCCTAATTGTGACTAAGCTTACCAAAAATGCATCACAATTTTCTGTGCACTGGTGCCCGTTTTATTTTTTCCACCACTGGTTTTAGACCTCAGAAGTATCTGGGGTCCAAATTGTAACCGTTCTGTTTGCTTCTACTCTGCATCCATACACCAAAATTTGTCTCTCTTCCTCGTCATTATTATCTGCTCATCGATTTACTGGCTTCCAGTGCACATCAGCTTGTAAATGAAACCGTACATGTTGTATTTAGCGGCCTCTATGTTTACTTCATGTGACGTTGTGCACATAAAAATCACACTGTAGCTTTAGAAATCTACAATATCCACCATATTGGAATTGGAAACAAATCAGTTTTCTGTCTCACAAATCATCAACAAAAACAAGGATCCTCAAAGATCCTGTCATATTCCTTTAAACGCCAGCTTCCTTTGATAAAGAAGGCTTCAGCACGTCATTGTTGCGTGCTTGGCCCTGAGGTGGCCCACATGCAGCAGCCTTCAGAGGCTTGTTGTGGGAGGGATAGCTGTCACAACATGGCAGTGCATTATGGATTTGGTATTGATTGGGTTTATTGATTGATCTCCCTTTGGAGGAGAGGTGAAAGGTGAGCTGACAGGCCTCCCATGGGGCCGCTGCTTATTTCCACCCTCTGCAATACAAAGGGCCCCGGCAGTCAATCCCCCCCCAAGTGTGTTTAAAACCATTACACACACACACTACATAGATACTGTACACATTCTAGCATTTAAGAACTTACTCTCTTAGTGATATAATAGTTTGTATGTGTGTGTGTGTGTGTGTGTGTGTTGATGCAGTGATGGTTGTTGAACCAGCGCGTGCCAAGGCTTTGTTCCCACAAGCCCCTCTGGGTGACCTGGGGAGTCACCTTGGGGTGGCCTGTTATGTTGCGCAGCAGCCGGTGGGCCTTTCCATTTCCATGGTGATGTTCAGAGGGCCTCTGGCTGTACTATTAAATGCATGAATGGAGGTAGTTATTTGGTTTTCATCAGGCAACACCTCACACACACACACACACACACACACACACACACACACACACACACACACACACACACACACACACACACACACGTAAAATGTGGAGACGTTAAGCTGCACAGAAAAACTGCTGGCTTTTGCTCATTATCTCTGCACATATACAGTGCCTGCATATGTGTGTGTGTGTTGTGTGTGTGTGTGTGTGTGTGTGTGTGTGTGTGTGTCATTGCAGGAAGTTCCATGACTCAGCAGTGATGAGAACAGGTTACAGCAGCTTGAAAGCAACTAATTACCTATTAATGAGCAGGAGTGAATGGCTCCAAAAGGCCACCGTATGTCTTTCTTACAAACTGTAACAGGTGGATGTGAATCATCTCAGCAGAGACAATGCGAGAAATGTGATTCATCCTGTAAGATTAAGGAAGAGGGAGATAGCATCTGGTGTCTAAATTTCACCTGTTAGTTTGTGTAATAATCATGGACAACATAAAAGCAACGGCTGTCCACATTAATGCACACATACTGTTCATACAGACACCGTTCAGGACCCGTGTCTCCTCTAAGATGACAGCTCGGTGACCAACGGTACGTCTGTTACTTTTTTATTTACAGTGGCAGAAAACTGTGATAAGCGGAAGAACATTTTAATCACTACAACAACAGTAACTTGAAGTTATTAATCCTTCATGTAGCAGTGAAAACATAGCAAATGCTGGTTTAATTCCAAGGTTTCTGGTGTGGGAGCCAGCTCTTATTCTGTCCGTTAATTTGAAAAGGTGAAAACTAAACCACCAAATTTTAACATGAGCCTTTAAGTTAAACGTTATTATGAAATATTTTACTTTCAATTTTAAGATGTACATGATATTTTAAGTAGCTCTAGTATTGGGGTATGTAATAGGTTCACCCACATTTGAATTAAATGAATTGATAAATTAATGGATTAATTAAAGGATGATAACAGATTAAGGGGTTTTAATGGATTATCTGCATGGTTTAAAGGGTTTTCAACGGGTAAAAACACTTGTCATATATTAAGATATTTTCGCTAAATTATCTGCACAGTTAAAGGGATTTTTAAAACTGACTAGATACCAAAAAGCCATCCCTAACTTTTCACCTTAAAGATGTAAATTATGGATGACTTTAATGCCATTTGGTCAGTTTTAAAAACCCCTTTAACTGTGCAGATCATTTACTGAAAATATCTTACTATGTTACATATTACGGCCTTTTCATCCCCCCCTTAAAATTGTGTTAATAATAGCATACTTACCTTATCATTCTCAAAATGTATATACGGCATACAGTACCAGGTGACCTAGTATGTAATCATTATTAAATGAATAGGATGTGATATAAAAAGCAGAGACTTTGCCATTGCTGGGGTTGGACTATACTGCTAATACTAATTATCTTTATATAACTGATTTAACAAAGTGCTCGAAATGAACTTCATATGAGATTCATACCACTCTCAGTGCTTCAGTATTGTAAAATCTTCCTTTTTCAAACAGTTGGTTCCTCTGAGTTATTTTATTTCCCATCGCACCATCAAATGCTCCCATTATTAGGCTATTTCTTACTTTTTACAATCTCATTTAACAAACTGGCTCTCTACAACCTGAAAAATAACACTGTTCATTTCTAGTTGCTGTTCTTTCCCTTTAAAATCCTCTGAATCAAATTGTGAGAATGGTCATATTTCACTACAAATATTGAAGCCAATTCATTTTGAAACATTTGCAAACAATGGTGGATTATATGTATTTCTTTCAATATTAGATACATCCGTTTACATTGACATACATATGGCATACTTTACACATAGGTCCTTGTGAATTAGATTTATAAAAAATATCAACTTTAATTTAGCTGTAGCTGCAAAACACGGAGTAAGGAGTTTTAGCGGTGTGTGGTGTGTGTGTGTGTGTGTGTGTGTGGTGGAGGGTGGCAGTGGGCGGGGCAGATATACTAATGCTGTATCGTCCAAAGCCCTGATTGGTCATTTTGTCAATTGTTTTGGCTCCTCATCTTATTGGACACGTGTGATTTATCTGCGATTGGAAATCACGTGGACTTGACCGAAAAGGTGTGTGTGCGTGTGTGTGTGTGTGTGTGTGTGTGTGTGTGTGTGTGTGTGTGTGTGTGCAGTGGGGGTTACTAGAGGTAGGAGGGTCAATGGGGTTCTGCATATTGTGCAAGGAGAGAGCAGGAAGCAGGGAGGACGCATTCTTTCTCCTGGAGGATCACACACACACACACACACACACACACACACACACACACACACACACACGGAGAGAACGTGCACGGATGTCCAGCATGCAATTAAGTCATTTGATCTGATATCTGCTGGGCCGGAGCTGTGTCTGCAGGAGGAGGCTGTGGAAACCTCCCACCATGGCAGAAGGTATGAAGAGCTTCTTTGCAGATGCTCTGAAAGAGGGAAGAAAGGTTCAATAGAAGAGAGGGCTGGCTTTTCTTCCTCTTGCATTGTCTGTTTCTTTCCCTTCTGTGGGGCTGGGTGGTTGTCTATTCAGAAACATCTCTTGGGGTCTGGGGGAAGGCGGGCTTTTGTTGTAGTGGAGGTGGCATGGAGGTGTGAGAGGCTGGCAGCAGCCGCTCAGTGCACTTCAAAGCCGGGGATAAGCAGCAGAGAGCGGCGGGATGGGCTCTGCTTCCAATCAGAGTTTCACAGGTAGAGCACAAACAACCACATACAACTTCTAACTTGTTAGAAAAGCTCTTTCTCTGGAGTAATATATATATTGTGTATATAAGACTAATCTGTGTAAGATGAAGGCTTTTTAAAGATTCTGCTGTTTATCGAGTTTAATGTTGACACACACAGGGATGATACATTTTATTTTGAAGGCCTGCTGTAGTGGACATAAATGAAAAAAGATTTTAAAAAATCTTACGAAATGTTCTTACTTTGCTCTGCCATTGTAGGAAAGTGTGAGAATAGGCTATACAAATTAATAATTGGCTATATTGATAAATGTATTTTCAGTGAATTAAATAAAGGAAATATTAGACCATTAATAGTGAGCAAAAGCTTTTGTACTTTATTGTCATTAATTTACTTCCATACTGGGTTTCATCGTGTTTTAGCAGTTGTAGGTGTAATAATGTGAGCTGTAATCACAAAAAGAGAGTGATGGTAATAGAGTGAACAAGAAACGTGAGAGAAAGGCGGAGAAAAGGACTGAAAATAATCGATTATGTCCTGTTTTAAAGAAAATAACAAAAGCTGATTTGTTTCAGCTTCTACAATGTGAATATTTGCTGCTTGTATGACTGAATATCTTTGGACTGAACACAAAAGCATTGAAGTATGGAGTCTTGGCCTATGTGAAATTGTAATAAGCATTTTTCACAGTTTTCCGATATTGTATAGATTCAACAATGAATTGATAAATGGAGAAAATAACCTGCAGAATAATCGATAATGAACACCGGCTGCACCGTATTTCCACACTAGTCGTCTGAGAAAATAGTTTTTTCGACATCAGCAGTAGCCAGTTTCAGTATTGTTGGCTGTGTGTCTGTCCCCGGGGCAGCAGGCTGTCCGCAGAGCGAGGAGGAGCCGGCGGCTCTGTGCCGGGGCAGCGGACTCTGCAAGTGGTTCAACATGCGGATGGGCTTCGGCTTCCTCTCCATGAGCAGCAGGGACGGAGCTCCTCTGGAGGAGCCGCTCGACGTGTTCGTCCACCAGGTGAGACTCTGCTGCTGCCGTTCACATCGTGGTGAAGTGAGGCTTTGTTCTAATTTAAAGCTGCATTAGGTAACTTTTATGAAAATGACCTTTTGTCATTATTACACAACTCTGCATAAAAACGGATGTAATTATTAACAATATGTAACTTATTCATATGTAAAACAATGTTAACAATACCTGCATACAGTGTATAAAAATCAAAACTCTGGAACACCCTCAAAAACTCAAAAGGACAAAATTCTGAGGCAGTGGCTGATAATTGACAAATGACTACCCATAAGGCCTTAGGAAAAGAAAGATGACCGGTTGCTCTGAATACTCATTTGTAGATCAGTAGATGTGTCTGGTGCTCTCGGGAACAGGGAAAACACAGAGGAGCAAAAAGGCAATCCAGGCACTCCAAAGGACGGAATATATTAAAAAGCATTTATTGTCATGGCCAATTAATAAAAAGCATGAAAGCATTTTTAGAGCCAGTGTTTGGTTTGTCCATTCTGGGCTACTGTAGAAACGTGGCGGTTCAACATGGCGGCCTCGGTAGAAGAGGACCAGCTCCCTCTGTAGATAAACACAGCTCATTCTAAAGTAACAAACACTCAACCGTTCTTATTTTCAGGTGATTACACACTAATGAAAACATACCTATGATTATTATATTCCATTTCTGACAATAGATCCTCCTCAATGTTACACACTGGACCTTTAAAGAAAGAAAGTTCAGAAGTTAAATGACATTTGTTTTTGCATAGGCCTACTGAACACATAACTGTAATGCTTACAATATAAAATCTTGTTCAAAAATAGAACAAAATATCACACACATCACATATTCAACATGGGTTTTAAAAAACAACATAAATATTTATGATAGATTTGATATGGTAATCTATTTGTTGATTTTATACCTTGCATGTAAAGCTGAAAGTCAATCCACGGAAAATGAATCAGCAGCTGCGAAAATGACAAACATCACTGGTTGTATCTTCTCCTCTTCTGAAGATATACTGCTGTTCTGTTTCAGTTTACAGACCAGCCAAGACTCTCTGCAGTAAAGTCAGGCATTATCCCTCAAAATCAGCTTGTAGGAACAATGTAAGACACCTGATGTGTTTTTGTGTAAAATTACCTGAAGATTAACACATCTTAAAGTCAACCATGCCTGAGTCACTGCCCCCCCCACTCCACCTCACAGACAGATATTTGCTGGGAACCTCAAAGGTGTGTGGGGGTTTAGAGCTCAAGCATTTCTATTTTAAAGGGGTTAGAGGCTAAAGCAGAGAAAACAAGGCTCATTCCTCTCCCCATCCAGCCCTGCTTCCTGTTATAAAGTCATTAAAGCATCAGGGAGCCCACCCAACCCCCGGGTTTCAGTCCCACCTCCCATGTGGAGCCTTTTGGCAGAGACCTCTTCTCAGGTTACCTGCCCCTGTGTAAATCATCTGATGAAAGAGAGGGGATAAGGGCCCTGTTGTTTTGGGCTTCAGTGGATCATTGGGGTCAATTTGGTGTGCAGAGGTTAGAACAGAAGGGAGATTGTGGTCTGTATTGTTATATTGACCAATTAAATATAGTTAGAACTGAACCTGTTACTCTAAATCTGAATGTGAATTGCAGCAGAGGCCACTCCTCTTAAAAATCAGTGTTTCTTCTTGTTCCAACAGTGTGATATTTGAATAATGTCTGTGCAGAGTTTGACACCAGAAGGATGTTTTCACATTCATCTGCTGAAAGTGGAAAGTTTCTCAGTGCTCATTGTAAGGGGGGGGCTGTGAGCAGATACACTGAGAATGGACTTTACAGTGAAGTAGGAGACATCTTGTGTCCAGCAGGAAAACTTTAGATATGAACAACATTAGCATATTCAGAGATTCTGGAAGTTTTAAGACATGTCTGGAGGGGGGTCTTTAAGGTTCTGCTAGCAAATCATACAATATACAGAGACTGTGCCATAGCTTAAGCCCTCAGTATGCCTAAAAAAAAAAAAAAAACCTAGGTTGCACAGTCTGTCGTCTACAAACCAACCTCTCTCCAAGAACTCTGTGGGGTGGGCAAACATCTGTATGAGAAGTGGCCTTGTAGGTCTGTAGTGTGTGACCACATGGGGGGCATGTGGACACCGTCTGACCACTGCACAGTGATACTGTCTGCGCTGGAAAGACAGGGCGTCTGGTGGAGCTTTGACAGTCAACTAGAAGCACAGTTATGGTCCTTTGAGAGCATATGTGTGGTAGGGCTGTATATTGGCAAAAATCTGCTATCTCGCTGTTGGGGGTTTAACCACAAAAATGTATGCAGTGTGTTCGAGAATCGATACAATATCACAAAATGAAATATCGTGATACGATATTTTCCAATATTTTCTTAGACCCTTGCGTGTGGGTTACTGGACCTCTAGAGTCTTGGCTATTACATCACAGTTAGGGAGGGGCTAAACTCACCTTTAGACTCAGAGGAGATGTATACTGTTAGTTTTGAATTTTATTTTATTTTTTTAAGATGAAAACTGAAATAGTTTTCTGATCTGACTACATCTTTAGCCACTATGTCGTGCTGTGGTCAACAAAAGGACATTCATTAAGGTGGAAATGTCTGACTGTTGAAGTGCAGTCAACAGAGCCTGTGGTCATACTGGTCAGCAGGTTTACATTCTATACTCCCTCCGGCTGAGCCAGCAGCAGCTTTAATGTGTATTAACCAACCGATGACCATTTAAGGCGTGTTGCTGGTTGGCTTGTGGTGGCTGCAGTCCCAGACAGTCTGCTTTTATTGTTTGGTGGATGTGTAGTACGCTACAAAGTGCTCAAAGCTTATCTGCTTGAGTTTTAGGCGTTCTCTTCCTTCTCTTTGTTTGATTAAGGTTTGATTTCTGCAAGTGAGTCCCATTTGGACTCCACCTTGGAGTTCAAAAGGGAAATAAACAAAGAAAATATGAAGCATATGTAAATGTGAGCTCAAAATGTTTGTAAAATCTGTAGAACAAATGTTAGAGATTCTTCATAGTGATAGCCAACTGATTGTTTTATAGAGTTTAAAGGGATAGTATCAATCTATTTAGTAAGTTTGGGTATTTAAGAAAAAAAGGTGCAGCTGGTGTTTGGCATGTTCAGTGTTTGATGGTTCATCCTTCCTTTTATTTACCACTACAACTGGAAAGCTAATTAGTGGAAGATCAATAGCCTAGTGCACTGTTTGGTAATTTACTTTTCTCAGGATGCATACATTCTTTCCACCTCTTCTGGTAGCCATCCCAGGAATGCACTCCTCCCCTGTGTCGTTTCCCAGCGTCCTCCAGTGCAGCGGTCATCTGGAGGCTTGAACAGATGGACTCATATTCGGCTGCATGTACATAGGTGGTGGTGCTGAGGAATCAGAAGGGGGGTGGTGGGTTGGGATGAGGAATGCTTTGGAGGTTTGGCTCGAGACACATGAGGGGAGGAGGGGTCTTTGAAAGCACTGATGTTTTAACAGGGCTGTCAACAGGATTGGGTTTTTATGAGCGAGCTGAGGATTCCCTGACAGAGTGGCTACATGTTCCTATTAATGTAACATTGCAGGTTGTCTCAAGTGTGCAGTCAGTTATTAAGTAAGCTCCACCTTTGTCTTAAGGACCAAACGTGGAATTGGCTTATTTAAAGGGGAAATTTGCCACTTTTTATGTGGATGTCCAATCAGTCTTGATGGTAAATGTAGTCAATTGAAGCAATAAATCCCACAGTGTGTGTTATATTGACAGAGAACACTGAGTTCTCTTGCTTGCGGAGCTGTGCCAGCAGCTTACATGTACCAGAACACATTCTCACTGCCAACTTTACACTGTAGGTATCCCTCTCGCATCTTTTTTAGAATTATGGAATTTTTGGAATTACGTTGTGCAACGGTTGCAGTTTGGCTAGAGAGGCACAAAAGCTACTTTGTAGATTTAGGAAAAGATCATAATCTACGTTACTTACCTGATGTAAGTACGTGAATAAGACATGGATGCATTGGGGGTGAGCTTCTGAGGCCCACGGCCATTGAGCCAGCGAAGTTAGCTGCTGGGTGCTAATCAGTGTTACACAGAGTTGCCTAGCAAATGAATTCCTGCATATTTGATTTCTTTTTCACACGTAGCTATATTGTTACCTTCAAGCTCCAAGCCAAACCAGATTTTGCAGCTATTTCTCTGTCAATATGGCATGCACCAAAGAATCTATTGCTTCAATTTACTACATTTACAATCAACACTAACTGGACTATCCTTTTAAAGCTTAGATATCTAGCAAATTTACCCCCAACAACTGAATTGATCTAGTCACACAACATTCATCACCTTTTAAGTTGATATGGCAAACATTAGCATAACATTGATTATCATGATCCAGCAGTTACGGAGCTTCATGGTGTTTGTGTCCACATGATGAATTGAATTAAGTGAAAGTGTCCAATATTCACTCTCTTTTAGCTGTTTTTGGTCTCCACCAACCCCTGAGGGAAATGGCTCTTTAGCTTTAACTGTATCTGATGGCTGTTTGGTGCTGATCAGGTAGTGTACAGTGGGTTTGTAGAGCTTTTCCTCTGAAAGAAACCCCAAATAATGAGCTGAAATATGCTTACAACACTATGAGAGCGATGAGAGTGAACCAAAACAGTAAAGTTGTGGGCCTGGAAGGTTTTTGGTATTAGCTCTAAAAAAGAAAGCTTTTTGATTACACCATCTGAGGAATCTGCTAAAACCCTGTAAACTCTCTCTTTAACAGAGCAAACTGCACATGGAGGGCTTCCGCAGCCTCAGAGAAGGCGAGGCCGTGGAGTTCACCTTTAAGAAATCATCTAAAGGGCTGGAGTCTGTCCGGGTCACTGGGCCCAATGGAGCACCATGTCTCGGCAGCGAGAGAAGACCAAAGAGCGCCCAGAAACAACGCTCCAAGGGTGACCGGTAAGTGCAGGCTGAGAAACGACGTTTATATAAAAAAAGAGTGTAAAGGCCACCTCCCCCAGCCTCCGCTTTGAGTGGGAGTCTGTGAACCCATGTATATTGATGCATCATTCACAGAAGTTAATGCTAGTTTTTTTCTAATCCTCTACTCAGTATCTTTTTATTTTGGCGCAATGGTCCAGTCTTGACCGGTATTGAAATTATGAAGCCTCATACAGAAAGCGCTAAAGGGTAAAGACACTTTTACAAGTGATGTCAGTTATTATATTATATTATGATGAAAGTTGCGTTTGGGCTGAAAACTTTCTCAAACAGAAAGCCTGTTAGGTGTTGGCTCTTTGTGGAGCAGCAGGCTGGTCTGGATCAATAGATTGTTTGATCTCTTCAGGATTCTTCAACCCCCAACGCTCCGTTTGTTGGCCTCTGTGTAGCTTCATCACTTCAAACTTTATCTCTCTGTTAGCAAACACAAACTCCTGGGCTATAAATGAACCTATAAGTGAATGCTACTGGAGGAAATGGCTATTTATTTGCAATTGCTCTGTTTGACTTTGAAGCTTGTTTGGGGAATTAAGCTATTAATTTGATAGCATCTTGTAGATTTGAGTATATTAATCATGGCTGGCAGTGATAAAATGAATCTTCCTGTCTTTAAATACCTGCTGGATTTGATTGCATTCAGATGTTCCTACTTCATCTTTCTCACTGGTTTCCAAATCATGAATGTTTCAGTTAAGAGAAAAGGAGTTAGATTTGCAGATTGCAGGCCATTAAGATCTGACAAAGTTATTAATGTGATAGCATCTATTAGGTTGAACTTCATTACTCATGGTGGGCAATGATAAAAATAATCCCACAACTTCCTGTCCTTAAGTATCTGCTATAGGTTTGATTGCATTCACATGTTCCCCTTTTTCTCCCAAACATAAATGTAGTATTCAGAGGAGGAAAAGGATCCTATCCGTTTAATTGATAACAGATGTAGGTGCCCGAGAGAGGCCAGAGGTCACCATTGCCATAGCAACAATGGGATGTGGTGTGCAAATGAGGAGGAGGGGCTGGTGAGCGAGCAGGGGTCAGGGTTCAGAGGTCACGGTGGTATTGAGACAAAGGAACTCCTTCTCCCACCCTCGTGGCCACGCAGATCGATACTGAGCCCTGATGGGGGGGCTGGGAGGAAGGCCAAAGAGAGGAAGGAAGTGGTGGTTAGCTGTGAGGTGATCCAGGGCTCAGGCATCTATCTCACTGAACATGAGCTGCTTTAAAACACATGCAAGCTGTAGTTTTCTGCCATCAGCAAATTCAATGAAAGTACCCTGACCAACAACAGTGTTGTATGTGTGTATCACAGCCTGATATATCTTCTTCCTCTGTGCCATAGAGCTCCATTTTTGTACAGAAGCTATTAAAAACACATCAGTCAGCCACACTGTTGCACTGGCTGACATGTTCCTTCATTACCATGAACACACACATTGTAGTTTGTTCGGACTTAATCCCACACACACTGTCCTGCTGCCAAAAATACTCACTATAGCACCCAATGTGGATTAATGCACCGCTGAAAGTTTTCCCCAACTCTTTTCTGAGTAACATTTCTTTAAATTAAACTATATATTTGTGGGTTGTTTAACTATCATCTCTGCCCCTCCTTTCAGCTTACAGTGGTTTAGCATCTTTCAGCTCCTTGTTTTGATTGACCAGCAACTGTTTGACTGTTTTGGTTCAGTGTCTGCGTATCATCAGCCTGATTTCCAGCAGCAGGCAGCTGTTTTCAGGGAAAAAGCTCTTTATATTATTCTCCTCAACCATTTGGCGACCCCTGGGAATTATCTTGTGACCCTTTGGGGGTCCCAACCCCCAGGTTGACAACCACTGCCTCAAAGGGAATGTTTACCCCAAAATAAAAAATACATATTTTTCCTGCTTACCTGTAGCGCCACTCATCGATTTAAAATGTTTTGGTGTGAGTTGCCATGTTTTAGAGATTTTGGCTGTAGAGCCAGCTTGTGGTGCTCAAAAAAAAATACATTTGAAAAGTAGTTTGGTATAAAAGAAAATAGAAATAAATATGTATTTTTGATTTGGGGGTGAGCTGTCCCTTTATTAAAGGGAAGTAGTTGTGTATATATAAAGGATGAAACTTACAGGGTACTTTATTTTGATGTTTTCGGTTTGCCTTTACAGTATATCAGTTGTCGGCCAGTAATTTTTTTATCTGCAGTGTCAGTTTGTGTCTGTCCATGTACAGGTGACCAAAGCTTGCTGCAGTGTGTCAGATTAAATGTGCTTCCCCTGCGTCCAGGCAGCCATTTAGCCAGTTTCCATTTATTTCTGCACAGTATTAGAGAAGCATGACACTTGCTTGAGATAAGTAATTCATCACAGTGAACATTCAAACATGAAGTGACTTATACCGGGTTTTTGAGGCAGATGTTCCATGATTTTATCTACTGAGCACGATTTTTCAAATTTCTTGATCCTTATCTGCCAACTTAATAAGCCAGTACCAATATATCTGCATTATTCTCAGATCCATGCAGATGTATGGGTTACCTAAAGAATATACCCATGTGTTTAAAATGTCGGTGACTGTTTTAGTGAAAACAGGCCCAGTCAGATTTATTATATCTCGATAATGCCTCTGAGGGAACTGTGTCATTGAGTGTATAACTTGCCTTCACTGCTACATTTACTTGTTGGGCTGCAGATGGAGAGCAAAAGGGAAAAGCCGGGGCCTGTAGAAAATCAGGTTGTCCGTACAGAAAAAAATCAATGCTTTCTGCCTGTTTAAGTGGCCACTGCCTCTCTGTGTCACACTGCACAGTGCTTGAGCCTCACTTGCCTTATTTATCGTGCCCTAATGAATTCACCAACAGGATTTCACTTAGCTGCTGATCATTAGCTTTCTCAGCATAGATTTACTGATATCAATACACACACGGCTACAAGATCATAGCAGCTTGTTCTGTGTGGAGATGCATACACATACGGTTAACGGCAGGATTAGGACTGGATGATGATTTTATGTTACTGTCCATTGACTTTAAGTGGAATCCTCTTTGAAACTATGATGCCTTCTTGTGGTTGTCTTACAGATTCGTCAAGAAATCAGTTATAAACTGTAGTGAGCTTGTTTTAAAGGTCAAGTGTGTAGAATTTAGTGGCGTCTAGTGATGCAGTTGGAGATGCTGCTTCCACCTCCCCTTCCAAGCTCCAAGGAGACTCTACGGTGGCCACGAAACGTGTGAAAAATATGAACACCCCTATCTAGAGCATAGAGAGTGCTTGGTTTGTCCGTTCTGGGCTACTGTAGAAGCATGGCGGACTCCATAGAAGACGAAACATGACGTCTGTAGATAAAAAAGGTGTAATCTAAGGTAACAAAAACACAATGATTCTCACATTCAGGTGATTATACACTAATATAAATATACCTATACCTCCTCACATACATCATTCTGGATATTGAAGCTCAGTTTATTTTTGTTAATATTTTTGGGGGCTATTTATTGCCTTTAATGGATAGTGACAGCTGAAGAGTGACAGGAAAGGGGGTAGAGAGAGGGTGGAAGACACGCAGCAAAGGGCCACAGGTCGGAGCCCAGCCGATGGCCACTGCAGCAAGGACTCAGCCTTGGTATATGCTGCGCCAGCTCTACCAGGTGAGGTATTCAGGCGCCCCCTGATGCTCAGTTTTGACTGGAGGACGATTTTAAACACCCTGCAGAGCCAACGTCCACCCTTTTATCTTGATTGGTAGAACAACAAAGCCAGTTTTAAGTTTTGCTGTCAACGAAGTATCCCTGATGCTATCCCCTGAGGGACACAGATCAATTTGGTCAAATCCCCTAACAGCTGTCCACCACTGGGACAGCAGTTAATGCGGACACATGGTGACACATTGTTTAACGACAGAGGACTCTGAAACTAAAGCTGGAGTGTGCTGCCCTCTGGTGGTAGAATTAAATCATGTCATCTCACAGCAGATTGGATTTTATTCAGATTAAAATGAAAATCAGCTTCTTGTCAGGAAGATTACATGCATTTTAATAATAATAATAATAATAATGTCTTTCACTTTGTACTTAATCAAATAGTACTGCTATTATTGTTGGTGTTAATATTTAATGTTGATACCAAGGCTGTCTGTTTTTAGGAACTGTGTCAGTGTGACAAAGAGAATTTTCTCAGTCTTATTGTTCACCTTTACTGCCCCTATCCACAGTAAGAACCCGATACGTAACATTACTGTACTGTGAGACAAAAATGACCAAAATGAAAGAACAAATCTCTCAATAAAATACGTCCCTCTGTCTGTTCCTTTATGTCCACCTCTCCCTCTGACCGTATGGACACACTGTGTATTTTTGACGTGCAGTTTTTTGTGGTTAGGATGAACATGTGACGAACATTATCTGAAGCTTTGCCTGTTATAAGTTCTTCTGGCATTATGAAAAAGTTAGATGACTGAAAACAGGAAACACTGATGTTAGGATGTTTGCATGTGAGAATTTACACAAAGAACATGTTGATGAATGTGCTTGAGAGAAATACAAACCGTTCAAAAATGAGTGTTCTGAAGGTGCTGTGCCATTGTTCGGACGGCTCATTATTCCGAAACCCCAATTGGACCAAAAGCCCATTTGATCGACAGCCAGTTACTCCAAAAACAAATGTCCATTGCTCTGAAGGCCTGTTGCTCTGAAAATACACACTCTGGTATCACCAACTTATCTTTTTGGAAATTTCTTGGGCTGTTGGGATTTCGGAATAATGGCCCGTCGGAAGAATGTGAAGTCCCCGTTCAGAGGATAATACATTTTTGTTGTAACTGAGATGGCCACTCTGAGGTAATTCCCTCTCTCTGTTCATTTTAGATGCTACAACTGTGGAGGACCCGGCCATCATGCCAAAGAGTGTCAGCTGCCCCCTCAGCCCAAAAAGTGCCATTTTTGTCAGAGTGTTTCCCACATGGTGGCCAACTGTCCGGTCAAAGCACAGCAGCAGCGTTCGTCTCCAGGCTCTCAGGGAACAGCTACCTCACGGAGGGACGAGGAAGAGGAGCACAGCCAGGCCACCCTCTCTGAAAACTCCGAGTGAATGATAGAGGGAGACTGTGAGATTTTTCACTGGAACACCGCTTAAGAGCTACCTCAGGTTTTATTTATTGAGCGGCAGAATAGGAGTCATCACCATGGTACTGATGGCAGATGCTCTCAGTACCACGCTACGCTGACAGGCATGTCCACTTTGAAATTGTTTTCTTTTCCCTTTGTGTTGTTTTTCTGCCTTGTATAAGTGTCTTAGCTTTGGAATGAAACAATCAGACTTACTGTTGATTCAGCCGGGTAGTAGCCACAGATATCAATTCCTTGTTCGGACTGATCTGACATAATGTGTGCCTCCTTTTTACAATGATTCAAGTACAAAAATCAAACTGGTTTACAACTCTCCAAAGCACTGTACACATACCGGGTGTGTGGAAAGTAGTTCTGAGTGGCCTAAAGCACCAGAATGGGTTTGACTGATATATGGGTTTGCAGATATAAAACAGTACGGTCTATAAAACCTGTATGGTGGTTATAATAGATCTTTTTTGCAGCAGATGTTTTGACATGTCATAACAGGAGAAGTGCATGTGCAATCATGCTGCATTCCATTTAGGCTCTGCTTGCATACTGGCACACCTTTCTCCTGCTATGACAAATCAAAACATCTCTAAGACAGTGTCAACAAAAACATAACATTATAGGCGTCATAAATTAGACTTTACGGCAGAACAGTTGCATTGGATTGTATAGGTGTACCTCCTAATGTGGCAGATGAACGAGTGGTAAGAACATTTCCATTTACGAATACAACAGTGGGTCATTAATATCCACTCTATAGGTCCAGTAATTCCACTTCATCTTTCAAAGGCCATCAAGTGGGGTAATTATTGGGATTTCCTGAATTACAGCACCCTTCTTTATCAGATAATTAAAGCTCTTGATAAACATAATAGACGGTGGAAAGTAGCAGGAATTATTGCTTTTCCTAGTATGAACATTATCTGAAATAGCACACATGTAGCCTTCCTGTACGCCATTATGCGTTATATGCAATAAGCTTTAGCCATTTAGCTAGCTAGTAAGCTAATAGCTAGCTAGATTCTAGCTTTATTTCATGTTATTTAAACACAGTGCCTGAAATGAGCCAGTGCTCACAGGTACTGAGTATTTCTGATTACCGCCACCTCCTGGTGAGTCTAGGTACTCAACCCTGAATATCCGCATGACATTAGATTTTTTTTCTCCACCATCATTTTGTGAAGACCCGCCCTAAAAAATAAAATAAAGCTAGAATCTAGCTAACTAGTGGCTAATCCAACCAGTTAGCTAGATAAAAAGCTTCTTGAATATATAATGGCACAATGGTACAGGGAGGTTACATGTTAAAGCTACTTAAGTTGCAACTTAAAGCTTTTGGGCTATTTCAGATAATGGTCATATTCTGCGTCTGATTGGCTAGTGTCTGTTGCCTTTGTTGGTTAGCTTCAGACATGAGGAGTGAGATGGTTATGGTATATATATATATATATATATATATATAAATATATAATGTCAGGGTCAGGACAAAATGCCTGCATAACTACTTTCCTGTGTAAACACATACCTAGCTTAATGCTAAGAAAATAGCGCTGAAAATGTTTAAAAAATAAGGGTTAGGGTTATGATGTGGTTAGGGTAGTGCTGAATTAGGGTACTGGCAAAAATATATTTTTAAAATCAAAACAACAACAATAAAATACAAAGGACATTATCAATAAAGCTTAAGAAACTTGTTAGTATGCTATTTCTGCGACAGCAACGTACCTTCAGCCTACCAAGACGAGCACTGCTAGCGAGCCGAGCGACAAAGTGAAGCGTTGCAAAATGTTATCCTGTGTGCGCACTGAGAGGCTTTTACACTTTCTTTACCCTTTATAAATAAACCTATCACACTGATTTTTCTTGCCACCAAAAATATCAAAGTTTATGATATTAGTCGGTACAACAGAACAGTGGCTACAGCATTTGACTAAAAGTACCAGTATTGGCTTTCAAACACCCATACTATCAGTGAAACTCTTGTGTCTGGTTTCAGAATGGAGGATTGGGTTACAATCCGTTCACAACAACTGACAAGATCATATCCCGTTAATTATACATTGAATTTGCAGTGTGATCAAATGAGATCACACAGTATTAGGGTCACTTTAAGAAAAACATTTTTAGAAGTCTAAAATATATATTCTCAAAATATGAAGTTTTTGTATGTAATACTATGACTTTATTGTCATAATATTCCGATTGAATTTCTTGTACAATTACACTTTACTTTATTCTACCAATATTGATCCTCTTGTAATACTCAAAAAGTCATACAGACTTTTCTCAAAATATGTCAACGTTTTTCTCAAAAAAAGTGGCTCTAATACTCTAATACTGCTGTAAACTGATGATTGTTGTTTTTCTTTTCTTTTTTTTTTACTAAACTTGAAACATGATGTAAACAATCCAACATGTGAATGTAAGAGAAAAAACATATGCCTGCAGGACAAATATTTTGTTAAAACTATTTATGTCCGCCTTTATGGGAAAACCTTTTCAGGTAGTGAAAAGTGAATGTCACAACTTAAGTGCCATGACCTCCACTTTCCAATGAGGTTGATGAGAGCAGCTTTTAGATGCCATATTCCACTGAAAACAACATTATTTCACTACATGTCTACCTTTGAAAAATAACTCTACTTTTTTCCATTAGTGGTGAAGTTTAAATCCTAAATACCTAGTTGCCATTTCATTATTTGAACTTATATGCAAGACCAGTATTGATTGTATGGCAGACTTTTTCTGCAAAACAGTATTAACCTGAAGGAATGTTCTCACACACACACACACACACACACACACACACACACACACACACAAACACACAAAAACACACACACCAGGGATTTTCTCACATTACTCAGTTATACTAGTACTTGAAAGCTTTTGGTGAAGCAGAAGGAAGGAGTTGAGATGTGGAATCTTTTTGGTTTTTGCCTTCACTTATTTTAGTCAAGCGGCTAAATGTACATAAATATTATCTTTTTTTATATTAACTATTTATTCAGAGTTGTTCTCCCTGAAGGGCAGACTTACCATTTGATAGCTTTAAAGGACCAGTGTGTAGGATTCAGTGGCATCTAGTGGTGTAGTTTCACATCACAGCTCCCTCGCTTCACCCTCCCCTTCCAAGCACGAAGGAGAAGCTATGGTGGCCATGAAACACGTGCAAAACGCAAATGCCCCTATCTAAAGCCAATGTTTGGTTTGTCTGTTGGATACTGAATGAATATTATGAATATTATATTCCATTTCTGCCAATAGATCCTCCTAAATGTCACACACTGGACCTTTTAATAGTTTCCTTTGAACATGTGCTGTGATCCAGACAGATCTTTATACCTCTTCAATACAACTCAGTACTGTGAAGCACTTGCTGTGCAGTATTTCAGTTCTATTAATGTTTAATTGTTTACTGGCAGTGTCATATTATAAGTGTAGTTTTGCAAATCTACAACTTTACTGTATTGTCTCCACACAGAAAAACCACATTCTGTGTATGTAAGATTGGATTCTCAGTGACCTCAGCCCACATGGAGTTAATTGAACATTTTCATTTTGAACTCAGGGAGAACTTTCTTGATCTAGTTTCTTTTAGGATGTGTCTAGATGTTTAAGTTATTTACTGTCTTGGAGTGCCCTAAGACCCAGGGTATCAACTGCCAAATGAGCCATGCACTATCTGTAATGTAATTTTCTACCACATGAAACAGAGCAGTACTGTGGCAATCTTGTGTGACTTAAAGTTGCAGTAGGTTTTGTTATATTTGCTGAAACTTTTGCTATATCCTTACAGTAGTAGATGAGACAGATATTCTGAAAAAATCCGGTTACTCAGAATTTTATCAATAATGACAAAAAGTTATTTTTGTAAAAATTACCCACTGCGGCTTTAAAACAGTACAAAATAAGCCCTGGAATGCACTGAAGATCAGACTGATACAGAAAAAAAAACTTAAACTGCTTAAGTAATCCAAAGTAAGATTTCTTAATCATTAGCACTGACATATTTACTTTTAACAGTCCTGCTCTGATGGATACCAAAACAGGTATTCAGAGACAGCAAATATCCACTGACATTTTCAACAAGTCAAAGCAAGCATGGCACTATATTTTAATTGCTTTTATTGTACATATCATCTTTTTCACATGTATCGACATAATGTTCATGATGTGTCTGCATGATAATGAGTAGAATAATAGATTAGTTTAAGGGGACTGGCGATTGAGCCCACTGATTGCATAGCACAAATGATGTTTAAAAGCATCAATATTGATCATCATTATGGGTCATTATGCCTGTATTATGTGCTTGAGTTCACCATAATGCTCACTTTGCTGCAGTACAATGGGGTCTAATCTACCGTGTATAATACTCTAATCTAGCCCATGTCCCAGTGTTTTGTCTTGTCTTTTGTAGTTTGTATTCCTATGTGTGACCAAGACAGAACTTGTCTTGTCAAAAATCTATACAAGTCTACCTCAGGTGTGGTTTTGGACAGCTTTAGAACAGCTTGTCCAAAAAACTGTTTTATATGTATTGTAAATTTGTTGTCTGTTCAAGTATTTATTATTACTTTGTTTTTTTACACCACCTTATTCAATGTGATGTGTGCTACCTCACAGAATGTATTCTGCTATTTTTATAGTATCTTTATGCCTGTTGTTGCAGCCAACACAGCAAGAGATCCTCAACTTAAGACCAAAGTGGTGTGAATTTTACTGAAGTCTTAGCCTAGTTTCCAGGACATAGAGAGACACAAAAGCACTGATAAATACGCAAATAAAATGTTAACTTGCATTCTTCAAGCGAACACCCATATCTCTACTTACCAGAAGAGACACACCCATCTTTCTGGGGACAGAAGTCCACCCTCACTGTAACTGTGCAAAGACTGTTTGGATTAAGTATATTCATGTTGACTCTGGTTATAAATATGATCTTTACTCAGTACTCAGGGTGGTGCTGAACACATACTAAAGCCTTGTTTAACTCAATGATTAAGTTTGTCTTTAAACATGGATCATCTCCCCACCTTGCTTAATTTTTCAGCCTGCAACTGTGCTGCAACACAATGGGAAATTAAAGATCTAACATAGAGAAGATTTGTGTTTCATTTATCTGTTTCTGACTTTATGCTGATGATGTTAAACTTTTGCTAGATATTGATTCAAAGTTCACACTTTGAATCTTATTTTAGGCAATACTTGCAAAGGTAATATTCAGTATACACATAAGTGATTATTATTATTTCAGTGCAGTGTTGTATTAATCACTTGGACAACAGTGAAACTAATTTGATTTTTGATTATAATGAAGCCAAACACATACAAAAAGGAAATGTTAACTCAAGGTGCACTTACCAGCATTTTCCAGAGTTTTCGACCACATTTTGCCATTTTCCTCAGCAGATAGCGTTTGCTCAGTTGTTATAGTGATAGCTCAGTTCGTATCACCATGCAACCTATGTATGGAACCAAGCTATTTACATGACAACTTGGCAAACTCACTGATGAAGACCACAAGATACATATGAAATCGTGGAGAAAAAGCTGTTGTACTTTTCATGGTATTGTGCCTGGCATCGGTCAATAAATGCTTTGGTTGCAAATCATTTAATATGTGATTGGGAGACCCCATCAAACTTTATAGAGAATCTTTATCTACAAACTCTGTGGCAAATGGACAACATTCATTTCCAGCCTTGCTTTGAACATCAGTGGAAATGAATACAATTTTATACTTTTACACTTAATCTAAAAAATCTCAAGATCTAGCTATTATTATTTACATTATTATACAATTAATTATTCAGTTATTATACATTTAATTATTATTATCATTAGACAACCCAAACTCTTCCGTTTCATTTTCTCAACAGAGATGTCAAAGTCTAAGCTTCAGGAAGATTGACAGGGTCCTTGCATTTCATTGCACAGATGTGTGCAGGTGTTCTTGTTATTGTGTCCACCCCCTTGTTAGTGACAGTTCGGTTTGAGGAGGAGGGCAGAGGGTGTCCGCATTTCACAGAAAAATATGGGGAACTACGTAAAGCCACCCAGATTCTACCTAGGGTCCGGCCGGAAGTGCTGTGACTTTCCTTCAAAATAAGTGTACAAATGTGTCCCCTATGGGAAAAAGAAGTTATTAGCGATATTGTTAAATAATAGATATGTAACTGTAAAACAGACATGGTTCAACTTTTCAGTAACGAAGTCCTGGCATCAACTTCCAATATAGTGAATATGATTCTCTTCAGTGTAATGATACTTGTAAAGTTATTATATTACCTGGCAAAATCATATTTAGTATATAAGTTATTTTACTTGCCTACATGTATTCTGTAACTTAATAATTGTTTGCAAAAGATCGTGAAATGGAAGTAATGTAATTCCTTTGTTACTGGAAAGTTGTTATTGTCATTGTGCCTTAATTCATTTATATGAGCACATTCACGTTCAACATGATACAAGGATACAAGGTAATTTAATTATTCATTATTCACAGTCATTTTACACATGCATGGTTGTGCAATTAAATTCAGATTGTAGTTCCCTTTATGCAACTTATAAAAACAAACAATATATATACACAATTTATATATGTCATAATAAGTCATACATTATAAAATGGTGAGCTAAATTCTGTTTTAAATGAATGAAAGTTTCTGCTATTGACTACATTGGAATATGACATTATTTTATATATATATGTGACTCATATTGGATACTGGATGTAAGGTCATTTGGAAAATATTAGTTTGTGTGTGATTGTGTGTCCTGAACTTCTCGAGCATTTACACATTGTTCTATTGTTCTTCACAAAAAGGGACTTTATTTTGAAATGTGTAGCCGGAAGTCGTGTGATTTCGGCCACCTCTGCGCTGCGCTGCTCAGCAGCTGCACGCTCTCACGTCCAGTGTTTGACAAACCCTCCTCGGTTTGACTGTGCGAGCAGAACGTGTGCGGCGGTAATGGCTGCCAGGGAGAGTGAGGAAGACAACAAATGAACCCCGGAGAAACGATTCAAAGGTGAGACTGAAAACATGACAACCTGCAGCCTTTTCTACATGGAGCCCATTGTCTGGTCTGCTGTGGCTACTTGTCTACTTGGCTCGCAGGTGTGTGTTGTGAGGAATCTGGTTCAATTTGTGTATGGCACGCACGCACACACGCACGCACCCACGCACACACATACACACAGGACAATAAACTGTCAATAGCCAGTGCTTACCATGCACGCCTCCTCCGTCCCCCAGCGTTAGGACAGTGTGAGAGCATTGGACTTGTTTTAGGTTTGAATTATGGAAGCCAGATGCGGACCTACATGTCGATGGTTCCGAGAGCTGGACTCTTTGTTAGCGGGTGTTAACGTGATTAGCTAACGTTAGCTAACCAACAACATCGTTAGCTGGCGGTGGCCAGGCCACATAGCTGTTAGCCTGTTAGCCAATCAGGCGAGTGGATGTCTAATTAGCCCCGTTAGCATGCTGGCTATCGCTCTTTCTGTCAGGGGAGCAGCGTTTCGCTTCCGACTTATTAGAGATGTTTATTACCTCCAAAGCTGACACTGTCAAGTATCTTTACATTGGAATGAAGTTATTTGATTTGTCCGGTGTACAGCCAAGTGCAGGCAGGTGCTGGAGTGAGTTTGAACACTGTCAGTGAGTGGTCGTCCAGTCGGTTCGAGTACGGTGGGTTAGCAATTTGAGTTTCGTTGCAGTGCTAACTGGATGTTTTGCAGAGGTTTGGTCATTAGATAATGTTATGTTTCCCATGGTCTCTTATTGGAAACCAGTAGTTCAATAGTTTGAGTAATGGGTTTTAAGAGATTATCTGTTTAAATGACGACGCACTCTTCATTAATTGGGAATAAATTCAATGTAGTCAGCATATTAAATATATTATAGATATGTCATTGAATTGGCCAAAACAACACTTACATATGTAGGTTTTTATTATAGTGTTATTAATACTGTTAAAACTGTTTATTTACATGTTATTATTAATAATATTCTATTAATACTAGGTGTAGAAGACGAACAGTAATGATGATCATTTTCATTAAAAGTAATCTCTGTCCATTAATAGATTCGTCAATTAACAGAAAATGAATCAACAACAATCAGGGCATTTATCGATTATAAATGTGAAAGGAAAAATTCCTGTATTACATATGAAGACTTGCTGCTATTCTCTGTATCTGATTACTTAATTATTTGTTCAAAAACGTACCTGATTATGATAATAATTATTAGTTCCAGCCCTTGTGCCATTTTCTGGGCTGGCAGGTATATCAGGGTTATGTAACTACATAATAAGGATGCATAAAACTGATTATATGATTTGACCTCTTCTGGTGAGGTAAGCCTCACACTTCCCATTGTAAGTGCAAACTGCTTTGCAGTGCATGCTTTCAGCTGTGTAACAACTTCTTGGAAGCATCACATTCTGGTGTGACATGTGCAGGGGCATGAAGTCATAAAACACCTCAACAAGGTAACATGATAACCCTGTAACGGACACCAGTTTGTGAAATGAGGTGTCAGTTTAACACTGGTTATTTTTGTGGCTCTAAGATGTGGTGTGGTTAAGGTGTGAGATTTTTTATTATGTTGTATTTATTGTTTTTAGGGGTATTGGTTACCTGGTGGTTACCTGGGACATGCAGTAATTAACAGGGTGCTAATAGTGTGTGTGCAGTAGTGTATAATGTAGGTTCTCTCATTTTTGTTCTTATATAATGTGCTCTTGACATGATTTCCAGTGCACCATCAAATCTAAAGTTAGGAAGACATTTGGATTCTATAAGAAGGAAGGAAAGTTGGATAAAAGTCTAGCCATTTGTAAGATCTGTCAAACAGCAATGAAGTCCAGTGGTAGCACACCAAATGTTAACACTCACCTGGTGAGACGGCATGGTGACACTATGCAGGGAACGAGGAGTCTGTGGATGCTAATACAGCTAGTGCAACTATGCAACTGGCATAGTTAAAATATGAAAATAAAATAATATAAAACTACACAGCAACAACACCAAACTTTATAGACATCAAGCATTTTAGCAAAAAAAAAAAAAAAGCATTTTGAAAGCAGGTAATATAGTGATGAGCCTGATCTCTGGGGGCAGGCAGGGAATTCCAGAACCTAGGGGCCCTTACAGTTAGTACTATCAGAGCCCGTCTACGGAGAGCCTGGCCACTCTCTATTAAGTCCCAGTGTACCGATTTTTGGTTGCAGTTCCAGCAGAGTTCCACTGGGGGCGATCGCCCATGAGTGCAGAATGAATGGGAGCAGATGGAGCTAGATGGCTAAATTTGTCTCTTTCACCTGATTGTCGTTGAGAAATCTCAGATTTGATTGTAGTTTTTGCAAGTTCAACATGGGTTATGGGTCGAAAGTTGAATGAACGAGTACTTATGTCCTTTCGATTTCTTACAGGACGAGTTGTTGTTGCCCATAACATTATCTGCCTATCGTTATGTCTGTGTTGTCGATGCCTCGAGAGAAAAGGAAGTGCAGAGCGCGGAAGCACAAAGTGACTCGAGGCTTGCCGTAAAGCAGTATCTCTGGCCGTACGATGTGTGTGACGTAATTGACATTTTAAAAGACTTTTTAAAGAAAATAAGTGACTCTAAAAAATCTAACACCCAGCATTGTGTCATTTCTTTGCATCCCCTTTCGAATGCAACATTCAAATTACTAGATAAAAAATTATATGCTGAGAAAAGTGGATTTTGAGGGGTATAGCTCCATAGACCGTCATTCATTCTGCACTCATCTGCCTGGACGTTCATCTGAACTTTACGAGAGTGTTTTTTTTTTTTTAAAAAAAAATGACTTGAATGCAAATTGCACTTTGTGATCAGGTAACTATCTTTACCTCATACTGTTTGGCTGAACTTTAAGAATGAATTATGCTGCATGTAAGAGAATGTACAACACTGCTGTGTAAACTAACCTGAAACAGAATCAGTAGAATATTAACCCCATGTTCTTTGTCCACAGTGAGGACTAGGATGGTAAGCAGCCAGCCGAAGTACGAGCTGATCCAGGAGGTGGGGCGTGGCAGTTACGGCGTGGTCTATGAGGCAGTAGTGAAGCGCACAGGGGCCCGGGTGGCGGTGAAGAAAATCCGCTGCCACTCTCCAGAAAATGTGGAGCTGGCCCTGCGGGAGTTCTGGGCCCTCAGCAGCATCCAAAGCCAGCACCCAAACGTCATCCACCTGGAGGAGTGCATCCTGCAGCGGGACCAGCTGGCCCAGAGGATGAACCACGGCTCCAGCTCCCCGCTCTACCTGGAGGTGAGGACGCAGAATTCATGGTAGCAGGGTTGGGGGCAGTACGTTGCAGTGTAACGGTAAACCTGCATTGGTGCTCCATGCATGTAAAACAGTAAAGATTAAAATACTGTCACGTTCACGCTTCTTTTATGAGGTCAGACAAGTTCTTGCTGAATGTGTGATTTGTTTGTTTCACTCGGAGTGTTAACTTTTTGGAGTTTGCAAGTTAGTTTGCCGCTGGTGCATATTCAACTTCCTCCAGCTGCTTCAGATTAAAAGCCTTCCAGGGAAGAGAACTGATTATGAGAGGATTATGGCTGGTTATTGTTTTAAAAATTAAAAAATTACTAGTACCAATACTAGTATTGTTAATGTGTTACTGATATCAATAGAGTACTTCATGTGATACTTTTGTTTTTAGCAATGCTGTGTTAAGAGAAAAGGCCCGAGTTGCAACAATCTCCTGATACTTTTGTTCCAGTGACAAGGCTCCTGTCTGACACTGTTCTTGCTTTTCTGCGAATGTCCTACTAATGAAAAGTGGGTCGACGAAGACTCTACTTGCCAACTAACAGCTTACTCAAATCTTTAAATTAAAAGGACGCTTGCGTTGATTGGCTGAGTTTTTTTTTCAAGATTTGGGTACAAAAAGGATTGAATGCAGGTATCTTTTGGCTGGAGAAGTTTTCATATTACTCGGCACTGTGTTGTTTCTATATCCAAGCCCTAGAGGGGATAATGCAGTTGTTGCTGCCTTTTTTGTGTGGGTTTGATAAATAGATACATTATCTGTTAACGGAGGCTGAGTGGATGCTATTTAGAAATAAAGTATTATCCACTTCTGTTTCCTTCAGAGGTCAACAAGCCTAGAACTTGATTGACCAACGACATAAATATACATTGCTTTCCATATTAGGCAGTTTCAAGTGGTGCATATGGTATGTGAAAAGTTTGCTGTGCTGGCTATAAGCTGATTATCTCCCATTTTTAACCGCACTGGGTCCTAAGTTCTGGCTGATGTCTTGTGTTTATGAAGTTTATAAAGCATCTCTTTGGAGTTTGGAATTGGAAAGTAAAACTTGAGTAATCGTCCGTATGCTCATACTATATGATTGTCACTTTATGTTACAGCAGGGGTCCAATACTATTGTATCTAACTGTACTGCTAAATGCTAACAGTAATTTAGCTCATGAGGCTAATGCTAAATAACACGCAGAATGGCTGAACAGACAAACAACAGGCTAACCAAAGCTATCTTATACTAGCAAACATTTAAACATCAGTGAATCAAAAGTATTCCATTATTATTGACAACACCGTCCATGAAACTGTGCTTGTAGTCACACAACGCTTGTACATCCAAGCTCATTTTTGTTGTTGCTCACAGCTGATAGCATAGACAACAAATTGGCTGTAACGTTAATTGGTTATCCATGTCTACTTTACCACTGGTTCTCAAGGCATGAGTCATGCTTTGTTTTCTTCAGGAAAGGGGTCACAGGACAGGGTTGTGACGAACTAGTGAGTGACTGATGAGACCCAGTCAGTGATCGTTTCTGAAAGTCTGTTTTATGGCCGTCCAGACTTAAACGCAACACGTTTTAAAACTGAAACGGGGTCGGCAGCGTTTTTAGGGGTTTGAAAACAACGCTAAGCGCAAACGTAGCAAAACGTAACTCACTAAAACATAGTATTGTGGATGTAGCCTCAGTGAGTTAGCAGTGTGCTGCTGTGTTTTTAGCCGACACTTCTTACCATTTGGGCAAATTGGCACCATTAAAACTGTGCTGAATTAGCTATTAGCAGTTCCTGTCTGCAGTGCACCTAGGGAAAACTAACGATTCTCAGGCAAGTTCTGGGGTTATAAGCATCTTTTCCTCCCCCAATTATTTCAAATTGGCATGAATTCAATTAATGTAACCTCTGGACCAGTTGAGAAGGAGTGGAGACAAAAGGCAGACACGAGACAGATTTGAGAAATTGTCTGTTGGATTTTTCCCCCCACATATTTGTTACTTTCTCACTGTCCCTGTCTGTTGCATGTCTTCTTTAAAATGGTCTCCATGAGAATGACATCTATCCAGATGAATTGATCCTACGTTACTTAAGGATTTTGAACAAAAGTTTTGTTTTGATGATCACCATCACATATTTAGATTATTTTGTTCCTGAAATGCATACATTTTTCATGTTGATGTAAAAACCACTCTAATTAATATTATAATATATATTTTTAGAGATTACTTTTTGAACTTTTATTGCCTTTACAGGGCTCCAGAGTGCGACCAATTTGGTCGCACATGCGGCAAAAATTTTTAAGAGTGCGACTCATAATTTTTCTAGGTCGCACTGGTGCACCTGACGCTGCCCGGGTGAAAACATAACACAATTTATTTCGCAAGCGCATCACCTCTCTGTGTTCTCCTGTGACTGAACTCACACACTCATGGTAGGATCATATCGTGTTCTAAACCAATAAGAGACAGAGCTCGGGCGGGTCTTTGCCTCTGATTGGCTGTGGTCCTGTTCACCGCGCTAAGTTGCGTGTGTTAAAAATTGCGCGCGACCTGAGCGCGAGAGTAGCTGACTAACTGAAACGGAAAAATAAAATAAACGTGACAAAACGAGGGAAAATGAAGAGAGGCAGAAATATTAAAAGTTTTTTCATTAAGAAAACCAAACCTACAACCAGCCCTACTACTATAATCCCATCCATCCCCACTACTGAGAGTCCATCCCGTCAAGACACGGAGCCCTCGGTCCCTGGTGAGATACCAAGCCCTGGTCCTTCGGCGACAGCATCAGACTCAGAACCAGAGGAGGAGACAACCGAGTCTGGGATAGAGCCCGGCTCCAAGACCCAAATTAGAAAGGCCAAAATATATTCCTTCAGACAGGACTGGCTGAAACAATTTCCCTGGCTGAGGTACATCAAAGGACGTAAGGCAATGCACTGCGTGTACTGTCAGGTGTGTGGTCAGAATAAGGCCGGACATAGTGCATTTGTGATTAATACATTTTTTTTTAACAATTTCAGTTCAGTGAGGCACTTTAAACACTTTATTTTTCTTTTTATATATAATTGTGCTTCAAATAAAGACAAGCATTTCTCTACACCTTATTGTTTAAAAATCATTCACATTATATGAAAGTTATGGAGAGCGATAAAAAGGTGACCTTATGAAAACCTTATTAAAGGCAACGCAATGAAAAATTTGGGTGCACCTACATTTTGTGCTGGTGCACCTAAAAAAAAAAAAAAAAAAAAGGAAAACCAGTGCAACCAATGCAAAAAGTTAGTCTGGAGCCCTGCTTTATTAGATAGGAGCAACTGAAAATGGATAGGAAAGTGAGGGGGAAGCCAGTCTCTAAGCACTCTGCTCAATACATACTGAGGTTTTCACCCAGTTTTTGTTACTAAAACTGGGTGGAAACCATTAGAGAGCTAAAAAAACTGCATTTCATAACCAATCCAACATCTTTAAGGCGGTGATACAGAAGTTGTAGACACCGTCGTACCATACAACATTGTTCGAGACATCCACTGTGAACGTTTTAAAAAGCTCTCCTCGGGGTTACAAAGTGATTCACTATATCTCCAGTTTGTTTCACTGCAGAGGACAATGGGAGGGAAGAGCACTGTTTCAGGTGACGAGTGTCCTTGAAGTAAGCGTTGCATGTATGTTAGTGGCCGCTCTCACGCCTTTCAAGCAACTACCTTGCATTTAGAAATCCTGAGTATGGCGAGACAAGGGGTAACATGCAGCAAGGAGTTGGAATCAAACCCGGGCCGCTGCTGTAAGGTCTCAGCCTTTGTACACGGAGCGTGTTCTACCAGGTGAGCTACCAGGGTGCCCAATGTCATAATATTGATTTCATCTACATTACGTGGTCTTTATGAGGCTTTATGTTGTCTGCCAGTAGTGCAAATATTCAGCCTTTACCATGTTGTTCCATATTGTGCTTTAAAATAGTCTTTGAGTCACATTTTATGAATTATGATTGCATTATAATCATTTTGGTGTGTCATTTGACAAATCTAAATCTCTCACATGATCAGTCTACCAATTGTGTGAGCCAGTAGTGCTAAGCAGTCACTACAACCTGCTGGCTGTCTCAATTAATGTGATTTTCAGTAATTACACATAGGTTGCAAATTCATCATTCGGCACACTACCAGACTGGCTCAGTAATAGTCGGAGTGGAAAAACCAGACTGTCAGGTAGTGGAGAATTACAGTAAGCAGACATGTCAGGTTTAGATACCAGTGTGTAACAGCATCTAAAATGAAACTGAAAACAAAGCATTGCTGCTGCAGCTGTCAGGGCTGCCACTATGTGCTTTAGGGAAACACTGAATAGACTGGAGAGTAATGAATAAGACACAATAACTGTGGCTCTTGGAGTTCAGTCAGACTTGAAAGCCTAAAAGAAATTGTATTGTGCATTAACAAGAATTCCCACATTTGAATGTTCGCATAAATCTCAATCCTTAACTTGGCCGGTTGTCCTGTATATAAGCATACACCGTCAAACGCCTGTATCAGTGAATCTGCTGCATCAGATAAGCTTATGTTATCTCATGATCTGCCCCATACACTTGCCCTACTTGAGACTGTTGTTTGCTGTACACGCCTGCCAAAAGCAGATCTTGTTAATAACTAGACTAAATCTGTGCTGGCAAGACACAAGGCCAAACATTCCTGTCCACAAGTCACAGAGATGATGGCAGATTTCAGAGGAAGTAGACAACGGCCAGGAGAGGAATCCAGCTGGACCCGCTATAATTGACATTTCAGCAGGCGTTTGAAAAACACTTGTTGGTTGGCCACATGTTGCCGCGTCCTAAAATAGACTGTAACGCTATAATTTCTGTAATGAATTGGAAGCCTGTTTTTGATTTACAAAGCGTATCATGATGTCCCCTGACATATCCTAGATTATAAGAGGAATGTTTATTTTTCCATCCACTACCGACCACTGTTGACATATTGCTGTCGCATTGCTCCTGGCAAAGACGACTCGTCAGATCTTTCTGTCACAATGTAGACCCAATAAGTTGAACATAAAGGTCAGTGATTTTTCAGGCACCGCAAAGTGAGTCATCCGCCGCGAGCTAGCTATTTGTTGTGTAAACTCATATTATAGTTGTTAGTGTAATGATTACAATTATGGAGACATAGGATATCAGCACAAATATTGGCTCTGGGAATAAAAAGGAAGCAGTTGAGCCCTGGCGTATATCTCTCTATGTGCGACGCTGATGTGCGTTAGCGGAAGAGCTGGAAGGTTCTGGTAGGATCTGTGTTGTCTCTGGCCTCCAATGCTCCCACATTCACATGAACCGTGTTGTCAGGTTGAGAGGGGGGGGGGTCTCCCCTCCCCAGTCAACCTGTCTGCAGCCTGTCATGTCGCAGTGCCTCCCGCTGTCTGACGGCGGGCACACAGGCACTCTGCCGGTGCCTGATTATAGTCTCTCAGCGGCACGCAGGCTATTGTCAGACCATCCATTGCGTTTTCTGCAGCGCTAGCATTGGACACTTTCCCAGAATCCCTTTATTCCAGCTCTTTTTTTATTGCTCTGTAATGTTCCAGTACGTGCTTACAGAAGAACAAATGATAATAGGGCGGAATTATCTGACCGCACCAACTGTGGGATAATTTGCATCTATTCTTTTTGGGTAGTGGATTCTTTGGCTAGTGGCATGTCAGACAATTTGCAGCCATTTGTTTACAGCAGGGCTTCCACTAGGAATTGCCTACTAAACATATTCAGAGCAATTGTGTTTCCTGTAAAGCAGTTTACATCAAAAGCCTTAATTTGTGGTTTAGCCAGCCTTAACTAACATTTAAGCAAATCATTTATACTCTTCTGTGGACAGTTCTTCAGCTGATATTTGAACTGCTGTTCGCCGCCTGCATATCAACTGACACTTACACTATTTACAGGCCACACACTTCAATTTTCTTGGGCGCTTCAACTTTTCCATTATTTCAAAATTTCCAAATGAAAATGTTCTGCTGCAAGCGCACTGAAGTTTTCTTCAGGAAATGTTGACAGACTGACAGTTATTGCAGTTGCTGTAAGAGTCACAATTAGTCACAATTTTTATTTCTACTGAAAAAAACTTTAAAATCATTGTTTGGGTCTGGACGAAGCAAACAAGTTTTCTGATATCCCAAGAACAGGATTTGTAGGCCCGGGCAACAGTACTGCTGTCTGAATATAGACTACATGATGACATGATACTGATGAGCCCTGACTATGACATATTTTATGGATATTTCATAGTATATTCAATGAACAATAACAGTACAGAACCCGAACATAATAGTGAACACAATAACTGCAGGAAGTTTAGGTGAAATTAGCGGTTTTGGATAAATTTTGAGCAGATTATTTCCAGTAATTATTACATCAGAGATAAGTTTTCCTGATATTTTTAGCAACTTTTTATTTGTGCGTGCGTGCATGCGCGTGTATTTTAAGTAATAAAGAAACAATCATACATATTTAATAGACTTCTTTCTACTGCAGGATCCGTGGGTATAGTGGCTATGAATATAGCTTGTGTTCAGGTCTTCATGTGCTCTTATTCTGTGAGATTGTTGATAAATTTAATATTTTAAATAATATCTAAACTTTGAAAAAAAAAGGAACTATTACTGATAATAATTACTGATATGCAGAGATATAGGCCTACTTTTTTTTTTTTTTTAAGTTGTCTTATGCCCCATAAAAACAAGAATGCCTTGCAACAAACCTGTAGCTTTTCTGAGTTTAATACGAAACACCATCTATCAACTCCCAGAAGTGCATCCCATTTAATCTTAATTTAATGCGAGATGGATGAAACCTCACAGGTTTGTGGTCCGCTGTCAGAAAGGGAGATTAAATGAACTCACTTCCTGCAGCAGGCATAAAAGATGAGAGGCCTCTTGTGCTGCTTTTGATTTTAAAAAAATGGCCCGCAGAGCGAGGTGGGAGACGACGTGTTGTGAATACAAAGCCAGAGCAACCTTGCTTGTTTAGTTATGAGTGATATTCTTTTCTCCTCACACTAGCTGTGACCCACTGTATCAACAATGGTGTAAGCTAGACCAGACCTACGTGATGTAATCGTTTTGGTTCTGCTTGTTGCAGCTTTGTCTGTTGGGGTTTGAGGTAATTCTTTGCTTTGTTTTATCTCCTGTAAGTACAGATGTCAGACAGCTTGTTTAGTGGCTTACTTTTGTCTGTGGAGATGATTTTTTTTTCCTCATGTGCTAGCAGGATCACTTCAGCTTTGATCTTTGCTAGTGACACTTGTGAATATAGTTGCATTTCTTTTACCCTGACTACTGCCTTTCTCTGAGGGTGCCAGTTTTCAGACAGCACGGCGCTGCTGTCTTCATCAGCAGTTTTTCATTAATTTTTTTTTGCCATAATGGAGTGCCTTTCTACTGGTCAAACAGAGACAGAAGAAAGACAGATTACAATGGTCCAGTGCGACAAGTCGGAAGACCAAGCTCTAGCCAGGTTGCGTATTCTCGACAATATCAGTTGATACCAATGCATTACGTGGCATTTTCCACACAAACACAGTAAACATGTCCACTGATAGAAGTTGGACAGTACTCTATGTATGACTGATTAAATGAGACACAAAAGACAGAAGTGCTGCTTGCTTGATGCAAGGAGCAAAAGTCCTTTCAGGGTGATCCAGAAGTCAGAATTTGTTCCATTCAGTCTAATAACATTTTTTAAGTCTAGAAGATTCGCAAGACAAAGTTATGTATCCCTGTTTAAGTTAGCAGAGCGCTAAACCGGAAGTTAGCGGTCAGTCAAGCTGAAGTCTCTGTATCCAGTATGCATTCATCTGGCTTTGCAGTGCATTTCTTTGCAGAGGGAAGTGGCTTCTTTGGCTTCATGTGCCACTGAGCAGCTTTCATAGGAATTAACAGAGTGCTGCCTTCTATGCTATATCCAGGTCTCTTTATATATCCATGCCAGGAGCATGACCAGCATTTGATTCTCATGATCACATTATTATTATTATTATCATTATTATTCTTTCAAAGAATCCAACAAAGTTGTAGCTACATTTCATTGTTTGTTAGGTTTTTAATATCTAAGGCAAACAGGTACATTTCTTATATTTCAGCTCTAACAGAAGTATCTCAGGAAGGCTGGATAAATAAGATCATGATATTTTTGGCCACAATAAACTTAGCAGAAAAAATCTGATGCCGGCACATCCCATATTGTGCAGCATGCAGAGTTGACTAACCGTCAGCCATCAACAGTGTTCTCATGTTGACTTGTTTTTTTCTTTTCCTTTCTACTGTAGCTGGTGGAGACGTCTCTGAAAGGTGAGATCACATTCGACCCGTGCTGTGCCTACTACTTGTGGTTCGTCACGGACTTCTGCGACGGGGGCGACATGAACGCCTACCTTCTGTCCCGCAAGCCCAGCCGCAAGACCAACACCAGCTTCATGCTGCAGCTGGGCAGCGCCCTGGCCTTCCTGCACCGCAACCAGATCATACACCGTGACCTCAAACCGGACAACATCCTCATCTCGCAGGCCTGCACGCCGGCCGGTTCGACCGAGCCTACCCTCAAAGTGGCCGACTTCGGCCTGAGCAAGGTCTGCTCCACCTCCGGCCTGAACCCTGAAGAACCGGCCAGTGTCAACAAGTGCTTCCTGTCCACAGCTTGCGGAACAGACTTCTACATGGCCCCGGAGGTCTGGGAGGGCCACTACACCGCCAAGGCGGATATCTTCGCCCTGGGGGTGATTATCTGGGCTATGGTGGAGCGCATCACCTTTGTGGATGTGGAGACTCAGAAGGAGCTGCTGGGGAGCTACGTGCAGCAGGGCTCAGAGATTGTACCCTTAGGTGAGGCCCTGCTAGAGAACCCAAAGATGGAGCTGCTGATCCCCGCCAGGAAAAAGAGCATGAACAGCCACATGAAGCAGCTGATCAGGGAGATGCTGTCAGCCAACCCTCAGGAAAGGCCCGACGCCTTTGAACTGGAGCTCAGGCTGGTCCGTATCGCCTGCAGAGAGCTGGACTGGGACACGTGATGGACATGAACGGCACCACAGACTCAGCTGATCAAGCACATGTGCACATCTCATCAGCTACTGTTAACCTAGGTGGTCACATAACAGGGGATTATTGTTTTTTTAACTAGGGAACAATAATTAGAATAGTCATTGTTTGTATCATGGCTTAAACTTCATCCACTGTCCAAGCACATACAGTCATCTACTAGCTGTGTCTTTATATTGAAGGGGAGAGGTGCGACACCCACCGCTGCTGCTGCTCCGAAACTGCAGCTTAGTCTCAGGCTAATCACATCACAGCTTCCACTTCCTCCTTACAGAATCACTCGAGCATGATGAAAGAGCAAAGTGACCCCAAAAGTCCTGGATTCAATTAAAAGTGAAAGTCGAAGTGACAGTCAGCACAGTTTATCTACAAATACCATCTTGGACCCGGTGCTAATTGTTACTAAATGCAATATGAGACGTTATCCTGTGATCATTACAGCGTACATTAATCCAAAGGGCCAGTCACCTCAATGTGTGGAATGTTTTTAAGCCACTTTTGGCTTCGACAGAACCTGACTTACAAACTGATTTCTGGTACATGATCACCAGCTTTGATATAACATCAAGATTTGATTCTGGCATCAAATGCAGACATGCCCTGAATGCTCAGGTAATAAAAACATACAGCATGATGGTATTTGCAGACAAACGATCTACTGACAAGGTCAGTTTTGCTCAGTAGTGTTGGAGGGAAAAAATCCCAAACTTTGGTGCTTGAAGATAACGTTTTTTTTTTTTTTTCTGAAGGCTGCTTCGTTGGTTGTGTGGGTGGGGGACATTTTATCAGTAAGTGTCCAGCCAGCAAGTCCTTGTGGTTGGTCTTTCCTCTTTCTGCCCATTACTGACTTTACGATAAATTGACTGGTCCCATACCAACCAGTATGACAGAATGTATAACGATCAAGACAGGTCAACCTTAAACACACAAACACTTCATTTTAATGACACAGCATAATGAGCAAGAGAGCCTAAAGGATAATTCTGGTTTATGGTTTTGCAACTCGGGTCTTACTTTCATGGATTTGGTCATAATAACATTGTACTCACCAAGTTGATCGACCTTAGCTACTGTTGCTATGCCTGTCAAGCTTTCCAGCATGGCTTTATGCAGGTTACAGTGACAAATGGGGCAGATTTACCTCTCGAGATTTGTGGTAATTTATGAAACAGTTGACAGAATTTTTGACCATTTTTGACATTTTGTGGACCCAACGATTAATTGAGAGAGGAATCAAAAGAAAGGTGCAGTAAATGATATTATTTTTGGTGAAATAAGTGTCAGTGTGGTGACGAAGGGAGGACGGAGGGGACTGCTGACAGGCAGGAAGTTAGCCAAAATGAAGATTTCACTCATACCACCTTTAAAACACAAGCTGTTGTATTGTGTACATAAAATGTAACTTAAACACAAAGGTTGAATTTATGGTTTACTGCAAGTACAAATCAAACGAATAGAACGGCACAGCCGTTAGTGTAACCTCAAACTCTGATACTGGAGCGTGTGTGAGCGATGCTACGCTGGCTGCCACAGTGAATGTGCCTGAGCAGGGCCACATGAAAATGTAATGTGCTAATAGCATTAATTAGCTTATAAATGCTGAGAAACATGGCATCTGTCCATGTATTCTTATCCCTGTGAAAATGAAAAAGTTATTAGATGCTAACTGGCCTTAGAAATAACATAATGCTTAGTTACTACTGTGTAGTAGGTGGAGGAGAAAACAGCAGTGTACAGCAACCGTTGTACACGTCCAGCTCAGTTTATAGACTGAATTCCTGGTTCAACTTTGAACTACCAAAATTAGATGTCCTCACTCAGTTGTTCTCTGCAATGAGGGGTTATTACCAATATGTCAGGTGCCCCCCCTTTCAGTTTCACCTCCAAATAAAGTGCTTTAGATCATCTGGATAAACCATATGGCTTGGTGTTTCTTGCCCCATTTGACGTCACTGTGGCAAAGGAAATATTATCCCAAACTGTGAAAATAAAACCCAAGTTGTAACGAACCAGAGTTGTCCTTGAACAAGAAAATTCAAACAACTGAGCACACTACAATAAAGCAGGCAGGCCTACGTTCAAAAGACTTGTGGAGCGACTCCCCCACACATGGCAAACAAATCTTCTCTTGAGAGAAATCCCCATGTTGCCTAAATGTAGATTTAATTATCTGAAGGGTGAGCCGCGTGTTTTACAAGAGCGGTGACATGAATATTCACATCTGGGTCCATTTAGACAAGAGACCTGAATGAGTAAAAGGGGTGAGGGGATTCAGTGAATCTCACTGAAAGGCACTTTTATTTTTCTGTTTATATTTATTCCTCATAAGGACCTACTGCATTATATAGGGGAGCTCTGTGAGGCTGGATTCAGTGCGATAACTGCTTCGGTATTTGTTTACCGGGCGAGCACAATGTCAGCCAGCAGTCTACTTATGCATGCAGTGTCTCTCACCTTCAGGGAAGAAGCAAGAGAAGACACCAACACACGCAATCCTCCATGAGCCAGAGGATCTCTGCTTTAAAAAAAAAATAAAAATACATAATACTGTTGTGTTTAACTTGATCTCCTCTCACTGTGTCACTGCTGCTCCTTTCCTTTGGCTCTGGATCTTACAGTAATCCCCTTCTTCATGCTTCCGACAGGCTAATTCTAAGCCTATTAAGTTGTTGCAGCACTTGGCAGAGGATCATGCTCGGGACCCCTTTTGCCTTTCAGGTCATACATAATTTGTGCACTTTTACAGGAACCTATAAAACCAAACAGTCCTGGCTTCTTCGCTGCTCTCAAAACTCTGGCGGAAAATCTAATTTCCTTTTGACTTGTTGCCAATATTTACCTGCTATATGGCCTTTAATTCTTCCCTCAGCTCTAATAGTTTTATTTCCTGTCAAGATGGGATTAGGATAGGGAGTATTGAGATTTGCCTAATTTTGTTGAAATTGGTTGATTTTTCTTTTTGACACTATTGTGGCTTCAGTGATATTGCACTCAAACACAAGAATTGGCAGACGTGCTTGAGTTGCTCCACGGTTCACCGACTCGGTGTGGTGCTTTGGTATGAAAAGCAATCCCACCAATCAGTATTAAAAAACGGCTGTCTGTACTGCAGGACATCGACGCTGCTTTGGACAATGTTGCTTCGCTTCAAGAATGTTGTATTTGTGGCTTTTTGTTCACGAGCATCAAAGTTTGGACTCAAAAGTAGGTCACCCATATCCTCAGAGCTCCAAGCAGAGCAGAGGATGATGGGTAGAGTCATTTCCGGCCAGATTTCTTCCTTCAGGCCTTCTAGACATGAGAGGGGGGAGGAGGAAGACATTTGGCTTCCTGTGAGGTTTGAGACGTTTGCCAAACAAATGCTACGTCTGGGGTATTAAGAGATTTCACCCTTTGATTTGTCGTATTAAATTCCTTTGCACATGTGTAAATACTGTATAGGATCAACAGGGGACGAACAAGGTTGATGTACATTTGACTGGATGTGCTCTGTTTTCAAGAGCCAGAATTGTTTGACATGTAAATTGCTGTGATGGATTCAACTTTACTTCAGCTCTTCATTCAGCTTCAGTTCACTTCGATCATGGAAAAGATGTGATATATTTACAGGTCAATACTGTCGGTGTGCTAGTGATAATTGTATGTTTTTCATTGGCCTGTTTGTGATTTTGTGTAAGCAAAGCTGGTATACAACGTGGGTCAAATCCAGTCGTCTTTTCTGTCAGGTACCGGGCTATTTGGAAGTGGAACAGTTCTTTGGAACTCTGGGACATCAGTCAGACCTCGACTTTACCAGCCCTGATCCAGGACCTTCATACAGTGTACCACCGTACTGCTTTGCTATCTCCCAGAACTCAGACATTTGAGTTGATGACATTAAACATTCTGTTGATGACGCATTCTTGATGAAAATGGTTCTGAAAACTGGTGGAAATGTGGACTGGTTGGCTAGATGGCACCCAGAATCTTGAACAGAACCGGTTGAAGAACCACAGCTAATTTTGCAGGAAAATCACTGAGTGACTCGTAGAAATTGTTATAGGAAGAATGTTTAAAATAAGAACTCATCAGAAATATTTTCAGCGACCAGATGGACAAAAAGAACATTAGGCAGGTTCAGAACAAAGAATGCCACTGATTGCTTCTTCTAACCTTGATGGGCAGAAATCTCTAAGTTCCAGGAGATACTGATGTAGGACTGTGATACCTAATAAGTCCTGGATCAGGGTTACACTTAACATAAAAAAAATGTCCTGTGTCAGATGAAGAACACACTGGGAATCATGTCAAATAAAAGATCCGCACTCGCAGCCAGGCAAACTTTTGCTCTCACACTTTTGTATGAACAATTTTTTGCTCTTATGTCATTTTGAAGAGATTAAATGAAGTTTATCAAAAGTTGTGTGAACACCTGTCAATCACTGTTGAATTGATGGTTTTTTAATAAAATGAATTGAAATATTAACTGAATTGTTTTAAAGAAATGAAGCATGCTAATGGCTTTACAACTGAGAGTTTTGTCTTTGGTCCTGCAATGCAACATGGGTAATTGCTGTAATTCAATTCACCTGACTGCCTGGACTTGAAGAAGCTGCCAGTGAAGGTAGTTTTTGGTCCTACATTACTGAAGAATACATGTAGCTGCCCACGTGACAGTTCAATTTGAACATATTTTGTCATGTGGAACCAAGGTAAGTCAGCATTACAAAAAAAGAGCTTGGGATTCCTTTTATGTCTTAATGCGGTTTGCATATTTTGCTTCTACACAGCTTGTAGTCAGTCCCCTGGTGGGATGACCTGCCACAAAGCAGGGATATCAAAGGTGCGTTTATCTTCTGTTGATAAATGCAATGGAAGCATCTGAAGAAAATGTGTGACTGTAATGGAGTCCTTCACCCTGATCTCTCCACAGAGGGCAACTCTTCAGATTTTGCCCTGCACAGTGTCTCAGCTACTGTCTGCTTCTCAAGTCAGCAACGATACCTTCACCATGTGCCACTGGGAACTGAACCAGGTACGAGTAGCAATTCTACACGACTGTATATCACTGTGTAGTCATGCACCTGAGGTATAGACTAATGTCAGGAATGTGCTGACAGTACACCTGACAACATTTTTAAAGAGTCTTGCAAGTCAACTTAACCACCAATGACTTTTATCTTAACTTGGTATCCTCCCAAAGATCAGTCAACAGCCATGCCTGTGATCATGATTATTGTGATGACAATGTGTTTACCATTTTCACCATCATTAAAAACATAGAAATTAAACACCATAATACCATACCTAGCTAATTTATGATAAGAACAATAATACTAATAAAATGTTAGACAGCGTGATAGAATACATTAAAGCATGGTCACCTTCGGTCCTCAGCCTGGACTCAGTAACATGAAGGCATATTCAGGAATATTGTTTAAACTGATATGAAACAACTAGGAAAAATTATTTAAAATAATCTTAAAGGCCAGATTACATTTTTGAAATCATGTCACAAATTCCATGGCAGTCCATCAAATAATTGTCCAGATGTTTCACTAAAAACCACCATGAGGTCGACGTTTGATGAAAAGTCAGAAGTACTTCCTCTAGGAATCACACCTGTCTGTACACAATGTGTTAGTTCATGCAGTCCAGTGGTGTCAAGGACCCCCAAACTGATAAACATAAGGCAGCCAGACCTGTATCTGATAAGATGATGTCTATAATGTGGATTAAAAGTGAAGAGAGTGAAACCTATGAACAGAATAGTCATTCTGATTCATTCTTATTGGACTCTCATTGGTAGTCCATGGAATAATAGTGAAATTAATATAGCCTTCATTTTTCTGGGGACCCCCTTGGAACCTGGTTAAGGACCCCTAGTTGAGAACCACTGAACTACTAGGCCTAGATGTCACACCATTTTACTGAATAATAGTTGTTGAGATATTTAAATGAGGACCAAAGTGATGGACTGACCCAAAGCTCTTTTTTTTCCAACTCTTCATTTTCTTGTCAACAAACAGAGTTAAAATCAATCTGATAGAAGCCAATCATGTTGTGCAAACAGGAGGAAATGTGTGTACAAATAGTCCATCATCTGCTGAAGATCATGTGATATGACTGAAAGCTCTACAGCACCCGCTAAAAGGATCTTCAGGCGATACGAGAGCTATGAGCTGTTTCAAATGTCAGAAATGAACTCAAATAATGACTTGATTAGGACTCGAAACACAAAGTTTAGGACTTGAATGTGACTTGGGTAGATCCTGTGCAACTCTCTCTAGAGTGTATATAGTGAATGTGAAAATGTCCAGATTTTTAAACTCCATTTAAAAAAAAACCTGGCAGTTGAAAGCTGCCTTGTTTATTTGCACAACACATACATTGCCAAGTTCTTCAATGGAATTTTAATGTCTTTTTAACTTGTGCTGAGTTTTCTTTGCTTGTGCTTCCTCTCACTGCAGGTGTCTTTAGTGGGCATCATCAGAGGATTTGCGCCCTTTGTGACGAACGTCCAGTACTCTGTGGATGACATGACTGGTCCGCCTTTAAGTGTGAGGCAGTGGGTTGACACACAGGCCAGTAGCATCAACAGGCTCTGTCCACAACTACAAGAGAATTTGAGAAAACAAATGAACGCTGCAAACTGCGATATACCCGTGAATAGTCAGTGTCAAATTTCTGTTTCCCACAGGACTGCGCTCAGACATTGCTTTCCCCTGGAACATATGTGAAGGTTACTGGAAGTCTACGCAGTTTCAATGTAAGTAAAACAGAGTTTAGAGATGATGAGCATTGTAGCTGATTTTTGTGACAATATACTATATAAGACTCAATCCTTTATGTTACCTTAGGGTCAAAGGTCACTGCTGGCAATGGATATCCGTTGCATCAAGGACCTGAATGAAATCACATCCCACATGTTGGAAGTGGTACAAGCCCATATGCAGCTTTTTGGAAAGGTACAGGAGCACAAATTATTCTGTGATTTAACTGCAGATTTGTACTGCAGACTGCGAGATGCAGACATTCTCCACTGAAACTCAGAATTTGACATGTTAATGTCCTTCATGCTTGAGTTTGAATCACTTTAGGTGCAGAATGTTCCTACTGTAAGCTTGTAATATTTTGTAAATGGTGTGTTATTGTTTTTCCAGGCATTTGATGTGAATATGAATCCCACTACTGTCCCGCAGTCTGGAAGAGTCCTCAGTCACGGTGGTGGTGGTGGTGGGCATCCTGAAGGCGTCTTACCAAACGGTCTTTCCACCATCCAGGGTCAGGTTCGTGGGTTTAAAGGGTCACTTCACCCAAAGCAGACTTGTTTTCATACTTTCCAGCAGCAATATTTAGGCAAAAGGAGTAAAAAGCTAACATACTAACTACACCACAGTTGCATGGCCACCACTAAACTACCAACTTGTTATTAAATCTGAAGGTTAGAGAGTTTGAGTTATAATTGCTTAATGTTACTTTATTTGTACCCACAGGTAGATTTGTTTAGCAGTAAAAGACACAGCATTCCTCTTGACAAAAGAATATAAAAACAATTAATATCCAATAATCTGAATAATAGGCCTTAAAATGTCATTAAATAGGATTTTGACAGGTCTTAAATTAGGTCAGGTCTAATTGATTGGATAATGAAGTTAATGTTACCTATATAAAGTTAAATTTTTCAGTCTAGTGTTTTGGGGGAAAAAAATGTTGATCACACAACAACTACAAAACAAAACCTGGTTAAAAAAATGGAACCAATACTGAACTTCCTTCATATCCTTTGTACATCTTTTGCCAGTATGGATGTAAAAATTGCATTCATAATGGTCTTTTAAAAGGGTCTTAAATTTGAGATGTTGAAAGCTGCAGAAACCTTGCTGAAACAAAGAACATTTGTTGTTGGAGATCATTTTCATGTTAAAATGAAAAACTGAAGTACAGCAGCTCATTGCTGCAAGCATGAGAAAGAATTGTTCAGTTACTCACAGTACAGTGGGGGGAATGGATATTCCTTTTGTGGAGCTTACTGTACTATCAAATTATATTATACAATATTTACAAATGAATATAAATCTACAAATAACTATAAAGTGTTTTTTGCAAAATAATTACTGCATTTGGAAGACTCAACAGCAGAAAATAATTCACGATGAAGACCGTCCACAGTGAGGTAGCCATGGTGCTGACTGAAAATCTAAACTGAACCTGTCTCTGGGAAATGCTATGTGACGGCAGAACAGGGTTGGAAGTTAATTTCATGATTCCTGTGTGAGGTGTTGCATGTAATCAGGAGGTTCTCTGTCGGTGTTGGCATCAGTTTACGTGACCTGAAGATACAGCTGGACCACCTGAGTATAAGAGACATCAGGTACTTCAGTCCTAACCTCACTATACCTACTGTACTATATGTAATCTGTGGATGCAGCCACTATACAGGCCCAGTCCATACTAATATTTTAGCATATGTTCAGTGATGATGGATTGGATATTGCTAGTAGCCTATCACTCCATATACTATATACTTATTATTTATCTATATTGGTTTTTTTTTTGTGTGTGCAGAGATTCCTTAGCGTTTCTGGTAAATGAAGGTCATGTGTTCACCACCATCGATGACCATCATTTCAAATCATCAGATCATTAGCGGGCCGCCTGGAGGCCAGTGAAACATCAAGACTTCAGTCCTGGATCACAGCTGATCAGGATGTACCCACATTTTAGTGTGACATAAATCGAATTATTTTGGTTAAATGTGTTTTTTTTATTAATGACGTACTGTAGCTGGTTGCTGTCTGTCTTGACTCATGTATAATGAACACAGATAGATAACCTGTTATAGTTTATAGTCTATCATTTGTTGCCTGTAAAGAATTACTGCACTGATGTGTTGCTCAGGCTTCCTTATGTTTGATCATTTCTATATAACGTTTTGTTTCTAATTTATTTGTGTGCTAAATTTGTGGGTACCCTGCAAATATGTCATGATTGTTGGACATAAAGAGAAGTTTAAAATGTATTTCATGCCTGTTTTTTCCTTTAGAACTACGGTCCAAATGGGTCTGCCTCGGTGCAGTCCTCAGTTTCCCAGAATTCAAGACAGAAAACAAGTGGGTGAAGGCAAAGCCGAACTAACCTTTTGACTGGAGTTTGCATGTTGGGTAGACAGCAGCAGCTCCTGCATTAGTTAAACCCTCATCCTAGTGACTGGGGTACCTGCAGACCCCAGAGAGTATACTCTTTGGCCTATTCAACAGGTGCTTTATTCTAATATTCCACTCAGGGTGTTCGCGTAGACTTTATTTAATTGTTTTTTGTTTTAATTTGTACTTTTTAATAATATCAGTGTATTTGGGTCCTGCAGGATCCCAATCAAAAGCACCCAATTCTGCCTGTGCCGTTTTTATTAGATGGAACATTTTATTGAGCTCATGTTTGAGTTAATTTGTGCCATGGGTCCTAATTTAAAGTATCACACACTATCAGGGGGAGGGGGCACTCTATAAGTCAGTTTGAAGGAGACAAGAAACAGATTTCCTCATGTGCTCTGTCTATTTTAGTTTTACACAATTTGCATATTAACTAACTTTCCTAAAATAATCTCTGTTGGGTTTTCAGATGACATTGATCACATAACTAATAAGAAATAAGTTAATATTTTGCTATGCTGGTTGTTTCTTACAGTAGTTTATGCTTGGGTTCCACAGGGACCCTCAGTCTGTAGTGCTTGTATGTTAGCTATGTTGGTAGGATGAAGGTTAAGCACCGCTATGATAGTCAGAAGGCTTGGGAGCTTATTAACAAGAAACCACGTCGTCAATTGGGTTCTCAAGTCTGTTTTATTTCATTTTCTATTTTATTTTTTTCATTTTAGTATGATGGCTTCTATTCTGCTCTTATTATTATATTTTGGTGTTCTTAATTTTGTGAGGCTATATAAATAATAATATTATTATTACCAAAATTCTGAAATGAATAACATTTTCTCTCCGAAAAGGGAAATGTTTCCATTCAATAAACTGCAAAAATATCATGTAAGTTATTCTAAACCAAATATGTGTTTAGTGGAATTTAATTTAAAGTTTTGAATTCTATCACTAACAAGGCAAGACCAAAATTATATGTTCATGCTTCATGAACTCAAACATGTAGTTTAAATTTCAGTTAAAAAGTAGTACAAACACAACAACAGCTACATTTAAATGTGTCATTTGTGAGATAATACCCCAGAGAAGAGCAAACGAAGCCCCATAAAGAAGCTGTCTTAATAACTGTTGGTTCTCTTCCATCACATGCTAACTTATTGTCTTGGGAGTGCTGATCTAATGCAAGTGTGTTGCAGTTGGCATGGTACACACAGGCTGTCAATGGCTTCAAGAGTCTGGAACTGAGTGTGTTTGTGTAGTTTTCCTAATAATGGCTCATTTTCTCAGTCTGTTTGGATGAGATGTTTATGTTACTCACGTGAGTATCCCTGGAGAACTGAGCCTATATAGGTCATAAAAATGAGCTGTAAACAGAATTGGGCACATACAAGCTTAGAAGCCCAACAGTTGCCCATCATGTGAGTTATGGCAGCAGGCCTACTTTATATGAAGACTAATGTGATTCTTGGTGTCTACAAATGTCTTGTAGACATGCTACGCTTTCCTTAATATTGATGTCAGTGAACAATATTGGCAACTATGGATCAAGGGTTCAATTACAGGTCAAACCATACCTAAGCCCAGTTTGCCCAGAGAGAATTCTATCAGACCTGACATGCTTTTTGCTGCCTGTTTCTAAAGTAATCCAATGGGACACCCTCTTAACTGGCTTTTGAATACTCTACCGGCAATACATTGTAGAGATATCTTCTTTTATATTTATTTATGTGTGGTAGGCAAAGCTGCTTTATGGGCTGAGGACACCTATCTCCCACCTGCAGCAGTGTGTTAATGGGTGTGTCTCGTTGTGGGCGATCTGAAATGATATTATGCAAGTGCAACTGATTGCATATCACCACAGCAAGGCCTGGCTGCCTGTGCTGAGCGACCCCAGGCAGTTCACAGGAATCTAGAGAGCTTTTAATTCAGTAACCAAATGTGTGGTTAAACAGGAAGTGTAGTTGATGGATCTTTAAGTTCTGTTGTAAGCTGGTGCCACTGAGTGTTGGTCATTACACAAGACTGGAGACTGATGACCTTCTATCTTCTTTATTGAGGTGTCTCTACTCGTTAGGATACTTGGCCGGAGGAGCTGGGGATAGAACCAACAACCTTCCGATTTGTGGACGACCCGCTCTCCCTCTGAGCCACAGCCGCCCCAAAGTGCCTTTGACATGTCAGCCTGCGTAGAATGCCACTTCAATCTGGACCAGGAATGGTCTGCCAGACACCAGTGGCGTCTGCTCTAAAGCTTGGTTTCACGGTAGACGACTTGACGCAATGACCCACCTGGCTGTCCCATCAGCGAGTGGTTGGGTGTCATAGGATCAGGGTCAAGGACTCTAATGTTCTTTATTCGTGTGTGTGTGTGTGTGTGTGGTGTGTGTGTGTGTGTGTGTGTGTGTGTGTGTGTGTGTGTGTGTGTGTGTGTGTGTGTGTGTGTGTGTGTGTGTGTGTGTGTGTGTGTGTGTGTGTGTCTGTAAATAGGTCACTTGGATTCTTTTGGTCTCATGCAGCCACGCCCTACTCGTTAAGCCTGGTTCCTCTGTTGCCTGTGAGGGGTGTTAATTAGTTCTCCAGCAAGTGGCGCATTTGCTCAACTTACTAAAGATAAATGAATTCTGAACTGTCCATGCCCATAACCTTTCCAACAGGAAGTGCTGTTGTTTGTTTTCATATAGAAAACCCAGTGGCATGAAATGAGTGTTAAAAAAACCCCTCAAATAACAGCGGTAACAATTTACAGAGCAGCCAGAGTTTGTTAGTGTAACCCCTTTTCACAATTCATCTTAACCATTTGCAGTTTCAATCTATTTTCCATCTGTTGCTGTTGTGCTGTTGTGCTGTTTTTCCCCCAGCTAGCATTACAAATGCATCATTGTGCTTCCAGCCAAGTGTTTCTTGGATCATCTTAACAGCACTTTAGAACCCCCTTTTGACAGTGGAATCTGTAGGGGTTGGGTCTTTTTTGTAAGTAAGGCCGTTTTACACAACTACTTCAATCATTTTTACAACTCAGTGCAACACCATGAATGCTTTCGAGGGCAAACTGTCCATAAGTGTGCGTTTTTCCCATTTGTACGATTCGTATCTTCGTGTAGATACAACAAAGTGGAGAGAGAGAGAGAGAGAGCAATGTGGTGCAGGCGGGTATGATAGCAGATTTTCACCCCTCCTTTGTGTGTGGCCGTTTGGAACCAGGTATGAACATATTTGCAAGATTTCTTGACCTGCGAGATTGCTTTGTAATGGTCTTCACAGTCCCCAGAGAATGTCTTCTAATGACTTTGGTCACCCTCTGGCCTTTTCTGAAGCACGTCTGTCAGGTCAGTATTCCCCTAGACAGCACTCTGTTCCATAACAAGGTGTTTCATAAAACTGATGGCCGAACTCTATTTCATCATTTGGTATGGGCGTGTATGATCCCTGGATGATGGGTCTTATGTTTTCCCTGACCCAATGACATTTCCTCTTCATCCAGCATCCCCACTGAACCAACATCTTCACATGTTAATGTTATAACTTACAAAATAACATTAAATATTACAATATTTGTGTCTATAATGTATTTGGTTGTGTTTTCTCACTTTGCAGCATTTTTTATAAATGCTTGGTGATTATAATTTAATTTGTGTTTTGTCCGTTTGTATGTGAACAGGAAATGAAAGCTCCAGGTGAGTTTTAATTTCTACATTCACTACATGAATATATATTGTGTGGTAGCAAGTTATTTAACATTACTATCATGTCTTTGTTTTGGCTAGAAGTGTATTTTAATTAGAACTTTTTAAAATTAAAAGTCACCTATTTATTAACACGGTTATTATTTTTATATTATGTTTTGTATTATTTATTTTATATATAATTTATTTATATTATTATTTGGTTACAATATATGATTAAAAAGCATGTCATTTAATGCCAAAATTAAACTAATAATAATCAACATTAATATTCAGGAAAGACATTTAGCCCCCTTTTTTTATGGATAGGGGACACTGGCCTCTCTGCTTCACTTCCTGCTTTTGCATTCAAATTGAGGCTTTTGCAGTTGGTTCGACACCTCACGGCCACTGTTGAAATGATTATTACAACAGAAAACACTTAGAAAAATGTTCCTGACCCAAAAAATACAATCACCTTTTTTTATTGTGGTAATTATTTTTTCCACTTGTTCTTAAGTCATAAACACAGGAGAGAAAGCAATTTAGATCAGACTTAGAAAATGGATCCCCCACATGTTTTTTTTCACTTGCCTCTTAGGGCTTCTGTAAAATATATATTAATGGATGTTATTATGTTTTTCTTTATAGGCAGAGCAAATTTAATTAATCCGTTTTTATGTTAAGAGAGACATTTCTGAGAACACATTATGCACTTGGTCATTGACACACTTGTTAAAAATGCTAATTTTGAATATGGAGTATTATCATTCAGATAGGAAGATGTATTCTAGCCAAGTTCACTTCCCTCTTCCATTAATCATTAAAAATGGCAAGAAGGTGAGACCTGAGATTTTTAATGTCAGTTTCTGAACTTCTGTTGTATGTGGGTGTACATGTTTCTAGTTTCACAGAATAGGTGCATTGTGGGTTTTTTTTAAAGCTTTTCCACAGCCTTTTCCTCCATGGCATCTCTACTATTTGTCTCTTTTCCATGTCTCACTGTTTTCTAATCATAATAAAGAAAAGAATGAAAACTTTGGCTCTGGTGTTCTTTGTATAGCACATTGCACTTTCCTGGGACGAATATGCCTGGAACCACTCAAGCCCCAGCAGGCTCCATTAGACTCCACCGTGTCGTTCAGGGCATTTACACGGGTCTGCATTCAAAAAAACCCAGACCCAAGGCAGAGCTGCACCAGGGGAACTGAAGGCAGGAGAGGATGAAGAGCTGAAAGGCCTGCTGGGATTGCCTGAATAGGAGATGGAAGTGCATGGATTCAATCTTTGTTTGCCGCTGTTGGTTCTCAGCAGGGTGTTAAAAAAGTGTGGATTCAAAGAGGAATCCTTTTCTTTCCTGAATGTGAGCAACTCCAAACTCCAGATGCATTTGTGAAAGAAGACCTGTATTTCTTGGGATCTGACAAAGCTGCAGATTGACAGCTGTAGGGGCATTTATAATTTAATGCTTGTGCTGGTTTTCATTTTAGACAAAAGGAGATGGCCCCAGAAAACAAAATCTGAAGTGCAACCACTGAGAACAAACAGTTTGTTTTTATTAAACCAAATGTGATTCCAGGCTCTCTGGCTCATATATTCCTCCTAATCGTCTGCAATAAGATGTTTGACTGTCTTGTGCTGATCTGGGTACAGAACCTGACCGAGGTCAACAAAAACATCTCCACCCTGACCAGGAAGGACATCCAGAGGCTCGAGAGAGGGAAGAGGACCTCTCATGTATCCTTGAGTAATGAAGAGGAAGTCATCAATACAGGTACACAGACACATCATGTCAGTCAGCTTTTTAAAGCTGCAGTAGGTAAATTTTATAAAAACTAACTTTTTGTCATATTTGCTGAAACTTTCACTATATCCTGACAGTAGAACACGGGAGAGATAATCTGTGAAAAAATCAGGTTCCTCTGGCTCCTCAGGATATAGTGAAAGTTTCAGTAAATATGACAAAATATATAAAAGAAGCTTTTAAATTCATAATAGAGTAAATGTATCCAGATAAGTTACGACCAAAATGTTGAATGATTGTGTGTTTTTTGATGTCAACACAATGTCATTGATTAATAAAAAAAAAATAGGCAACTATTGTATCTGAAATCAGTGTTACCAAAAAATTGCCTAAAATAAAAATAGGGGTTGGGTGATATGGCCTTAAAATCACGATAATATACATGCATATAATATATGGGATATATACATAACAAATTATTTAGGGTTATTGCTGATTATCAAAACTGTCTTCCTCTACCATCCCTCCTGAATATGACTGATTGAGCCATTGGACTCTCTATATTTTTCCTAAACTGTTAGAACCCAGGTTTTCTTTCTTCCTGGTGTTCTGACGTGCCGCTCTGATTAATTACCACAAAGCAAGCGTACAATGTGATGATCAATCAGTCACTGTCACCAGAGCTGAATCAGACAGATTCTGATGCTTTTTGTCTTGTGGTCGATGTGGTTACTCTGTGTTTGATATAGCTCCTCTGTACACTCCACAGCAGTGCCAGCAGAAACCTCACTTTCACTTTCAGGCATATGTGCTGTCATCAACATACAACAACACTTAAACTTAAAAAAATAGCAAATATTGTGATATGACAATTTTTATCTTTAGAATAAGATTTATTCATGAACCATATAATGTGCCCTCGCTTGTATTAGACATGATCTTACATTGTCGCCAAAATTACATTCTGGTACTTATCTTTATAAGCTGCAGAAAGAGAAACTTAAAGGACCAGTTTGTACCATGCATCTAGTGGTAAAGTTGGAAATTGCAACCAAAAAACTGATGGTTGTGAAACTGCAAAAAAAAAAAAAAAAAAAAATCCCCCCATAATACTGAAAAAGTACCAATCTGTCCCCAAGTTGCGCCCAGTACCCTCGTTCAGTGCGTTGCCAGCTCGGTGACTCTATTTCTAGAAGGCCTGTAGCGACTGTGTAATTTTCCCCATTCAAAATGATCCTTTTTGTTACTACTGGAAAATATATAATTCTAATAGGTAGATGTTTTAAAAGTCATTAAACAGTAAGCAATCAAAACAAAATGAAGAGGGGGGCAGCCACTATCTCGGGGAAATCGCAGACTATTCCTTTACATGAATTCAAATGTAAATATAGTCCTCAAAACTATGTTCTAAATGTGCAAATATTCATAAATACACCCTTGCCTATGAGTATTATATTCCATTTCTGCCAATGGATTCTCCTGAATGTTACACACTGGACCTTTAAAACTGATGTTTGCATCATGGAGCAAACACCTAAAGATCAACATTTATGCACAGATCACAAATTGTGTACATTTGGCTTTTTGTATGATTCAAAATTGACTGTTAATTTGATTAAGACATCTTTCAAATAATTCTGATGGGATATTAGGTATCTGTTTGTGGAAGAATGAGAGTACTGATATTGCTTTTGATCACTACCACAGGGTTCATTCTGGCTTTATAGTGATCTAAATTGCCTGCAACATTAGTTTCCACTCTCTAAATAAATGACTTGATTGTCATTTAATATCACTCAGTGTCATTCAATCATTAGGGCATTGTCTAATTAATTGTTGAATTAGATAATGCCCTCAGGAAACATTTAGTGGCCTGAGGATTTTATTAAGGCAATCAAATCCTTTTTTAGTTTGCACATTTGGGTCATTAAATCTATCTCATGTGGCGGACATATTTTATTTTCCTTTTTGACCACATGTTGCTGTTCTCAAATTTGCCTTTGGATTTCAATTTTAATGCACAAAATGAACTCATATTAAAAAGAAAACTGACTAAACTGTGATGGCTGCGTAACCCTTAACATTGCTTAAACAAGATGGAAGGCCATGGCTCGTTGGGCCTGGAGGCAGCTGTACGTCGGATGCTAAGCTTGCCAGTGAGTGCACCAGGAACTCATACTGCAAAGCCTCTGAGTGAACCACACAAAAAGAAATACAGCTGGAAGGAAGCCCACACCTTCACTGCCCCTATAGAGGACCCTCAGGACCCTCAGGTGATGCACAGAACTTTCTGACAGCTGTATTTTAATTCCACACTGTTGGAAACATAATCTGAGAACAGCTCTTCTAAAGTTGTGGCTTTCCACAGTGTACAATCATTCAGCGCTCATTTAATTTATACATTTTATTATGTCGTATGACATATCCAGTCATCGCTGATACATTTTATATTCATTTTAAATTACAGTAATCCAGTTATCGGTTATACATTTGATCTATTGTTTTATTGCTGGCTTATTTTTAGGCCTGTCTGATTTAGAAGCACACTCAGGGTCTTGATTTATTGTGCCAAGGTTTCAGCATTGTTCACTTTTTGTCATAGCATGATGAATCCACAAGTGCTTTGGATAACATTGAAAGCTAATGTTAGCTAGCAAATAGCTTGTAGAGGCATAGAGCACAATATCTTGTTATATCGTTAAACAATCCCATTCATGTACTGCGATGACATGTAACAGTACAGTAAAATATAAGTAAGAGAACATAACCACACGTGTCACCAAATAAAACAGGAAATCTTAAGGATCACAACTTTTAAGGTTATAAAGGCAAAAGTCACTTGCCAGTAGATGCTGCACTAGAGCACCAGCATCTCAGACCACAACAACAGGCACTATGGCTTACCAGAATCCATACACAAAAACAGTCATTTTACCAAGCAGATAACACACTTCAAATTGGACAGATAAAAAATAATATACGCTATCAATATCACACACTGCACTGACCTGAGTCCAATAGCAATTCACTACCCACACACTGGTATTCAGCATAGACTAATTAGGTTTTTAGAGTGAAATTAGTATTAATTAGTCAAATGAGTTTGTTAAATTGGGAAATTATCTGTGGATTTTTTTCTAACGTCCTCGGAGAGAAGAGGTTCAAAAAACTTTTTTTAAACAACAACCAGCAGATTGTGCGGCTTTGAAAACGCCAATGATGAGTTTAAATATATTTTTAATAATAGGGTAGATTTGGAAACTGTGCTGACTTTTTGTGTGGCCTCTGCTGTGTTATGCTCTCCGCTCTTTATGTTGCATATTTGATCTACTGCTGAAGTGTTTTGACTCTCAAGATGTTGTGGTCTGGGTAGACTAACTACCAGCTGAATCCCTCCGTCGTTGTAGTGGAAAAAGCTATGATTATTTTCATTTTAAACTCGCTATGAATTATGTGAATGTGTTGGTAAAATATTTGAGGTTGAGATCCTCTGTCTACTTCCACTTGCAAACACCTTTTTCACTCACATGAGATGTGTGAGTGTGATCCCTCAAACAGTAACACAACAAGCATCTGACTGGTAAAGGCAAATTGAGCTCAGAATAAGTTAAAGTTATGTGAAGAATAATTGATTTGGACATATGATTGTAACTTGGAGTCAAATTCAATTCACAAAGCCATATTTTGTCATTGGCGTCCCCCCACCCTATTTTCCTTTGGGGTGGTGTTTTTGTAGTGGCATCTAGTGGTGAAATTGCAGATTGCAACTAACTGAACACTGTATTCTGTATTCAACGACCTGGGAATGATAACAGGCTGTGAAGTGTGTTGGAAAAACGAGGACAGCCTCAAAACCTGCAAAAAAACGCCCTATCTACGGCCAGTGTTTGGTTTGTCCATTCTGGGCTACTGTAGAAACATGGCGGCTCAACAGGACAACCCCATAGAAGGCGTCCTGCAGTGTCAGTAGATAAAAACGGCTCATTCTCAGGTAACAAAAACACAACGATTCTTATTTTCATGTAATTATACACTAATGAAAATGATTATTTTCAGTTATTTTCCATGTATGACAATAGAACCTCCTAAATGTTACACACTGGACTTTTAAAAGAGGCTAAAAAGCTTTGTGCAGTTGAGGAGAACTGCAGAGTTTGGTGATAATTCTCATTTTTCAACCCTTTTCACATTACACATAATCATTTATGCTATTGTTTATATATAAATATCAAATGTTGCAGCTTTAATATGTAATTCCAATTCCAAATTGAGTTTACACTACAGCAACTTTATGACAACTAGTTTTCTCCTGCTTTTTAAAGACCGGTTTAACCTGACATTTGAGGCTTCTACTACAGCTCAGCTTTAACTGCTGTCTTAAAAGTTCTCCTGTTCCTTTTTGTCTCATTTATATTTTTCCTGCACACCTTCCGTATGAATTCTTCTTTGTGTGATTTATATTTGGTCAGCAGCTGATTTACTCATAAAAATAGGAAGAAAAGTGTCACAAGCCAGAAGAGGAGTAGCAGACATACCTGTAATAGACTATGACAGGGCTACGAACTGCGGGTGAAGATTGACTTCAAAGGGACTCAATAAAGAAACCGGTATTTTTGACAGTAAAATCAATGTTATTTTTCTCTCTCTTTCTATTTTTATACCAGTGACTTTCTAAGCAAAGTGCCATTGTCAGATATTTATGAAACACTTGAGTGAGAGGGCTTTAATTGATATGACTGTTATTAGAATTCATCTACGCTTGATATTTGTATAATAAACTATAATCCATACCTCTCAGTTGGCTATGTGTGTGAAATGATGTGGAGGAGGATTAGCAGGTCCCTGGAGAAATCTCCCACTGAGCTCACTTTACTTTCATGTATTCACTTTTTGTCTGCACACTGCTAATGGTCCCATCTATGGCAAAAAAAAAAAAAAAAAAAAAACCCTTGAGAGTGCTAATTAAGTGATTTTTTTTATAGCAAAGTGATTTTGATAGCATGTCTCTAACACATGCTAAAAGTGTCATTTTCTCCCCATGTCGATGAAAATATTCTCTGAAGATTTTGAGCACCTATCTGTTCTTTCTTTTTGAATTGGGTCCTGATTGGTGACAGCTATTGCTTTTGAAATGGCTCAGCTCTTCCTTTTGAATGCAGTTTTTTTTTACTGCTTTATTTCTCGCATTACTGCTGTGCCGTGCTCTCTTTACAGCCATTAATAATTGTCCCCAACCACACAATAAAGTGTCTCTGAGCCTGACAATATGCTGCCTGCTGCTAAACAAGGCTCCAGACAGATCTCAGCAGCAATGCATGCAAGCTTAAAATTGTGTTGTTTTTCCACCAGAGGGCAACATGTGTACTGTAATCCACAAACACCCCCTATGTCTCCTTCACTCCACACTCCTCTAGATGTAAATCACACTCTTTCTTTACACCCAGGTTTGTTTTGCAATACCATACCACTGACGGTCTCTTATAGACATAAAAATGCCTTTATTTCAATGGGAAACCCTCTCAGCCGCCTCACTTTTCAGACATTAGCATGAGACAATGAGAGAAAAGAGAAAACTAGAGCTTTGTTTCACTTCAGATTTCTCCCTAATAGAAGTGATGCAGCAAATTGTTCTGCATTATCTGCCTTTTCTCTGATAGTGGAGGCTGCAATCAGAATTTTTTGTATGCATTCAATTAAATATAAGAGTACACTGTGGCTGTGAATAAATGGTACATTACATAGCTTCCACCTTTAGGGGTCTCTCAAGCTCTGTGCAGGCCCTGCTGTCTAGCCAGTACAGATAAATGGCACCTCGTTAATCAAATCTGCATGAGTGCGCTCAGGTTGCCATGGCAATAATTATCAGAGCTGCCTAATTAACTTTCTCAATTGCTTAATGATATACGACCCTCTGAACTCCCTCATTTTTTTCCTCTCTAATCCAAGTTGTTGTGTTTTTATTCCTCCATTTTCACTCCCCAGTGTTAACCCGTGACCGCCAAGATAATAGAAATTATAGAGAAATTAAATTCAGCACCACATCATTTCCTGTCGGCCCACGCCAGCCTGTTCCTGGGGCTGAAATCAACGGGCGGGGTGTCAAACTTCACATGCAGCACAAGCGCCCACTACTGAATGCCGACGCATGTAGCCGATGTGTGTCTGGCCTGTACAGTGTGTGACTCGCATACTTTGTCTTCTGCGGTGACCTCGTGTGACAGCTGACTGAAGGTTGGGAGCAGCGGTCCTGTCGTCCCTGATCAGCCAGGCGAAACTCTTGAGATACACCGAGACAGGGGGAATCGTACCTGGTGACACCCACCCTGCCATCCCCTGTCACAGCCGGCCTCCTGTACTGTCTACTGCCTTTCTTTACAGCCTCCTGTCAGCCTGCGGCCCCCTCACTGGCTGCTATCCACACCAATCCCATGTTGTTCTCACTTAGTTTTTCATGTCTTTTAGTCAGAAGTTTAGAAGTTGTGCAGGAGAATCAACTATATTGGGCCAATACTGGACTTTTATAGAAATTACCTATTAAGTCGGTAACTTTTAGTCATATTTTCTGAGGTTTTCACTATATCCAGACAGTAGTACATGAGACAGATTATCTGTAAAAAAAAAAAAAAAAAAAAAAAAATCAGGTTCCTCTGGTTAATCCTAGTGCTCCTGATACCATTAGCAAGAATCCAATGGGCCTGACAAATACAACCAACCAGAGCTGAGACAGATCTAAAGACGCTTTGGGTTGGAGAAGTTAATCGTTGAGTCTCATTCCCAGTGTCCCAAAGCGTCTGTATTTTACAACCTTGGAATGAGATCAACAATGTTCCTTGGCCTTTGGATTGACAAATATGACAAAAAATATTTTTAGAAAAATTACCTACTGCAGCTTTAAGTATCGTCAATCACTTTTTTAGCCAAACTAGTTTTACACTAACATATAATTGGGGGCTTTACAAAAGACATATTAAAAAATAATGGTCAAGATATCTTGACTTATACTCCTTAGTGAGTCCTTAACCCTTCCCCCCAAATTCTGGATCCTACATTTCCCATAATGCAACTTAATAGCATTTCTCATTAGACATTCCTTGCTCGATAAATGCCCTGTCTACAAAACTCCCAACCCCAGTTTAAACTCCATCTGCTGAAGAAGATCACGTCATATAACTGAAAGCTCCAGAGCAGCTATTAAATGGTAAGGTTTTCTCTACCCCCTTTTCCAGGGCAAGAATGAGCTTTGAACCTCAGCCTAGCGTGTCGTTTAGGTTGTAGGACTTGTTGGTGGAACTCCAGTTTTGTTCTTGTTGCTCCTCTCTGTGAACCCTCAGTTGTGACGGTCGTGCAGAGGCCATGTTGAGCTGAAAACCGGCCGTCCAGATCCACGCCTGAGTTCTGGGATCAGTGCTGGGTTAGGAGACCACAAGGCCTGGAAGAGTTCATGTGATTAACTTTCTGCAACCACCATCAGGAAGCTTTATAGGACTGGGTCAAATCAAGCTCTGGCAAAAAACCTTACCACCAATGTCTGCCATATGTCTGGCACCACCCGCTGACACAGTGTGATACCATTCCCCTTTTAATTTCCCACATAACCTAATTTCACAAAACCCTAACCTTCCTCCTTTGCCTCTTTCTTGCTCAGAAGACCTACCCGTGCTTTAATTGTACCTGCTTGCTTTTGTTGCTTTAAAGCCAGTGGGGAAAAGTGGCAGGGGAAAGATTATCTTTGTAACACCTCTGCACTGCCTCACTGTGTATTTTTTTTCTCTTGTGAGTGGATTTCATGGTTGAGAGTGCAATTTGAAATAGGATTAACAGTAGGTGTCGGGTAGTGTTAGCTAAACCTCTTTATGTCAGGTACGGCGGAGAGAAGTCTGTCACTGCGTCTGCCTGAACCCTTTCACCATTGAACATTGCTTGAGGGGGATTCTTTAAATATTACTAAAACTGTATTTGTATTCATCAAAGGGCTGTGAAGCAGGCAGGCACAACACAATGTTTTGATTTCTACCTATGAAGAGCAGAAGAAAGTATACACGTGCACAGTATTAGACAACCTCAACATGTACTTCCAATATGGGAGCAAAATGCAGCCTTTTGTTTTTCAAGGGGGAAAAAAAAAAATCAAAAAAGTGCTCCGTCTCTTTTTTGTCTCAGTGCCTCAGTGACATTGGGAGGCCACATGGTTGGCTGCGGCCCAGACCCGCAGAGAGGATGCATTCCTGGGATGGCCATTGGCAGTGTACAGGCTGAGATGCCCAACCCTCCGCTCCCACAGTTTCCGCACACAGCAGTGAGTCCCGCTGGAAAACAACAGTTTCGGCAGTCTTATGTAACCAGGGTTGGTTGTAAAGAAAAGGGAGGGCTGGAGGGAGGGATTATGGACTGATGGAGGGAAAAAAAGAAGGGAGGTTGTTTAAGGCTGAGCATTGAAACAAAGTTGAGTACAGTAATTGACTTGCCCAAAACTAGTGCCTAATCTAGACTAGAGATTGCCAACTCGGTGCAACAGAGGCCAAATGCTGTGCAGGTTTTCATTTTGGAAATGCACAAATTTAAGTCATTTGTCCTTTTTCTTTGCTTGAATGTAAGTTGCTGTAGCTGTAGTTGCTGTGTTTTAGCTGTATTAGCCTTTGTCAAGGCTCATTAGAACACATTCTTAAAGCTTAAAGCTGCAATAATCAATATTTTTATATCAACAATCGATAAAGTGATTTATAAAATGAAAAGGGGTCACCCAACTTTGCAATTCCCCACAGCGGAGGGGCATTTTTACATCTTTTAGCTCAGTATTTTGGTAAAGCCAATCAGATTTTTCCACTGGATTTTGGATTATTGCAGAAAATAATGATACTTACACTTTTTGTTCAGCATGATAATCTGAACAAATGAGCACCATTTATAGGATTTTTAAAATGTATCAAAAAGTAAATACGGTTGCCAGAAGTAAAAAAGCAAACTTTAGGCCATAAATCACGGTCATATGACTTCAGTGTCACCACCACTAAACAAGTTATAATTAAATTTCGTAACAAAAATCTACTATACACTGTATAAACACAGAGGCAATAAAGGCGGACTAGCGAGTAGTTAAGTCTCCGTGTTTGGTAACATTTAATGTTACAGACAACCTAATTTAGTCACTTTTTAGCAACCCACTTTTTAAAGAAGTGTAAAAGCTTCAAATGTAGGTGTGGTATGTACTGATGTATTTTATGTCCTAGACCTCAACCACAGACCGTATTTCAGGCATCTAACCAGAAACCCATTTAAAAAACCCACTGACTTTTAGGTAAGGGAACCGGAAGTGCTAACATGCTTTTTTTCCTCAGGTTTGTTGAGACTATAACGGAGCTAAACACAAGACAAAATGAATGCCAATGTTGTCCTGTTTCTGCTGGATGTGTAAATAAGCAACTGGTTTCTATTGGTTTCTATGTTCAACATATCCACTTTATAAGGTGATGATGTGTTCACAGCTTTTTCTTCTGCCCCCTTGTGGCCAAATACTGCTTTAAACTATCATTCAGGTTAATTAAATCGTTTTGTTTTCAGTAGTTCAGTTTTTATATTTTTCCTCTCAAAGCTTCTAATTCAAGTACCGGCAAATTCTGTGGCTGTGGTGCAGAGGCAGAGCGGGTTGCTCCCCTAATCGGAAGGTTGTTTGTTCGATCCCCGGCTCCTCCTGCCACATGTTGAAGTGTCCTTGAGCAAGATACTGAACCCCGAATTGCTCCCGATGCTGTGAATCAGTGTGTGAATCGGTGTGTGAATGTGTATGAATGTGTTAGTTCTGTTTGATGGGCTTTGCCATCACTGTGTGAAAGGGCGAATGTTGCACATAGTGTAAAAGCGCTTTGAGTGGTCGGAAGACTAGAAAGGCGCTATACAAGTACAGGTCCATTTACCATTTACCATTCTTAAAAAATCGATTTCCTTTGTGTTGGGTTTGCGTGAAGACATCCATAGCTGAGACTCAGCTTTGTGATTACGTGAAGTAAAACAGGTGAGTCTAGAACTCATGGTGCAACCACCTTTCTTTCTGTTTTGCCTCATTATGAGCACAGAATGGCACATCCCAACTTCCCTGATTGGAGGCGTCGGTGGCAGCAGTCAGTGTTACTCAACAGTTGAAAGCCTCAGGGTTTCCCAAGGCAGGGAGTGGCATCCCCCTCTGCCAGTAAACACATCAATAATCCTGCAGGTTGAGTGACTGGCTCACTGGAAAAGGCATGAAAATGAAGGTGGAAGACCTGTGGAGAAGAGGCAATTAGTGTTCACTCTAAGGTGTGCAGGGCCTTGGAATAGTTAGTGATGTAGTGTTAAAAAGGAGGGTAAACCCTGAGAGTCCCAGTGGGTGATCGGCCTAATGCAAACAACTGCCAAGAGAAAAGAATAATCAATTATTTTCTCAAAAAGGAGTGAACTTGTCCCTTTTATGAACCTATTTTATTGTGCAGCAACTTTCGTAAACTGGACACTACTTACCAAGCTGTTTCCATGAATATAAAGAAACATTGATGACAAGATAAATATAAGTTTGATCACGTGTCCAGTTCCAGCATGTAAACCCAGCAAAAAAACAATAAGCAGGGAGACACTGCCTACGAATGCCAGCCTGTCAAAAGTATAAAAATATGCCTTCCAACACCAAAGCTTCCCTTCTCATGCAATGTAGAAATAGAAATGTAAAAACAAGACATTGTGGTTTATGTGTTTCACAACAAGTCTCCATACCTAAATGACAAACTAGGTCATGTCAGTGCCTTACAAAACAACCCGCTTAAATGTTTACTGACCTGCCATCTCTGTGGTTAAAGCTGCATTGATTGCTTTTTTGGCCACTTGGGGACAGTGGAACAGGGTTAGAATTTGGGCTGGATATAAACACAACGACATACTATCACCTTGTAAAATTGTTGTTGTGAACGTGTTAGCAAATCTTTGCTTATATTTAAGATTCCCACAGACATGGAGCAAGATTAGCATAATATTTTTTAAACAAATAAACATAATAATTATAACAATTATAATAATTATCATAAATAATAATGATAATAATAATAATCTTTATTTGCCTAGCCCTTTTCAAAATACAGTTACAAAGAACTTTACAGAACAAGATTTAAAACATTTACTGTCAAGATAAAAAAACACAAAAAAAACAGACTTGATTAAAATAAAAGTGATAAAAGTGGGATAGAAACTAGACAGGTAGGAAGTTCCACTACTACAGGTCAAGGGAAAATGCCTTGTTTTAGCAGAACATAAAGTTCCATTTTGTCCACATAACAGTGGAAATGAATGTTATACTTACGAATTATCAGACCCAACGGAAGACTATAAATAGAAAGTAGTATAGGACCAAGAACTGACCCCTGTGGAACACCACATGATAAAGGGCCTGGGGATGAGGAATATTCTCTCATTTGGAGTCAAGTTTTTGGCCACCTGACGATAGCTTGTGGCCAACTTTGTCTGCTTACTGTTTGGTGCTGGTCACGCAGTGTACAAAGGGTATTTCAGAACTTTTTCACTGAAAACTACAGCCTGCAGTAAAGTTATGGGCCATAAAACTTTCAGAACAATAAGCTAAAAGATGATGAAACCCTTTGTAGAGCTGAGGAGAACTGCTACGAGTGACCTCTTCCACATTACACATAGTCATTCCTTCCATTCCTATAAAGAATATTAAGTGCAGCCTCAAGGCTTGGTGAAGTTTTGTTAACTAAAAGTACTTTAAGGTTCAGAAAAGATTGTGGTATAGTCAAAAGAAACCAGTGGTTCAAAGTCAAGATACTTCGTTCATCCAACCATCCACCCCAACTGCCTCCCAAAGAAATTTTATGGTACTATGACAATGTCATGCTATGTTACAGTCAGTTATTATTTGTGCGACCACAAGAAGTTGCTTGTCAGGAGAACATAAACAAAGGTTGTTTAAAGCGTTTGAAGACACAACTAAGGCTGTTGTTTTTCTGTTGAAGAGCTCCCAACATGTAAATAAGACAGCTTTGGAGCTGTTGAAAGGCAGTTTACTTAACTTTTAAGTGGGATAAATGCTAGCAGTTGGCCCCCGCTGTACTTTCAGTCTTTGTGCTAAGTTATGCTAACACACGCTGGAGCTACAGCATGTCTGCGTTACATGGACAGAGATGAAACCGATATTATTCCTCTGATCTGACTATAGGTTTAATGCCAACCTTGTTTCCCCGATATTGGACTGTTCCTTCAGATTCATGCTGAATATATGCAAACAGATTTTTGGTAGGTTATTTAACTTTCACTACATCCCTTCATTTGGGCATCAGTGGACTTATAAATAAGAAGAGGCAGCTTGAGGGAGAGGGCAGTGACAGTCAATATGCATATCATCAATATTTGATGCTGAGAAAATAGAGGGACAAAGGATAAACATGAACCTCACAAATCCATTTGGCAGAACCTGTTAATCTGACAAATAATTGCTGGAAATGAAACACTGATGTAAAAATATGTTTCTTAGAAGAGTTGAATATTCAGGTTTATCTGGTAGTCGCTTCATATTTTGCACAAACGGCCACAGTATAGTTGACAAATCCACTCCCCCTGTGTGAAACCATGTAATTCTCCGTCTGCCTCGTGTCGTGTCCAGCCGTGTGACTCATGTTTCTCATGTTTACGCTGCAGCGGTACATCACCTAGCCGTGATGACGAGGACTTTGCTGTAAGCCACAGCTGAGCACCCTATATCCACCCTACCGGCACAGCGTCAGTGTTTTCATTCCATATGATAGGAGTCACACCACATTCCTGTTACAACTTCTCTGCGGCGCATAAAAATCTCCTCTTGAAACCGCAGAGCCATGTGTTTTGAATTTTCCCTCTGTTTGTTCCCATTTACAGCATCTCTCTCCACTTTTTCTTCTGCTCATTCTCCCTCTCTCCCTTCTCTCTCTCTCTCACACACACACACACACACACACACACACACACACAAACACCGATCGCTCGCTCTCTTCATGTTGATAGGCCTATTTAGTCCTCATGAAAGCATTCCATTTAGGTGCATTTGAGGTTACGGTTGTCACTGACAACCGGCTGTCAGAGAGTGGCAGGCTCTATCAGTGTTGGGGGTTTCCAGAGGAGCTTACAACACACAGAGCAGCTATTGATGGAGCCCGCTTTATGGACTCAGACCCACCAAGGGCAATGGTGTGTGACAAAGACAGCTAGGGGAGTTGGTAGTTTGATTCGTTGACCCCACAAAAGGATAGAATCACCCCATCTGATAAATAGTCGTATTTGATTTAATGCACAGTTTATGTATATATATAATGTGATGTTGAGAGAGGTTGGTGGTTTCACCAGCAAAGTTGATTAAGAGGGAAAAAACAAACAAAATAAAGCAAAAGAAAAGATGCAAATGAAAACAGTGCAAACCTATAAAGCAAGCAAACTGAAAATGCAAAAAAATAATTTGATGCTGGAAATGTGAACACAATATGTCGACTGGGTAGAAAGCAGGACCTTAGCTACCACCCTTTTCCATTGCAGGAACTTTTTTCAGGCACCCTAGGAACCATTTCAGGAACTGGTATTATGACTGTAGGAACCACAGTCTAAATTAAGTTCCTCAGTCATAAACCACGTTCCCACCGCAGGAACTTTCCCCAGGGACTAGGAACCTTTGGAAGAACTCAGTGCGTTTCCACCACAGGGACCAGGGTCAAAATTAAGTTCTGGGGACATTGTTTTACCCCCCAAAAAGTCCCTGCTTAGGGGGTAGTACTTTCCAAAAGTATGGGAACTTTGGGGGCGGAGCTTGCAACGCTAACCATTGGTTGATTGGTAGAGTACACACAGCATTTTATTTCAGTCTCATTTTAAATAAATCTGCAACTTCAAACCAGTTGGTTTTTTGTTTATTGTGCTTTGACAAGGTTTGTAATTCGGATTGTTGAATCGGCTTTGCTACTAATCCTAGTCTCTTTTTTTTTTTTTATAAGTTTTTTTTTTTTTTTGGCCTTTTATTGCCTTTATTGAAAGTGACAGCCAAAGATAGACAGAAAAGGGGAGCAGAGAGAGAAGGGGAAAAAAAGGGACTAGAAATAGTTTATTACTATTAGTATGTTCTTTGTATGGACTATGTTTGCATGTGTGAGATAATTTAGATTTTTAGCAACCTGGAGTTTACATTCTACAGTTAAAAACCTTCTCATTGTAAGATTCAGTTTAAACGGATTAAACCACTATTTGTGGACTGAATATGTTTGAACTTGAATACTTGAAGGCCAAGAAAATAAACAAATAAAAGCTTCCCCACATAGGAACCTTTTCAGGAACTCAGGAGCCTTACCTGCGTTTCATCAGAGGAAGAATGATCTAAATTGAGTTACTCTTCCATAGTTCCTGTTGCAAAAAAAGTAATCTCAGTGCCAGTGCAGGAAGCAGTTTGGCCTTTACGTAGCGATGTTAGTGGGGATGCAATTACCTTGCCTTTTTATTCTGTCTCTAACCTTAACCAAGTGTTTTAGTGTCCCAACCCTAACCATAGCCATAGTCTTTTCCTAACCTTCAACGTACCAAAGTTCCCATGTGCAGATATTGTAGAAATTAAGAATTATAAAACGTTGGCATTGGACGTAAAAAGGAAAAACAAAACGGAAGTGACATAACTCTGAGTTTGGCAGAATATTTATTTTCTTGTAAATATAAACGTCCACATCGACAGTATTTTATTGCGACATCCAGACTGGATATGTTTAAATTAGTCTACTTTTAGGCCAACAGAATGCTAACACAATAAGGGCTTCAGCATTTCTACGCCAGAATTGTATTCCTCACTGTACAGAAAATGATATGGAATAAATTAAATACAAAAAAACATCAGAACTTCAGGCTCATGACCGCAATATTGGTAAACTCCTAGCTGAGGCTAAGTATTAATTACTTATTTACTCGTAGTTACTTGCAGCTGTACATGTCTTACTTATGGATTACTACATTAGAAACAACATAAATATTCACTAAGGTCACGATGAATTATAAGTACTATATCAAGGCTGTATTCTATGAAGGCTGTAGGCTGGCTCGCTAATTTAAACTACATAGAAACAACACGTGCAACCTTCATAAGGATTTACAAATGAAAAGTTTAGGTTCTTGGAGTTTCTAAAAAAACACAGTAGAGCAGGCAGAATATCAAACATTAAAAGTGACAAGCTTCTTTGAAGAGGCTTGCATTTTGTCGATTTGATCCACAGTTATTATTCAGAAACATGGAAAATAAAGATAATATCTATCTATCTATATTATCTTTAATCAGCAATGATTGAATTAAAACTCATGGTGATTGTTACTTGTGAAGAAATAGGATATAAACATGATAAACGTATGATAACAAACATGATAAAAGTATGAATTTGTGTATATAAAGGACTGTCTCTGTAAATTGTATTGTTGAAAATATCACCTCCATCACACACACACACACACACACACACACACACACACACACGCACACACACACGCACACACACACACACACACACACACACACACACACACACACACACACACACACACACACACACACACACTCCTCCTCCTCTGGAAACCTGTTCTGGAGGGAGTGACTTGATCCAGGCGGCGTCCAATTATATGGAAGCAGCACTTATTCCACTTTATTCCAGGCTACAGTTAAGTGGCTTGAAGCCTTCAGAGACACACGGGCTTGTAGTATAAAGGCAGAGCAATAGGCAGAGAGACGGTACCCATGTGACATGTGAACGGAAAGCTAAAGACAAAGGTAGAAATATCTACTACACGGCGCGCGGAGGAGACACAGAGGATGCTCCAAATCAAATCCATGAGGGCTTTTTTTCCTCGTCTGGAAATTCACGGCTTCATATAAATGATTCATGAGAGCCTGTTTCTATTTCTAAGGGAGTAATTGCGCTCGCAGTGAGTTTCAGCTGGAGCCGGTCACCAACACAATCTGCAGAGAGACGGTAGTAAAACTGGGATCAGAGCCTGGAGAAAATTATAAAGTCAATCAATGTGTGGAGTTTGATAAGCGCTGCTTTTAACCTGCACTGGACCTCATCTGTCAAAAGGATCAACTGTTGCTGCAGCCGGAGTGAGCACAGAGACATTCTCCAAGTGTGTCTGGCTTTCATAATGGATGTTTGACCGTCACTTGGTCCTGCATGCAGCCACACAGCCGGTGTTGTGCAATTAACATGGAAGAGAGACTGATACTGTTGTTGATGCCTCGGATACACCTTCATCTGTCCTGATGTGATGCCACATTGTTGCACTGAGGAGAATGATAATATCCCACACCGCTGCCGGCTCCTTCATACTGGTTGATCATCTCTGTGTGTGAAACAATACACATTTGTTCCTTTTTCTTTGTACAAGGGACCAGTTTTGGGCATTTGAACTCACTGGCAGACGTCAACATTGACAGGCTTTTTGTTATAGTGACCTTGCCCGGTTTTGACATCTATTCAGCGGGAGATCATCATGTTGATGATGATGAAGAACAGCGGCATGGATGCGCATCAGGTTGATATCGATTCGGAATTTGAGCCTCACAGTCGGTCGCGGTCGTGCACCTGGCCGCTGCCGTGTCCGGAGGATTTCCCCGGGGGAGAAGAGGCGAGCCGAGGTCTGGCCCTGGCATCGGTCAAAGTGGAGCAGTACAACGTGCCCGCATGCCGGGCCGAGAGAAAAGGCGGCGCACCGGCGGAGATCAAACATCCAGCCGGCGCCCCGGCCCCGGTCGTGGCCGCTCCTGCCTGCATGTCCGGGGCTGCGCTCGACGTGGCCGGCCAGCTGCGCAAAGCCAAGTCTTCCCGTCGGAACGCGTGGGGAAACCTGTCTTATGCAGACCTCATTACCCGTGCCATCGAGAGCGCCCCGGAGAAGAGACTCACCCTGTCCCAAATATATGACTGGATGGTTCGCTTTGTTCCTTATTTCAAGGATAAAGGCGACAGCAACAGTTCAGCCGGATGGAAGGTAGGCCACATGAAAGAATTTTCTGACACCACATGGTGTAGGTTTTAGTGGAGAAGCTGCACTATATTTAGTCTCAGTCTGTGTCTGCAGCATAACTCCTTTTCTGCATATTTGAAAGCCACATAATTGACCCCTGGTCCCAGCAATTTATGTCAGTGGCGTGTCCCCGTGTCACTCCACACTACAGTGTGTGGAAAGGGGCGGTGAGCATGGTTGGATAAGGGTTCACTGGGTTCATCGTATTTAGAGATTGCAGTCTGTGCATATAGGAGTAGCCACACGGAGCCAAACTCCCCCTCTTCACGGTTCCCTTTTGGAAGGGCAACTAATACGCGCTGTGACGCACCGGTGAAGTGTCTGGTTTTAAGCCCATATTTCTCTGCGTTATCGGGTCACACGGGGGACAGAGTTTGCCTCCGGTCCGATTTGGAGCGTCACCCCTGCCGCCGGTTGGGTGCTCGGGGATAAACCGTTTGGGGCCACCCCGCCCCCTGCTATCCAGTGCGCGCACGTTAAATTACGCACAAGCTGTGCGAACGCATGGCACAAAGCGAAGGGTTTAAAAGGACAATAACAAGAGATGATGACATGGGGTGTCACAGCAAACAGATGTAACTACAGATTATCCCCTAAATTCAAATTAATATGAGGTTAATCTAATAGATTGGTTGCTGTAATCTACTTAAATTGACCACCCATTCTGTGTGAGGATTAATGGTCTTTTGTTTCCAAGCCCTATGCCGTAGCTTCTCCTCATACCATCCTTTCTGTTTGACAAAGTTTTGCTTCTGTATCACTTGTTAAACGATTTAAATAAATGCACACTGCCTTCCTATAGCTGGTGAACATGGACTCTTGGTATTAAATGTTACATGAAATACATCAGTCAACACTCTCTAAACTGAGTGTAAGTCATATGAAAACAGTATATAACACTTGAATCAGATGTTTTTTAAGGAAAGAAGAAGAAAAATAAAAAACCCATATAGCTGAAAATCTGATTTGCTGTATCCGCTTGTGTTTTATGGTCTTTTGTCTGTAGTGGGAGTTTCATCAAAGGGCTACAAGGGTCAACACTGCAGTTAATGGGAATTTTCTAAAAAGCTGGATGCACACTGTTAACTCTAACAGAAGAGGGGGAGTACTCTCAATAACTCCCTTCTTGTTAAATTTGACAGCAGGCTTAAACATTTACTGGCATTGTTCTATTCAGGAGCTTGGAAAAAGGGACACACCATTCAACATAATGATAATCTTAAAGATGGCTGGGAAACATGTTTAAAGGGTTGCCCCGGTGAGTTTGTTTTTTACATCCATAAAATAGAAAGATTATTGAAAGAAAATTGAAGCAGCAGAGTTCTCATTTTTAGTACTTCGTATGGGTCGAGCTCCAATAACAAACAATTCCTATAATGCAACTCAACAAGGTCTTTTATTAGACCTTCACGGCCCACTTCAATCAAACCACACGACTCCTTTTTTTAACGCAGGTTTTCTGGGTTGTTTTTTTCAAACTTAAAAGCTCCAGTGTGGGACATTAGGAGGATCTATTGGCAGAAATGGAATATAATATTCATAGGTATGTTTTCATTACTGTATAATAACCCGAATATAGGAATCTTGTTTTTGTTACCCTGAAATGAGCTGTGTTTATCTACAGAGGATAGTGGGTCCTCTTCTATGGAGTCCGCCATATTGAACCACCATGTTTCTACAGTAGCCCAGAATGGACAAACCAAAAACTTTTTTCTCAAGTTTCTCATCAACTGTAGTTTATCCTACACACTTCGAGGGCTGAGCTGTATTCAGCTGGTTGCAATCTGCAATTCCACCGCTAGATGGTGCTAAATCCTACACACTGGTCCTTTAAAGCTCCCCCAGAGCTATAGTAGACATTATCCAATTGTTTTCCCGGGCTGAGTAGCATCCCTTGTGACAAGTAAAATGAGCATCGAGTGTAAAATCGGTGGAGTGCCCTTTGATTCTTTTAATGCTTTTAAAGTTGCAGCTTGCTCTCTTTCCAGTGTGTTTTACTTTCCATACACAGCCTGGCGATAGAAGGAATATAGAGGAAGGGGAAACACAAGTTGCAGTGGGATTAACAGGCATTTCACACCATCAGTGTGTCTAACATTCAGTTAAACCAAAATCCTCTGTCTGCTTCTTCTGTCATGTTACCATATCCTTACAGCGTTTTTTGATAAGTGCCATTGTCTGTCTTCTTTTTGTCCCCTGCTTTACTCTGCTTCGACATCTCATTTGGCTCCATACCAGCCTCCAATTGAGCAGTATTAAGACGCAGATTAATCTCAATAAAATCACCATTTGATTTAGCGGCAACAACCGCTGTCCAATCTTTATGGTATGGGGGTTTTAAAATTGGATTTAAAGCGGGGCTTAATTCCCGGGGCCTTGTTTGTGCTGCCCAGGGAATGCCCAGCTTGATACCTACTCCCATTCCAGCTTTGCTTGGAGGCTCTGATTGGCTGTTCTGGCAAGGGAGCTGATTGGTGGAGAGAGGCTCCAAGTTGGGGCGAAAAACAACTTGATTCAATCATAATAACACTCCTCAACAACACAAAAGAGAGAGAGAGAGAGAGAGAGAGAGAGAGAGAGAGAGAGAGAGACACACATGCACGCACATGTTGGACTGTAACAGTTGGCAGCGATTTTAATGAGATTTGAAACACGGAGGTAAAGAATCACTCGCAAGCACACACACAAACACACTCTTGCGTACAATATGTATGCACTCTCACAAATTCCTGTATGTTTCTGCTTAGATTCAACATTACTTGGGGAGGGGGTGGTTGGCTGGGGCATGTATATGGATGGATGGTTGGATGGGATGAGTGGGAGGGAAATAAGATCCAGTCTTGCTATTAAAAGCAGTCTTTAAGAGCTGTTGTGTAATCCTGTCTGAGAGCTGCTGCTCGATTCAGCCGCTGGGCTCTTTGTCTTCATCTGGGCCGGCAGCTTCTCCTGCCTCTTAATACTACATACACACACACACACACACACACACGTACGGTACTCACACACTGTTGAGGTGTCACTCACTTTTGTAAGTGTCAAGAGGCAAGGCTACAGTGGTGTATTGGATTTCTTTCACACGTTCACACACTTCTTCTCGTGTCCAGTGGTAGTGTATGGATTTCTTTGATTGTGGTCGCACACACAAACACTCACACACACACACACACACACACACACACACACACACACACACACACACACACACACACAGTTGCTTAAGCATCTGACAGCGGGGTTACCATGATGACTATGTATGGATTTCTCTGACTGTGGTTCAGTAATTGTGGTCAAGTGTTTGGGCCATGTTTGTTATTGCATCTGAGGTGGGAGGCTGTGTTTGGTCATACGGAGTGAGTTCAGTTCTGTAGGTGGTCATGGTGGTGATGCGGGGGTCTGCGCTCACACACACACACACACAGACTCATACACACACTGTTATGTTCATTTCACAAGTGGCTCTGCGTGGGAATGGATGTGCTGAGCTGTGGCCTGTCTGCAGGCTGTACTGTACACAGATTCAGCAGCATGCAGGCAGGTACTGTAGGAGCTTGCTGCCTGATTGTACTGGAAGGCTTCACAAAGCAGTACGTTAAAGATGCTTCGTGGGTGTATGACTGTTTGTAATCAGACTGTGATATAATGAGCACACAGCAAACAAACAGCAAATACACATGAGGATCAATTATAACTTCAGTTTGGTTTTTTTTGTATTTAAAGAGTAACTTAACACCCTGCTTTAGCTTAAACGCGCCCCCTTCACAAATTCAATGTGTAATAAAGTGACTGTACATGTAATTTACTAACTCTAAAAAGTGGATTTAGTTACTCTTTAACTTTTAATTTGGTCCATTTTATATCCAATCCCCGAGAGATGGCTGCAAACATTTATGAGCATTAATTTCAATATCTAGATTTGCATAAGGGGAGTGATTTTTAGAAGCTCATGTAGTTGCTCATGAATGCACCATTCTGGGAAGTGTTTGGATCCGTTTGAAGCTCCATATGCACACAGACTTCTGTCAAAATGACACATAATCGCTACACATCTGTATATAGCAGTGTTCTGCGACCTGACCCAAACCCTGACAAAGTATGAGGGGTTGTTTTGTGGGATTAGGTTTAATTCAAATATAATTTATCAAGAAAATGATTTCTTTTTCTCTCTGACTCTGCGTCCATGCATCTGTGTGATGCATGTAGATTCAAAAACTCCATTTAGGAAGACGGAAACAGACAGAAAACATGTCTATAGAGAGCAGTAAATTTAGACTTTTGACTTCACTTCAGAGTCATCAGCACGTGGCACGACTGTCATTTTTGAATCTATGAAATGCCACTCATTGTATTGTGGTATTGTAAGGAGGAGGTATCATACATACTATGGATACTTGGAAAGAGTTTCAGGTTTTTTGAGGAAGCAATTTAAAATGGTGGAGAGTAAATGTAGTGCACTATTTAGTAAATAATGGAAGATAACGGTCTGTAATGGATGAAATGCAGAAGAAATATAGCTTTGGGTATGGGTCAGGTAAGGATCTGTATATTAGATCTGTGCAGAACTCTAGTACATGGACAGGCACCAATGAGAATAAATAACAAGTAAATATATGAGCTCACATACACTGTCAACACAACACATGACAAATGTATTCAATAGCTGTGTTTTGGTACAAGAACCTTCGTCTGGTATTTTATTTAGCAAGTGAAAATGAAGACACAACCACATAGACATATATATGTACTGTATGTATGTATGTAAGAGAAAGAATGATGTTAGAGGCCCTGAAAATGTATCTAAAATCAGCTTTTTTTTCTCGATATACTGTAGGGTCCTACACGAACACAAAATAATCTGCCAAAGTTAGAATAGTTTCGGTTCTTTCACACAAGAGATTTCTGTATTTGTGCTTTTGTCAGTGCTCTTCTTGCTGATTTGAAGTGGGCGGGGCTTGGTTGGAAAAAGATTAAGTCAAATTATAGTTTAAGATTTAGTGTTTTCCAAACTTTAACTTTGATTGAAGCCTATTTAGTGGTGATCTAGAAAAAACTTCTTGGGGCCTTGAAAGAGACGCTGAATAAATGTTTTAAGATGATCTACAGGCAATGTACTGCAGCTTAACTGGTGTTCTCTAGTTGCAGAGTTTAGATAGATAGATAGATAGATAGATAGATAGATAGATAGATAGATAGATAGATAGATAGATAGATAGATAGATACTTTATTCATCCCCCAGGGGAAATTCACGGAATGTTTTTATTACAATGTAAAAATATATATGTCAGCCCTAAAAATATTCCAACTGACAAGTTGGTTTACTTATTCTATATCCCTGATTAGTAAGAGCAAAAGTGGATATTTACCTCTAATATGCTTCTAATCTGCTTGTAATGCATCACAATGCACTTCACGTAAAGTATTACCGCCCACGCTGATGGCCATCACCTTGTTCTGCTGAGATTCCACTTGCAGGAGATAGAGACGGAGAATAAGGCGCACAGCACACAGAGAGAGACAGAGAGAAAAAAAAGAGGAGGCAAGGAGACATTTTGGAGAACAAGGTATTATTTGTCCTGCCAATAAAACCTTTTTTGAATTGGATTCAGAATTGAGTGGGAGAGGGAGAGAGGCGGAAAAGAGAAAAGATAGAGCGAGCGCGAGAGTGGTGGCGGTGGCCCCTGCTGCTGAGCACATTGATAGCAGCCTTAATGCCTGTGATGCTCCAGCGCCAGCCGAGACAGAGGGGAATTGGTTGGAGATGGTAGAACAGGCTTAGAGGGTTCCCTGTGCCAGCCGGCCTGGCGCTGGCTCAACAGAAAGCCCTCTGCACTGCTACACAGTTATTGTTATTATCACAAAGGCCCAGCAGAAGGAGAGGCAGCTCTCGAGTTGGCGGGCTTGGCGCTGGGTTAACCGGGGGCGGGGAATGGGAAGAGGAATTTGGAAGGCGAAGGGGGTTGGTTGTTGAATCTGAGACTATGGTAAAATTCATCTGATCAGACCTGTGAATGGAGAGAAAACAGTTGGGGAGAGTCGTTGAGGGCTTGAATGGAAAGGAGGCCATGCGGAGATGGACAGATTTTGATCTGATATGATCAGTTGCCTTGTCGGTTGATGCCAAGCTACAAAAGGCATTAGAATAGAACGCGGGCAGATATCACTTCAATCTGGAGAAGGGCTGAGATGTAAACAAGGGATGCACCGGCAGTGGAGGCGGGGTGTTCACTGCTTAAATGAGTCATAGTGGTTGGAATAGAACATAATATTCTCGCCCTCAGCCCTCACACTTCAATCAGTTGGAATAAATCAGCTGGAATAAAATGTTGAGAAACACTCTACAGACGGAAATTCCAGAGAGAAAACCGAGTCCAGACACACAACAGTCAGTCAGGCAGGCGGATCTTGGGAATCGTGCCTGGTGGTGTGTCGTAAAATGTCGGCCCAGCACACATTCTCTCCGTGTTGTCTACCAGACCTCAGGGCTTCAAAATGTTCTGGTGTCTGGCTCGGACGATGAGCAGAGCGCTACTCAAAAAACATTCAGTCCTCTGCCCTCGCTGTCAGACTGTGACTCAGGAACAGGTCAGCACGTAATGTTGTTACACTGGTAATGAGGCCTTAAATGACCGTATCAGGGGCTTTCTATCATCTTTGCTCATTTTCTACAATTCACACACACTTTACATCACAAATAACCATTCTGAAAAACACAATGTTGTATTTGGTCTACTGCTCCAGGCAGACATTGCTTTGCCTCCATTTCTATGATATAAACCCTATTAGCAGAAACTGGCATGAGTTATATAATCCAAGGAGTAAACCAAGGAGTAATAATATTATCCATTATTACTCCTTGAGTGATATTTAACTTTAAAGATTATTTACTGTGAAACTGTGAGATCAGATTGTTTTTAATGTGTTATGCATTGTTGCTCTCAGTTTGTGAAGCAAGAATATAAATAATTTAGAAAAAAATCTCACAGCATTAATTGTATCCCTCACATTACCAGCATGTTTTTTGCATTTTTTAGCTCCCTAACAACAAATAATCGTGTATAATTAACATTTGTACTGACCATTTTTAAATTCATGCCATACAATTTTTATTGTTTTGATGTATTTTACCTACCTGTCAGGCAGCCATTCATTTTCATACATTCAGAAAAAATCAGTCACATTTACTTTACATCACATACATCACCATTTTCTAACTTTCTAACTCTAAATCTGATTTTGTTTCTAATTAGATATGAATGGAAAACAATGGCTTGCAGTAGACAACATTTATCTACATGTGTAAAACACAACTGCACAGTTTGCAACATCACTATTTGTGATGTAAAGTACATGTGATTGATTGTCATACCATATGGACATGAATAGAAGTCAATGGCTCTCTTAAACAAAGACAGACTGACAGACTGCATCTAGACTTTCTAAAACACAACAGCGTACTTTTGGTCATTTTCATACAGCAAGAAAATCAATCAGTCACATTTACTTTACATCACAAGTAGCCATTTTCTAGATTAGGCTGTTGTTTTGGGGGAATTTGGTTGTATTTGGTTATTGCTCCAGGCAGCTCCATTAACTTTCATATGATCATATGATATGTAAATCTATTTTAGGCTTAGACTCGCTTAGTTATGCAATCTATCACAATAATCCAGTCTGCGTTATTTTTTCAAGTTACAAAGTTATATTGGGTAATGCAGTACAGAGGATTCAAAACAATCTAGGCTTAAATTGCATGACCGCTCAATAATGTAACATTGACAAAAATTATACTTTTTCTAAAGTTTAAGTTTGAGTGAATGATAATTAATACATCAATTGTTATGTGTATGAGTTAATTCAAACACAACCACAGCTTAATCCTAAATGTTAAATAAATAATTGGACTGTCACTCTAATGCAGACTTGAAGGTGATTAATTATGCAAAATAAGACAGACATAAGTCTGCTGAGTGATTTTGTTTCAGATTGGATTTGAATGGAAAATAATGGTTGCTTGGAGCAGTAGACAACATTCATCCAAATGGGAAAAACAAAACAGCATGGTTTGTACATGTGACTGATTGTCATACCATATGGAAATGAATAGAAATCAATGGATGCCTTGAGCAAAGACAACATGCAAACAGACTTTCTAAAACACAACAGCGTGGTTTGCAAAATGGTTATTTGTAAAGTATTTTTTGTAAAGTTACATTTTGAGAGTTGAAAGTTATTCATCACACTAGGAGTTACTCTTGAAATACATTCATTTTAACAATCCCAATCCATCAATTCACAACAGCACCAAACTGATTATAATCCCACAGGAATCAGAGAAAAATGTTATAATGTAATCATGCATCAGAAATAGCACTAAATTTTAATGTGATTAATGACACAGTTGCTTCATAAAGTATTCAACCCCCTAACTTTCTGCATATTGTACTCATTATACTATGCACCAATTTTAATAAATCATCATGCACTCACAGTGTGTTTATTTATAATGGGCTTTTGATGCCTTATAATGCCTTATGAGCACCACTTCAAGTAATGTGTTGCCCTGATTTTTACTGCAAATGGGATTAGTTTTTGAGTTCCTGCACACGCTAAAATGGGTTTGATAGAGGTCTGTATGGATCTGAAGATTCTGTGTGTGTGTATATTGTGTGTGTGCATCTGCTCTTGTTGTTGTATAGCTAGGCCTGATGGGAGTCCAGGTCCGGGGGGTACAGCTCTAGTTAATAATTCAGATGAGGCTCATTATCAAGGCAGCGCAGATCTCTCTCTGATTCCACCTTAATTGCAGGCAGGATGTGCCTCTCAGACACTCTCAAAGTCACTCCCCCTTCTGTCTGCAGCTGCAAATGACTACCACACACACACACACACACACACACACACACACACACACACAGTTATCCACTTGTTCTCTTCCAGACCTCACCTCTTTGCAGCAGGTCCCCTCACTGAGATCAGATCTTTGCGTGAGCAGGTGAATGGACATTTGGAGATGAGCAGATAAATCCCACTCACAGCTTATGACTGTAACAGAGTATCGACTCTAAAGCCAGGCATGTGCTCCTATTATGAGTCACTTACATTTTTAATCAGATCTTCATGAGGGCTTTCTCCTGTTGGAGGCCCAGCAAACTAAGACGGATGGGAGGTAATCAGTCGGAGGACAGCGGCTCTGTGATTAATGCTGCTGGAGAGTGAACCTCTCACCGCTGCTCTGGATGACCCGGATCGTGGCTTCTCAACCCCAGGTTTTCTGTAGCGTTGAAGTGTGCAGGGCGTGTAGAAACAAGAGTGCTGCTTCTGCTTGACAAGTAGTATCAAGCTTATGTTTCATTTAAATAACGGCCTATTCAGAGATTTCCCACAGGTGATTTTACCAGACAATCAAGAATAAATTCAGTCACACAGAACAAATTTACAGTGTCAGTGGGAATGGGACAATATTCTCTGCAGATGGAGTATGAAGTATGAACTAAGCTGCCACAACTTACAAACATCTCAAGATCATTCTTAAAGATTTAAAGTTGTTCATGCTGAAATGTGATGTAAATGAAAAGTGTATCCATCCTGCTGCTGAACATAGCTTTTTTACTGCTTGTATTTTTAGAGGCATTAGCAACAATTAGCTGTAGCCGGCATTGTTCAATGGTGTTCTTGCTCTCCAAATCGATCTGGTCATGATGGGTGGACATCTCTTTTTCACTGGGGAGCTTCAAAGTAGGACTGACTTAGTTTGGATGAAGTGAAGAAAGTCAATGGCCCTTCAACCCAGTTGAGGAAGGCACCAACACTACCAGAGCTTTCATAGTGAAAAATGTACAGTATGAGCTCCATATCTGAGAGCCATTCGTACTAAGGGATTCCTTTTTAAGTGGTACGTAGGAGTGATTTAAAAGACCAAGAATTTTCTAAATATAAACTGGACCAAGAATGAAATTCAAGTGGTCCGGGCCTGTTGTACAAATCATGCACAAACAGCCTGACTTTCTGTTTGATGATATTATCTGAATGAATTTGGACTTGCTAGCCATGCTAACAGCTCTGTAAGGCTGTTTTTTTAACATCTAACAGCTAGCAATAAAAATGCTATAATACTGTTGGTGTTCATCATATTCATACTTCAGCATGTTAGCATGCTAACATTTGCTAATTATCGTTAAACACAGAGTTCAGCTGAGCAGTGCCACTTTACAAGGTATTTGATCATAAACTAGTAGTGCCAAATTCATCTGGATCCAATAGTTTTCGAGACAACTTGACTTAAAGCTCAAATAACCTACATCAGTGGGCTTATCCTATGTGAACCACAAATGTCTGTACAATATTTCATGGCAATCCGTCCAATAACTGTTATTGATACTGATATTTTAGACAAAGTGGCGACCCTACAGTCATTGCCAACCATAGAGCCATTCTGAATGGCTAAAAATAAAAACAAAATGTATTCAACATAAAAATTGAGTATTCATGCATGACAACTTTAACAGTTCAGTAGCAGAACATTCTCACACTCAAACAGACGCCTCAGGGTCTTTATGCAAGTTTATGTCTAGGAACATTCTCCATTGCATATGACAGTGTAACATCCCATACAATGGACTGTATTCTCTTATTCATCTCCATGACGTCCCCTCCCATTTTAGTCATGGCATTTAACTTATATACTATATGTATTAACACTTTTTTAACATTTAACATTCATTACATTCAATAAAAGTAAGAATAATGGGCATTAAATCCATCCTTGATCCAAAAGAGCAAAATGTTCTTCTTAGTGGCAACGGTCAGTAGATTGAATGACCCTTTTTGTTTGATATTTTTAATATGACTCTCTGGCAGACCAGGAAGCAGCCACACAGGGTAGAATTTCTTGAAACAGCAAAAATAATAGAATAACAGAGTTCCTCAATACTTGGCATTTAACTTGATGTCAAACCATTCCTCCATGATTTCTGTCATGATATAGCTCTGAGATGAGGCAGTGTTGACAGCTAGTAGTAAGGTTTCCTAATTGTTTCAGGTATTGTAATATGACTACTGGTACCACTTTATTGGTTATGTTGACTTCCGGCAGCAGGACTTGGGGCTTAATGGTTTGAAATGTATTCTTTTAACTCTTGGGCGATATTTTTGTGAATTAAACTCCACAAATGCAGCAGGTAGCCTTACATGGCAATTTGAGTACATCAATTATGCTAATGATCAAATATCTATATGAATGCTACTACTACTAACAAACAGTTGATATTCATCAGGCTGAAACAAAAACATTTAAGACAAGTTTGTGCAGTGACAAGACTTTGGTGAATTTGACTTAGAACTCTGTATGACCAAACCTCATTTTAAAAAGTGGATTTAGGATAAGAATACAAAAGCATTCTTGAATGAGGTCCAATGACATTTCAGAAAATCCCCAAAAAGTCTCAACAAAGTAACACGTGAGATAAGATATAGAGGGAAATGTACTGGACACTACTGGTAAATAATAGATTTGTACACTGAAAGATGCTGAAAACGTAACATTGTTTGAGGGAAATTAATGGTTGCAGTGGTTACAGGGCATATTAGTGAAAAGCTACACTCCATCATTTTACAGTACTATCAATCACCCTTAATGCGTATTGTTCTCAGTGTAGTTCAGTCATGTTCAGGTGATGTTCGGCATCAATCAAGTCACATTCATTTGCCGGCAATTGAATCCATTTTCATTAAAGATGTCTGTAATTGCACTTTGATCGTAGTTGATAAAAGCCAGTTGAAAATTAAAGCCATTAGAGCCTTAAGAGCAGGATAATTCGCCGTGTTTTAACCGGAGTTATTTGCTCATTGTCTTTGTTAAAAAAAAGTCTGTTAAAGCAGTTGCTTTGCCAGGGAAGGTGTCTGCTAACGATGTCAAGTTGAGCGCAGTCCCAGGAAAAGAACGTGCCTACTGTCTATTGTCAGCACAAAGAAGGGTCAGGGAGGAGTATCTTCACTTAATGAATATTCATCAGTCCAACGGCATATTTGGACAAATTACAATAAAAGCCTTTCAAGCTGGAGCAGAGTGGCAATAATTTACAATCTAGTCATTTTGGAGATTATTAATCAAACTTCATTAAACTGCTTTAAATCGTGGCTAAGCAGATTTACATTATGGTATGTACAGATCGTAGGATTTATGTGTGTGTGTGTGTGTTTGTGTGTGTGTGTGATGGCTTGCTGAGGGCGGTCCAGGAGGCAGACAGAGGTTAGCAGCGTAAGACGGCCTCTCAGTGGATTTCTGTGTCAGTTTGATGAAAATAGGTCAGGATTCAGAGCTCGGCGTTTAGCATTCTGCCCATGTGATGGCTGACGCCGAGCCTGACGACAGCTAGCCTCGAATGAACTCCAGACTCTTTCTGTCTCCCTCCCTCTCTCTCTCCCCCCTCTGTCTTCCTCCCTCCCCATTCCTCTGTAATCTAAACTCTGGTCCTGTCATCCTCTGTCTCTCTGCCGTGGCTCCCGTCGCTCTGAGCTCGCGTAAAGAAATTCAAATCTGTGGTCGTAGATTAAGCCCGCTCCTCCACAGAAATTGCACTTAAATCCACTAGAGTCTGCGTTTGGTAGCATTTATTTGATTTAGATGTACTTTTGAGTATTGTAGACCCGCTTTCGAGAGAGAAAATAGATGTGCTGCAAAGGTTTATGAGGATAATATTTCAGCCGTGGCCAGCAGTGACCTAGCTTAGCATAAGGTCTACAGTATGTTTGGCCACCACTAGAAGGGCTTGATTTATTATTCTCCTATAGAGCAGGCCCCCATCTCTCATGACTGCCATGCTTTAAAAAAATGACTCTCTAAAAGGTGAATTCACTTACAGATGAGCCGGTTCAGCATTTAGCTACATCTGAGTCACAACAACCACCTCTGGCATGTGGAAAGCACAAATAATGGGTAAATGTAAATCTAACAACAAGAGGAGATAAGTGAAAAAACTGCTGCGAGGTCAATTCTGTTAAGTGAATTTTCTGATGAGTTTGATCTGTGTCCAATTAGATTACCCAAACAGAAAAAAGGTTGTTTCATAGCCTTTAAAATGATGTCTTCTTGCCTGAGAAGAGTTGGCTGACATACCTGGCTATTAGCCAGCTGTTAATTTAGAAAGACAGCTAATGTGATTGTGAACATGTGACTTGTAGCTGTCTAGCTAATATTAGTTTTTTCTCAGCTAGTGCCAGGGTCTAAGGATGGAGTTTTTTAGACTCGTCATCCAATACTGCAGCATGATATCAACAAGTACCAGCCAAATCGCTTTAAAATTTAGTATGGATATAAGAGTTTGGTTAATAGGATTTTAGTTGGCCCATGGTTTTTTCCTTTACTGCCACTGCTATGGCTTCATTTTGTACACATAAAATATCACATACTAATGATTAGACATGCAGCACAGGGCCACAGGTCAGATTCAAACGCCTGGCTGCTGCAGTAAGGACTCAGCTTTGATACATGGGAAGCCAGCTCTACCAGGTAAGCTACCAGGGTGCCCTGAATTTCTGTAGAATTTTGCTTACACCATTGTAGCTTCTTCATGCTTGGAAGAGGACGGTGAAGCGAGGGAGGTATAATCTGAAACTACAAAATTGTACAAACTCGACCTTTAAATACAATCTACTGCATGTAATACAGTTTTTACACGTTGCCTGTAAGTAAAAGATCGAATCTCCATTCTTCTTCCACCAATGTACTTGTCCAAAGCAAAGAATCGTCAAAGAATCATCAAAGAATCGTCTAATCAGAAGTTGTCGGTACTGTCCAGCATTTTCAGAATGTTAGGTTTAATGAGGCCACTATGGCATTTTAGGGCCTCTGATGTATGGTTAACAAATCAATCAATAACTGAGGAAAATCACATTTCAAAAAGGCAGTGATGGGTAAATAAAGACAGGCCTACAGTATTAGTTGTTGGCTAATCACAGGAATCAGCAGTGAAAAAATATCTTCTAATAACCAAGACCCCCAGGGGCATAAGACATTTGTTATTTTAGTTTTTATGATTGATGTTCGTAAGTTAAAAAAGTTCAAACTAACCAACACAGAATATCTAGGCTGGGACAATAAAGATGCTGCCATGTGTCTAATACTATATGCAGTAGAGCAGTGGTTCTGAACTTTTTTGGTGTCAAGGACCCTCATATTGATACACATCAGGTCGTTGACCCGTGCTTGGTTAGATGTCTCAGGTCCCCGTCTGATGAGATTGTTTAATTCCATAATGTAGATTAACAGTGAAGAACATGAAACCTATGAACAGAATAGCCATTTTGATACATTCTCTTAGTGGGATAACTTATATTCAGTGAAATAATAGTGAAATTAAAATATTTCCTATGATGCACAGAATGCAGTAGGTGGGGGCTCAATAGGGGCCCAAAGACAAATATTTGCCCCTGGGCCCTCAAACAGTTTAATCCGGCCATGTTAATAACATACAACAATGAAAGTCTGTTTATTCCCAAAGAAGTGACCAAATAACACACAACTAGCTGCTGTTACTGTTACTGCAGTGCATAAAGTTAAGTGTTTGCACAGCTGTACACATGTCCATCGCGTTCGTTCTCTGCAGTATGTTTCCTCCTGTGTCAGCCTCTACCTTGTGAAATGTTAGATTGCGCCTCCCTAACTGATTTATTGGCCCTCTGAAAGTCTGACTTCATCAAATCCTTGATACCACTAGTCATATATACTGTCTTTGATGAGTGCCACCGAAGTCGATGTGTGGATTTAATAGCAGCATTAATCTGCCTGTTTAATGGTGTTGTTGAGTGGAAGGTGGTCACCACAAGATGCAGCACTAAAAGATGAGTTATGGGCCCAGCCGGCGAACGATGAAAGGGCAAAATGCAAAACAGTCGAGATGTGGAGGAGAGTGGCGGAATGAAGCAAGGTCTTCCTATACACCGTACTTAAGAGGGGACGGATAGATAGAGAGTCGAGCTAGCTACTGAACATGCTGTGAAATGAAAGCATTTCAGACACAACTGTCAAAGTTTGCAGCGGGTTGTCATCGGTCGCTAGGTGTTGCTAACACATGCCTGAGGTGATGTTTTATTTGTTTGCACAGTTTGCGTCTCTGTTAATTTAGCGAGAACATGTGATAATTGATTCTCATGTGACATCATATTGGATCACACAAATATGCTTCTTTTCTCATCCCCTCATAACCCTGTTTAACTAATGAGCCAGCTAAAACATATCTTGATAAACATCATACGCCTTTTTATTCAGGTTTTTTCCAAAACAGTCAACATTGTGGCAGGCTGGTTTTTTGTAATGAGGCCCAGTGAGGACTTTGTGCCATGTTTAATTGGCTGTGTTTAAGAATAAGGTTACACCAATAGACTGGGATCATAATAGGCTTTTATCATGTAGTCTGTGCCAACAGTGTCGTTACTTAGGAATGTAACTCAATACATTTACTCAAGTACTTTACTTGAGCATTAAATGCTACTTTATACTTTTACTTTCCATTACATTTGAGATGTATTTATGTATTTAGTTAAGTCAAGATATTACATACATATGATGAAATATGATTCATTTTTACAAACAGTGTATAAAGCAGTTAGAATGAGCTCCATGTCAACCAGCCAAAACATTAAAGGGCTATTTACACAGTAATGCAGTAATAATAATCCAGTAATTTATTGTAAAACTCTGAGGAAGAGTGATTTTACCCTTTGATTCTATAATTATAATAAAATAATATTAATAGGTACATTTTCATGTGTAGTGTATAATCGCCTGAAAATAAGAGTTTTGCTGCTGTTACTTTACAATGAGCCGTTTTTATCTACAGAGGGAGCGGGTTCTCTTCTAGCGGAGTCTGCCATGTTGAACCACCATGTTTCTCCAGAGAATAACTATACAAAAATAGCCAATCTTCTCTGTGATCGTCTAGTTGAAAACTCCCTATAGTGTGTTAAACTTTTTGCTAAAGTAGCATTAAGTTTTCTTGTCATGGCTACTACTCAGCCTGTGAACACAATGTCCTTTGTGGCTCTGGGGGAGTTTTGACAAGTCTGAGAAAAGAAGGTCTAACAAAATACCTGATTAAGTTGCATTATGGGAATCGTAGGATACAGGGTTTTTGGTACTAAAAGTCAGGATATCTCAGCCTCTGCTGCTTTAATTTAGAGAATTCTTTCTTTAGTCTGCTTGTTGCAAGTCCCCCCAACTTTACACTAAATTGCTGAAGCACCCCTTTACGTAACATATTGAATGCAGGACCTTTACTTGAAATAGAGTATTTTAAACTTTAGGAACACCACAATAATCGGAGGAAATCATCCACTACTGACTAATGTGATGCAGTTTAATTGATTGAACATGTGATAAACAGTACAGTTGATGGTACAGCGTCAGTCAGATCTGAATCTAATACATTATTTTGATCTTGATTACTGCTATCAGCAGTAATATTAATTATAGTATCAACTGTTTTAGTGGAGTTTAGTTTTAATGTCCCATGATAGTCTGTGATGCTGTATCAGAGGCTTACTTGAGCAATATTATCATCATTAATATTGTCAATTTGCAGCTTCACTCCAGAGATATTGACAGATGTGATGGCAGTTGAAGCCTACAGTAATGAAGCTGATGGGAGGACAGAGGGGGACGGTTGTAGCGGTATGGTTTGCGTGACTGAGCAGTGCACAGGCCTGTCTGTGTAATTCTCGTAAGGCGGATATTAAAGACGCAGCGCCGAGGCCTTCCCTCCGCTCTGTCCCTGCACTCCCTCTCTCCCTTGCCTTCCCCGTTCTCCCTTTCCCTCTCTTTCCCTTTCCCTCTCCGTCTCTGCTAATGATCTGCTCCGCCTGTCGCTGCCTGGCTGACTGATGCCCACTGACAGCCCCACTCATGCGGAAAGGCTGCACCCCTCCTCCCCTTCACACACACTCACACACACACACACACACACACACACACACACACACACACACACATGCTCACAGAAGTAATGAACTCCTACACATCCCAACTCTACATATTTACTATGCATGTGTGACACACATGCACCATGCACGCCAACTTGCGTAAGTGCTCACGGTGAGATAGATAGATCTGCATTAAGAAATCACGCCCATTTGCTCACTCACATGTCAACAGACATATATGTAGAGCAGAGGACACGCACACACACAGACCACACAGTATACGTTATCCACAGATAGCACTCGTCATATACTCTACAGCATCCTCATGGAGCAGCTGACTTACCATCCATGCATTTTTATGCAAATGACAACATATTGAATTAGATAGGCTGAATGGGAAGTGGTACATCTCAGTGAAATTCCCGCAGTGTCGCAAAATAGTTTTTTGCTTGCTCGAGGCAGAAAACTTTTTTTTTGTTGATAAAGAAATAATGTAATAAACAGAGATGGGAATGTGTTAGTCATATGAGTGATGATGCGGGTCATGACACGATAAGCTAATAAGGTAAATGCCGCAGTCTCCACAGTTAGTGATGAGGACACGATGCGTTGTTTGTAAAATGTCTTTTCAACACGACTTTGTACTGTATTACATTAAGTTTGCACATTGAAATATGCCCAAGTGTATATGTTAGTGCTGAAACAGTTCATCAGACAGTTTCGATAATCGATTACAAGTTAATAGACCTTTTTCACAGCAGCCATTTTGACATGAAATAGAAGTGTAAATGGAACCTTGATTAGCATTATTGGGAATACCTTTGTTTACCCTGCTATTTCATGTCAAGATGGCTGCTGTGAAAAAGGTCTATTATCAAGCAAAAGTGCCAAACATGAACTAGTTCCAGCCTCTCAAAAGTGAAGATTTGCTGCTTTACTCCTCTTGAATTCTCTGTAAACTGGACACATTTGGCTTTAGGACTGTTGGTTGGTTGAACAAACAAGCAATTTAAAGACATTACCGTGGGCTCTGAGAACTTGTATGGAGCGTTTTTCACAATTTAATGGTAACACTACTTTTAATGCCCCTATTTAGCATTTGTAAGCAGTATATACACATTTAATAAATGGTTTATAAAGCAATATAATGTTAATTCATAACGGAAAGAACAGATTAACTTGTAGAATTCAGAGTTGCACCAATGGATTTTGCACAAATAATTGCACAATTCTTTCACAGATATACTATAAGGTATTGTACTATATATAGCATCTTAATGTAAGCTCTCTAGTGTATTTCATTTCTTTTATGTTTATTTGTCTGTTCTTCTTGCCTCTTAGTTTGAATTTATAGAGAGAAGAATGCATGTGACGCACATTTTGTGTCTGAACACGTCTGTGTATGCAGACATCAGTGTCATATAAGCAGAACCACCTTTAGCCCATCTCTTGTGCCGCTGTACCATGTGAATCATATCTTACCACTTTGCATTTGTAGCAACTATTATATGACACCACATATTTATACATTCAGAAAAACTGTTTATTCACTTCGACCTGCCTTGTAGAAACTCATCTAATTCCCATTTTACTGTTGCATCTTTTCTAAATTTTCTCTGGATTCACTTAACACCTGGATGCAGGGATTCGGTTTTGATTAATATTGGTTTTGATTGCCAACACAAATCCAAACACTTTTAAAACCTGCTGCTAGGTGAGATTTTCCTCCTGGTATTTAAATGTATTTATGCACACATTAGCCAATCTGAGACGAGGTAGAAAACACTGCAGTGGTGCTCAGAAATAAATCGTCGCCACTTCACATATTTAGCAACACCTCCAAATTGCAGCTTCTGGATGTAGCCTACTTTTTCAATGAAATAATAACTGAAAATCTCTCTATTCTTTCATTAGGGTGTGCTCAGTATTCTCCTGCTGCTCTTGCTCCTAATCACTAATTGGCCCTTACTAATAATAAACAGTCATGCATATGGAAATCTGATTGAAATAGCTTATTTGAGCTTATCAATTCAGGTTAATTTAATCCAGTGGGGTATTGATCAACTTTACTATCAATCAAAACATTATATATCACTGGAAGACCTGTTCATATTTGATTTTTAATAAAATACCAATCTATCTAAGCTTACCCGGCGCAGTCCTGCCTTAGCGTCTCAACATCAGCGCCCTGCCAGGGGAGTTTCAGGGAGGTAAGAAATGAGGTCAGTAAGCAAAGCTGTGATGCAGGGTGACACCCCTGGGCTCCCCTCAGTCCCAGCCTGCACACGGCCCACAATCCCCCAGCTGATGGCTCAGCCCTGCCATTACACTCAGCCGGGGTTACGCAAGGCTCTGCGAGGCCTGCCGGCTCTGGCACAGATTAGATCGGAGACTCGGCCAGGTACTTCACTGCTGTACAGAATATCTGGGCTGGAGACCAATATGAGACAGTTAGAGAGTAATACAGAGCACGCTGTAGTGGAGCATAAGTAATGGAGTTATTTGCTGTCAGTACATAGTGTTTTTAGTAGAATATTTTGTGCTCCTTTTCTTTTTTTGGTTTATTTATACGTTTATAAGTTGTAACTAAAGGCTTTATAAATAAATCAATTGCTAATACTTTAGAGATCAGTCATTAATAGCAGCAACATTGAGACTGTCAGATGTGAAATATCTCTCTTGCTGGTGAGTAATTAATAGCCAAGTCATTAATAAATGCTAATGAGATTTTCACTTTCTAACAGGCTATTAAGTCTGCAGTTCTATGTGATAATACATCATTAATAAAGGGTAGAAAACCATCAGTTCTGCAATTACACTGGTAATTAAAAAATAATAATTATCATAGGGTTGTGAGTTTTTCCCATTGTAATAGGCCATCAGCAAAAGTTAGTAAGTCACCTGCAATTATAAACATTAAGTCGTTGTCAGGTCATTGATTGATTGATTTTCTTTACAATTATGCATCCAGTCTGCAGATGTGACTGTTAATAAATACATGGATTGCAGTTCAGATGCTTTGCAGCAAAAAAGACAAAGTGTCCTGCTGGAGGATAATACACATTAGTCAGAGAGATTTTTCACAACCTGGCAACCCTGCTGTAAAGAAACTCCCTGGATGAATGCCTACCGTAGAATTCTGGTTTAGCCCTCCACTTACGTGAACGGGAATAAAATGTTTATTTGTGCAGCTTTTTTAAACTTTCAATATTTTAATGTTGTTCAATAGATAAAATTCTGATAGGGAAACAAGTCATTTTGCGGGTTATGACACTCACCGCTCACCGTTTTACAGCCGCTTCTGTCACAGTGTAACCTTACGGGAAAAAGTCTCTCGGCGCTCTTCCTGGTGTTGGCGTGGATTAACGCTAGGTGTGAGGAGTGACTGCTCAATAGAAACAATGGCGGCTGCTAAAGAGGTTGGCGTAGATGCTGCTAGCATCACTTTTATCAGGATTGGAGAGTATTTCTTCACAAGAAGAGCAAAGAATGGCTCTGAAGACTTTTCTCAATGCAAAATATTTTTTAGTTTTCTCTCTTCTCCCGACTGACTTCAGGAACAATTTGACTATACTATATAGTTTGTTGAGCTGATTAGTTGAAGTTTGGTTCATCCAATCACTCAGTACTTTTTTGAAAGTGAGCCCTTTTCCAGTTTCCAACAATGACTGCCCAGCTGGTTCTGTGTAACAAACCATCTGGCGCATTGAATATCCATAAAGAGGAAATCAGAAAATGATGTATTTTTGTAAGAGATATTACAGCCATTAGCTACAAATGATTTACTCTTTATAGTAGGTGACTTGATAGACAGTGTGTAACACCTAACCCTCTTTATTTAGCATCTGAAAGCAGCATTACACAGCTATTAAAGGGTGTATAACTCAATCTGAAGTAGTACATTTTTAGTGATCCTGCCTATAACTAAGCTGTATGAAACTTTGACACATTGGATTGCAAGTAGACATTGCTTCATTGCAAGGGCTCACAGGCCAAAAAGGTGGCAAACCTCCGCTTTATTACACACATTAAAGTTTTGTTGAACAAGTTTTATGGATATCTTTCTTTTTGATATTCATTCTTGTAAACAGTGTAAGCAGCATGAGGAAGTCACAGGTGGAAGCATGGAGAGAGTAAGAAGCAGAATACAATTCTGTAAGAAATGTTGACTTCCTGCAGCACTTTCTGCCCTTCAAACACACACTCAAGTCTAACCATGAACAAAAGAATGGAGCTCTTACGAAAGATTGACACCCACAAAAAAACAAAACCCATTTCCATTTTGTTTCAATTAACAGGACGGTTTCAAACTTTGTTAGCTGCGGTCGGACCGTCAAGAACAGTGGAGTTACTTCAAGAAAACGCGACGGTGCTTAGATGTGCAGCAGGAAGAACTTCAAGCCTCTAATGAAGTTTCTCGTCTCCTCTTTGAAAGACTGAACGCTCTGCTATACTCCACCCCTCAGCTACTAGCTTGACCCCCCCCCTTCACTCACACACACACATGTGCAGACATTCAAACACACACAAAAAACACACATTCCAGCATCCCCATTAGCAATTCATGAGCAGCGTCTCATTAGACTTTAAGTTTTACCATAGGCCTCTGAAGTATATGGCTGGAGCAGTTATTAATATTTCATAGTCTCCCATTGAGGAGCTAAAAACGAAGTCGACCCGCTTCCGCTACAAAGTGACTCGAGCGCCTCTTTTTTTTTTCTTTCTCTCGTCTTCTACTTCTTTTTTACCCCCTTTTTTCCCTGTTCGTTAGACTGTCTCTCTCTTCCCCTCTCCTCGCCGTTCGCTCCTGCGCCGCCGCTTTCTCTCTTCAGCTTCCTCGCTTCCGATCCTTCCCTGCCACACAGACCTTAACTCAAACTGACTTAATTGGGCTGTCTTTGTTCTGGGAAACGTGGGCATACCTTCCTCTTTCTCCCCAACAGAGAGAGAAAAGAGAAGTGAAGAGGGGAGGGAAACGACAGAGGAGGAGGGTAACGATGGAGGAGAAACCTGAGTGAACCCCGAATTGCTCTACGAGTACTCGCTGTGCCATGCTTGGGTTAGGTCGGTGGGGGTGGGGGGTTCAGGGGCGGGAGGTGGGGGGTGCGATGGGATAATGTGAGTGTGTGCGATTGTGTGTGTGTGTGTGTGTGTGTGTGTGTGGAAAGAAAGATGGGGAGGGGAGTCTCGAGGGTTCATGGGGTGTCTGTCAGACTGGCAGACAGGAGCTCTGCCCCCGAAACAAACCCATGCATGAATAAGTCAATAAAGCCATGTCTGTGCAGTGTGTGTGTGTGTGTGTGTGTGTGCGTGTGCGTGTGTGTGTGTGTGTGTGTGTGTGGGTGAGACAGAGCGAAGGGAGGGAAGAGGAGAGCATCAGATGAGGATGAGGGTGATGAGGCTTCTTGTTTCCCAGCGTCTGTGACAATGAGACAGACGCCACATTCCCTCTCAATGAGAAACAGACTGAGAAAAAGAGAAAGAGGAAGAGTGATCAAAACCAGAGAGAGAGAGGGAGAGAGGAGCGCTTTGAATTGGTTGGGACAGTTACAGCATGTTTGCACGTTGCACAAAGTTGGTTGGAAGCAAAAGTATGTGGGGACATACTCTGTGCTGCATGTGTGTGTGCCTTCAGGGTTCAGCACAAGCCTCAAACTGAGACCCGAACCCGGATGAACCCAGCTGAACCCGACTGGTACAGCCAAACTTGAGACACAAACCCGACTCCAACCCGGGGCTACGATTCTGTCATTCCTTTTTTCCATGACCAAGAGATATGCTTAGTTCAGATTGACAAAAAGAATTTTCTCAGTTATAAAAGAACACTGCCAAAAGTATGTGGACAGCCAAACATTAGACCCAAATGTGATAGTGGAACATGTCATTCTAAAATGAATGAATTCTGCAACCCGACCCAAACTTGATCCCAAACGTAATACTTTGTCCTGACCACCCAGGTTCAGGTTGAGTATCAGAACTCTCTTGTAACCCAGATAAACCCAGCTGAACCTGACTGGTACTGCTGAATGCGAGACCCAAACCTGACTCCAACGTGTCATTCTTTGTTTCAAAGATAAAGAGATATGATTGGTTCAGATTCTTCCTTATAAAAAACACAAGCCAAACGATACACCCAAATGTGAAAAAAAGTTGGTTATTCCAAAACCATGACTATTAATCTCCAACTAGATGTTTGAACCTGGCTGCCTGGAATTTGCTCCCATTCAGCCTTAAGAGCATCACTGAGGTCCAACACTGATGTTGGGTGATAAGGCCTGGCTTGCAGTCGGTGTTCCAGTTCAAAAGGTGTTGAATGGGGTTGATGTCAGGGCTCTGTGCAGGTCAAGTTCTTCCACACCAAACTGAGAAAACCATTTATGCTTTGTGCTTGACATTGCCCTGGGGGAAAAAAACACAAACTGCTGCCTGAGGGCACCCGGTAGCCCGGCAAGTAGCCTATGAGGTTCCCACAGAGCAAGGCACTTCCAAGGAATCGTACAGATGCGTTTGAGACTAGTCTTTATGACATGTTCTGAGTTGAAACCAAGCTTCCCTATTTTGCCGTTCTGTATTTGGCGTTTATTCTCTGTGTCCCAAATAGTGGCCTAACCCTTACGGACTTTCTCTGAGTTGTACCTTTACTTATTTTCATGATTAATTTATTGGCTGACCATGATTAGGCGAGCTGAGTAAATTGACTCTCAGATAATATCTGTAAATTTCTCCTACATTCCTCAGTGACCACTTCCACTTCCACACCCACAATGCCAAATCAAATTGGTTTAATCCTGTATATGAAAATGACTAAAGGTGAAAATACACATCGCTAAGTTATTCTATTCAAAGCATCAGTTTAACGTGGATGTTCGTCAAGTATACAGAGTAGCTCTGCTGACAGTTTTCCCTCGCTCTCAAAAAGGTTGGAGACTCCTGGTCTAAAATATAATTCTATCATTCCCCTTAATTTAAACCAAGAGGTCTACGTTGGCACTAGACTTTCAAAAATGTGGCCACTGAATGTAATTCACAGAGTTTTGTGAAATCATCCGATATCAACATTCTGTCTGTCGGTAGGAGACTGATGATTTAGCACAATCGGGAAGAGAAAGTTCTTAGTAAATAACATTTAAAAAATAAACCTACTTTGCTGTGACCAGCCGGGTTCAGTTCAAGTAGCAGAGGGGTTGAGGGTGTTGAGAGGTTAGAGCTTTAGGTGTTAATATGTTGCAGCGCTGCAATTATACCTCCCTTGACACACATGTACTCCTCAATGTGACGAAGCAGTCCTAGGCAATGAAAGGAATGATTTAATAAGAGCCAATGAAGACAGGGAGAGAAAAAGAAACAGAGGAAAAGAAAAAGAGATGTGGGGAGGAGGGAGGGAGGGGGTGAGACAGTGACACACAGAGAGAAATGGAGGATGGAAACAATTCTGTGTCCTTGGAAACCCATAAGGCTAATTTGAATTTGAGACTGAGGACTTCTTCTTTCGCCTCGTATGACCTCCTCCTCGCCCTTCTTCTGCGCTCCCCAATCAGTTTAATCTCTTTCTGCTCATCCCTCCCAGATGCTCTCTCTCTCTCTCTCTCTTCCCTCTCCCTACCATCCGTCGTTCATTACCGCTCACTCTCACCAAAGCAGATTTCTTTCCATGACGGATGGGCTCTGTGAGTGCTCGTCCAAAAGCTCTGTCAGATCTTCTTCTGGTGTAGTAAAAGCTGAGAGGCGGGCGGTTCAGTCGGGGACATGCGTGACATTACGGGGCGGGGATGGAGGGAGTCAAGAAGGGGTTCTGGTTCGGGGTACTTAGTGTCATTTTGGCGTCTTTGTCAACGCCTGGATCTAGTTGTGGTCGGCGAGGCAGCGACCATGTTAGCCATGGGAAAACTGCTGCATGCACACTGGTGCTTTCAAAGAAAGGGGGGGGCTCTTTTTTTTTTTTCAAGGTCTCCCTATTTTCCTGCTCTCACCCCATCAATTTTCCCCGCACATTATTCCTACAGTCTCTGTGGTTCTCCAACAAGCCCGCTGCCTCGCAGGCATCTTTACAAGTCCTCCTCTTTCAACATCTTAACCATAACCCCCTCTAGCCTTTCTCCCCTCCCTTCGTTCTGCCCTCACTTTTCCTCCCCGTCTCTTTTTCTCTCTCTGTCTACGATGGTCATGTCTCATGGGGGAAGACAGTTGGCAGGATGCAGGCTTGCTGCCATGGCAACAGGAACCCTCCCTCTCCCTAAGGTCTCCTTAGCAACTAGTAGCTTGGCATTGTAGTAATGAGCCGGCCCAGCATGCCATGCTAGCGAAGCACGAGATGTGTGTGCGAGTGTGTGTGTGTGTGTGTGTGTGTGTGTGTGTGGCTTTGTCTTTGCAATACGTACTGTTAGAGTGGGTTTTGACTTCTGTTGTGATATCAGTTAATAATACAGGATTAGAAGTTCTGTTAAATTTATTCGTGAATGTTTATATGCCCCCCCCAGTCTTTTTTTGTCAATTTCCCAGATTGCATTCTCTAAATGGAATTGTATGGCCTCGTCCTGGAAGAATGACAGTCGGCACACATCACACAGAGAGGAGCATCTGACTTTTTTCCCTTTGAAAATTGGCTTACTTCAAAAGAGCACATTTGATGAGAGACGTGTTTTTCGTAAAAGAAATTTGAGTTCTCAAAAAGTGTCGGTGTGAATTGGCAAAATTATTTACTGGGAAAAAAATAATCAATCTCAAGTTAACATTCCCATGAATTTTGAAGAATGTATCCAAAGCTGGCTGAATAAAAAAGGACTAATTGAATCAAATGATACTATGCAGTATTTATTGCAGGCAATGAGCGTGTATTCTTCTCATAAATTTGCCATCATTACTATTCCTGTCTAGCTTTGGTATTTGAGTGTAGGCCCCAAAGCAGGTATCAGGTTACAGAGAAGCAATTAAAGATGAAGCTAATGATGATCCATTATGAACAGAGACACACCACCCAAGTTGCTGTGAAAAATGATCCAGACAGATCTGTGTGTGTATTTTGTTTAGATAAATGTTGCTGTAAGAGGTCATTGTGAGGATTCCGGTCATTTTTAGTTTGCATTGCACTGATGTGATGTTGGAGCCTTTCAGACCTCTGAATCACAGTCTCCCATTTGTTTAGCGATTAAAATATAAAAGTGTGGATGAGATTTATGCAGCTCAGGTTATTGTAAGTTGGGGAAAAAAACTTTCTTAGCTTGGGTCCAAAGTTTTTCTATTTTGTCTTAGAAGTTAGTTAGAAGTCTAATGTACAATGTGATGAGAAAAGTTAGTCAAGTTATTTTACCTAAACAATTGTTGAAATGGATTACACAATTCCAGGTAGCACAAACAAAATTTCTACGTTAAAAAAGATTGATGAGGGCGCCCGGTTAGCTCACCTGGTAGAGCTAGTGACCATGTACCGAGTTGCTGCAGTGGCCCAGGGTTTGAATCCGACCTGCGGCCCTTTGCTGTGTGTCATCCCCTCTCTTTACCCCCCTTTCCTGTCTATCTTCAGCTGTCACTATCAATTAAAAAGCAATAAAAGGCCAAAAAAAAGATTGATGAAGCAGCTTTTACTAGTTATTTTAGGTGACACTAACTTAGTTACAGAAACATTCCTTGCTGTGGCTCAGCAAGGTACTCAGTCTGGAAAAACTTAAAGTACTTTGGACAATAACAACACAGAGACACGGAAACCTCATATTGAGACAATACCATAGAGTTACAATAGCTGTGCTTCCATCTGCATATTTTGATGTGCATTTTTAAATTTTGCTTTAGAAAGGGTTGAGGGAAATGGCAAAATTCAAAATTTGTATGCTGTCTGTCTTTAAAAAAAAGTTTTGACGTAGTCCTCACATTAATACATGAAACAGAAATGTCATATTTCCATCCATTTGAGATGTGACTAGCACTCTTTTAATTACGTCATCTTGTTGTGCTCTCTTCCTCTGGTTGTCCAACTGGAGGATTGGCGTCATCTACAGCTTATCTCGACAAACCAACTCATAATAATTGCATAACGGTATTGGATGGAAACAAGCTTTCATCTGAATTTTCTTTTTCTGATTTACTCAAAATTAGAAAAAAATGTGCAATACATTATGTTGTAGGAAATGGTGGATAAAATTCCCAATCCCCATTCGATGCAACAATGCATGCCAAGTTTAGCCAAAGCTAACATGACGTTTCAGTTGCCTCACAAATTGAGAGTCCTAGCAGCCATGTGTAGGTTTATTTCCAGATGTATCTATCCTCAGCCATTTAGCAAGGAAACTCTGTCTCTCAATTTTATTGCAGTCTGCTATTAGTTTCAGCTTATTCTTTAAAATGCATTTTTGAAGTGAACAAGAGCCATTGTCCCTAATTTTCTATGGGATCATCAGTCAATCAGTGTATCACAGCCAGTATGGACAGAACAACCCATATGACTTATATGGCATGTACCTTTAATCATAAAAATCACTCCTCGCTACACTACCCCAGTAGACTCAGTAGACAGTTATGTCAGCAGTCACTATTGGTTTGTGTAAAACATAATAAAATACCAGCTAACATGAACACAATGTCGGACTGAATGAATGAAGTAAATCAAAATGGCAATTCCATCTGATGAACAGGCTAGTGATGTTCCATGCTGAAGGAAAGAATATAAGTTGGTAGTTTGATACTTTAATCAAGCAGCAGTTTGGGAGCATAGGTACTCAAGCTCTGAATATTCAACAATACCTCCCTTTTTTCAAACTCTAATGAATATTCAATACAAAGTGTTGAATACTCATGGTCATGATTGTGGCTTTTCAGTACTACCTTGGATTAAATCAAGCTAACCTATAATTGAGGTACAGACACTTTAAGAAAAGATGATCACCTCCTTTTCAGGACTCTGTTATTCATTCAAGGCTACAGTGTTCTGTTTGAAAACTCTCTGAGTTATGAATGAAAAGCCAAAGGTTGGACTTATTTGAACATAAGAGATAGTTGTTATTCTTATAGTGAGTTGTGTGGCGGTGTCTGGTGTTTGTGAGCATGTTCCCATCCTCAAGTCAATCTAGCCTTTGTTTCTTTTATTAATGTGACGTTCAGACTGTCTCAGCCCGTCCTTCTGCCAGTGTATCAGCTTTTGCCTGTGGATCAGTGCATTTGTTGGAGGTGTACGTCGTACAGCCTAAGTGTGTGGATGGATGTGACAGCTGAGTGTTGAGGTGGGCGGTGCTCTCCTGAGACCTGATGGCAGGTGTGATCAGGCCTGTTTCTCAGCTTCTCCTTTGGCTCCCATAGGTGTCACGATGCTCCACCTGGCGTGTGAAAGCTCCCAGTGGAGGGATAGAAATCACAGCCGTGGAGGTGGACTCCTTTTAGGAGTGTGAGTCAAAGGTAGAGGTGACAAATTACATTCACTATTGCTACTGTAATTGAAGGGCTTTATGTATGAATGTATTTGCACTGTTTTTAAGGTTTATTTGGCGTTCCATTAGAAACTAGCTGCATCAAATCTGCACTGTATATTTAGAGAATATGGTAAGCTATAATGTCAAATGGTCCAAGCTTGATTACAATTAGCCAAAAAGTCATAAAAAAATAAAGAATATGTGGAAATTTGCCATTGGCTCCAAAGAGCTCGCCAGGCAACAAGCTAGTCTTGCACGTTGGCTAGATTTTTACATTGCATTGGGATAATAGAGGAAACTGTTGCTTAATCCTCCGGTTCATTTGGCAGCTAGCGTGTAGTTTTTAGCAAAGAAGGGCTGAAAGATAAAAATGAAAATGACAAGAGAGAAAATATCATAGAATAATATACATAGTTGTGACATCTGACACAAATAAGAATATATTTTTTAAGATATTTAAAAAGTTTTATTAAGTAAATAAAACAAAAGAGCATTTTTTTTCACCGTGGGAAGTTGACTACTACAATACTTCATTAAAATTTAAGCAAAGTCCTCAAGCAGGACACTGTGGTGTTCCTCACCCCCGGTGTTCGTGATGTAAGGAAGGCCAACAGGAAGGAAGCACCGCTCGTGGCCACTCTGGGTCCATCACTCTTTACAGAGCTGGCTGTGGCCTGAGGACTGGGCATCTCTGGCACGCAGGGAGGATTTTCCGATCCCCTGCCCCGCTTTCAGATGCTCGTTAATCTGCCGGCTCTATTTTTATCTGCCCTATCCTCCCGCCCCCGGGCTCTCTGCCTTCACTCGGCTCCTTATGTCCATCCACAGAGGGAGAGGCTGCCTCGGCAGGCCGGCAGCTCCAATTAGAGGCCTCTCCGCTGGGGATTGGGCTTGCTGTACGCCTCTGGCCCCTCAGGCTCTCTTCCCGTCTACCTTTCTCAGGTTAGCCCCAGACTATGCCTCGCTCCCTGCCTCTCTCCACCCGTCTTTTCCTTCTCTGTCTGCCTTGTTTCTCTGTCTTCCCCCAAGAGCTTGTGGAGCTCCGTAGGGAGTAAGGGGGAGTGAAAGGCCTTCTGTCGCCTGAGGGCTGGCTCTAGTCCCTCAGCTGCACTTTGAGGAGAAGCTAACTGGTGCACCTTTCAGGAGGCGGCCTCAGTACAACTGCTAGAGACACTAACTCTGATCGTATTGTCACAGCTACTGCGAGTGTACAAGTGAAACTGCTGCTACGACTGTAAACACTATTATTCATCACCCAAACAGAAAAAGGGAAGGTTCTTGTCGTTGGACAAGTTCTTTAAGACTTTCATGACTCAAGGAACCTGCTGAGAGCAAAGAACCTCGCAAATGTAATTTTAGCTTCAAAGGGTACTTTGTTTTAACTTGCTGAATAGAGCACTTTTTTCTTAAAATGTTCTTTACACCATAGAAAACATTCATTATAGCAGACCGGCCGCGGCCGACCCGTAACCCGCAGGTCTCGCGGGTTACCCGTGGGTCGGGTCGGGTCAAGAAATGTTAACTTTATTGGCGGGGCGGGTGGGGCGGGTCATTAAGGATTAAATATGTCCAATACAGCCTACTTCTTAACAACACTGTTGGGTAAATCCACCTGCGACCTGACGTTACAAAAGCGCCCAGTGCCAGTGCCACTCAAAAGGCTGTTTTCAAGCACATTCGTAAGACCAAATAAAAGCCTTATTTAATGACATATTTAACGTGTATTTAATAGCGACGGGGCGGGGTGGGGCGGGTTGTGAAAATAGATGCGGTTGTGCGGGGCGGGATGGAGCGGGTCAAATTTTTGAATAAATGCAGGACTTAGATAAATGCATCACTATGGCAGAACACAGAGTCTTTAGAAAGTGGTTCTTTATGATGCTGTTAAATGAGTGACTGTGTGGTGCAGGTCTAAAGAACCATTTTCTGATGCTACAGTAAATAGAAAACATGATTAACCTATTAATGTCCACAATGGAATTGTATAATTTTCTTTACAGCACTTAAAGTACAAGCTGAGCTAAGCACAAATCCATTGAAATTTTTCAAATTAGTCAAAGTATACGTTTTTCTTAACATCCTCTTTGTAGTCGTTATTCACAAGTGGTTGCTCTAGAACAATATGTAGGAATTACATTAGGATACACAGATGTTCTAGACTGTTACAATATAGATTGATTAAGAAAAATGATTATCTGTGGAGATTTCTTGGTCCAGTATTGCCATTGAGCAGATCTAAAATACTTTTTATAATGTATTCCTATGGGATAAAATGAGTGACCAACCACTAAATATAGTATGATATAATAATGGATGTATCTCAAATACTACAAGGACTTTTATCAAATGCTTGGTACCATTGGATTCATAAATTTTTCTTTTCTGTCATATGTAGCCACACAAAATCTGAGGCATTTCTTAGTATAATAACTAGAGTCATTGGTCATTAATGGGTTAAAATAAAGTATCTTAGTTGCTATTACAGCTGTAAGCTTTCCACACTGTGTTGGCCAGCAGCAGCACTGTTGATACAGAAGTGTGACTGTACATCTTTATTGAAACTGTGCCGTTGCTGGCCTTATGCACAACTAAGTTGTTGTGTTTCTTGAATGTTCCTAGCTACACTGCATTCCTCTGGATGCTCTGACCTATTATTTTCCCGCAATCCACCAAAAGAATAGCATCTTTTTTCCCAGCTTAGCCCCCACTCAAACTCCGCATGCTCACACCTTCTCCAACCCCATTAATCCCTCAGCCTCCCACTTCTTTATTTCCCTTCAAAGAGACAAGCGCTGCCCGTGACATCAGTCACAGGAAGTGAATCTTTAGCGTTGACTAATTTCCATCGATTGCCTCCAGACAGGCTTAGCAGACGAGACCCATTCCCACACAGAGCCTGGCTGCTCTCATTTAAGTCTCCCCGCCTGCAGAAAACGCTCCACAATGAACACAGTCAGCGCTTTTATCTTCTCCCCCACTCCTGCTTATTATCAAATAAATGCGCAGCATAGAGAGATACCCATTGACAGGACCGTGCATAATGACTCCTGGCTGTGTGAAATGGATTAATAAATAATGGTTGAGCAAGGGGAGAAAACGGCTTTGCCTAGTCCCACTACTTCTCAACAAGGCAGCGTACAACAATCCCCACAACACTCGGCTGGATTGTGCCGGACCACATCTAATGGAGCGCTGCATGGAATTTAAAACACAACCCTCCTCTTGAATGCGCCGTGGAATGCGTCATAAATTAGAGGTGGGCTCCTTAAAATGTGAAGCAGAAAGCACTATAAAATCCACTACATGATGTTCTACTGAATCCTCTAAAGAATCCCCTCCAAGAGACTCTCTCCTGCGAGGATAGAGAGGTAAAAGCAGCCTATAAAAATGTCCGGGAGCAGAACTCCTCTGCAACCTGTTCCCCGTCTCGCTGCTGACAGAGCTGCAGCAGAAGGTAAATCAGTTTCCTTTTTGCTTCTGCTTTCACGCTCTCATGAGTATACCGGCGGTTCAAACGCACATATCCTGCAGTTTCCATGTGCAAACTCAATCGAACAGGCACACAGTCGAGCCTGAAAACACCAGAGGCCTTCTTGTTTTTAACAAAGCATCCCCCTCCATCCCCTGTCAGTGACATATTGCTTCATTAACACTCTTGGCTTTGTGTATATTGACAGCTTTTTCAAAATGGTAGAGAGTAAAAGTGTTCCTGCCGCCTGCTCTGCACCAAAGGGGCTTAAACAGACTATAAAACCCAAACTGAGTCTGTGATAGTGAAGTGTGCTCTGACTGCCACTGTACCCCTGTGCCAAAGTAATAAGTCTGTCTGAGACACAGGGTGAAAAGGTCTCAATCTCCTTAACGCTAGATTAAGGAGCAGCTTGATCAAGGCGTCTTAAGTGCTTCATTTTGGAATCAGGATCAATAGCCACTAAGAAGAATTGAGCTAGGAGCTTCGGTAGGTAGAGCTGATTGAATAGAGGCTAATGACTTCTCAGAAGCTCCTTACACTGGAGGAATGGCTCATAGTCTATATCCTGCTTGTGTTTTTATTTTTGCAATTTATTTTCCAGTCCTGTAATTGATATAAAAAAGGTTATTCTATCCCAGAGCTCCAGTTGTCACAGCAAGCAGACAAAGTAACAGGGTCTCGTATTAGCGCTTACATGCTAACACTCTGGTGAAAAACATGTTTTCTAGCAGGAGCGGTGACAACAGTAAGGCTGTGGCGTGACGTAGCAGGGGTCAATCCGGATGTATTTTGTAGACCCGTGAAAACCTGTGCTTGTTTTTCTTGGTTCCCAATAACTGCCCGACCAATTACGTCCATCAACGCCGCACCCAGCCTCAGTCGCCATGATCCGACCAATCCCCACCCTGTCTCTGTGGTTTCAGGGTGAAACCCAGCTGAGGAGTGCCCAGAATTAACCAGGATTAGCCTTGGATTGTCGGGGATTACTCAGGCTGGAGAGGGATTAAGTATGATTGCCAGTTTGGGGTGGGGGCGTGGGGGCGTTTGTGTGTAAGTCTGTGTGCGCGTGCACATCGGGGTGAACATGTGTTAAGTTGTGAAATATATATGATGGTATTTGTTTACATGTAGCATCTGTACTAAACTGCCTGGACTGAACGTCTAAAAATCACTGCATATGACTTGATTTCCACATCTTTAACAGTCTGCAAAAGAGGTGTGGAAATGACTGGAAATGATTTTCCCTCTCATGGCACGACAAGGTCCAGTACATGGATATATCTTGATATTAGTTGTTGTGTAAAATTAATATAGGAGGCTTTTCTCTGCTCAGACACAAAGCTCCGTTGAGAGAATTGCTAGTAACAGAGAGACAACAAGAGGAACAGGGTGCAAGGGGTTACATCATTCTCGTTGCTATGCAACACAAACTGGATAATTTGCAATAGATGTAATTAGCGTTAGCTACCTAACCCAGAATAAAAAAAGGGACAAGGGGGTTGAAAATAATAATAATCAAGAAAATTAGCCATTGCTCTGTTATTGCCATTCTGAAATGGAGGATGTGGGCACACGGCATCGTGCTGGAGAGAACACACAGTTTCTGACCATTTAAAAGGCTGTTTGGAGAGAGGGCCTCAATAAAGTGCAGGTACAGGGGGTGGACAAAACAACAGCAACTCACAGTGTAATGTAATCGCCAACCATAGAGGGAAATCAGCCTCTCTCAGTCTGACACAGATGGAACAATCTAAAACAAAGGATGTAGGATTCTTGAAGGTCTACTGTACTAGGATGAATTATACTGTACAGTTGTTACCATTATTGTGTCCATACCCTGTATTTTGATTTTGGAATGCCAAGAGGAGTATGTTAAAGGTACACTCCACAAGTTTGAAATATAACTCATAATGTCATCAGGGTCTAATGAAATATACTATTGAGTTGAATTATGGGAAACAGAGTGTTTCTGGAGCTTGACTACAGACTAAAAATCAGGATATCCCAGCCTCTGCTGCTTCCATTTTGACCATTTTGTAAAAATCTGTCTCTTGTGAGTCCCCCAAATTTATGGAAGTTCCATGTTCAATTAAATTGCTAGAGTGCCCCTTTAAAGTACACATCCAAAGACAAAACATTAAAAGGAGGAGACATGTGACAGCCACAACCAAATCCCTTTAACTCAAACTTTTCAAATGCAAACTTCAATCCCAACAAAAGATCCACTTGCTTGTTTTTTTTTAGCTTTCAATCATATCACATGGACTTCACATTATTACCATTTTCAAATAGGCAAATTAGGGTGAGGCCAAGGGTTATCTATAACCTACACAGTTACAACTATAAGTATTTCAAAGCAGGAGTGGATCTAGAGGGGTGGGCATGGGGTGGCAGCTGCTCTCATGCTTCAGGCAACCATCTTGCCACCCATGAGTATTTCTCTAGCTCTGCCCCTGTTTCCATGGTCAAGAATGAACTTTGATGCTAAGTATCCAAATTGTTTTATATTGATATATTTATGTTCACAGCATATAGAGTGATACAGTATGATGTAGTTTCCAAAACCAGTCTGGCATTTTGAAAAAGGGGAAAAGTGTGAGAATTCTGTGTTTAGACAGATCTGTGTGTCCATGGACCATTAGCTGATCACTGGACTGACTATCCCCTGACTCAGTGAAAGCAGCAGTGTGTCAGGGTCAAACTCAGTCACTATTTATGCATAAAATACAGTAGCAGAGCTGGATACAGTGCGCTGTGGTCCCTGTAGAGGAGGAGGGTGGATGTGAGGACAGATTCAGTCACCGTTCTTTCTGCAACAGTCCATCTCCTCCTGCATTAGTAGAAAGGCAAAGGCTGAGAGCAGAGGGAACAGGCTTCTGCACTTCAGAATCACTCTTTCTGACAAGTTAATATATACACCGAGGCAGGGATGGGCAGCTATGTGCCACGGAGGGCTGACAGTCTGCAGGTTTCATTCCAACTACGCTGGAGGATTTCACTGATCAGCTCCCCCTCTGAGGCTGACAGTGTGCTAATCAGTGACGTCTCCTGCTATATAGCCTTTGATTGCAATGATAACCTGGAGACTCTCCGCCATCCCTTTGCATGTGATGGACCAATCCTGTGCCAGAGTCACATTAATGTACTGGACTCCAGGGGTGTATCCAGACTTTTTTGACTGGGGTGGTACAAGTGGGGCACTGACTTATGCAATATTGTTTAGGGACCCCAGTATGCAGAAATATATAAATAAACTAGGCATCATAGTAACATCTTTTGACCACATGCAAAAAGTTGCATGGTTTTTGCCACAAAACTGCATGGGTTTAGCATAAAGTGTCTGCAAAAAGGGGAGACTTGTGGGTACCCATAGAACCCATTTTCATTCGGATATCTTGAGGTCCTTGTGAAAATGGCCATCGCCAAAATGTATCCTAAATCTTGAGCATTATTTAGCCCTAGCTTTACAACAGAGCTCACTACAACCTCTGCTAAACAGTGCGGAGTGGAAGAGGTATAGACAACGGTGGTGTCACTTGGGTGGCCAATTAGATTTCAAGGGTGGCCAGTGAGCACGAGCTTCCCCTCTGGCAACGCCCCTGCTGTACTCATGCTGGATTCTAAATGACTGGTATTCTGATAATTGAAGTGGGACACTTCAGAGGACAACAACATTCCTTTATTTGGTTTATTTTGTCTTTCTCATGGGAAAAGTTGTTTCCATCGGGACTGTCCGAAATTAACCACCGGGACTGACTTGTTTCTTAATGAAATGTGAATTTGTAACACTCATGTTTTGGTTGTCTGTGTTTTGTTTCAGTTTTGTTCTCACTGCCTACATCTCTAGCCACAGTCGCCACAGCAACTTCTTACCAAGAAAATCTTCCAAATGACAAAAGAAAATGAGTTGTTTGAATTACCTTCCAGTGCAATTCAAAAACAAGCCTTTTCTGATCCAGTTCTTTGTTGCCAGGACGACATCATCCAAAACTGTTACAAATCATAGTTGCAAAAATAAAAGCTTTTTCTGATCTGACAACACTATGTTTAAGGTTTGGTTGGGTTGAGGCACAAAAAGTAGTTGGTTAGAGTCAGGGAAAGATCGTGGTTTGGGTTAAAATTACTACTTTGTTACGGTCCTTGGTTGTCATGGTTAAAACAATAACCACTTGGTTAGGGTTGGGAAAGATAATGGTCGTGGTTAAAAGAAAACAACATTAACTGTCGTAACAAATGATCAAATGTCCTCATACCTAAACAACAGAATAGGTCGATTGCTGGTGACTCCCGAAACAACATATATGACCAGCAACAGGTATACTGAAGCTGTTATGTAAGTCACAACTACGTCATGTGACATTAAACATGTGACCTTTGGGGTTAACATTGTGAAACAATTGCAGTTTGGTTAGGTTTAGGCACCAAAAGTACTTGGTTTTTAGGTTTAGGGGAAAAAACGTCTGATTATTGGTTAATCCATCCAAACAAGACCAACATAAAAATATGTCATCAAGGATTGTTGTATTAGAATCAATTAGCAAAGAAACAAAATAGCAAGAATAGCAAGCAAACATAAAACCCTATTGGTTATTTATACGTAGAAAGACTATTGGAACACAAAGTAGAAAAAATAAATTAAATGTTTTGTCCACGCAGTTAATATAATTTACATTACATAATAATTTTCTCAATGAAATGCACACTAGTTGTGTATTGAAAGTTCATAACCTAGTTTAATTCATGTTCAGGTTGCATATATGTTTCGTTAGGAAACTACAGCAAGTTTAAAGAACTCTAGAGGCCCGTAGTCCTTATCTTCATGTGTTTTTTTCTAATTGGTTAATGATTAATTGGGTTCTTGCTCTTCTGTTTTCTGTTAATGGGGCTGACAATCAGAAATCATCACATGTGGGCACAGAAACTGTAACATTAGGTGCTGACGGTGTTGAGTATCAGCACCAAATTTTCACTATTAGCAATTTCAGAACAGAAATGTCAGTCTCAGCCTTAAAAGAAGGTCAGTTTAATCTTAATAGATACAGAAAGCAATGCAGAGAGCTGCCACATTATAGCCTAGTACTGCACAATATGTCAGCAGGTGAAGGAACAGCAGTCTACTGTTGTGGTATAATTGTTGCTCTGGTAGTTGTATGCAAGCTCTCACTCCCCCCCCTCTCTCTTTCTCTCTCTCTCTCACACACACACACACACACACACACACACACACACACAGAAAAACTGCTAATCACAGCTTGGTACAGGTAGTGAGACGTTGGGACTACTGGTGATTGAGCCTCCCTGGTGGATTGGAAGCAGGAATCTGACAGACTCAGATAAAAGGCTGTTTGGAGTTGCCTGCAGCATCAAACAGCATCAGCCACCTCCCCTCCTCTCTCCCCCCTCAACAACCCCCACCCCCCCACCATCACCTCCCCTCGCTTCATTTCTCCCTCTTTTGGTTTACTCTGTTGCCATGGCTACGCCCAGCCGGAGCCGTCACGTTGCGGAGGAACCTGTCAGGGTGCCGCTCTCAGATCACCTGATGCGGGTCGCCTCCACTGGCGGCCTCTTTCACACGGCGTCATCGTTCAATTTGGCTTTGATAAAGTCTGTGCTCCATAGCGCGCCGCAGCTGAGAAGTGCAGTCGGCCCATTTTGTCGCCAAACGTTGAGCTTGTGCAATTTTACCGACCTGGTGTTTAGGAGAGGACCCCTCTGAACAGCAGAGAAAAAAACATAAATACATCTCTCCTATCCAATTTCCATGTCTGTGAAGAGAGTCTAGTCAAAGCAGCGTGATTTGAGTGGAGGATGGGGCGAAATTACCTGTTAGGAGTCATGCTGAGGGGATGGGTGTGCGTGGAGGGGGCTTTTCTACATGAATGAGAATAGTAGTAGGTAGGATACAAGACTGATTGAATACCCACTTAAAGCTGAATTCCCCCTGTAAACATTTTGCGAGAAACATATTACCTGCTGTTCTAGATGCTGTGCTTTTCATAATACCCTGCAACAACAAAGAGCCGTCACCTCTTTTAGCTGGCTGTCCAGTTCGCAGCCATGCGGCTCTGTATGCCGCCAGAGTATTAGAGGGTGCATATGCTGACTGTATGGATTGCGCTGAAGGGTGAAATGTAAGCTGGCCCCCCATTGAGTGCAGATTTGCATCTCCTGCTGTTTGTTTCTGATATTTGCTCCCCTTAGAGTGTGAATGGATGAATGAAAGCAGGGAGAGGCGGGAGGATGGAAGTTGTGTAGGGTGATGAGAGGATGGATGTGGAGAGAGGGAGAGAATGAGCAATGTCGTGATCAAGAGACGCTGGGACACAGAGAGGGAGATGAATGGGGCTGAGAGCAGGAAAATTGGACAGGAGGCGGGGAGTGAATGAAGATAGAGAATGGCTCGAGATATCAGGAGACAGAGATTGTGAGCTATGTGCAGGTAATAAACAAGGCAGAAATAGATAGATATCTCCAGAGAGGAAAAAGAAAAGTGTATGGGGTAGAGGGTTGGGGTTGAGGGGTTTTTTCCTCCCAAAAGATCAGAAAAGGCAAAAGAGATGGAAAGAAAGAGAAGGCGGGAAAGCAAAGGAAGGAAAGCTGGAGAGAGTGTGAATAATGACACAAGCAGGAAAGATTTGGATGAACATGCTGTACTTAGACTAACTTGGCCAGCTGAGATGATGTGTATCCCTGCTAAGCTCTCCTTTAGGCAGGCTTAGATCTCATCAACTCACTCCAGGTTGGCACTGGCTTCAAATGCTGCTGTGGAGCCGTGGATTAACTATACAGCCGTCACTCAGGCACTTAAACAGGGGTCTGGAGAGGCTTATCCTATACACCCCCCCCCCAATACACTCCACACCCACCCACAATCGCCACATCCGTTCTCTTTCAAAGCTACTCGCAGGAAGACTTCATCGTAACGATATCTGCCGTCACTGCCTACGGCCATGTTAATTGTGCCGTGATTTTAAAAGAGGTTAAATGAGCATGTCCCTCTCCTCCTCCCTCCCCTCGTTTACTTCCCCTCTATCTTATTCCAGGCCTGTTGTATGAGTGTTTCTTTTTCATTCTGGTGCTCTTCCAGATCTTCTCCTGCCAAATCACGCCTCTCCCTCCCTCCCTCTCCTTCCCTCCCTCCCTGTCTCTGGCTGGATCTCAGGCTCTCATATTTGGAGGCCCTGCAATCGATATGGGCTGTCTGTGATTGGGTTGCCTCGCGTGATTCATTTCTGTAACCTTGGTGATGGTTTGATGTGGAGGCTGCACCCATGTCCATATTATGACTCAGTGAGCGCGTGTGGAGAGGAGAGGCTGGTCAGGGGAGGTATCGATTGGTCCTTCACTCTCCCTGCCCTGTTTGCTCTCCCCTCCATCTCCCTCGCTTTATTTATCCATCTTTTTTCTTGCTCCCCGTGCAGCCTTGATAGTTTGGCCATAATTTGAAATGACTTTGTGTTATCAAGAAATGATTATTTAACCCTAAATGTTCCCTTGGGTGTTAATGTTTATCTCTTTTCTTCTCTCTCCATTTTCTGCCTCTTCATCCCTCTCTCCCACCATCTCCTTCCCATCTTTCTATCTCATTCCAGAATTCAATCAGACACAATCTGTCTCTGCACAGTCGCTTTATCCGGGTGCAGAATGAAGGCACGGGCAAGAGTTCCTGGTGGATGCTGAACCCAGAAGGAGGGAAGATGGGAAAGGGACCCAGGCGACGTGCGGCCTCTATAGACAATGGCACCCGTTACCTGAAGACCAAGGGTCGCATTAGCCGTAAGAGAGCAGGGACCGTAGGCCTTGGACGGGGACAAGGTCAGGGGGCTGGACCCACAATGCAAGGCTCCCCAGAGCATGGCAGTCCAGCAGGGAAAGGAGGTGTAGGCATGGGGGGTGAGGAGTTTGACACCTGGACAGACCTCCATTCCCGCACCTCCTCCTCTGCCTCCACACTGAGTGGCTGCCTGTCCCCGATCCTGGCTGAGGCGGAGGCTGATGAACCGGAAGAGGGCGGACTGTCCTGTTCTGCCTCCCCTCGCCTGTACCCCAGCCCCACCAGCACCCGCTCCCCGGCCCTAGGCACTGGGGGCCACTGCCCCACCGTGGAGCTGCCCCAGCTGACCGACCTTACTGGGGCTATCAGTCTAGATGAGAGCGGCTACCCCCAGCCACCGCAAATCAAATGCAATGGTTATCCCTACGTGCCTGGGCCCAAGGCAGAGGGCTCCTACTGTGGACCCATGTACGCACAGCCTTCCATGGGCATGCTCCGGCACCACACTCCCATGGAGACCATCCAGGAGAATAAGCCAGTCAGCTTCCAGCGCCCAATGAGGGGCTACTCAGAGAACAACGCCCTGCAGAGTCTGCTTACTGGAGGTCCTCCCTACTGCAACAAAGACACAGTGCTGGGCCAGGGACGGGACACACACACAATAATGACACAGGGAACCAATGGCGTTCACAGCCCGCACAGCCACAATCAGAATCGCAGCCACAATCATAACCACAATCACAGTCAAGAGCATGCTCACAATCCCAGCCTACACAATGGCCATGGCTCAGTTCATGACCAGAACACAACCCACCATCAGAACCACAATCAGGGTCACAAACACCAAGCCAGCCTCGACTACAGCCACAGCCACAAGCCCCATCCAGCCCACGACTACACTCCGAGTCATGAGCACGGTCACAGTAACAAAGTAAATGCTAGCCATGATCACAACCCTCGTTCCAGCCAGAGTCACATGCACAACCACAACCCCCACAACCCTCATAACCCTATGCACAGTGGGCCTCATCCCCAGGCCCTCTCCCCACGGGTTAGCACTGACATTCTGCAGCCCTACAGCCTCAAGACCTCTAACCATTATGGTCCCCGTCCGCATCTCCCAACATCACCGTCCCTCCCGCCCAACCCTGCTGGCGTCATGGACGTTCCCCAGGACCCCTGCCGCCTGGCGTCAGCGCCTCATCCCCGTCACCAGCCTTACCCTGGAGCTCACCATCAGGGTATGACTGACTCCTGGCATGGCTACTACCACCACAACAACCACCAGCCGGGGAACGCTGGTTACCAGGGGCAACAGCACAATTCCCACATTAGAATGGCTGCCAACCTGGAGATGGAGAACGTCCCTAATAGCCTGGACTGTGATGTAGACTCCATCCTGCTCAGTGACTTTATGGACACAGAGAGTATGGACTTCAACTTTGATGGCTCTCTGTCTCAAGGCGTGGGCATGGGGATGGGCATGAGCTTGGGGGCGTTTGCCTGCCCCCCACCAGCACACAGCAACCAGAGCTGGGTCCCAGGGTGAACCCAGACCCAAGGGTTTGGATAGACACATGACCGGAAAGCTCACCCACTGGGCCAGGCTGCTGGTGAACTGTACCCTTGGACTGACTGACTGTGATTCTGTTTCTCTGAGACTGTAGAACAAAATACGTATTGTCATTTTGTTTCCTGGGGACTCCCTACACCCACACATCCTGCCCCCCCTGTTTATAAAGCCTTCTGTCTCCATATTGAACCTGCCCCCAATGAGCCCAGTCCTAAAGCCCCCCTTGTTCATGCCCTTCAATTTTTTTTGTTTTGTTTTGTGTTTTTATGGTATCCTCCCAATCTCGTCCTGCCTGTTCTAAGCTCTCAAGCACTTTACATCCATCCTTTCCATACAGATGCAGTAACACAAAGACCAGGCAAAGTCACGTTGTGTGTTGGCTTAAGTTTAATGTATGCAATCCACTTTACAGTATTATCTCCTCCCAGGAAGGAGGTGTTGTTTTTGACTTGAGAACATGATCAAACAGCTGCATAAATATCTTTCAATGTGGAGGTGCTCTCAGATTGGGGGTTAAAAGGCAGGAGAGGCTTTGAGGTTTAAGAATGAAGAGAAAAGGAGGTTTTTAGAAGAAGAGGGAATAGAACTAAAGGGATGGAGGGATAGAATGGAAGGCAACTCCAGGGTCAGTGTGACTATTCTGCCTGGTGGACAGTGGTGTTTTCTGTTCGGTTCAGAGCAGAAGGATAGTCATCCATCAGGCAACCATCAGCACCACTACATTGAAATGCAACGTCCCTTCTTTAATCTCCAAAGTAATGCCAGAGTGATGCATCACTATTGCAAATCTAATGCGCCACTCTGTGTTTTTTCAACCCCCCTCTCCCTTCTCAACTCCGGACACACCGGCTTAATGTGTTTTGGCGAAAGTGATGATTAAAGTCACTCTGCACTAAATAGGGGAGGGATTGAAAGGGGTAGTGTTGGGGAGGGGGGCATTGAGGAGAGATGATAGGAGAGGAGAAATGCAAATATTCCCTCTGTGCCTCTTCCTCTCCATTTTGTGGATTTATGTAGCTTTCCCCGTAATGAAATAAGCAACGATCAGAGCCTGCTGTACATCCTGAGGAGCTCTCTGATTGGCCTGAGCTGGGCTGCCTCAGCATGGCTCCTTCACCGGCTGACCCTAGAACAGCTTAGTGAGCAGCTGTGGTCAGGCCAGGATGTTGATGGAGCTGCCGTCCTCAGACCCCAGGCAACCTTGTCTAATTCACTAACACCCAGGTTCAAGCCCACTATGTGCTTTTACTCCTGCGAATTGCACACTGATGAACAGCGTCAGCAGATTACTATTTGGTGCTATCTCTTCTTCCCAGGCTCCCTCCTATCGCGCCGCCCCATCCCGAGGTTACTCGGAGGGTAAACAAGAGTAATTAACCGCCAAACAAGATGGATGATTTATGCAAGTGTGTGTATTCGCTCATCGGCACAAAGTCATAATTCTTCCCCCCGCCAAGAACAAGGAGGGCGATTTTTGAGAGGTGATGCCCAGCAACAAGGTAAAGCGGCTGGCAAGCAGTCTGCTTATAGTGTCCTTCAAGTCCTTCAAGCATCCCCTTTACAAGCATTCCCCGCCCCGTCCCAGCCATAGCTTTACTTTGCTGTTGTCTTTTCTTGTGCTCGTTCTGTGATTGTGCAGTTGTCTGTCCTGTTTCAATACAGCTTGGATAGGAGCTTTTTTGTACTTTTTTTTTTTCTTCATTCCCAGAGGGTAAACCGGCAAAGGGGGCATTCGCCAACCTCTGTCCTGGCACCTGTCCTACTCAAGACAGAGAGAATAGGAACAGAGAGAGAAGAAAGGTAGATAGATACAGAGACTGAATGGGAGGGAGGCAGCTAAATGAGTAGGCAGGATCTGTGAGACTGGGAGAGATTTTCCAGCTCGGTAGCTTTCTGTAGAATTGGCTGTTTGAATCAGGCCAAATGTCAAGTGCTACTCAGCCAGCTCCGACGAGCTTTGACCAGAAAGCCACTTCTCCCTCCTGATCAAGGACAATGACGGGTATTTCCATACACATTTCTTTTTCTTTCTTCTTTCCTTTTCATGAGTTAGGATGGCCCATTGTTGTAACCCAACTGTAATTTGTTCTCTGGTCTGTGTGCACTTGTGTGTCAAGCTTCTCGTGGGTGTGCGAGTGTGTGTGCGTGTGTGTAGCACAGTGATGTACAAGAACTGATTAAGGGAATATTGTTGAGAACTAACTTGCCCTGGTATTGTCCATGCCTGGATGAGTGCAGCATACATAATATATACAGTTTATATTTATTGGTTATGGAGATGGGTCTGTGGAGGACCGCTCAGACCCCTCACTGCTTTGTCTTCTTGATGACAAAGAGGCAGAATGCTATTTCAGTTTGACTACATTTCATTCTGTACATAATCTATATTGAGAAAATTGTATTATAATTTTTTTGCAAATATCAATTTCTTTTCTAAAATGATGTATCTGCTCATCTGGTGACTGTAAAATAAAAACAGATCAAAACATAGATGTTTTTTGTTTGTCTCTGTTATTTGCATACACAATCACATGTGCACTGCTGTCATTTGAAAACCTTGTATCTCTTGCATACTGTATGAACTCTTAAAGAACTTTTTAAAAAAAACAAAAAAACCTTGATTTTAATGTGACCCACATCAAGTCAAGTCAGTTTTACTCATATAGCCGAAAATCACAAATTACAAGGTTGCTTAAAACGGCTTTACAATCTGTATAGCGTTTTCTGTTTTTCAGGCCTTTAAGAGGGGAAAGCTGAGGGGGAAACCTCAGGACGTGCAACAAAAGAGGGACCCCACTTTCATTTTACACAGACATGTAATAGGTGTTGTATTTACAAAGTAGAGAGAAAGAGAAATAATAAAACCACAATGTCAAAATATGTTGTGTTTATTACAACTTGGATCTCATTTTTGTGGTTTTTGTCATTGTTTTTAGCATAATATTCTACCATCACTACAATGAGGGGTCACATATCACTTCAGAAAATAAATAACTATATTCTGCTCAGATTAATATAGTTAGATTATTACATTGTCAAGGATTACTTGATTATATTTCCTCTCCTTCTATTTACCTCTTTAAAATATAGCGGATTTTACAATTCTGAAACCTTTTTTAATGATAACCACTTCTCTATTAACTTATTGAAAACACGCCTGGTCTGACATACGACACATGCTCTACTTTATGGAGGTCCTGATGGGAAAAATGTTTGTGGCTGTTTTAATTTTTTTAGTATAAGGTGCAGTGTTTGATTGACTGAGTAATCCAAAAGAACAAAGACTACCATGTAATTTTTATTCAGTATCTCACTACATATTAATGAATTAACCACGTTATTCAGAGGTGACACTGAAATAAAGTCAACCTAAAATGTCAGTAATAATTCCTCATTGCACAGGAAAACTACGGTCAATAGGTAAGTAGTCTGTAAACTGATGGATTTTACCACTCTACCTTCATTTTCTCCTTATTTAAGTGACCTCAGTCTCTTGCCCCATCTGACTTTCTTTTCAGCAATGACCCCTGTTCCTCAATCTTAGAAATGAACACAATTCTATTTTTACAAATAGAAATGATGTCCGAAACTGCAAAAATAAGAAAACTGTAATATGTATTTATATATTTTACAGTCAAACATGAAGATTACCAGACGTTGAGTTACAAGGTTTTCACATTACCAGTAGTCATAGGAGCTAATATATCATACAGTTCATCAGTATGGTAGTATATCACAAGATACATCATTAGCTGTGTGTGTGTGTGTGTGGGGGGGGGGGTGACTGCATCTGTGCGTGTACATGAAAGTGTGTGTGAGGCCTGTGTGTATATGTATTTATGCATGAATGTTTCTATACAGAATGTGTGTATATGTTCGTGAGTTTATATGCATGTGTGGAGAGCGTATCATCTGGGTTTGAGTGTATGTATATGAAATAATATGTGTGTGTGTGTGTGTGTGTGTGTGTGTGTGTGCGCGCACGCATGTTTTTTTTCCAGGGTTTACATGTGCCTGTGTGTATGATGGTACATCACCCCATACCTCAGTTTTGGGACTATTTGTGTGTATTTGTGCATGACTCCCTGGACAGGCGCGTGCGTGTGTGTGCATGTGTGTGTCTAGTCTAGCGCCTGTGTGATAAGGCTCGTTAGCAACCCGATGCCATGCCACAGCTGTGTCTGTCCCAGCGGATGCTTCCTCACTGAGGGACTGACTGCATCTGTGCCGCCATACTGTGCCACATGCACACACACACACACGGCTGTGTCCTCGTCACCCCCTCACCTCTGTTGCTGTGTGTGTGGCATGATCCCGCAGAGAGAAAGTCAAAGTAATACGTAGTTAGTTAGCAGCAGCTCACCTGACAAGATGGCTGATCCCTGTACACCTGGGAAGATGGCGGCACCCAGTGCTACACACACACACACACACACACACACACACACACACTGTCAGAAGCCAATAACAGCTCTCCATCATCCCCAGCTCATGCCGTTCTATAAAATATGCCTCTCGGATGCTAGTTAGTTCATGTGGTAGAGAGAGGAAGGTTAGTGTGAGACAGAATGCATAATAAGGACAGGCTCCTGCTGCACTCCATGCAAATGTGGAGCCTGACGTGTCAGAGCGGTGATGGATCTGTTCTGACAGACACGGTGACAGCCTGGTGACAGCAACTTAAAAACCTACACTCCTTCTCCCTCTCACTCTCTCCTTCCTCGTATATATTTACAACCGAGGCATCTTAATGCACTTTTCCTCCCTAATCTCCCATGTTCTTCTGCAGCTAGTTCAGAGACGTTCCCATATTTCACAGGATGTGGAATTTTGTGATCTGACAAAGGTTGCAGGCTGATATGCAAGCTCTGTACTGGTGTATGATATCTGCATAAACTGCACGCTGCTGTATAATGTGTAACGTCTGTCAGTAAATATTAGTGAGACACACTCGAAATTCTTCACCAAAGCCCAGGGAACTACTCTGACTACTGATCAATCCCTTTTGAGTAGGGCTGCTACAAACGATTATCCGTTAATCATTTTCTCAATAAATCAGTTAGTTGATTGGTCCATAAAATGTCTTAAATGTGTTTGTTCCACAAAAAAATATATATTCAGTGTACACTATAATGCGTTATCATAATGAAAATTCCCAAAAAAACTCCAGTACACTGGTGCATTAAACTGTTTATACACATTGTTCATAGCATGGCTGTTAAAGTCAACTTTCATTTTAAAGCATTTCTTGGGTTACACATACATTTTTAACTCTCCTCACGTTTAAATCTCCAGTGTGTAGGATTTAGTGGCATTTATTGGTGAAGTTTCAGATTGCAACTAACTGAACACTGCTTGCATCCATATTATATATCTTCTTCCTCACCTCATTCTTCAGTTAGTTTTTTTCTGGACTAACTGATGTGAATTTCAATTTTTTGATTCGTCTTATCTTGAGCCAGTATTTGTTTTTTTTCCCTCATTGTTTTCACCAATCACAAAAAAAAAAGCCTGCTCACTGGTGAACACCAATTTAGTTATACTTACTACAGAAAAATAAAGGATAAGGTAAAGAGGACACGTGACTCTACTGCTGGGCTCACTGTATGCCATGGCCACTTGAAAAAACAAAACAAGATCGGCCAGCTTCAGATCACAAATCCTTTTTCACAAACCAAGTGTATTTGTGGTTAGTTCAACTGATGTTACTATAGGTCAATTTCAGTAAGAGTTACAAAACAGAAATAGTGTTGCTATGGTTACTTGCACTTTAATGTACCCTGTGCATTTATTTATAATGCTGGTCAAACCGTGCTCTGGGGCTTTGTACAGTGTACTACATACTACAGTCTTAATGAACTCCCTGCCAATCAGACCCTGGTTTCTTTCATTGCAGTTTCATGAAAGATTCTATGAGCCTTAAGAGGAGGAGAATTCAACCAATCCATAAAGTAGAACGCAAACAATCACAGTGACAATATTGTTTATGCACTTTAGATTGAATTTCTCATCCACAGAGGATGTAAAGTGTAACACTGGCGGTCAGTTACGTGTTGTGATCCAGTCTCAGTGGCCTCCTGACCCCATGCAGCTCCCAGAGAGCCACTGGGACAGGCTGATGGGACTTCCTGCTGGCGAGCGTGTTGCATTGCGCTCACTGCTGTGGTTTATTACAGCAGAGGCTCCCCAGGGATCCAGCTGATGGCCAACATCAAAGCTGTGCCTGGTGTATTAGAACAGCAAGAATGTGGGTGGAGGTCATCTCCAATGAATTCTGCCTCATATATGGGACAAACGCCTTCAGCACGTTGCATGACTGCTCATTATCAATTCATGCAGCCATTGAACACTCCCTGTTCCCCTTCAAATTCTCTCTTTTTTTCCTGTCTTTAAAGGGAGCTGAGCTTTTTTTTTCTTTTTTGAGCATGAATTTCGACAATTCAAACTTCCGCTCAATGACAAGCTACGAGTCCCATGCTGGAAAAAGGTCCCATGTGTTTGAAGCATCTAGGCCGCTCTATCTTTTTGATCAGCAGCTCGGCTGTGAATTCTGCAGATCAGAAAGTGGATCAGAGGCTCCCTGGGGACCGCCATTTACGCCTGCCACCAGCGGAGGATAGAGAACGTAATTAAGAGTTTGTTAAGATGCCCAAATTCCTTCTCATTTCCACCCGCCTCCCTCCATCCGCCTCCCATCCCTCCTCCTCCTGCTCCCAGTAGCTCTGATCTCGCCACAGATTAAACCTCTCATTCCCCAAGAAGACGGAGCTATGGAGGGGAGCTGCATCTCCAGCCACACAGGCTGATTATCTTAAAGAGTAATTAGTGAGTGTGACAATCTCAGAGACAGAGCGCTGTGTCGACATGATGGAGATGGATTATTCTGACTGGGGTGTACATAGGCCCCACTGAATGGCACAAGAAAGAGGAGTACATGTGTTGCATGTGTGTTAATTATCAGTGTCACTCACTCTTTATGTGTCTTTATGTGCTTGTTAGTAATTACCGTTCATGTATGTGTATGTATCAGTGTCAGTCAGTCAGTCAGCGAGCAACTTCAAACCACCGCAAGGCAACAATTATCCCCTCAGTAATACGCAGCTCGGGCTTAGTACATACTGTGTAAGGTTTGATACCGAATACTAATTGATGTGGAAGTTGATTGTTACATTTGTGGGGGAGGGTGAAGACTTGAAAACATATTTTTCATGCATAGAAATGTGTCTGGGTCAGTCAATATGAGAATATTTATTTCATATTTTATTAATGTTATTTGTTTTAACCACATTATAACAAAGACAAAGGAATATAGCGTAACATAGATGTAGGCTTAAAATGCCTTTTATCAGCATAGGGATATTATTGCACTGCTCCTCACCACCATTCCTTCCTACACTCAACTGTAGAACTCAAAATAATACAGTTAACCACAGTCATTTAAAAGTGCAGAGACAAATTGGATGAAGGTCTTAAAGAGCTATTAAAAATGAATTAAATTTAGTGTGCATGAGGAAAAGTTGAAGAGATTGCAGAGAGACAATAATATTTTATGGGGGTAGTCACATCATGATCCGAGATGGATTTTTGGATGTGATCGGGAGATGGTTGGCTGGCTGTCTGTTAGTACAAACTTAACCTTATCATAATTTAATAATTAATAATCTAGTGAGAGGAGATGGATGTGTCACTCAATATTTACACCCAGAGACGACTAGGTCACTGCAGCCCTCTTAACTGAATTAGCTGACAAAAATAACGTAAGCTTGGACCCGTTCAGTGGTTCCGATTTTTTTTTTTTATTATTCCTATTATATGTATACCAATAACAGTAGACAACAGCTGATAACCCAAACACGGAACACAATACCTGCAGGAAGTTTATGTATGACTGATTTCGATTAATTTTGAGCAGATTATTTTCTGTGAATATTGCATTAGAGCTGAGTTTTCCTGATATTTTTAGGGACTTTTTATACAGTTTTGTAAAAAAAATTTAACAATCATACACACATAATAGGCTTCCTTTTTTTCAAATTCAGTGTTTTATTCTCTCTGGTGGTTTGGCCATTGTTCTATCAGCTCTTTGGTTGTTTTAACATTTCTAATGCAGGACGAGGCTGTTTATGAGAGAGTGAAGGCTCTGTGAATGTATCTTGTGTTCAGGTCTTAGTTTAATCTTAAATAATAATCTAGACTTTAACAATAACAATTTCATTCAGTTTTCTTTACAGAAATGAACAAACTCCTGAAATATAGATCTACTGCGTATATTTTCAAAGTGTTCTTACACTCCTTAAAATCAAGAAGGCCTCACAACCTATTGTAAAGCTTTGGCGACCCCCAGAGGGGGTCCCGACCAGATTGGGTACCAGTGGTTTTGAGGGTAGCCGGGCTAGTGCTACCACTAGCAAGCTAATCTGCTTGCATGTTTACTGTTTACATGTTTTTATTTGAAAAACTAATTGGTGCAATAGACTTGTCAGTAATTGATTTCTTGAAATGTATGTTTGTTGTCACTAATTACACTGTCCCCTCCATTATCTGATATTTTTTAGACATTATAAACAGATCTGCTAGAAGTTTTTGTGTGACAGAGCCAATAATTGGAGGAAAATTCTGCAATAATAGAACTGGAAGACAGTGAAAGGTTAGCAGCTCAGTCTGTAGGGACTTTGCTTGGGAACTGGAGGGTGGCTATTTCAAGTCCAGCTTGGAGTGTAGACTAGCAGTTGAAGAGGTTCCGGTTCACTTCCTGGGTAATTTATAGTGAGAGTAAGTATTAAAGTTCCCAGTTGAACTCAAGGATCTGGTTTATTTATACAGTTTATGAAATTAGTTTGTTAAAGAAGCTCTCCCTGAGTCTGTTATTGTGACTAATAATGCCTCCAAATCCCTTAATTTCCTCACAGCTCACTGGTGATATTTTAAATTAAAAAATGTATTCAATCAGTGTATTTCTGAAACAATCTTTTCTTTTCTTTTCATTAATCCATTTTATTAATTCACTGAAGAAAGAAAGACAAGGGTGTGCTAATCAACTAGTGTCCCAGTTTTGTCTAATTAAATTTATTAGGCTTTTCTTTATTTAAATACTATTGACAGTAGTCTGCTGGGGGAAAAAAAATCCATTTGTCCAGTTATTACCTTCTGGCCTGCCTGCTGTCTGCAGTGGCTCATTGATATGCAGTCTTTGTTGTCTTACATGTGATAATTGTCAAAACCCTAGTGCAATGCCCTTACTTTATAGTAGAGATCATCTGTCTCTGTAAAAAGTAAAGCACTGGGAGTTGGATGAGGGTTTGGCAGACTGGAACAATTGAGAATATGACACGAGGGGCTTTTATTGGCATTTATGAAAACCAGGATACATAAGCAGACATACTGGAAAAGATCCTGTAACATGAAACAAAAATAGGCATCAAAATAAATGGCTAATTCCATAAACTGACTCTGAGTCAGTGGTGGAAAATAAAAAGTACATTTTCAAGTATACTCACATTAAAGGTCCAGTGTGTGACATTTAGGAGGATCTATTGGCAGTAATTTAATATAATATTGTCATTGTATGTTTTCATTACCTTAGAATGAATTGTTTTTATCTACAGACACCACGAGTGGTCTTCAGTCGAGTCCGCCATGTTGAACAGCCATGTCTCTACAGTAGCCCAGAACGAACAAACCAGACACTGGCTGTAGATAGGGCCATTTTGTGGCCACTGTAATTTCTTACTCACAGCTGGAAAGGGAGGGTGAAACCAGCGAGTTGCAACTTGCAGCTACACCACTATATGCCACTACATCCTACACACTGCACCTTTAAGTACAATTTTGTTCTTGTACTTTACTCAAGTATTTTCATTATACTTCCACTCTTCGACATTTCAGAAGTAAATGGTATACTTTTTGTTCTACTAAATGTATTATCTGACATCACAGTGCAAATTAAGTAATAAGTAATAATACTGCATCAATAATAATATAATATATAAAATAAACCTCTGAATAAGACCATTCTACACAGTGAGTACTACTTTTGTACTTTAAATTGTGGTATTGTTACTTTTACTTAAGTACTGTAAATAATAAGCATACACCTGCCAGCAGTGCTCTAGGTTAAAGTGTGTAACCCATAAAAATTTAACACATTACTGTATGTCATCATGTTGCTGGTTGTCTTTATTGTTTGATTTCCTGTTTCTGCTCAGGCCAGAGCCGTGGACTTGAGTAACATGACTTATACACAAGTCAGACGCCTTTTGTTTCCTGGGCTTTTATGCCTTTAATGGATAGAGCAGCTGAAGGTAGACAGAAAGAGGCTGGCATGCAGTGAAGAGCCACAGGCTGGAATCGAACCTAGGCCGACACTGTAACGACTCAGCCTTACTACATGGTGCGCAGGCTGGTGAGCTACCGGGACGCCCCAGAGTCAGACGCCTTTTGACTTGAAAATACTTGATATGTTTCCCCACCCCAAAGATTAAAAGGTATTAAGTGTTAGGTGTCCCACAAATCATTTCTTTATTCCTCCATAAAGCAGCCTTAGATCTTTATTTATTTATTCTAGAACCAGTCTTATTTTTTAATTTCAGTCAGACATAAAACAAAACATCAACATGCAACATAAAGTATGACTTGAAAAGTTAAATACAACAAGACAAGACAGAATTAATTCTATTGTGATAGAATTGTTGTCTGCCTGGGGTCGCAAGGTTGTCTATACAGGGGTGTAAGAAACTTAAAAAATATACACAGTGGGCCTATATCTTAGCATTTCATTCATTTTTGTGAAGAAAACGAAATGAAAATGGTATTTTTAAAGTTTAGTTTATTACGGTATTCAAGTTTGAAGACCTGAACAGAACCTTCAGTCTCTGATAAACAGCCTTGTCCCACATTATAAAAACATGCAGTAACAACAACCAAAGACCAAACAGAAAAATGAGAAGAAAACACAGAAATTGTCAAAAGAGAAGCCTATTAAACATGTATGATTGTTAAAAAATATCATAAAAAAGATGGAGAATTATACTAAAAGATTATTATTCCTAAAAATATCAGGAAACATCTGCCCAATTATAGGTTCAAATGATGGATAGGACCTCCAAAGCATTTGGCTCTATGAATGTGATAAAACCTTAATAAAATGATAAAGGTTTTATAATTTAATATTACATCCTCGGCTTCTAGTTCAATTGAATTGTGGGTTCGAGTAAGAAAATAGTCCTCGTTTTTCCAGTATCCTGGAGGTCAGTCTGTAGGTCAGTCTTTCAATTTGTTGCTTATAACAAATGTATATGGGAGAAGCCATGTTGATTCCCAGTGAATATTAGAAAAGATCTGGGGTGCATTTTGTAAACAGGAAGAGGGGTACGTGACATCCCTGAGCCGCCATATTGAACAAGAAGTAGTGGGTCCGTGTAACAACGTTGAGCTTCACAGAAGTTGAGAAGCAGTAGGAACTAAGTCAGCACCATCATTGGTTGAGCAAACCGTGAAACGACTTGCTTCCCGAATCCACGAGCGAGCCGGAAGTTCCGGTTTTATATTAATTAGCTGCGTCACACGCCTTGGTAAGCTAGCTTCTCACTTCTGTTTGCTACAGGCATGAATACAGGTCAGGGGTGAAAAAGGTGAGAAGGATATTACCCCTCTAGGGGGGTCTGGGTGCATGGTCCCCTGGAAGAAAATTTTGAATATTCCATATTTTAAAGCATCAATCTGATGCATTTTTTGCCAACCTGGGGACAGCTGGAGAAACTTAACTTCAGCCATGAGTCAAAAATATTATGGCCTCCTTACTAAGTATTATGCAAGCCATTGTCAGCCAGCCTGTCCCTGGGTCCAACATTTACAGTATATGAGGCACAATGAGGTAAGGGCACCACAAATGGCTTAATGCATAACCCCCACAAGAGATGGTGGACATGGTGTAACTTAACTTGTCTACTCTTCCATCATGATTGACAGCCAATACAATGTTATGTAATTAACTTAATTCAGATTTTAATGCATTTTATTATTTCTTTTTTGTGATTTACCGTAAGCTATACAAGTTAGCAGCTAACTTTAGTAACAATATCTAGCTAATGTTAGGCTAACGTTAACGGTAGCGTCAGCTAATAATTTTCCAGCGTAGCTTTAGCTGGCTAACGTTGCGTTCTCTCCTGCTGTGTTCAATGACTCAATTCATCAAGCTGTAGCTAACGTTAGCTAAGCCTATGTCAACAGAGCTCCTGGATATACTACTATATACTACAGTGGGTACGGAAAGTATTCAGACCCCTTTAAAATTTTCACTCTTTGTTTCATTGGAGCCATTTGCTAAAATCAAAAAAGTTCATTTTATTTCTCATTAATGTACACTCAGCACCCCATCTTGACAGAAAAAGATGGGGCCTGACCATGAAAATTTATTAAAAAAGAAAAACTGAAATATCACATGGTCATAAGTATTCAGGCCCTTTGCTGTGACACTCATATTTAACTCACATGCTGTCCATTTCTTCTGATCCTCCTTGAGATGGTCCTGCTCCTTCATTGGAGTCCAGCTGTGTTTAATTAAACTGATTGGACTTGATTAGGAAAGGCACACACCTGTCTATATAAGACCTTACAGCTCACAGTGTATGTCAGAGCAAATGAGAATCATGAGGTCGAAGGAACTGCCCAAGGAGCTCAGAGACAGAATTGTGGCAAGGCACAGATCTGGCCAAGGTTACAAAAGAAGTTCTGCAGCACTCAAGGTTCCTAAGAGCACCGTGGCCTCCATAATCCTTAAATGGAAGAAGTTTGGGATGACCAGAACTCTTCCTAGACCTGGCCGTCCAGCCAAACTGAGCAATCGTGGGAGAAGAGCCTTGGTGAGAGAGGTAAAGAAGAACCCAAAGATCACTGTGGCTGAGCTCCAGAGATGCAGTAGGGAGATGGGAGAAAGTTCCACAAAGTCAACTATCACTGCAGCCCTCCACCAGTCGGGGCTTTATGGCAGAGTGGCCCGACGGAAGCCTCTCCTCAGTGCAAGACATATAAAAGCCTGCATAGCGTTTGCCAAAAAACACATGAAGGACTCCCAGACTATGAGAAATAGGATCCTCTGGTCTGATGAGACCAAGATTGAACTTTTTGGCGTTAATTCTAAGCGGTATGTGTGGAGAAAACCAGGCACTGCTCATCACCTGCCCAATACAATCCCAACAGTGAAACATGGTGGTGGCAGCATCAGGCTTTTGGGATGTTTTTCAGCTGCAGGGACAGGACGACTGGTTGCAATTGAAGGAAAGATGAATGCGGCCAAGTACAGAGATATCCTGGAAGAAAACCCCTTCCAGAGTGCTCAGGACCTCAGACTGGGCCGAAGGTTCACCTTCCAACAAGACAATAACCCTAAGCACACAGCTAAAATAACAAAGGAGTGGCTTCGGAACAACTCTGTGACCATTCTTGACTGGCCCAGCCAGAGCCCTGACCTAACCCAATTGAGCATCTCTGGAGAGATCTGAAAATGGCTGTCCACCAACGTTCACCATCCAACCTGACAGAACTGGAGAGGATCTGCAAGGAAGAATGGCAGAGGATCCCCAAATCCAGGTGTGAAAAACTTGTTGCATCATTCCCAAGAAGACTCATGGCTGTAGTAGCTCAAAAGGGTGCTTCTACTCAATACTGAGCAAAGGGTCTGAATACTTATGACCATGTGATATTTCAGTTTTTCTTTTTTAATAAATTTGCAAAAATTTCTACATTTCTGTTTTTTTCTGTCAAGATGGGGTAGTGAGGGTACATTAATGAGAAATAAAATGAACTTTTTTGATTTTAGCAAATGGCTGCAATGAAACAAAGAGTGAAAAATTTAAAGGGGTCTGAATACTTTCCGTACCCACTGTATATACTATATATACTATAATATATACTACACTACTACTACTCTTAGATATATCAGAAAATATTAAAACACAAGCGAAGCGAACTGCTTGTAAACCCATCAGGTAATGGTATTCCCCTACCTGCCCAGAGAAAGAAACTGGTGATGCAAGGCCCTTCGCGCTAATATCCCCCCCCCGTAACTTCATGCCCCCCCTTAAACATTCTCTCATCGAATCTACATGATTCACGTAGGTCACCTATTTTGGTTTCAAAACTGCGAATTTCGCTGAAAGGTGAGCGATTTTCATGTATGTTGCTAGTTTTGGTGTGTGTTAGCGACTAAGCTACCAATTCTGTGGTTTATTAGCTAATATTAAATGTTTAAAAGGAAATGTTTTTGATACCAAAAGTGTGAAATTCTTAGTTATATTCATCTTGGTTTTAAGAATATTTATAAGATTTTGTTAAGAGGTGTTGCATTATGATCATTTTATTTTTATTGCAAATGTATTGTAACATTATTTGAGAATTTGGAAGTTGAACAAGAGAGTAAGAAATAATTTTGTATGTACTGTTAAGTATCAGTTAGTGCTGGTAGCAGTGTTAATTTTGACAGCAAATTCTGATTTAGTCTTAGTCTTTTGAATAACACCATTTAGTTTTAGTCATATTTTAGTCATCTGAAATCTTTTAGTCTTAGTCTTAAGTCTTTTAGTCTTAGTCGACTAAATATCATAAGAGTTTTAGTCTTAGTCTAGTCTTAAGTCTTTTAGTCTTAGTCTAGTTTTAGTAGACCAAATATTAGCAGATTTTAGTCGACTAAATCACGGTGGTTTATCTGATAAAATAAACTTAGTGTGTACGCTAACCTTCGCATGTATTTCTGGATGAGTCGTCTGTAAATGTCACTTCCAGTTGGTGGTGTTTTTCCCTGCAATTTTTGCTCCACATGGTTTACAGATGGTCTTGTTGTCCTTGTTGTCATATGTGAAGTGTGACCAGATGTCAATTCTTTGTTTTCGTCCTAGACCTAGCTAGCATTTCTGTTGTTCATGAGACATTGCCCTCGGACCAGGTGCACTGCAAAACGTTAGCGTGTTGCTAACGAGCGAAGTCAACTGAAATCAGCCAAAGCTGTGTAACTAAGACTGTGCAACTAAACACAACTAAATATAATGTAAACAACCTAACTGTTGTGAAAACGTCCTCGAAACTGTGCGAAGTTCTGCAAACTCGTTTAGCTGTTGCGCCTGTATTTGCCGCGGCTTTTTAAAATGGCTCTGCTGCTTCTGCATAGATCAACCTACCCTCAAAGATTCGCTCTGATTGGATCTCTTCTCCATTCGTCCCTCCCTAACATTTTCGTCTCATTTTTATTCGCTGACTTAAGTGTCAGTTATATTTCGTCACAGTCTTCGTCATCATATCTGACTTTCTATTTAGTTTTTATTTAGTTTTTGTCCGTGAAAAAGGTTCGTTGACGAATATTTTTCGTCATAGTCTTCGTCAACGAAATTAACACTGGCTGGTAGAATGGTATACAACATAAGCAGTGTTGGGCTCGTTTCTCAAAAAAGAATGTAATTTGTCATTACTTTGCTTATTATTACCTGCTAACAGTATTTAGTTGCACTTCTCGTTATATCATTTGTCTGCTACTCCCCACTCACACTCAAACAAGCTTCAGACTAGCAGGGCTTTTTTCTGCAGCCTATGAATCCATAAAAGATACAGGTTAGATGAAATACACAACTGGCTCGAGCTGATGACGAGACACAATCTTTTAACAACTTCTGCTATTTAGAGACATAGTCTATCTAGCATTTCTCCTTATGTTACCTGTGGCTGGTATTTTCCCAAGGATCTGTCTGAATGACGGGGAGTCAAACCTTTTATCCAGCACGAATCCAGCCGCAAGCTTCATATGTCCTTTGTTGCTTGTAGCCTGCAGCTGTCTACAATTAAAATCCAGTTTTGTTTGTCAAAATCAAAGTAATGGGAATAGGCGTTTTCATCTTCCGAACTAGTTACGCTAGTGACTAGGAGGTGACAACAAAAGTAAGGTTGTAACTATTTATGTTTTGGGGAGTAACTGTAATATTATATATGGGATAAAAGGAAAGCAGAACAGAGACTATATGCCTGTTCGTAAATGCAAGTCAGGTCTTTTGTAGAGTGAGAAGATACGATAAAGAGCCAACGATCCCAGTAGATGGCGAGCCACCAAGATTGATTTCCAGGAACACTGCATCTTCGTTGCCTCTGAAACAGCTGGATGAACCATCTGCCTTGTGGTAGGATTGTGGCACTCACTTGGATTGGCACCAGCTAAATCGAACACACACAACACTTAGAGAGTGCACTCTGACTCCTCAGAACAGATCAGGCCTCCATCTGATCTGAACGCAGAGTTGACTTTGACCATTTTTTTCATCACTTTGACTGGAAGTACACTACTCACAAAAAGTTAGGGATATTCGGCTTTCGGATGAAATTTCAGAATGTACATAAAATGCACTATAACCTTTCCAGGTGATCTTAATTTGACCTTCTACTTAAATGCCCTACTTTCATGATATAATATCACTCTATCATCAACTGTTTACATTTTCCATAAATTTCACCCAAAAGTGGAATATCCCTAACTTTTTGTGAGTAGTGTAACTTGAAACTGTGGGGAAATATAGAGACAGTTGATACAACTTAGGACAATTTATTTTAGCATTAAAGTGTCCAGTTTTAATTTTATTTTTCATGTTAATGTAATGAATGAATGTGATGAAGTTACATTGTTTTGCTATTTGTAAGCAAACTAAAAGCTTATCAAAAATCACTTGTGTTTATGGCTTTTTGCACTCAACACAAACCTAGAGCAACATTACATTAGCACTACTTTTTTAGGATTAACCAATACAAACTTTCAAAAGCATGCATGTTTTGTGTAAATTGAATATATTTTTACTCTTTTGTTAAAAAAGTACATTTGGTGAAGAGTACATTATGACTTGTTTAGGACTTGAAACTTAAAGTTTAAGGCTTAACTTGTCAGTTTTGACTTGGGACTGGAGAGCAAAGACTTACTTGTGACCTGCAAAACAGTGGGCCTCATGCAAGAAGCAATATATGGGCAAAATGTTTTCTTTCCCATTATTTTTTGCAGTGTAAAATAACTAAGCTGAATTTGTTCGTTCAGTTGGGAAATTATGGATGGATTTGTTTTCAAACGTCCTCGGACAGAAGAAGTGTTGGATAACAACTTTTTCATTAAATTATTTATTTTTTTAAATATTCTTCTGGGGCTTTTTGCCTTCATTTGATAGGACAGCTCAAGATGGACAGGAAAGCAAAGGGCCCCAGGCCGGATCTGGAACCATGGCAGCTGCAGCAAGGACCCAACCCCGGCTCGTGCTTCTTCGAAAACGTCAGTGGTGAGTTTAAATATATTTTTAATAATCTGGTCGATTTGGAAACTGCGCTGACTTTGTTGGATTCTGTGTGGATTCTATCTGCCATCTCACCCGTTCTTGGCCATGTGACAGTGTATTTTCACAAGGCCCAACAGCCCTTCTATATTATTTAGGGGGTGTTACCTATGCTAATGAAAACAATCTGTCACATCCCTCCAATTTAAGATCAAGTGGGATTCATCATTCAGCACACTGGGGTAAGAGCACATTTGGATGGTGAAGAACATTTTGTGTATCTGGAGTTGCCATCTCTTGTTTTTTCATCATTATCTGAAAGGTTAGCCCAAAACTCAGCTAAATCTGCAAATTGTATTTGTTTTACCAGTATTTTTAGCCCTAGGTCTGTCTGTGTGTCATTTACTCCCAATACATCATGATAAGTTATATAATAACCAAAATAATTAGATTTGTATAGCACTTTTCACGTTGTGCTAAAAGTGCCAGAGGTTTCCATTGTAAGGTATAATGAAATGAAAATCAATATGGGACCTCTATAAGATAATGCATGTCCAGCATGGAAAAGAAAAACCCAGTGCAAATGATAATATGTGAAAGTTAAACTGAACACATAAATTAGTGCTTGTCTGAAAATATTCTAGCTTTTTTCTGATGTTGATCTCTGACACCTTGAAGTCACTGCCTGTATGTTGGTTGATGTGTATAATCTCTTGGCCTGTAACATGCATTGAACTCTGCGATCCCACCTCGAGCCATTCTCCTCTGCCCCTGGGACTTTTTCTTGTTCACTCCATGTTGAGATGCCAAAACAAGTAGGAGAGAAAACAGATCAATGAAACACCATATCAGATGATGGAAAATCTGCGAGAGAGGAGCATTAGCGCAGAGGAGTGAAGATCAAACTGGGCAAACAAGAGTGACATCATCACCTCTCGCAACTACCATCACAGCACTGATTTTGATGGTAGTTCACTCATGATCTAAATTTAAAGTGACTGTAATCCTCAGATCGTTGTGACTGATGATCCAAATATTTGGTGGTGTAAATCCATTTTATAGCCTGTATAGAAGTGCTACACTCTAACTGATTTATTGGAACTGTAATATAAAGGACCAGTGTGTAGAAGTGTGGAGGAATTACGGTGTCGTCAAAATTTGTGAAAAATCTAGAGCCAGTGTTTGGTTTGTCCATTCTGGGCTATTGTAGAAACATGGTCTTCACCAATTCCTGAGAAAACGTATTCTTTAGCTGCTAAACGCTCCACTTTGTTCACCAGCTGGTCTCCAACTTTGTCTGTCTGCTGCTTGGTGCTGGACAGGTAGTGTGCAGTGGGTTTATCAGAGCTTTTTACTGAAAACAGCTGCCTGCTGCTGCTGGAAATAAGGTTGATGAAGACAGTGAAATTGCACCTTACCAACCATAGGAGCTGAAAGACACTAAAACCCACTTTATAGCTGAGGGGAACTGCTGTGTCAGGTAATAATCCTCTGTGGTTTTCTCACTACAAGTAGCCCTTGTACACATAATTATTTGATCCACTGTTCATATAAAACTATTGATTGCATCTTACGGTGTATTTCATTATTTAAATTTTTTACAATAAGTAGAATTAAGAAGCACATACTGTTTGATTGACTGATCTTTGGGGAACGAGCACTTAGCACCAAATATGATGACAAGCTGAAAAGAAGAGAATCACACTTTTTTCCCCAGGCCATAATTCACAGTGTGTGTGACACAGCGTGTGTGCTAAGCAAACTGAGGTTTGCATAAGACATGAGTTGAACATGCCACAAAAACGCTGCAAGGAATGCTGATTCTCTCCATCCTGCTATGATTAAAACTAGACATGTGAGGATGTGAGAGGAAACCTGCAGGATCAACCTGAGCCTGAGAGGCAGGAGCAGAGAGCAGGAGGAGTGTTAGATTGGATGGCAGGTAGATTGCATCTATCAGAGGAATCATCTCCCCCAAAACACTGTCCGCCTCCAGACTCTGCTCTCTTATTTTTTTCTGAGGGGGGGGCAATTCTCTGCAATTCCCAAGGTGTCAGCCAGCGCTATCATATCACAGTCTTGCCATCCAGCTCCGGCTAGTTTGAAACAGAGGGGGTGACGTGGGGCGATAGACATCTCATTACACTTTCATATACCGCTAACCGCCGCAGGTTGGCCGGCTGGTCAAAGAGAGCCGAGCACAGCCTCATTGATTCAGACGGCTGCTCTCCTCTGCACGCCCAGAGGCAGGTGCTTCACTCCTTTCCCCCACGTTAATTAATTTCCTGACACGTCACTCCCCGTCATTCCCCGCAGTCATGTCTTCTGCTCTGTGTCCTGTGGTTCTACTTTTATCAAACGGCGAGATGTTTGACATCAAAATGATCCACTGGGGTGCTGAGGGGGGTGAGCCTGAACATCTAGTCCTCCTTGGCCAGGGTTTGACCTGGCTAGGCGTCAGCTGAGCTGTCAGCCAGAGCACAGCCTGACATGACAGTGTCTCTCTGTCTCAGCCCCAACACTGGAGTCATTCTTTCTCTGCCGCACTGCTCTCTGCAGCAGGCCAGGCATATGGCTGACATACATCGCCCGGGGTTATGCCTGGGGGCTGGCGTCCCTTCTCTGTAGGCCTCGGCTCCCAGGAGAAGCAGGTGGTGCCAGTTAACAGCTGCTGGATGCAGCAGGAATGGTCTTTCCACACAATAGCCCTTAATTCCCCTTCTCCCCAGTCCAACCAGTACACTGAGTTCTCCAGTGGTTTCCAATAGTGTGCCAAGGAGGCCCAAGAGAGGTCTCAAAATGACTTCTTGTTCATTCATGTCTTCAGTCACATGTTGATGTTCGTACTGGTGCCATCAAATGAGGTCATGGTCACAGTTTCATATGAATGTCCCACTGTTGTAGTATTCATGACTTGGTTAGTGGAAATGTTCCGATAGTTCTTGAGTTGTGACACGCACTGATGTTTTTAAAAATGGCAGAACCCTCTTTGTAATTTACTCTTGTTCTTTCGTGTGGCATTAAAATTCTGAAAACATAAAATCATTCACTATTTTTAGGAACTTAGCAGCATGGTTCTGCAACTAATGTTGGTTGCCTCTAATGTTGGTTGCCTGGTCCACGACTTCGGTCCAAACTGAAACATCTCAAAACTACTGGATGGACTGCCATAATCCCACTGACTTTAGAGACCCCCTGACTTTTCGCTGACTTTTCGCTCCCCACGCGCATCAATGAGCCTTGCAGTTTTAGAGAGTTTACATAATTTTACATCCAAATGTTGTGATATTTTCACACTGACTGCAGCAGCAGTTTACAATAGATAGGGGTCTCTTGCGACACTGACAGATCAGAAAATACTTGTTAAAACGTGGATGAGCTGATGATTATGAGTCCCTGAGTAAGTAGAAATGATGGATAAGCTAAAAAGTATTTTTTTGGCTGCAATTTTAAAGTCTTTTTCTATTATGTTTTTTTGTTTTATCAGATTTTGACCCGTTTTATGATAAGCCTAATAAAAACAGAGAGATTTGCATATTTTATTTTGAAAGTAACAAAAAAAGAAGAGCTCTAAATATATCTCAGATACACAAGAATGCCAAGGATGAAGGTTGGATGAAACATTATTTGCTGAAGATGAAATAAAGCTTGCTCACAAATTGACTAAGATTCATTAAAAAACTAAAGCTTTGCATCCAACCAGCTCACAAAATTTAACAAAAAACATCCAGCATGTTGTCCATCTTAGATGTTTTCTGGTCTTGGGTTTTTAAACAGTTTGTTCTTTTCAAGGAAACCCTCTCCACAGGAGTAAATGTTTGAACTTGACATTCTTTGAGGTCATCTCAGAGTTGTATTCTAACAAAAAAAACAGTGATGACTGTTTCCTCTGTAGCTGATTGTGAATTCTGTCACTGTAGTGAGTGGTTACAGTGCTGACGCTTGGATCTTAGTGGTACCCAGCTGAGGACTAGCTGCAGTCTCAGACAGTTCAGAGGAGGTAGCATCAGTACTGCCTCTGATCTGCTCTGACAACAAGCCAATCATTTGGCTGACAGGCTCTTCTGTATTTGGTCGTTTAGGACCAGTTGTTTTGGGCTCTAGAGGGGTTTAATTGACCATAAGCACACAGTTATCACACAAATCGTATACAGGCCTTGGTGAGATGGAGGTTTTGGTGTGACCAAGACGTCACCCATTGGTTTGTGGGGTACCATTTTGAAGCCTCTAGTTTGGCATTATGGTCGTCGCCATGACAGTTTCACGAAGCCAGCTGAGGTGACGTACTGTGAGTTGAGCTGCGCTAATTGGCTGCTCAGTTTTAACTCATCTGTAGCAGAAACAATGGGGGCTCGCAAATTACGTTCTCGAATAGATAAACAGTGCACTGAAATTTGGTTCTGATTTTAAGCAAGAAACAGGCAGAATTTTGATTCATATTTGATCAGCACTGCCTATTTTAAAAGTTTAATCTGAGTTTGATGCGTTGAGTTGGACAGACTCACTGATAATAACCTGTCAATCATAAGGTAGCCACACCCTAGCATACCCTGCTTTATCGTTTATTTTAAATTGGACCATCATTTACTAAATGAACATCATGCTGTATGGAAGGAGACTGAAACTAGAGACTGAGACCATAAACGCATTAGGAAACTGTTTACTGAGATAATAAATCACCTGAGAAGTAGGGTCATTTTTCCATAAGACTCCATACTATGGGATTTTTATTTTGCAACCAAGGGAGCTGCCACCTGTTGGCCATTACATAGAATGCAAGTTTAAGACACTTCCGTGTTGGCTTTAATTGTCAGCTAAATATATTTTTTTTCAATGGAGACCCAAGCAGACCAGGAATGAGAGTGAATATTGACTTACATATGTCCAGATTGATTCCAGAAACATAATCAATTGACTGCAAATTTAGTAATAGGCCGCTGCTTGCTAACACAATATTTGTCAGTGTTGTATTTACAGCTTCTTGTGCTGGCCCAAAATGGCCCAAAAAATAATAAAAATAAAAAAAATATAGAAATAATAAAAAAAACAGTGGGGCCACTGAAGTAAGGTTGACAGCAAACTCAAACATAAAACAAACAATAATAGTGGGAAGTTTTGAGGCGAAACTAATAGAGCTGATTGCTGCTTTTCTATCTGTATGGCTCTGTATAAAGTCTGCCTACCAACACCCCTAAATCCCACTAATCAACACATTGTATCTCTTTTAATTGATCCATGCAAAAAAATAGGCTGCAGGTCAGAGAGAAATAGTCACATTATTATGTGTGGGCAGAAATAAACGAATGAGAAACAAAATGTTAGTTCTGATATTGCTTTAAATATATTTCCAACTCAATATGGAATGAATTTCAACAATGTGCACAACTTTTAGAAAATAAGGCATACGAAAATGAAGGTTGCTATCCACATTTGTCAATAACTTCTACCTGCATCAGGTAAACTCGGGGCATAAAGTCTTTCTACTATCAGCTCAAAACAGTTTTCAACGTTATTTGAAATAAATTTCCACCATGTCTCAATATCATATTTAGAGAATTGTATTTGTTTGTACTTTGAACTTGACCTCGACTTGCACCCGGTTTGGTGAAACAGTTGTCGATGGAGTTTCGCCCCCAGAAAAAAAGTCCTTCTCCCAATTTTTTCAACCAATGAATTGAAATACTTCTTCCATGTGGCTTCTCTTGATAAATTACAGCTCGCTTGAAGTTTTGCCTCATTGAAAATAACCTGAGAAATATGTAGATGTAACAAACCAAGAGCTTGTGGGCTGCTTCAGGCCAAAGCAAACAGACTTTATGTTTGCAAACACCTTTAAAAAAAAGAGAGAGAGAGGCCATTACCAGGCCACGGTGACCTGGAGCAAACCTCTCTCTCTCCATTTCTCTCTTTATCTCTCTCGGCTGCTCTGCAGCCACACTGGTACTAATTGAAAGTGCTGTGAAATATAGATGAACACAGGAAGCAAGCAGGCTGTTCCTTCCTTTTCCTCTCTTGCATCCTCCATCTCGTCTCTCATCCCCCTTTATCCTTTTATCTCTTTATCTGCCTCTCCTCTTGAGGTCAGATTGGTCTCTCTTCTCTCTCTCTTGCTATCCATCTCCCTCCCTCTCATCCAATCACGTTGCCTCTCACTCTCTCGCCAACTCTCTTCATCATGAGTCGAGACAGGTTTGGTATCAAAAGTGAGGGTACACAATAAAATTAAAGTTCTTCAAACAAACAAACAAAAAACTATGAGAATATTACATTTTATGGCCGAAAGTATGTGGACACCCAAACAACCTTCAGACACCTAAACTTTACACCTTTTGTAATATGTCTTGTGAAAACCGAATCCACTCCTGTAGTTTCAGGCTTTCCAGCAGATGTTGGCTCCTGGCTGTGTGGATTTGTTCCCATTCAGCCAAAAGAACATTAGAGACGTCCAACACTGATGTTGGATGATAAGGTCTGACTCACAGTCAAACTGTACAACTTGTTGCATTTAAAAGATCTGCATCCACCCAGCAGTGGTGGAGTTTCCCTGCGACTAGTGTCTCAGCGGAGAGCGTGTTCTTACTCCCACACACTTTGCTCTACTTTATTTGTTTGGTCAAACAGTTATGTTTCATGTAGCAATTCAGTTGACTAAAGACAGACAGTGCACTGGAGGAAGAGCCTGGAAATAGTGCCCCATTTTCTATTTATTGAAGCAATTTTAAATTGAGATTCAATTCTGAATTGAATCAAGGCACTGAGAACTGAAGTGAGATTCCCTCCCTGAGGGGCCAGCCCAAACCATAAAAAAAACAGCCTCAGACGTAGCCAATGCGGGCAGCGGTGTATTTCCTGCATTTGTTTGAATTTATATAAAACTAGCAATAACGCATGATGAAATTGGGTGTTGTCTTTTGCTATAATCTTGGTTGTCTAAAAAGGAATTTAAACACTTAATAAATTGATATTATTAATGCACTAAACCTACTTAAAGTGTAACTGAGACAAAAAAATTCAGCTAGCTCCCTCCCTTCCAGCAAATGTAAAAAATGCAGCAGTCCTAAAGGTGGGCATGGCCTTGTTGCTATGTAGTGTGTAACGCCATATAACAGACTGACTACCGTTCAGTGTAGCGGGAATATAGCTGCCGTAGCCAGAGCTAAATGAGCTAACTAGCCATGAGCAGCTGCTGTCAGACTTTCTGTGTCAGTGCTGGAAACACAGTCCGCTAGAGCTTTTACAGTCACTAGAAGCACACTCATGTCCATTTGTAAAAGTTTCTATGTGTTACCTGTGTTGTAACGTTAGCTAAGCTAGCAGCTCAGAGAGGCTAACTCTCCAGTGTCTGTGGTAGAGTCTCAGACTACGGCTACGTAGCAGGCCACAGTCTGCAGAGTGGAGATGTTGGTCTTATATAAGCAGTGGTTGGTTGGTGACGAAAGCTGCCAGCACATATGTCACCTGCCTCCACATCAGCAAATGTAATTGCAAAAGACTGGCTTCAACCAGTAGAGGGCGGTCACTATACGTATTTGCATGTGTATTGCACAAGATGTAAAAGTACTCTGTCAAGATTTGGTTCATACTTCATCATGCTTCATATGTTCACATGTTCATATTTATTGTCTTTTAGGACAGTGTTTCTCAACCCTTTAATACGAAGCAATACTGTCCTTGTGACTTGATTGTTGATTTGAGTAGAATTTTTTTCTTGAAGAGGTAAAACAGTATATGCAGTATAATAAGAAATATATATTTTTTTACTGTTTTCATCCATAGGTAGTAATCTCACAACCAGCTATTGTAAGAGATAACTGTTAACTATTGTAAGTACACATTGACGCCTATACAAAATGGAGATTCAATGATATTCCCCCTACAACCATTACAAGTGTCTGTACATTTTCCTGCCCGGCTGCACAGTACCCAGCAAACCAGTCAGAGGTTTACGGCAGCCTGTATGTATCCTGAGAGGTGAAACTCAGGGCTAAACAGTCCACAAAACACTTGCTGCTCTCTGTGAGTGCATGGAATTGAAGGCGACCCAGATGAGACAAAAATAGGATCTTGAAAAAGAAAATGGGAATTACACCCTTAGTCTGGCGTCACACTCCAAAAGATAGCCTATAGTAAAGGGTTACAACATAGAGACAACCTGTGGGTGTAAGGTGAGCTGTGATTGCTGGGTCGCCACTTCATACACACACAAAAACACACACACACGCTATGTTGACTGCCAGCCTCTAGTTCACACATGGCATGGAGCTCAAGGTTACCAGGCCTGCAGGGGCTCACTCAGCTCCAAGAAAATGTCTCTGAGCGTCAGCACTTTCACTTTATGACTGCCTCATGCAGACACACACGCACACACACAGTCTCTTACACATACATACACTCACAGAGCTAGTTGCTGCTGCATGATCATTTGATATGGGCATCTGTATAAGCTAATGTTCTGTGTCTGTGACTGTGCTAGGAAAGCGGAAAAAAGCTTGTTTGTGTGTTTGTGTGCATGTTTTGAGTTGATCCCACTGAAAGTCACCTCTGATAGCCATTATACACCCACGCACTGAAATATCCCTCAATTTCTCTTACCCCCTACCAGCTCACTCCCCCACAACGCACACTAAACAGACATGGTTTGTTGCTATGTTTCTCTGATTTGCAGGGGATTTACAACAGCGCCACGGCCATATTAATAGGTTGGTATATACTTCAAGGACTAGCTGGTGGATCTTAAGCACAGCGGTAGATCTGTGACGTGCTGTAGTCAGGGATGAGTTTAGATTTTGAGGTTTGGGAATCAAAAAGTGATTCTGACCATCAATCAGTTTTTTCTCCAACACATATTGCAGTATCTCTAAGGAATGAAGTCAAGGTGTGGCTCTTTGTGTGTGAATTTATGTATGCGCATGTATCCTTGCTTTTGAGCATTACGTGTGTGTGTACCCGTGGATGTGATTTGAGCGAGTGTATGGCGCGCAATTACGCAGGGAGTCTGCGTCCACCTTTATTTGTATGTGTGTGAGTCGTATGAGGCTGTAAATCACCTCTGTGCCTTTGTTGTGCCGCTGCCTGCCTCTCAGTCTGTGTTCTGTGATAGATCCTGACAAGCTGCTGTCTGAATTATTGATTCTCTGATCTGAAAGTTTGATGCTTAGCCCGAGGGCTGGATTAACCTGCCGACAGCACCACCGTCTCCCCTCAGAGGTAACCACAGCACAGACACACAAACACACATGCATATTCATGTACACGTATGTGCGCATACACACACCAGTTACCAGTTGACGTGGCGGACGCTCCTCTTGGTTAGTTAGACAGACCTGCAGATTACATGCAGCCTCCCACCTTCAGATATAAGCAGGCAGGTATTCACTCTGCTGGTCTCTCTGTTCATTTGTCTTCCTGACCCCTGTGAATAGCTCTGGGTGGGTTGGTCTCGTGGGTGGGGGATGTTCAGAGCATCATGGGAGACAAAAACTCTCCATTTGAATAAAACTCTTTCTGAGGCTGCAACTCCCCAAGGCAGTGTGAGCCAACTCACCTTTTTCAGAGGAAACTCTTCAGATTCTCTTTAAATGGAACATTTATTTCAAATAAAACATTATGGAAGGATAATAAAATAGAGACATCCAGCAAATTACATTTTGTTGCAGGTTTACAGACTTTTTTATGAAGCTGTGGTCAAGAAGGAACTTCCACCAATCTGGAGGCATAAACAGTGTTGCACAAGTGTCAATCCCATTCGAACGTAAAGCTGCACTAATCAGTATCTTCATATAAACTTGCTCATTGTAATCTCTATAAACAGATATTTGCATATGAATGCAGAGACTGTAGGCAGGGCGTTCTGGTTGTCTTTTGTAGTCTGAGCAGTAATAACCAATCACGTTTGAGCAGGCTTTGGCTGCATGCAGGTAAATATTCCGTGTTAAGAGCAAAAGTGGCAGAACGCAAAGGCCGAAGGGCAGTCTCATTGGCTATTGTCTGATTCCGATTTAGCTTTTAATTAGTTGTTTTTAAATGTATTTGCATTCATATGCAGATATCTGATCATAGAGATTAACTGAAATGTGAAGGATATCATTTATTACTTTTCCGGATATCCGCTGGCTACACAGAAAACCCTGTAACATTGCCCGTTGCCCTTAGATGCTAAATCGTCGTCAAATGATAGCTAATGGGTTCAGTGATAACGCTCATACTGACAACCCAACAGAGAATTATAACTTGACTGTGCAGTTCCCCTCAGCTCTATGCAACTTTTTTTTTTAGCACCTTTCAGTTCATTATTTGGGGTTTGAGCCCAAGTTAACTGTTTTGACTCACTCTTGGTGTTCTCATCAACCCTGTTTCCAACTGCAACAGGCATCATTTTTCAGAGAAAAGCTCTCATGAACCCACTGTACACCTACCTGCTCACAGTGGAGCATTTAGCAGCTGAAGAGCCAGATATTTGTCTCTTGAGTTGGTGGAGGTCAAAAACAGAGCTAAAAGGAAAGTGAATATACATTCATCAGTTGGACAAAAACATGAATCCAAATGAATGCCATGTCTGCAGTATGTGTACATAGGGGACTGTTTGCTAATATGTCTGCCACATCAACTAAGGTATGTTGTATTTACAGCTTAATTTCACTGCCCCATAGTGGCCCAAATGTTTTACTGCTTTAAAGCAATATTTAGAACCATAAAAACAATCATTTAGTGAAATGTGCTTTCATACTTTCTTTCAAAAACTTAAATAGAAAGATTGAAATCAATCTCGTGTCTGCCTGTTAAGCATAAATCTGGAATCAGGACATGTTTAGCCTGGCTAGGCATTAAGAGTGGCTCCCAATTTGGAGGAAACTAGCAAGCTCTTTCCCCCTGCATTCCTTCTTCTGTATGGTACATGTGCAGTTGTGCATAAGAGCCAGGTTAACTCATTCATTCTACGCACACCCTGAGCTAGAGAACGAGTTGTTCATGAGTCAGTTAGCTAGTGGTGAGGGAAATCTTCTTTCCACTACTATGTAGATCTGTCATTTCACCAGCCTTTAATTTGAATGACACCTTTGTTATTTCCTGTGTTTTTAGATGTGAAGCCCCTCATGAACCTAGGAACTCCCTCATTCTTGAATTTCCCTCGGGATAAATAAAGTATCTATCTATTTACTCACACGGACCCTCCTAACTTGTCTGCGTGAGTACAGCTAATACTATATGTGTTTACAAGACATTAGTTAAATTATCATTATACACAAATTCTTTTAGTAAGAAACGTGGCAAAATACAATATTTTCTACACCTCCAACTCTATCTATATTTCTATCACTTACCATTGTTCAAGCACTGCACAATAGGAGCTGATACAGTACAGTATATCAGGGATGCCAGGCTAGGTGGTTTTGGATTGGATTGCCTGAGGTGGAAAATGTTGCTGGGCAAACATATTATATTGGTCTGTTTTAGGATGATTTATACAGGCAGGTTTTTAAAAATATAAGTTGTTTTCAGCATTTGAACAAACGACCAACCCTGTTGTTTTTTTCTGGTGAGAACATTCTTAAAGCCTTCACAGCCCTGCTAGCATTGTTCCATGTTATACGTACATTTCAGTTATTTGCTCACGCATGCAGAAGTCTGTTGGCCTCTCCTACAATTACCCATGCATGGATGTCAGAAGATCTTCACTCCACCTTGTTTGAACATAAAGTGAACTCTTGTTCTGGTAGCATCCTCTTAAGCAGCCTTTGTGTTAGGTACAGTGTAGATATTACACAATGATGTGAGCAATAACACCCTATTGACTGATGACACACATGTCTGACTGAACAGATACACTTTTGTATTAATGGCTTGCATATTTTTCCACTTCAAGTGTATTTTCTTCTGTTTTAGGCACATAACTACAGTGATTGTATTTTGGGTTCTGAGCACTGCCAAAGTGTGAGTGAATGAGCCAACTCTATACTGTTCCTTAACGCATCCTGTGTAGACACACAGAGTGCTCTCACGCTATGCTTGTCTGTGTTGGTCTTACTTTCCACCTCGCTACATAGGGGCACACTACTTTGCATTGGCACTGAATGTTGGCATTGGACGTAATTGTTAAGTGCTAAATCATCCAATAGGGATGTAATTCTTAGTGCTGGACTGGATCAGACACCTTAGCAAAGCTGTTAAAATTGTCACTGTATAAGTCTTGAATGCTGCTTGAATTCAATTCAATTCAATTTTATTTGTATAGCGCCAATTCATAACAGAAGTTATCTCAGGACACTTTTCAAATAGAGCAGGTCTAGACCGAACTCTTTATAACATGAATGCGTTACATAAGAAGAAAAGGAGAGGGGTCTTAAGGAAAAAAACAGGAAGAACTGGATTCTTTGGTAAGTTTTGAGCCTAAAGCACACCAGGAACTCATCAGACACCAAACACAAGGAGTTGGTATGTGCTAGCTACAACTACCGTGTGTGCTCATTGCCTGTTTGTGGTGACTAAACACAGACTGCAACAGTCCAGTGGTCACATTTGTACTGAATAATGGGAGGCACACACTCTAATATCATAAGAGTCAGATTTATTTAAAAAACTCAGCAATTGTCAAGCATTACTATAGATGTCACACGACAAACTACTATTGTTATGTTGGACTTGAAACACTCAAAAAAGACTTGCAGCTCGACTTGGACTTAAAGACCAATGACTTCAGTTACACTTGAGCCTTTTGACTTGAAAATACTTGACACCTTCCACCAAGCCCAAAGATGAAAAAGTATGCATGCAAAATCAGAATTTCTTTTGTTGGCCAGGTATGTGTACACATACAAGGAATTTGTCTCCAGTTTTATGGTTTAACGTTGCTCTCAATGTACATACATACAATAATCAGAAATAAACAGGACAACCATTAGCCATTAACTACTATGTACGGATATATATAAAGATAAACAACAATAACATTTAGTATGTGTAGTGGTGCAGAGTGCAAAAGATGCTGTAATACATATTTTTGTGCAGGTATGTTTATGTACATGAAGTAGGTGGCTATATAAGGGGTGATGCCCAACCAGGTGTCTATTATCAGAAATTGATGGAAGACGTAGAACACCAGAACCCTCTGATGCAGAGGGCATCCTGCTTATACTGTGGTCAGTTGTCAAAGAAAAAAGAAGGATATTTATTTTATATTTTAATGTGTTTTGTCCTTACCATCTCATACAGCTCCAATGTAATGGAAACGGTTACTACTCCAGTAAATAGGACGAACCATAGATACAACTTGGCAACAGTAAATTAGTTTGACAGTATGTTTAACAACAAGACAAGCTAGCTACGCAGCCATGTAATTGTCCCCGAGTCAATATCAAGATTTTTTTTACAAACAATAGGGTATGTGTACTGATGTCCACAGCTTGAAGTAGCAAACTGAGTAGTGGACGGGCGTGGGAGGACCTCTTATACAAAGTCCTAGTAAGCTCAGAGGGACAGTGCAGGGGCTTCTGTATTACAGTGGCCATCCTGTGGTGTTCAGAGGATGAGCCACTGAAGGACTACACTCACTAGCTAGCTAGATTTTGTTTTCATTTTCAGTCTCTCAGCAAAAAAAGACAGTGAGAACATCTATCGGTAGTCACATCCACATATTTACATATAGTTTAAACTTCCTTTTCAAACTAAAAGCACTGTAGTAATCTTTTATTTAACACAACTTCACTGTTGGGCTGAAGGGCAGTATCTTTCCACTGCGCTCTCTCTCTCTCTCTCTCTCTCTCTCTCTCTCTCTCTCTCTCAGGTAAACAAACCACATGTGACTACTTTCTGGTTACCTTTTCACATTTACGTTTAAACTACATATACATGGCATTGTAAATTAAATGATATGGAAATTTAGATTTTTCATAGACATGCAGGGAAAAGTGAATGAGGAAACATAGGGCTGGCAGCAGCATCTCCACAGCAGCCACGCAGCTGGCACACTCTCTGTGTGAACACCATGAGTGTGCCAGACACAGCCATCACGCACCATATACGCCACGCGCTGCTCAGGCAGCCTATGTGAACAAGTTGTAATGACAACAGTTTTCATTCCCAGCAAGTCAACACTTAATTCCCCAAATCCAATTTGTTTGAACCAATCCAATCAAGTTGCATGAAGAACTTGGGACTGGCTTGTCTTGAATTAGGACTTGAGCGCAAAGACATTGCACATGTAGCTTGAGAGTTTGTAGTGGAAGCAGAAGTTACACAGAAAATATATCCACTTTTTTGGTGCTTCAGAGTAGGCGAGGTCAAGAAGCACTAACAACTGCTGCCTTCAAGGTGTCAGAGGTTTTCACCATAACCAGCACATCACTTCATCATCTGTGTTCCCTCTAAGTTCGAATTGTTGACAGGTTTGAATGAATTCTTGGCCCTTCAAACATTTTGGATGCACCACTCCCCTGCTGTGACGTCTCATCTTGTTCAGAAACTACATGACAAATGGACACATTGTCAATATCGGTTGATGTTACGGCTGAGTGATTTGTTACAAATGAAAAGTTTCATTATGAGCACAAAAAAAGCATTCTTGAGTGATCAGATGACAGATGAAGGCATGTTGTGGATTTAGCAGTAAAGCAATAACAGCCTTGTTAGGAGGTGCCATAAAGTAATGGCCAACATCAAACCCGTGCTGCTGTCTGTATTGTTAAAATGCAAGTGGCTTTATTTATCGGTCTTTCCTGCGTTAGTCCTAAACCTTCTCCTCTCTCTCCCTCTCTCTGTCTCCTCCTGTGTGCTGTTTCTCTTTGCTTATCTGTCACATTGCTGAGGTGAGTCCTCTGTCTCCTGATTTATTCATGATACGACTTTTAATATCATTCACTATGACACTGGAGTCTGCATCTCAAATTAAAATCCTTCAGGCAAAGTGTGTGCATGCTGTGTACTGTGCACAGAATATGTGTGTGTGTGTTTGTCTGAGAGGGAAAAAAGAGAGAAAACGTACTGTATCTCCATCGGTTTATACAGCAAGGTGAGAGCAGATGTTTAAATAATCCATTATCTGATTACAAGAGGGCGTTGCATGCTTATGCAAAACTAATACTTTATGTTTTCTCAGAAATATCACAGGATTGTACGTTTATATATATATATTTAGACTTTATGTAAAGTGTGTGACTTGTCTTTGTGAGCCTCTGTATGGTAATGTGGCATCTCAACAATTAGCCAGGTGTAATTGAGTGGGGTACATGATTGTCACTGTCACTGGCAATTGCAGTGATGGAAAGGCATGCCATTCAAGAGCGTGTGGGCGTTAACTACGAGCGTGGCTCCATGTTTGTCTCCGCGTTTTAATGGGCGCTATAAGCTTTGATGGAACATTACCAGTTTGTTCATGTGCGTATGTCAACATATGTGGGTGGAAAAGGTGCGCTTCTGAAGAGCTTTTTCTGTTTAAACGTGTGGGCGGGATTTTGTATGTGTTTATCAGTATATTGGAGAATTTGTCAGGAGCATTTGAAAGTGACAAAGAAGGGGAAAAGCCAAGTGAAGACTTAAGGACACCAATGTATTTTCACACCTCGACTTTCTATCCACAAAGCCTCCTATACATTTGTCTTTTCTCCATGACAACATGATCATACTTTGCACCTGCTGATTGCCATCTGTTTGTTGTCACCTCGCACCTGATTCTATAGCTTTCCAGTGCTGTAAACTTCCAACTTCTTTTTTCTGTTCAGAGTTGAACAATAAAACTTTGTTGCTCAGAAATATAAGTTAATGCTCAGATCTGCACTCACATAATGATATGGTTGGACCCTGTGTTTCGTAAGGGGTATTTCTGCAGTTGCCAGGGGTTGGTTGAAATGATTGCAGAGTAACTTAAGGTCCAGTGTGTGTAACATTTAGAAGAATCTATTGGTAGAAATGGAATATAATATTCTAGATGCTAATAAATCTTTAAGAAAATAGAAATTATTTATTTTAAAAAATCCACCTGAATACTAAGAGCAATTGAGAGTGCATGACAACTAGTCAGCAAGTGAGCAGTTGAGTCTAAAATATGAGCAGAATCTGAAGGATAAATGGTTGAAATCAGTGATGTGCAGAGACGTTTTGAGGGACTGTTTTTCTTACCTGAAAAAAAATAACCATAGCCCTGCTGAATATATGTATTAGTTCATAGTAGTTCATAGTTCATTGATAGTTTAAGGCTGGCAAATTAAGCCAATATGGAATTAACAAAAAATGCAGTTCCTCCAACGTCCACTTGAGGCTCGCTACAGAAGTTAGTCAATCTCCATAAGCCCCCATATTAAAATGCCCAACTTTACAGCAGAAATAAACGTTTTTGGCTCGTATAGCTAAATTCCCTGTTTATGACAACTGTACGGGGATTTTTCTTTAATGTAACACATCCATTAAATTATATTAAGGCTTAAAGTTATGTATAATTATGGGCACGGCTGCTTTCGGTGACAGGTGTGTGCTGTCACAGGTGGCTGTTTTCAGGAACCAGGCTTCATTCAGCCCGCCACAGTTTCATCCACGATCCACATCTTTGTTTCAAAATGGCAATGGAGTCGACCACACTGAGCTTCACAATGGCTCTTCAGAAACCTAAGGGTGAAGTCATGGAGACTACGTCCATTTTTATTCATAAAGTCTATAAATATAAGGCAACATTGTGAAACCGGATGCTAATGTGACATGCTGCACATTGTTGAGATTGTTTTTCATCCCATTGGTTATGCCCCTGCTTCTCAAACTATGGTATGTGTGTGTGTGTTAAATAACGTCCAGTTGAAAGCCAGTTCAAATGTACACATGATGCATGGTGTGAATTAAGGGTTACCTTAGGTCTGCCAGAGCAGTGGCGGGGTACAGAGCTACTGCCTTACAGCCTTGGCCTGTCATTATAGGCCTTAACACATAAACAGAAAAATATATGCATGTGATCTAAAAGGCAAAGAATTCAGAGGATTTCTGTGTTCTGTCTACTCGCTCTTGGGGCAGGAAGTCCTTACGTGTGTTATCACCTGGCCCTCCTCTTACCCATAATGCTGTATTGCTCTGCGGTAACAAATACCCCAAGGACACTAGCAAGGGACGACAAAGGATGAAGATGAAGAGGAGGGTGGGTGCATGTTGTGCCTCAGAGTGAGGGCATGGCTCAGCAGGCTCGGCAGTGTCCCCTCGATGCTGGCTGGTTTTTGATGTTGAGAACTCGGAGTGGGCTTGGTTTTTAATGTTATGCAACTTTGAAGATGGAGTGTTTGAAGTTATGCATGAGTTGGACTCATTTCCAGCTTCTTCCTGATTTGTTTTTGTTTTTTTTTACCATCTCTTTCTTCTCTTAGAGCTTTTTTTATATGAGAGGCACAAGTTCTGTGTTTGAAGTGAAGGAATGTTTCAAGGGTATCTGCCGAAGCGCCCATTGTGGTAGTGGTCTTTTCTGTGCCCATGTCTTAATTGTGTCTCTTAAGTAATTGTTGCTGCTATGTTTCCTCATTTCCCCTTCTCTCCTACAGAATCCATACTCTCTCTCCAAACTGACATGTCTTTCTTTGGACTTTTACAGGAGAACATATGAAAGAACTAGTGTGAGCTTGTGATCTTTTGAATTAAAGCCATGGAAGGTTACAGGTTAAAATGTGCAGCGGAACAAGCTGTTAACACAACACTGACATATATAACCTTGTACAGTTGTTATGGCAAACTTGTAAGCAGGTATTTATTTACACATCCAGCAGATACAGAGCAACAATCCCTCACCAACTCCTGAGGGAAATATCTGTCTCTTTAGCTGCTAAATGCTCCACTATGTTCACCAGCTAGTTGCTAACTGTGTCTGTCTCCTGTTTAGTGCTGGGCAGGAAGTGTACAGCGAGTTTATCGGAGCTTATTCACTGAAATCAGCAGCCTGCCACTGGAAACATGTTTGATACAAGCAGTGAAACTGAACCAAAATAGTAAAGTGGCAACCTGTAAAACCAAAACAATGAGCTAAAAGACGCTACAATGATGGGAAGGGGAAGTTTAAAACTGTCTGTCAGGTTCATCACTACAAGTGACATTAACATTACACATTGTCACCTAATCCATTGTTTTTTATGCAGATTTTTATTCAAGAAAATAGTATTGTACCTAACAATTGACAACAAACATTTCACCAAAATAAGCACGATATTCAAAGTGGATGACTTCCTAATGGGTTTGGGGTATGGGTCGGGTAGCTTTTTTTGTTTGTCTGGTCAGGATACATATGTTTTCCAATTTTTATACACATCGGTGAAACATGTCTTGGGGGCCGAGTTTAGGGGGTGTGGTTAAGCCCTTTTGCCCATAGAATACAGTCCTCGCAGCACTTGAACAAACACACACAGATACAGAAAAACAAACAAACAAACATATGTATACACAAGTTAACATTTCACATAGAAAATAATAAATTGTTCAGCAAAGTATTGCTGCTAAGGAGCTGATCACACCCGCTCTAGACAATGTTTGCTCCAGTAGAAGCACTGCAGTGTGGTTCAGAAGCAGTTCTGCTCCTTGTAGAATATGCAGCTGGTCTATTTTTGATATAGAGTCCAAATTTCAAATTTATTAATAAAACAGACTCCCAATCTTAAAATCCGAAAAGAAGCAATTTAACTTATGGTAGAAGCACATAAATCAAGGAAAAATTACCATGTCAACAAAATCTGAGCAACTTAACAAAATCAGGTGGGCAAAACGCTTTGCATCTGAAAGGTTCCTGATGTGGGGGCCGGACCGAAATGGCTAATGTTACGTCATGCCTGGTGAAATCATGGTGTTTGCGTCTAGCTTTACTTTAGCTGTGTTCACCTCCAAGTGCAGGATGATCAAAAATATTTATAAAATTGCAAAATGATATATAATGTTTTACATTTGACAAAGAGATACCAGGAGACAGCAGAGAAACACAGGATAAAAACTGTCACTGTGTCTTTAGGTGTATTGCTTAGAAAAACTGCCTAAATATTTTTTTTTTAGTATTTTTAAGTATAAGTGAAAAGGGGAAAGTATAGGAGTATTAAAATGGACTGATGTGTATCTATTGATAGATGTGAGGATTTACTGTGTGACATCTAATAAGATCTCAGCCATGCCAGTCTCCTAATAAACAATGCCAACATGTATTTGATCTCGCCCTGTCAGAAGGAGCTTTTTTAAAAATGTGTGCAGTGAAAACAATATTTCAGCTTGATACAGGATCTGTTTTCATTCAGCTCCAGATTTCTCCATTTACCTCTCCCAATAAACAACACCCAGCTGCTCAGCGCCATCTATTCCTTCACTTGCTCCTCTCTGCCCCTTGTCAAAAAAGACAAATGATGTGAATCCTTCCCTTTAAGAACGCCGCAGCCCATTCTGGATCGTTCTGCGGGAGCAATAGCACTGTTCAATATTTAGGATTAGGCTTTGACAGCACGGAGGAGGAACCATTATCCCATTGTCGTGTGAAGCTGGAGAGAGCGGTTTGGATCTCTGTGATGTGCACTTTTAATGAGGCCCATTAAATCAAGTGGCAGTTCCTCACAAGGAAAAGTTGGTTGGTGTTTAATAGTTTCACCGCAAGCTTACATAAGCCCCTTTAATTCAGCGCTCGGGCGCTCTTTCCGGGCAGCGCCGGGAGAAGGCTCCCTTGCTCCGCCGAGAGGCACGCAACAGCAATTAGCCGTCCTCTGGAGTCTTAATTAGGGAGCCACGTCGACCTGAAGACGAGCGCGTGAGAGGACCACACGTCGGTCAACAGCCAAACAAAAATAGATGAAAAAATAGAGGCTCCAATTAATTACAGACTCCAAATGAGCATCCAAGTAGTAGCAGGCCTTGAGAGGCGAGAGGAATAAAGTCAGGGCTGGTTAGACTCTACTGGAGTGATCGAGGGCTACCACCAGTTTACACCCTGTCTTTTACATCCGTCCCTGCATGCCGAGCTCACTTTAGAGACGTGGAAGAACGCTTATCAAGCAGCTTGCAGTGCCTGAGGGCAAACTGATCTGAGTGATCTTAGATTGTACGCTATATGTTCTTTAATTAGCTCGTAACTGACTTTGAGGGGCTATTGTCTCCGCTAGCTTATCCTTCATTTGGTTAATTGGCATTCAGTGCATGCACTCCTTTTTGTGTGTTTGTGTGTGGGTGTGTGTACTGGGTTTTACCTGCTTTTGTTCCACCTCCTTCCCTCAGTGTGAAGCAGGTAGTGCTGCCGTGGCCATGGTGATGAGAAACAGCATCTGAGGTGATGATAAAAGACGATTGCCATGGTGACGGTGTACAGTGTTTGGCATTCATGTGTTGACAGTACAGACGACACGGGGACGTGGTGACGGTGAAGATTCCCGTAATGGGAACGTAACGACGGCAATGAGAATTACGGTGATGACAGCAATGAGCGTTAAGGTGCCGCCAGGGCCGGGTTCTGGTGATGAGCGTTATGGTGATGATGAGCACCGCGGCGCCGGTAGTGACGGCACTGAGGCCCGATGCCCACAGTGAGGGCTTCTGTATCAGATTATGGACGGTCTGCAGGCAGAAGACAGCAGCCTCTCGTTAACTTTAATGAGATAAAGACATGCCCTGCTCTTTGTCTGGGGAGTTCTCTTTTTATATTTGAGTGTGTGGAAATGTGTGTGTGTCTCTTGGAGGAATGCTGCACTGCCGCGACCACAGTAACCTCACAAACATAACACAAACAGAATAATGTCATGTATAAGAGCAGAATGTCAGATCTGATCATCAGTCATTTGTATTCCCTTTGATTTTTCTGTGTGTAGAGATCTGCATTAACCACGTTTGTGCTGTATACCGTCGATGTTTGGCTTATTTGCAAATGAGCAATGCTCTTGCTTCAACAGACCTTGACAGCTGACATTATACCGATGCTACTTTGCATCTGTGTGAAAAACTAAATGTGTCTGTGCCCGCACAAATGAGTGTATCTTTGCATGTATCTATTTGTGTGTTGTGTGAGAGTGTGTGGCTGGGCGCCATGCCAGCCTCTAAGTGACAGCACCCCCTCTCGTTGGCGCATCTTTGTCTCAGAGACTAATGGCACAGAGAGAATCAATTACCGCCATAACGTTGGTGATATGCCAGAGCTGCTGGGCGGTGGAGGAGAGAGTAAGCCATTCCCATGCACCCTCCGTTTTCACCCACCTCCCTCCCATCCTCCTCCTTCTCCTCCTCGTCCTCCCATGTCAACCAATGGCCGGTTGAAGACGGTGACATGTCCCTCTTCTTCCCGTCATCAGGCCTCTGTGGAGCACCGCAGGGAGATGGCACCCATTCCAGACACTCCCCAGAAGCCACAGTCGCACCCCGTCATCAGAGAAGGCCAGGATCCCACCGGCGAGGCGGGGAAGGACACCCTGTGGCTTGGACACATAGTTCCACTCCACCGCTCAGTGTGGCAATGTTTTACTATTTGCAATATTTAGCCTTGGAGCATTGTAGCTCTCATCTTCAGTGATTTAGAGTGAGTGAGCAGATGATCATCATACCTGTATAATGTCTTCTGTGCTTTAGAGGAGCTTAGTAAAGTCTGTGAAAATAACCCTGAGGAGCAAACAGAGAGGTGGTTCAGTGTGCACATCCCATTCTAAATTTAGGCCAGGTGCAGGACAACACATCGACACAATGCCGCACGAAGACCCAGAAGAGGTGAGACGTTGCCTTTTGTTCAGTGTGTGGACACTTTTTCTCTTTAGTAACCCTGATGATGCCAGATGTCTGATGACTAAATATTTTAGCAGAAAGCCTGCGTTACAAATGTGAAGTTGAAAGATGTGGAAGCTCTTTACCAGAAGGAGAAGGTTCTGACGAGAGACAAAATCAAGTTGCATTATGGGAAGTGTAGGATCTTGTATTTCTGGAGCTTCATCCATACAATTGAGTCACAGTCCCAGCCCTGCTGCCTGGATTTGTACTATTTTAAAAAAAAAATGCATCTCTCACTAATCCCCCAGCTGTATGGAAGCAGAGTACTAAATCTCTTAAGTGCCCCTTTAATGGTGGTGTTTGCACTTGACTTGGCAGACTGTGATTCTAAGGCCACATAAAAGTTTGCCTTTTGATGTCCTGTTGTTAGATCCATGGGTGGAGGGTGCAGTGTGTATTCTTATCTGCCTCTGTTTTAAATACTACCACTGGGGGGCACCAAAGTTATAAAATGTCCAATTTTACACATATTGGCTTTAAAAAGTTTGGCTTGATTCAAGTATATTGTTGTTATAACTATTATTTTTGGCTGTGTTTCATATAGTTGTATATAGATTGGTACCTGATTTTATTTTATGTGACTCTTAAAGAGGAACTCTTAAAGTCTGATGAATGTCCTCAAGTGATGTCACTTGAGTCAGTGTCAGTTGGTTCTGAAGACTGCAATGGCAATGAAAAAAATCTGGGGGTGTGGAGCTTATCAGACCTCTGTAGCACCTCATCTTGGCTGCAAGCTAGCGGCTACATTAGCAGCTATTAGCATAGAACAGATTCTCCTACCCTACTGTTGGTGGCTCAGTTGCATTGTAGGTAATGTAGGCGCTAGGTTTTGACAACGGAGAAGAATGTATAGATTTGTATCTTTTTTTTAAATTATCTAATTTTATTTATTTTAAATATATGGTTTATATATGGCTTGATTCTTGCTCTCCTTTAAGTATTAAAGGAAACATGTTGTTATTTTGGAATGAAGCAACCAGTAGCTCAAATATTTCCCTTTTCCATATTAAAGCTCTTTAAATTTGACCATTTTCCAGCCCAAAGTTTGAAAATATTCTCTTTTTACTTCAGATGAAGTTATAAAATGCAAGCCTTTAAACAGCATTTTCACCATCGTGGGACACTGCATCTCTCCACTGAGAACCAGCATTACAATAATAACATTTCTCGATGCATGAATTTGTTGGATCTGATCAATGACCCGGTGGAATCAGTTAAATTAAAAGTGAAAACTCATATACTCCATAATATGAACAACAATAATGGCTTCCTGTTATTGCTTATTTTAAACTGTTTGTTGAAATTGTATTTGAATTGCAGTAATCGCGGAAAACAGAGGGATGCTGGGATTGTCTCCATGTCCGTTTAGATACACCTGACTTAAAACCACAAATATTTGAAGCAGAAAGTATTCTCTGCACACTACATCTTTTAATACTGGGGCTTCTCAACAGCAAAACAGCATGCAGAGCCACATGAAAAGCTTGTGGCGGTAGTTAGAGTACATAAACGGTCTCAACACGCTGACTGTCTGATTTAAAGGGCCGCAGAAAGAGAACAAGTCCCTTTGTACGACCTGCTTTCTGAAGCCCAGCCACGAGAAACGAACATCGTCTCAGCCCTGATCTTGCACGCTGGGTTTTTCAAATTATCCATCAAACGGGATCAGATTGTCTCACTTCTTTCAAAGCTTCAAACAGACTGCTAGAAGAGAGAGGAGGAGGGTTAGACTGAGAGAAAGAGAGGTGGACGCAGGCATCTGACAAACTCATCTGCAACGTAGAGGAGAAGCCGAGCGTCTGTGGTAGGAAAACTAAAAGAGATGTCTGTCTTCTGCTGTTACAGTAAATAGCTTTTATATACTTGGGTAAAAAAAAGAAAAAAAAGAAACAGTACCCTACCCTGGCTGTGAAAGCTGTCTCGTCTAGACGTGGTAAACGGGCTACATTTGAAGTGTTGCCAAATAAAAGATGAGCTGTTACTCAAAGGCCTCCTCACTCTCTTTATCTCCCCTCAGTCTCTCTCCCCTCTGAAGTTTCTACCATTCGTTGCTGATGGCACCTGTTTTCAGGAGGACAAGCAAAAAAGTTAGCATCACAGTGGAAGAAATACTCCTCCATAGGGGTATTCATCCATAAACGTAGCTTTTGGCCAGCTAAATCATTAATACAGAATGTCTGACCTGGATGGGGTCAGAAGGCCTGTGCTGTTAGGAGAGAAAGCAAAAATGAATTTTTTCTTTTTCAAGTTTTATCTTTTCTTTACTTCTTCTATACCGTTTTCTATGAATCATGAAATTTTAATTAGCTTTTTAATAAAGCTTGGAGAAACAAATTTTGTCAGAGTTACTGTTAATAGCTGCATTTTTTCTGTTCTGTTCTTCTCTGACCATAAGGAGGTATCTTGGCCTGTATCTATCTCAGAGAAGGAAGTCACTCCTAACTGGCCAAAAATTCTCACTGAAGCAAATTTGGTCCTGCTGGTAGTGATTAGGAGTAAAAGCATTTTATCAACTTCCTTAAATTAGAAAGTGACTCTGATCAGCTGATTTTTAGCAGAGCTCCAGAGGAGTCCTGATTTGACAGAAAACTGAATCATTTTTCAGAGAATGGCCATGTGCAGGGGTCAGAGGAGGACATGCTGTCCTTCACAATGTTCCACTTTTTTGGAACATGGAATATGCAGCTGTGCAACAGTGATGGTTCTGTTGTAAATCAAACTATGAGCATGTTCTGCACCTCGTGATGTGCACAGGCCAGGGGTCTTCAGTGAAAGACCTCTCAACAGGTCAAATTTAACAATATTTCTTTTTTTTGTTTTTTCAAAAGAAAGGGAAAGTTAAGTCAGGGAGACAATACTTTTGCATATAAGCTTGTCGTTCATTTCTCTTTCCATTCTGCATTCACTCCTCTCAAGAATAAATATATAATATCCAATTATACTTTTTAAATAAAATTTGTGTGGTTAACATTGCAGATTTCAAGTGTGAACCTATCGTGACATGAAGCCTCAAGTTGGTGTTATGGTTGTCGCCATGACAGTTTGTCGGAGCCAGAGGAGGTGATGTACTCTGAGTGGAGCTGCTCTCATTGGCTGCACAGGGTCGACTCGACCACTTGTCTTTAAAATGTACAAAAACTCTGCTGTTTTTACTTCCATTAAATGCCAGTGGTATTATTACTGTATCCTGTTACTATTTGCAGGTCCACCAACCTAATTTCTCCACCTATATCAGTGTAGGTTTATGTTATCTAATGATGAAAAATGTTGCACGTTATTGTCTGAGCATGTGCGCAGTCAGTTACCAGAACTACAGAGGAAGAGTCCAGGAATGGGCTTCAGGCCTTCAGCCCACAGGGTGGAGAGTCTAGTGGCTGGGTAGGAATGTGTTTGGCCAGACTCGAAGCTCATCGCCCAGCTTCTCAGGTCAGCCTGCCGGTAGCCTTGTGGAAGGAGACTGCATTATCAAGAGTTCTGGTATGGGCTGGGTGTTTGATGAGGAGGATGACCGGTGGTTGAATCACATAAGATCGCTGTGGGCAACAACCTCCTCCTCCCCTCCCGCCCCCCGGCGGTGGCTGTCAGGACAGTATTTTAAGGCTGCGGTTAAAGATTCCGATAGTGTGAGATGGCTGTGTGTTCATCGCTCGTTAGGCAGCTTCGTCTCTACGCATGCACGCAACAAACACACAGCATTCCTACCCACATGCGTGTTTTCGTGCAACACATCCACATGCACCCACACACACACACACACACACACACACACACACACACACACACACACACACACCATTCCAGCTGTAATGATGGAGAGTTCCCGCCCTCAGTGGGACAGTGCAGCACTGCAGAGAGGAATTCAGTCCTCTGGAGGAGTATCACACAGATGCAGTGACAGACAACATATAGAGGAATACAGAGGAAACATGATGAATAAAACACACCTTCTGTCTTCTCAGAGAAAATAGGAAAGTAAATTTGTAACAGAGCAAGCCAGCATATCAAGATTGATACATGTGAAAAGCAACAGTTGTACAGTATTTGGCAGAGAAGGCTCTCCTCAGATATATGAAGCAGCATTCTCTGTACTCGTCCTGGTAAAATGATGTTAGCTCACTATCTTTAAAATTCTTATTCTGCTTACTTGGTGCTTTAAACACATTTGATTTAATAGCTTGAAATAAATTAGTGTGCTCTTATTTTGAAATCAAGGCAACATGAGTTAAAGTTAAACTGTAATCTCCCTCCTGATTGGTTGGTTTGGAGCAACAGATTAAGAATAATCCAACTCATAACTGAAATGGTATGACTATCTCCAATAAAGTGAGCAAAGTAATCTTAAATTAATTATTTACCTATTTTTTGTAAAAAATATTAAATTTACAATGCAAAATTTAATTTATCATTATTTCTTATAGTCATCCAAATGTATTTAAATGTCGTTCTATTGTTACAGTGCAAATAGTAATCCCTTATTGCCAGTATACTCTTATTCTTTTCAATTAATCATTACTTTGTTACAACACTATATAAAATAAATGTACTCTTTAGACCAGTGGTTCCCAACTTGGGGGTCGCCAAAGCTTGACAGGAGGTCACAAGGCCTTCTTGGTTTTAAGCCGTGTAAGGAAACTTAAAAATTTGTCACTTAGTCAGGGGTCTTCAGTAAACCTAACCTGCTTTAGACAGCCATACTTTTATTAACATTCGACTTTAAAGATGATAAAGGTAAACCTAAAAACTCTTGGTCAAGACTTTGAACAGGGCTGTGTTTTTCCAGGACTGTGCCTTAAGACTCTCAACAGCTTTAAACAAAATCCAGACTTCCAACAAACAATCAATCATGCTAACTTTGTTTTCCTTGTACAAAGAAGAGACCCCAATAAGCAACACAAATGATAACAGAGTGAGATTGTCACCTTATAGACACTGCCTTAGCAACTTGTTTCAACATGATGCTGATTGAAGAGTTGACTGATAATAATCAATGATAGCACTCGTGGCCTCAGTAGTCTGCCTGAACGAATGTGATGCTTCAACTGTGGAATCAAAGAAAAGCCATAAAGATTTGAATCCTATGAGCATTCGAATACCTTATAGTGAAATTTAACCACCACTATTAACAGTTCATGCTCCAGTGTGTAACATTTAGGAGGATCTATTGGCAGAAATGGAATATGATATTCCTAGGTGTGTTTTTATTTGTCTATGAATTTAGGAATAGTGTTTTCGAATAAAAAGTGACTACTATAGATAGTTCCTTTAATGTTTATTGCAATTTTTTTGGCCACCGTGGTTTTCCCTACATGCTTCAGTTGGTTGCAACCTCACTGCTAGATGCCTCTAAATCCTACTCCACTGGTCCTTTAACAGTTGATGATGAAGGTTAAATATCACTGAATAAATGCATAAATATGTTAATGTTTATGTATTTATTTTGATAAATCAAGTTTCTCAGATTGTATCAGTAAAATTCAGACACCAAAATTCAAGATGAAATTTCAGCTATGGAAAATCTCATCACATCAGTTGAGGTGGATGGTTTAAAGTAAAATATGTCAGTAGTATAAATTCAATATCAACCTTACACAATATGGTAATACAGTAGCTCATAAAAATCTAATTATTATGGCCTATTTTTTCTTCCATATTCAATGTGGTCTTGTTATAATAGATATTTGGGAATAGTTTATTGCATATATTTGGTTTTGGTACATTTCTTCCATTCATTTCTCACAGCCATCTCTTTATATGGTGCAAGAACCAGTTGCTAGGAGATTCATGACGCAACATTGTAGCTGTTGTAGATAGAGTAGGCAAAAAAACCAAAGACCTCATGATCAATTAGTTTGGCCAACAATAGCCTGTAAACCAACACCATCACAGGCTTGAGCTTGGTTTACAGTGTGTGAATCTGTCTGTGCATTATGCCCTCATTAACATTCATGAGCAGAGTAGGGGGAAGTTTGAGATATTGTGCTGCATGTGTACACAAGAGTTTTTCTCCACAACTTTGTGTATGTGTTGTGTGTGCCTTCTTACCCGAGGGACATCACAGCAGTATCTCATTTCACATGAAAAGGCCTGGGTTCGCGGGAAACAGTTTGTGCGGGAGAGTACTGCCTCCTCCATGTATCTGACAACCCCCCCTCCGAAAAAAATAAAGAAGAATTTTTGATTACAGTAACAACCCCATAAATTATGCAGAAGGAGTTGAGGATGATGAGCTGATGAAAGACAGCCCCTTTTAACCTTTTTCCCGGCAGAGGAAGAATCCCCCCCCCCCCCCTTTCTGTTTGGCCACATGCAGCGAGGAAGAGTCGAAGACGGGGGTCTAGACGATAGGGTGATACGCTCAGGGTGGGGGGTCTCTATTTTCAGTCTGCGAGTGGGAATACATAGTGAAACACGATGGCCTCACACTGCATCTGCTGCGATAACTTCTGCTGGGCTCTGTTTCATTGGTGTCACTGGAGAAGGAAGATTCGAATTGATTCTGCGGCTGTCGCCATTTTTGTCATGGAAAATGTTTTGTTGCTGACGCGTTTGCATGTGCGTATGTATTTAGGGGAAGGGGAGCAGGGGGAAAGCTGTTGTTGTCGGCTTCGATCAGTGTGGCTGCTGGGAGCATCCTTGTAGGAAACGAGGGCGCCACTTTCAGAGTGGCTGGCTGCTAATGTGTTCCTGTGTAACATAATACACGCTGCTCAGCCCCCCGATATCATCAGTACTACTGCAACATACTCATTGACTCAAACATACCTGCCCCATTACACATGCAATCACACCAGGGTTGCAAACACAAGCAGTGCTAATGATTCTTCAAACACAAAAGCTCGACACTTGGAGTGCTTCTCTTAAAGGATAACATTGTCGATATTCAGTATTTTCTTATTGTCACCAAATCCTATCAAAATACTCAAAATCAACAATGGATGTATATCGACTAACAAGTATTGTGTGTGTATCACAGCCTGAAGTAGCTTCTTCCTCTGTGCTATAGAGCTCCATTGTTGTCAAAAACACATCAGTGAGCCGCACTTTTGCACAGGGTGAAATGATCCTTCATTACCACGAACACACACTGTAACTTATCATGCTGCTGCCCCCAAATACTCACTAGAGCACCAAATGTAGATTAATCCACTGTTAAAATAGGCCCCAACAAGTAGTCTGCACTATTTACTTCTATGAGTAATGTTTGCTCGAAATCAGATTCTTTTTAAAAACACCAAACTATATAATTGTGAGCCATTCCTAAAGATTTATGTCTCCAGAAGGAACCAGTGGACTTCTGGCCCAGGGTAGGAAAGTCACAGAGTATTAAGAGACAGACAAACACATTGTTGTTTTGGTCGTGGGACCAGAAATTCTGAAATTAAAGCCAGATTTTGTGTAGGAGAGAAGTAAATCTGCACAATTTTTTAATGTCTGGTTCAAGGAAAGATGGCGCAGCGTGGAGAGGCGTTGGAGACAGGTTGGGCAGCTCCAGATTGGCATGGTTTGTTGGGCCCCATGCTGTGCGTGCTTCCTCTCCTTTTTAACATGCTGAAAGTCTTCAGCCACTGTAACAACATCAGCTGACCATCCAAACTAAGAGTTTTCTATATATTTAAAGGTTCAATGGTGACTGTCGAGGGAGTCCAAAATGGAGGAAGTATATCATAGCATATTAGCATTGTGGCACCATCCACTTTTATTTAACCTCTTCTATCAAAGTATAAGCTGCTCCACTAAAGAAGCATGGTTTGAGACAGGAGTCGATGGTACTATTATGTCTTTTGAATAAACTAACTCACCAAACTCTTTGTCCCATTAGCAACCAAGCTCATGAGTTTGCGAGCTTTCCAAATCTGAGAGAGATTTGTTTTCCCCTTGTCAGTAACTTTTTATTCAATGAAATGAAATGAATGAATTCTGAGAGCCAAATGCCAGAGGGGAGTAAACAACACTGTAGAGAAAAGAGAACGAAGCTTGGAGAGCTATGTGAGTGACTAGCAGCAACACCAAGCCTCAAGCATCGTCTGTTACACAATATTCATAGGTGTGTTTTCATTAGTGTATAATAACCTGAAAATAAGAAATGTTACTCAGAATTAGCAATTTTGAGAGGGCGAGTGTCCTCTTCTATGGAGTCTGCCATGTTAAACCACCACGTTTCTGCCCAGAACCAAACACAAGTTTTGACAAGGGTTGTCAGGGTTGTAAATAACTGAATTCATGATTATTATCTTTTTTACAACATAGCGTACTAAATACGACTGTTTAGAGTTTTTATTGCCATGATAGAAATTAATATAGCATCTTTTTTTGTTGTTTTCATAGTGAGAACAATAGAACTAAGCTTTGCTTTAAATGAAGCTTATTACACTCTTGTAATACATCAAGCACATTCACATTAAGCATTATTGACTATATCTGTTGTTTCAGTTTACACACAAAAAATATGAAGACAGATTCACACATGTGCATCTACACATGCACCCGAGGATATTTGGCACCCTCCCAAATCCCAGATCCCGCACAAAGAGCCATTGTAGTTAGCTATGATAATGAGCTCAATATGCCCTCCTCAGGAATGTGTGAAAACGGGGCCGTTTCAGTGTAGAAATGCCCTCTTTCCCACAGTCTTAAAGAGCCAGTGGCCCCTTCAAAACATGACTGGCATACAAATGCTTTTGTGCCTCAGTACGGGGCCAGCGTTTGGCGGGTGGGCAGGCGGGCAGACGCGAGAGGGCACCCTGGCTGCCGCCCAAAATCCACAACGGCCATATGTAGAGGAGGCGGTGGAGCATCTCCCAAGTGCCTAGAGGTTAACTGTGGACCAGCAGGGCCGTGAGCTCTTATTAGAGATTAGTGAATGAGGGAGCAGGCGTTGGGCTCTGGAAAAAAAGAAGCACTCACAGATACGAGCCAAGATAGTTATGGAGGAGAAGGTGCCAAGATTAAAATGCTACAGGTGGGAGGGGGAGAAGGGAGAGCAGTCCGTGGGCAACTATCACATTTATACAGTATATATAAAAGTGTGAAATTCCTCCGAACACAGAGTGAATTTAGTCTACTAATTTTAATTATCAGAGTGGAGAGCAGGGGCCATAAAAACAATACAAAGTGTGTTTGGATGCCATATTATAACAAAGAGAGCATTGATATGAAATTGTTTTTATATTCTTCTTACCTAAAAATTGCTTTTAGTATACTTTAGAGGAACAATCACGAGACACATCTATGACCAAATAAGTGAAAATAAAATGAATAGAAAACATATATGTTTTTTTGGTGTCCATCACCCCTAACAACAAAACAGGTGATTTGTCAGTGCCTGCCAAAACAGGTACAGTTACAAATGATCAGAACTAAAATGACTCTTATGACCTCTGCCGTTGAGGGTTGGTTAAAGGAGCACGTATCGACATTTTGTGGTCATTCCATGGATACTGCTCAGATTGGACCTTGGAATTTTAATATCTTTGATTATAAACAAATGGGGAATTTTGTATTTCATAGCATTAAGTATGTTTTTTGTTTGTTTGTTTTTTTTTTTTTACTATTTTTGTCACTCCACCCCTGTGCTGGGGGAGAGAAGTAATAGACCTTTTTCACAGCAGCCAGTTTGACAAGAAATAGTAGAGTAAAGACAGGTGTTACCAGTGATACTAATTAAGGTTCTGTTCCATTCAGGTCAAACAGAGTCAGCTGCTGCTATTGTGTATGTTGGCTCACTGGAAAAGCTCTGATACACTTAATGGAACGGAACCGTAATTAGTACGATTCATACCACCTGTGTTTAACCTACTATTTCATGTCAAAATGGCTGCTGTGAAAAAGGCCTAAAAGGCTAAAATGAATTACCTAATTTAATTGATTAACAATAACACCACACTTGCCGGTAAATGAAAAAAAAAAAGCTTTATGCAAATACATATATTATCCAAATTTCATTAAAAACATGTTTTCAATGTTTTTGAATGACAGGGTGGATATGTTATGCTTGACAGAGATTTTGAAAGAAAAATGTAACAAAAAAATGATATAAAAGGAAATCATAACTCACCAGCATTTAAATTAAAAACCTTAAACACTGCCACCTCTCTCTCTCTGAGTATTTTAGTGCAGAAATACAGGGGTGTGACTGGGTGGAACGTCAAACTCATGGACACATGAATAATGCTATTTTAGCCAAAATATGTTATTTTAAAAAAATCTGATAAAGTAGGAAGCATTTAGATGCAGATTTTATTTTTGCCTTTATGTGACAGGACAGGTGAAGATAGACAGGAAAGGGGTAGTGAAGAAGGGATGACATGCAGCAAACGGCCGCAGGCTGGAATCAATCCCGGGCCGCTGTGGCATTTATCACTCAGTTCCCCTCAGCTCCACAGAGATTTTAACTTTTTGGGTTTTAAGGCCCACAACTGCCTTACCGCTCTCATGAGAAAGCCCAGATAAACCCACTGTACACCTGTCCTAGCAGCAAGCTAAACACCCAGATATTGTTCTGAGGGGAGGGAAAAAAAGCATCAGGTTTCCAGAAACCCGACTCCAAATGAATACTAATCTTGCTGCTGGATGTGTCGTTTGCTAACCTGTTAGCTGTCAACTTTATAATGTCTTATTATGACAAATGTGTGACAGTTTTAAATAAGCCCTTGAGTTATTTGTTGTTCTATTTCCATCTCTTTGAATATTGAAATGCTTTTCAACAATACACAAAACATTAAATGTACAACTATTCAAAGCTTCAGAGCACTTCTTCTCTCGCCACACTTCCTCTGAAGACCGTGGTAGTTGGAGTCGATGTCAAAGAGAGCAGTTCTCAGCTCAGTGCAGGGTCTGCTTTGGATTTTTCCCTCTGCCTCTCCAGGACCTCTGAGTTGTTAGCTCCTGATTGGTGGTCCTGACCCAGGGGGCCAACCCTTGGGAGGTCCCGACAGATTGGGTCAGTCTCAGCCTGGTAATCAGGAGCTGTAACAGCTCCAGCTGGAGGGGAGGGAAGGAAAAGTTTAGAGGAAAGCACCTGTAATTAGTGTGTCACTGGAATACTTACAGGCCAGGAATTAGCTGCTTGAATGTTTTCATCAGCTTTTTGTTTTTTTATCTTTGAAAATTTCGCCTTCAGTGTGCAGTGGCCTTTTTCATCATGCCTGAAACCACCACCAAGTGTGATTGGAATTCAATTTTTGGGGGCATAACACTAACATGCAAATTCTGAAATTTCAGAATGCACAATTATTGGCAAAATATATTAGGAAATGCTCAGTGTTCCATTTGAAGAAGTTATCAGTTTAGATTAAGTTAATTAATCCACTTGAATTTGACTCTGTGGAAGCCAGTAAGATAAAATATTTTGGATTTTGTTGCTGATATTAACATCTTTAAGTTAATTATCTGTCTGCCAACTAGACTATTTAGCTAAGACTACGTTCACACTGCAAGGCTTAGCGCTCAATTCTGATTTATTGCTCAGATCTGATTATTTTTGTTTTTTTGTTTGGCTGTTCACATTCACAGTCCTGAAGTGACCAGCATGATGAATGTCAGTCTAGACTCTAGACTAAAGTGATGTAACACTGGGGTCACTTTGCAAAATATCGTGCCTCAATCTGATTCAGACCACATATAAAAGTGACAGATTCTATGTGATTTGTGCCGTTCACACTGTCATGAAAATTAGAAATCCGATTTGAGTCACTTATGAGCAAAATAATCTGATTCGGTTAACTGTGGCCCGCAGTCCGAACGCAGCCTAAGCCAATGACCCATTAGCTGATAGAGAGCCGGAGCAGGGGACCCCAACTACATACAGTATATTGAATAAAACTGTGTTGCATATTAAACTAGGCCTACAATAACTTGTATAGTGGCCTATAGTGCCATATATAAACACACCTTGTTATCATGCATATGATAATAAGCTATCAAAACAGTAATAATTAACAGATTCATATATGGAATTATTATCAAACAATCATTTGACGGCCCCAATGCAGTAACTCTGAGGACCCCCTGCCGACCCTTGACCCCTAAAGGTCACAATTGTTAGAATTCCAGTTTCAGAAACACTACCAGATAATCTTTCACAAGTTTCATAAGTATCTTTAATACTTATAGTATATAGTATATGTAATACTTTTTTATGTTCAGTATTGATTGAAACAAACAATCTTTTGTCAGTCTTTAATGAATGAAGAAAATGCATGCATCACTATTTGATGAATTAATGTACATCTGTTAATTATTGTTTTAATTTGTAGACTTTGTAAGCAGCTGAACATAGACATACTCCATAGTATAAATGGCAGTAGAAAACAAGACAGACGGAAAATGACGCAGTTAAGATCATTTCCGATAACGTCCTGCGTACCTCCAGCCTACTTCTGGTGTAAATCTAAAAACAGATTTATAATTATTTTAATTATATATGTGAAATAAACAGACACAGAAATAAACTACTACTACAAATAGTAGTACCTCTTGTCTAGATTGTATATTTCAGAATAGGAACTGTAGTGTGTGTGTGTGTGTGAGTGTGTGGGGACTATGTAATTCTCATCACTACACCCAATTAAAATTTTCTTTTTCCATACATCAGAATTTTGTTTTAACTTCCCCCACAATTAATTGAGCGGGTGAAATACAAAATATAGAATTCTGCTCATTGAAAATATAACGAATGCTGCTAATGTTTCTATTTTGCTTTAGTTTTTTAAAGACATTTCATATAACTTACATCAGTGTGATGCTGCTTAACATGTTGTACACTGAATTTACATCATTAGCATTTACATCAGCCGGAAAATGGCTAAACTGAGATTAGGTGAGTTTACCCCCCGTTACATCACTGATCAAAACTCCAAACTTCCCCTCAAGATTCCATTTTCAAAAAAAAAAAAAAGTAGTGAAAGTTGCTCTGCTTCAATTTGTAGTTATCTCCCACTCTTCTTCTTTTTTCCCTCACATGCACACACTTTTGATATCTACACAGACACCCACCTCTGACACATTCATTCACTAACTTCTTTTTCCCTCAGCGTGAACACATCCACAAAATACAAAATTCAAATGCATTAAAACATGTCCCTCATTTTGATACTTTTCATCAGCATGGCGTAAAACAAGTGTGTGTGTTAGCGTGTGTATCTGTGCGTCTGATTTTGAGACATGAGTCTGGGATGCCAGTGGGCCACTGAGCGGTTGGGGTGTCGTTGTCCAATCAGCGCGGAGAGAAACAGCAGGGCTCACAGCAGTGCATCCATCTTCAAGGCCAGGCCATAAGACGGAACAGAATGATGAAAAACCCCAAGTCTGAAAGAAATGTCCGTCCTAAAATGAAAATCCGGTCATTATCGACTCACCCCCATGTCAGTGGAAACTTGTCTGAAGTTCATACAGCCACTGAACCTTTGGCAACTTAGCAACTGCACTTCCATCTCCTCTCTGTTTCCTAACCGCCAGTTTGGTTCTCAGTGTGTTCAGGTAAATCTCTCTTTCTTGACAACCTGTTATATATTTAGCTATTACATGAGTGCAGTCGATTCTCCAATGGGCCTCCATGATAGCACCTGCTGTGGTTGCTAGGAGAGCTGTGAAAAAACTCCCAGAGCCTTTATATTGTGAAGGAATGAATGGACACAATGAATGTACTTGGTGGGAAAGACAAACAACTGAAAGAATCCAACTGAGGATCAAACTGAGAAACTATGTGTCATATTCATTCATGGTGCTGCTGCCATTTCTTGTATGCTCATATACTGTAGCTGCTCTGATTGCACCGTGGACCCAAATAGTCTTCATAATACATCATTATTTTTTGCGAAAGAAGTGGCTGGTTGTAAACAGGCTTCATTGCGTTGTTTCAGTTGACATACTACACTGGCGAGAAAAGATCTTTAACCAGAAGTGTCTTCCCACCATGTTTAAAAGACAGAAGTGCTTGTTCCGAATGGCCACACTTGAAGGCGGGGCGAATAGAGAGGGAAGAGATGCAATGGTTCATACAAAGTGGGGTTAACAGTGCACACCTTTGGACAGTCTCTCCTTGCAGGAAAAGTGAAGTGCTTATACCACTTTCCACACAGATTTGCCAATGTATCAAAATTCACAGGCATTGAGAATGTGCGTACTGGTACACATCTTTCACACCATGCGTCCCATGTAGTCCTTTGAGCCTTATAGTGCGATGTTGTGAGTTGGCAAAAAAAGGGAAAAATAAATTTGGGTGACACTTTATTTAGAGTTTTATTCTTTCACTGCACTGTATTAGGATTCAATCTGTAGTTTAAAACTTCACTAACAGGGATGTGTGTGTGATCTGTTACCTTCCGTCATTTCTCCTCAAAACGTATCTAAATGCTGATGCTTCATAAGCAATTAAGGCAGTTGGATGTGTGTTTCAAGCCATTTATGAACTGTAGGACTGGTCAGAAGGCTTGTGCATGTGCAGGTTCTTTAAATCTAATGAAAAGACTGCGGATGCATGCTTCCTGTTTTGCGTGTACTCAGATTTCTACACCTAAATATACACAGTTTTATGCATCTGGCCCCTGATGTCCAATCAGTGTAATAAGTTTAGAGGTGTTGATTAGAACTACTTCCATTCAAACCATGCAAACATTTTTAGTTTGCTATTCAGAAGACGCTTCAGCTGATGTGAACCATGCCTCCAAGGAAAGATCTCTCAGAAGGCTGTAGATCAATAATTGATTTATATAAAATTCATCTCCAAGACATTAGATATTCATCCATCCCACAGTCAGACAAGTTCTCTACCAATGAAGGTGACTGAGAACTGTTGCAAATCTCCCTAGAAGTGGCTGTCCAGCCAAAATGACTGCAGGGGCACAACAACGAATGCTATATGAGGTAAAAAAAAAAAAAAAAAACACAGCCAAAGGCCTAAAGGAGTCATTGCAAGAGTTTAACATATCTGTTCATGTCCACCATACACAAAACTTTGAACCGACATGCTGTACATGGTATAACAACACAGAGGAAGCCATTGCTCTCCAAGCAAACATTGCTGCACGCCTAAAGTTTGCCTCATCCACTATAAGAAAGGCACAGCATATTGTCATGAAAGCATCATCCCAACGGTGAACAACAAGTATGGTGGTAGGAGCTTTATAATTTCGGGCTGGACAGCTTGCAATCGTTGAGGGCAGTATAAATTTGCAAATTTATCAAGGGATCTTACAAGAAAATGTAAGAGTGCCAGTCCACCAGCTGAAACAAACACTGAAGTAAATCTACCTCAGAATGTCTTCACAAAAAGAAAACCCACCTATTGAAGTGGCCGAGTCAAAGCCCAGACCTCAACCCAATAGAAATGCTGTAGACAGACCTCAAGTGAGCTATTCATAACAGACATCCAAAGAACCTGGTGTAACTAAAACAGTTTTGCAACAAAGATCAGGCAAAAATTCCCCCTGACCGGTGTGCAGGTCTGATCCACAGATACCGGAAGGAAGCATTTGAGGTCATTGCTGCCGAAGGAGGTTCAACCAGATAATAAATCCAATGATTCACTTTTCCCACCAGCATTATAAATGGTTGTTGGATATGTTCAATAAATACAGGAACATTTTTTATTGTTTCTGTTTTATTAGCGTAAGCCTGTTGTTTTTGTCTAAACCTGTGAATTTGATGAAGACCAGATAACATTATTTAACCAAATGAAAAAAAAACAACAGAAAACCAGGTAATTCCAAAGGGTTCACTCTCTGTTTCTTGGCACTGTGTGTTTCCATTTCACTTTGCACCACTGGCTGCCCTTTGGGACTTTCACTAGAGGTGGGTAATGCCAGTGTGTTTGAGACAGCACGTGTCAAAAGGCAGAATGGTTTTACTGTGAAATATGCAACATAGTTCCCTGTGCACCTTGTGCTTTGTGGATATAACTGGACATAAGGCTGATCTTCTAGTGATTTTTACCAAGTGATGTGTGTGAGGCAATCCTATCTTTAGACAAGCATTGCATTGGTTTTCAACATTGGCATTGGATTTAACTCCTAGGGTGCAGAATCATCCATTCATCATGTTCCTAATTCCTAGTGTTACTGGGCTGGTATAGGAACAGGTCCTGTTTCAGGGTTGACTTAGTTTCTTTGATGCAAGTGTTGGGAGCAATATTAACACGGTACAGTAAATAAGCACTGTGGCTGTGAGGTGAGATATCCTCTGTAGATGTCTAGCTGGTGGTTTGTCTCCGACCCACAAACTGTCCCTACTTACAAGGGTTTTTCCAAGGAATGGGACAGCCCAGTTGTCAAATGCACAACCTCCTCCAAGCTAATATAATTTAATTTCAGTTGTATTTAGTAGTGAATACATTCACTCTGCTAGTTCCAGCAAGAGGACATCAGTTTTGTGTCCAGAGGTGTTTCTGTGGTTTGCTTGATTCTCACCTGCCAAGAGGAAGATGAGTGCCTTAATATTTATGACTGATCACAGGTCTGGCCACACCTACCAAATATGTTTAATTGTTTATCACAAATGTATTTTAACTCATCCAATTTGAACCTGTCTGCTTTAAAGGACCAGAATGAAGAATTTAGTAGCATGTAGCGGTGAAGTTGCTGATTGCAACTAACTGAATACTGCTCGCATCTGTATTTGACGACCTGGGACTAAAAACAAACTGTAGGAGAAGTGTGTAGGAGAAACTACAGTGTCTGCTCAACTTGCGAAAAAGTGGTGTTTGGTTTGTCCATTCTGGGCTACTGTAGAAACATGAAGGTTAAAAATGGCAGACTACTTAGAAGAGGACCCGCTCTCTCAGTGTAAGGTAACAAAAACACAATGATTGTTATTTTCAGGTGATTATACACTAATGAAAACATACCTATGAATATTATATTATTTTTCTGACAATAGATCCTCCTAAATGTCACACACTGGACCTTTAAATGAAGAGTACAACATTTTAAAGAAGTTTCTTGAAGAAAGCGATGATCTTACGAAGAAAGCGATAGAAATAGTCACAGCACGTAACTTCTCCTAAACCCATGAATCGTCACTTTTGCATATTTTTTGTGTATGAATTGAACAAATGAGATATAAATGAAATAGTAACATTTAGAAGTTGGTAGCTTTTTTTAAACTTTGGAAAGCCAGGCAAGTGATGTTTCAACTCTTTATGCTAAACTGTGCTAACCATCCACTGGCTTTAGCATAGAGACTGCTGTCAATCTTCTCATCCAATTCACAACATGAAAGCGTATAAGTGTATTTCCTAGAACGTCAAACTAAAAGGAAAAAAAACCTTAAATAACAAAGTAATAATACATGACTTTGATTTAAGCACCTTTACTTCTGTTTCTGTTGAATTTCGGCAACCTTGACAATTGACTTGTGTTTCCAGTAGTAGTGTTTCCGTTATTATTCTTTTTTTGTACCTTGAAAAAAATGTTGAAATTTTAATTTTTCCTGTATTTATTCCTGTCCTTTACTCTATCCCCTTGCCATTTTTTCTTGTTGCTCCTACTCCTATTAAGAAATGTGTGAATACATCTTTCCTTGTAACCTAAACCTCAATCATTGTTTGTAGTGCTGTAATGATTGTGACATTCCTAGCTGCTGCATTGATGGATCTGGAAATTGACTGTAAGGCTCCGATTCTTTTCATATTTTCTACCATCAGATATTTGTATTGTACGTCGGTGCTCACGACTGCATAAGCCCGACTTTGTAAATCCTAACTGGGGCGATCGTAAATTAGTTTAACTGATCTAATCTGTAGTATTAGGTCATGCTTAAAGAAGTCATACCCAGTAAGTCTCGCTTTTTTATCCCTCTTTGATGATTAGCACTTGAAGGTCTTAGATGACCTCCCTCCCTCCTCATGCAGACAGCAGGGGCAGATGGGTGTCCACTCAGGCAGACCCCAGGGTGTGTGTGACACCCAGCTGGGAACTCAGGCCGGGCCCTTAGGGAGCCTCGGCATCGTCAGCGCTCTGCCACTGGTTTGGAAGGAATGAGGGGAAGTTTTTCTGCAACTGCTTAGATACTTCCTGTCACAAGAATTAGCTATTTTTCTCCTTTTAGTAGACCATGTAATGGCTGCTGTGTGCTTTTTCCCCCGTGGCCACCAGTCTGAGTGGGGGATGCTGCTGTTGAGGTCACAGAGGTCATGTTGCAGATATTATTCAGAGATAACAGTTTTTGGTTTACTGCAACAGTGTGGTTCTTCATGTGATGGGTATTTACACAGCATCCGTGACTTTTTCCTTCATTGTATATATCTGTTTGATCTGATAAGGACTATAAGGTCAGATTGGCCCTCACTTGGAGAGCACTGCATGAATGTGAAACCCATTTGATGCACATACCCGTCCATCAGTTCTGATTTGTTCTGCTCTATTCTATTTAACTACCATTCAGATTCAATAAAGAGTGCTTCATCGACTGTAGATAGGGGGGAATGGAGAGTTCTGGACAGGTTGTAGAGAAAAGTGTGGAAGGAACGCTTCTAGGGTTCCTTTTATATATATATATATATTATTTGAGAGGGAGGGGATGACATGCAGCAAATGGCCACAGGTTTGATTCAAACTCATGGCCACTGCAGCAAGGACTCAGTCTTGGTACATCTCTACCAGGTGAGCTACGAGGGCACCACCAGGGTTCCTTTTTCATACATTATCTGTACAACAGTATTTTCATTTGATTTCTTCATAGTTTGTGTGCTGTAATAGTTTGTGGTGGTGGACATGGAAAAGTATAGATAAAAGGATAGTCTTAGAAGAATACTCCAGCAGTTTTGTATTGAACACTCAAGTGGGGGGACCTGAAACAGATTAAAATGCCCTTTCTTCACCTTCGTCCATAGGTTGAGTCAAGCTCCAAGAAACACTGGATCATACATATCCCATAAGAAAAATGTCAGTATCAAAATGACCACAATGTCCTCCCCAAAAATATGGCAGCATAGGTTGTCTAACCCATATTTACATTTATTGTTAGGCGGCGACCTCTAGTGGCAGAAGTAGTGGACGTATGTAAATTGTAAGTAAATTATTTTGTGTACGTAACTTAACTTGCATAGGACTAGCCACCCCTGAAATCTGATTGGACACCCCAAGTGCCACCCCATTATCCTTACCTCTTCTACTCGGCACTGTCTTTCAGAGGCTGTAGCAGGCTCCGTTTTAAAGCTGGAGCGAATATATTGCTATCATATGAAACTAGATCACTTTCTGGCGATGGAAAAACTATAATGGCTGTTTTCAAAGAGACCTCTGACCTCAAGATATCTGAATGAAAATGGGTTCTGTGGGTACCCATGAGTCTCCCCTTTCCAGACATGCCCACTTTATGCTAATCCCATGCAGTTTGGGGCAAAAACCATGCAGCTTTTTGCATGATATAAATGTATTATTTTTGCCTAGTGTATTTGAATATATCTGCATACTGTGGTCTATAAACATGTTGGATATGCATAAATTGGGAATGACTGGAAAGCTAAGACACATACTTCATTCATTCAGTGTCATTTTGGTGAAACGATCCTTCAAGATATCTGAGCCTTTAGAGGTATTCTACTTTGCATTTCCACTTCATGATTGCTTCAGTTTGCTTCGGTTCTTTATTACATTTCGTGACCTTTACACATATTGTTCACGGTCCATTGTTGAATTCAGTTGAAAACTGGTCACATTTTAAAAACAAAATCTCTAAGTTGTAGTTTAGTTTCCTTTTTAATAAAGACTTCTGTAGATGGTTGCATAAACGTTATTATCTGTGTTTGGCCTGAAAGTCATAAATATAGAGCTATTCTATAGTCCTTTATGGTAGCAAAAATACTAAATAGATTTCTTATATAAAGAGGGCAAGTTTAATTCTTGATCTATTTTACTCTAATTTACTTATCCATTCACATCTCCAGGAATTTTCCATTCTCTTTTTGTCATTTTTGTCCCATCCACTTTGTCTGGCAGGGTTTAATCTCATTTATTACAGTCTTTTTTCAAAGAGCTTTTCTTTTTTTTGTTCCCAAGGTCTAGGACTGTGCCATTGTATGTGCATTAACGTCTCCTCCGACCATTCCCCCGAGCCACTCCAAAGAGCAGGGATTAATATCAATTATGGACGGGTGGGAAAGTTCCCTGCTATGTGCCAGATCCTTAATAGGGACATGTGTAAGTCATTACCTCAACACTTTGGGCTCCCAACACAGTTTTAAGTATGTGTGTGCATGTTTGTGTGTGTGTGTGTGTGTGTGTGTGTGTGTGTGTGTGTGTGTGTGTGTGTGTAAGAAAGAGAGATGATTGATGATAAAGGGGGTAGTTGGGGCTTTCTTTCTAGTTCGATAAAGCTCAGAAAACACAGTGAAAGTGGGTTTATATTCTCTGAGAGACGTCTGTTCTCCTTTGAAAAGTGATGAGAGGCTCTATGGTGACAAACCTTCTATCAAAACTTAAAAAAACCCTCTTTCTTGGCTTCCATCGCTTTCTCACACACCCACGCCCACGCACACGCACACACACACCTCCGTCAGCAGCGGCAGTCGGCCTGGTTCCATCAGAGCTCTGTGTTGTTGACAGTGTTGAAGGCCTCAGCGCAGACAGCTCTGACACAGCTCCTCTCTTCTCGCCTCTCCCTTCCCTTCCCATCCCTCTGCCTGGCGTATTTGTGCATGGCAGATCACAGTCCTGCCGGCCTCTCTGGCTGCCTCACAGGCTCAGCTGGAGAAAATGCAGGCCGTCTGATGAATGGATGCCGTAACGGGGGTCAGACAGATATATGGGTTAGCCAATACTGGCCCTGATCTCATTAAAATATGGAAGAACCCCCAGTCACTGTTGACTGGGGTTGAATATAAAATGCAGACTGATATATCAAGTTATGGATATCTGCATTTTTAAAGCTTTTACTTATCTTTATGTTTTCACACATGTCCTCCTTGATGTATTTTCAGCCCTATCTGAAGCTAACACACCTGTAGGAATTTCCCTCCACTAGTGTGCTTTACTGTACTGTACACAGTTGAAGTAGGCCTACTTGTATATTGCTTGAGTCTTATTATGTCACTTTACTTCTACTCTACTACATCTCAGAGGCAAATATTTACCTTATTAACTATAACTATATTTGTATAGCACTTTTAAAAAACAATGTTTACAAAGTGCTTTACATATACAAAAAACAATTGCTGCAATAAAAATCTAATTAAAAGCAATATATGTACACTGAATACAACCAGAAACACAATAATCAGAGATAGTATTAAAAAGAGATTAAAAACATAACACACAGGAAAGGAAAGCATAGCAGTGTGTGCTGAAATTAAATAAAATAAAAGATTAAAATTAAATAAAAGTCACAAGAATACACAAGAAATATTGTGTAAATTCACATAAAAGCCTGATTATAAAAGTACATTTTTTAAGAAGGGATTTAAAAGATGAAACAGACGTAGCCAGCCTAAATTCCTCAGTTAGTAAAGTACAGTAAAGGTCTCCTTTAGTCTTCAGCCTAGACTGTGGAACCACTAAAAGTGCCTTTGCTGGGGATCTAAGGTGTGGCTCATAAAGAGTTAAAAGGCTGGAAATATAACTAGGGGCCGGACCTTTCTGTGCTCTAAAAGTTATCAGTAGGATTTTAAAATCAATTCTAAGTGTTGGTTGTGTGTTAGCCAGTGCAGCTGTGCTAAAACAGGGGTGATATGGTCTCTACATTTAGTGCCTGTTACAACAATGTATAGTGACATTTTCCCTCTGTATTGAACTCATCCTAAGTACTAGGAGCAGTGGGTAGCCACTGTACAGCGCCTGGGGACCAACTCCAGACTGGAGGAATTAACCTAATATGCAGTGCTGCTTGAAACCATGTAAAGCTCCGGAGCATTTTGGAGTTTTCTGTTGTTTTACCATTTTGTCTTTATTTAATCTTAACTGCCTTTTTTATATGAAATAACATGTGCATGTTTATCTATTCAATATACTTTTTTTTATGAGGAACTCAATTGTGCAGTGACAAGGCAAAATTTAAATAGTTTTTTGTAAACCTTTGTAGATGCAAAATTTAAGCTACACAAGGCAAACACAATCAGATGGCAGTTGGCTAAATTAACCAATGAAATAAGAGATGTTTAGGGAAGAAATTGGGCAGCAATGATTCAAACAAATCAAAAACCAGGTCAGTTTAGTCTTACCAAAGTGAACCCATACAGGTCAATCATGCTGAGAGTAGAGCTCCACAATAAATCACAATCACACAATATGTCCAAGTGCAATGTGCAAATCACAGGAGCTGCAGTTTTTTGATAAAGGTAAAATGTGTGACAAACAGCATCATAATGAAGTACTGTATTTCAGAAGAGATGCCCTAGCCTAAAAATGTTGTTCTGCAGATTAAAGAAAACATGTGTTTGTTTGGTACAGACCCCAGCAAATTTCGGATGCAAAAATGATAATTCCCACAATAATAATGAATCATATCACAGTTGCAGTATCTGTCAAAATAATTACAATATGATGTTTTTACCATATCGTGCAGCCCGAGCCAAGAGGAAAATAAATCTCAGAAGACCTCAGGAAGACCAGACACATTTGTCTGTGGAAAGCTTTAAATTCATCTAAAAGTATTTGAAGCTCCATTGGTCCACCATGAGGCACGAGGCAGACTCACAATTCACAAACTTTTGAGCAACACTGTACGTGTCTGACAAGTTTCTTCACAAATTTAGATTTTTTTCATATAATACAAACACAGAGTGTATAAATATGATGTTTTGTTACAAATTAAACTGCCCAATAGTATTTACAAGTACAGCTGAAATGATTGGTCGACTGACAGAAAATTGACCACTATTTTGATAATTGTTTGTCATGCAAAAACATTTCATGCCTCCAGTTTCATAAAAGTGAGAATCTGCTGCTTTTGCTCTGAGTAATTTAAATGTGTGTTCAGTAATGTTGAGGTTTGGACTGTAGGCTGGACACTTTGGTATCTGGGCAAATGGGACGGAATGTCTTTTTTTCTGAACTTTTACAAGCCAAACAATCAATTGATTACTGGAAAAAATTATCAGCAGATTAGTCCTTAATGAAAAGCAATCATTAGTTTCAGTTTTGTTAAAAACGTACTCATCCCCATACAGTTATACCAGTAAAATCCTGCTTTTACAATAATGCAGAGTAGCAATGATTTAATGATATGTATATAATAATTTTTCTGCATTGAGTACTTTTAATACTTAAAGTGCATTCTCCTGATTATAGACTACTCGCATACTTTTACAAAAGGCTCAGACAAAGAACTTTAATTTTATGTTGATTCTGGCGGCCCCTGTGGACAAAATGGGTAGCAGGTGTACCACCTCGTTTCATTGATTTCAAACTGAATCCGACTGAATCCGACCCGGTGACAGGCATTGACAATAACTATATAGAAATAGCCAATCTTTTTGTTGATGGTCTTGTGTGTTTATGTAGGTCATATAGAGGCATCCCTATTAAATTGAGACGGTTTCATAACCAGTTAAAAGTCCTTATAGTAAGTTTTTTTTTAAGTGTAGTATTGCTACTTTTGCTTGAGTAAAGGAGTACTTCCTCTACTGCTATGGCTCAAACATTGATTTATCATTTGTAATGTGAAACTGTAATTGGTCTAGAACTTATACTGACCACATTCAACACTCTCACAATCTACATCAGTTCTCAGTGTCAGTGCTGGAACTAGTGTTTCCTAAAGGGATATAGCTTCTGTTTATAGCTGAACAGATCCCATCCAAATTCATACACACAAGTCTGTTAATTCACTAAAGGCTAAAATGTTCTCTGTTAATATCTAGAGATAACTTATCTGAATCCGCATCTCTGTGACAAACACATGTACCCTCTTTATAGGTATGCAGTCCACATAATATGGTGCTAAAACAACAGTCTAAGGTTACAACCAATATAAAGACTTAAGCGAAAGTTAATTCTGTTTTTATAGGAAAACCTTGCCCAGTGCAACTTAAAGACAGGGTGTTCCTTATCCTCCATTGCTCCTCAAATACCCCCTTGCATCCCTCCCTTCTCTCTCCCCAGAGACTCACAGCGCTCTGGACAGATGACCTCGCTCGCAGCCAGCACTCTGGAGCGAGTTGAGCCAGCCAGCCAGGCTCCAAGTCGCTCCCAGCACTCTCCACTGATTATAGTGGGTGGATAGGAAAGCAGTGGAGGTGCTGAGGCTCCAACAGAGAGCCAGAACACTGGAGCTGCTGCTCTGAGAAGCCCAGACAATGCGTTTTTACAAGAGGGATGGATGTGCGCGCCACATAGAAGCCAATAAATCCACACCACAGTGGAAGGAAAGACAACGCAGTGCTATTGTGTTTGTGTTGCTCTTTTGTTTTATGTTTTGCATGCGTATCAGTGTGCATATGTGTGCCTGTGTGTGTGTTTCTATGTGCATCTAAGTGTCTTCACCTCAGAGGAGTGGCCTTCATCACACTGCGACTATTGTTACAAGCCTCTCCGCCTGCCTCACAATGCCTTAGTGGTGCAGGAGGAGAAGAAGGGAAGTGGGAGGGAGTGCATTGTTAAGTTGGACCGGCAGGGGAGGGGAGGGGGTGAGGAGGCGTAAGAGGAGGGGAGGAGGTGATGTGAGCCTGGGCAGACTCCTCGGAGCCGGACGCGGAGCTCCGATTATAGTGGCGGGGGACCGCAGCAAGACGTCGCCCAGCAACCCCAGCAGCTCTGCCCGTAAATCATGTCACCAGGGCTCCTCGGTGGCGCCCAGAGCCTCCCATCCAGTCTGTCAGCATCGCAGCTGGGGGACTGAGACCAGGGGCCCATCCAGGCCAATCCAGGCCTGAGGGCCAGCAGGACCAGAGCTGGGGACAAGGACATTTAGGTCAGAGATACACCTCCACCTGCCTTCCAAAAAAGAATATCTCACTCTTAACTCTGTCTTTGGTGAATTTAATGTTTCCTTTGAGTGGAAGCATTTCATGACCCTTGGCCTTTTCCAGAGTTGAAATAAGTAACAGCAGCATTTTTCTGCTTCTCCTCTAATGTGCACAATAGCAGGCCTACTATGAAAGTGTGTTACCTGACTCAGCATTGGGACAGATCAGGGTCAAATGAGGAGAAATCCTGAATGAAAGCTAAATCAAGTTCCCCTGCCCAGCCTTTCTCTCTCACTCATAAACACTACATTTGCTCAAATTCAACCCTTCATTCCATCAAAAAGGAGTAAACGGCATCATATCCTGCAAATAAGAGTGAGAATGAGAGATTACTTACACAGCAGAGGGTTCATAGAACGGGACACAACTGTCACAAAGGGTCATCAGCTGTTCACTCGCTCTGATGAGAGCTTACTGGCCCAAACACTTTAGTGCTTTGTAATGGTTGCTTACCCTTCAATAATCCTACACTCTGAACAAAAAGGGTTTGTCCAAAAAATGGTTCAGGCTTGCACTGTTGCATAATCATCTTTGGGAAGCTTTGAGAAATGTTCCCTATAGGAACATAACAATTCTTGATCTATTATTACTGTGCTGTAAAGAACCATTAAGGACTGCCTGAAATGTTCTTTTAAGTTATTCTCACTGACTTTCATAGTTGCATTTTTTAAAACTTATTTCAACACAAAGGTTTCCTCAGGTCACTGTGGCTAAGGTGGAGCAACTACTCTAACCAAAACTAAGAACAATTTTGTGAGTGAAGTTATGATAGTTGTGAGGTTGAACTCGGGTCATACTGCTGAAGCGGTAATAAGTGCATCATCAAAACTATATTTAAAAAAAAAATAAATATATATATATATATATATATATATATAAACCGCGACCCTGAAAATCAGTTTAGTGATTGAAAGAAAGAGAGAAATGTGACCTGTTCGCTTTTCTTATTCTCATATCAGGTGTTAGCTAAGAACCTTCTAACAGCCACAGTGGTTTTGATCCCGATTTGCCACAAGTCATTACCCAGCAAGCATTTGATGGATGTCAAATAGCGGGAGGTGGCCAAGTTCAACATTAACCTTAACAAAAGCACAACATTTTCACAGTATGATATGACCAAATGGGAGACTCTGGCATTAAAACAGCTTTGGAGAGTCTTCTGGACGGATGACGGAAAGATAAGTGGTTGCTCAAACCAATACAAGGTTTTAAGTGGTGGATGCTGGATGTCTAATACTTTAAGTTATGATAACGTGCAAAGACATTACAACATGTCAGACTGGAAGAAACAGGTCAGCGTAGGTTAAAAAGGTCATAGAAACAATGCACTAAAAGTAAAAAAAATCCAACACACATCAATTGATCACATATTAAAAGCAGTTGTGAAAAGGTGGGTTTTGATTAGTGGCTTGAATGATGATGGATCAGTACAGTCTCAGATGTGTTTGGGAAGAGAGCCCCAGAGGGAGGGTGCAGCTATGGAGAAGGCTCTGTTGCCCTAGGTCCGATGCTTGGTCCTGAATGGTGGAGACTGGAGGCTGGAGTTGGTCAGTGAGCTAGGAGGGGCCTTGGTTATGGAGGGCTTTGTGAGTGAGGAGAAGGAATGTGCTACTTCACCGCTAGTTGCCACTAGATTTGTTGTTGCACACTGAATGGGTGCATATCTCTGTAACTAAAATAGCAAACGGGCTTCAGTTTGGTAGTAGCATTAGCTGCTAGTGCTAGCACCTTGTGTTTATTGCTCCTGTCAATCATTTGAGCAACAGGGTGCACTTCTAAAATTTCTTAAATCCCTCTTAAATTTAATAGTAATATTTGAAGATAATTGAATTTATAAAAATAAGACCCAAGTTCTAATAAACCAGGCTCTTCCTTGAATTTGATGTTTTGACTTTAACACATTTTTTACTAAGTCTGCTGTGGATTTCTATAACTGGATGATTATTGGAATCAGTCTAGCAGGAGCATGTGTTTTTGTTTGCTTGCTTTTTAAAGTTGTATTCAAGTCCAGCACTCACAATTAACAGTCTTCTTGTTGAAGCGCAATCTCTTTCTCTCCTTAATTTAATCTGATAGACCTCAAAGGCCTGGATGAGTGGCACCCTGCCCATCTCCATCCAGGCCCCGGCCATGCTAACATGTCATTTGGATGCCCCTAGTTGCCCTCTCAGCGCCCTGCAGCGTCTGGCAACCCAGCAAACCCAAAGCCAGCGTCTCGTTAGCATGCCGGTGGCCGCTCGATCTCGCCGCGGAGCAAGGTCACCGGAGACTGAAGGTGGTCGGAGTGTGCTGGAGTGAGTTGGTGCAGGGGGGGGGGGAGTCGGTGTGGGAAGGGAGGGAGTCAGTCTGCGCTATTAGCATTCACTGGCTCCCCGCGCATCGCTAAATTTTTCAGTAACCTCCAGCTGCTTGATGTTGGAGCAAATCACCAGAGAGGCTCACCGCGTGCCTATCCGCCTTACCACCCCTCTCCCCCTCATCCACCCATCACCCCCCCCTTTCCCCCTCCGGAGTGCCGTCTCATTCAGGCCTCTTCACTTATTCATGTGTTTATTTATTATTTCATCGGCTGCGTCTGAGCCAGAGAGAGGAGGCATCTAGTTGTGAGAACAGTCATTAATTCATTAAAGCCTCTCCCTCTCTCCTCTGCTATCCATCTCTATCGTTATCTCCCCATCACTATAGGAGAGGACCCTTTCCCTCCCGCACAAACACACCATCCTACTGCCATTCCTCTGTTGCCCCCCTGTCTCTTCTAGTCCACCTTCACACTCTTCTTACTCGTTTTCCCTTTGCATTTGCTTTCAACCAGTCTCCCCCCCCGCCTATTGATACAGTGAAGGACAGGTGCTCGGCTATGTTTGAAGGCAGAGAAGGGAATACAGGAGCTGCCCAGTGATCGAAGCTTATATGTGGAAAAGATTCACTGATCAGTAAGAGCCATGAAACTGCTCTTCATCCCCTCTTTCTTCTGGATGTTCTTCTTCTGCCATATCTTTACTTTCCCCAAATACATAAGGGGTTTCACATCTCTAAAGGCTGGGTCATTCAAGTTCAGCAAGACCTGAACAGTGTTCAAGCGCTTCGGCGCTAAGAGCAGATGCGTGAAATAAGATTTAACTGTCAAGAGACCGAAGCGAGACAAATGCCAAATTGACGTAGGACGTTGTGTATGTAGCGCATCTTGATTTTAAAGAGTTACTCTCACTTTGGGTGCGCCTGCAGTAAAGAAAGTGTTGCCTTGTGACAAAGACAAGAGCAGACACTTCTGCCAGGCTGCTTCACATTTTTTATTCTTTTGTCTGTCTCGGGTGAACGGACCCGGTGATGGGAAGGAAAAATATGTAAGAACGTCACATATCTGAGACCATAACCTCTTGTATTTTTGCTGAGATGGTTTTTCACTCCAGGTGTAGCACTATTCTTCACACTACGCAAGTCTCCTCTCTATCATGTTAACATCAGTAGTCAGACTAGTTTGCCTGTGTGTGTGTGTGTGTGTGTGCGTGCCTCCTCTGGGGCCAGTGTAGGGGCCCTGGCGGCTGCTCTGAGGGTTATGTATGGGAGAGGGGCTCCAAGGTGCTGGCAGGCCTGTCGGGGTTATTAATGACAGCGATAGACCGGACCTCACACACTCCATCACCTTGCTCCGTACACACCACCAGCTCATCCACCACACTGACACCTGGCAGCCTCACCCCCACCTCACCCTGCCTCACCTCGCCACCAACCCAGGACAGGAGCAATGCTTTCTGGGGGCCCCAGACAACATTTTGGCTCGGCTGTCAGCCACCTCTCAGCCTGACATTGCTCTTAGTCAGTTCATATTCATGACATCTTGGTAGATGTTATAGCAAAGGTTTGACCAAGGTGACAACCAGTCGCTTATGATTAAAACTGTCAATGTCTAATCTTTTTTTATCTGATCATATCACAAACAATCCTTAATCCTAAAGGTGTATTCTTACAGAAGCTTACAGACACTAACAGAATAAAGAACAATATGAAACATTAAAGCTGCAATAATCAATACGTAAAAAAAACATGGATCAAATCACTATGTGTAATATTAAATAAAAATGTTATTTGTATAGCACCAGAAAAAACCACCAGTTATCTCAGGACACTTTTCAAATGGAGCAGGTCTAGACCGTACCCCTTATAAAATTATTTAGAGACCCAACAGTTCCCACCGTGAGCAAGCACTTGCCAACAACAACAAGGAAAAACTTCCTTTTAAGACCAGACCAGTTGGATTTAGAGAGAGAGAGAGAAGGTGAAAGTTTGCTTGTAGTGACAAACCCACTGACAGCTGTTGTAGTTGGCCTCAGCTCTACTGAGATGTTGAGCCTCTTTCACGACATCCTCTGTTCCCTTTCAAAAATGAGTTAGGAGCCATTTGTCTCTCCTGTGGTTGAACACTGTTGTCACTCATTCTTTGCTCAGTGAAATCAAAGTAGCAGTTACTTCCATCCACAGAGAGTCATATTTACTGACATTTCTCATAGAATTTAGCTCAATATGAGGGGACAACTAAACAAGCGGGGGGATCAATTTAGGATTTAGTTTGGGGATAATTCAGTTGATATTTAGAAGGGATCAAAAATAAATTTGTTACACTACTTGCTACTGAGAAAATAATAACATTACCATAAAGCATTACTGATTTTGTAGGGCATTATGATGATGCCTGGGCTGTAATTATCAGTTGCAAGGTCACAGTAACCTGAAAGACACAGTGTCTTCTTAACCAAAATAAGCTTAATGGGCCAGAGAATAGTCTTTTTAAGGTACTCCACTGATCACTGTGATAAATAATACAGAACACTGACTAGTAAGGCTTTAGATTATTGCTTGCAAATTGATAATAATTATTTACTGTGTATATTACAGTGTATCAATACTCATTGGGTACATATATATATATATATATATATATATATATATATATATATATATATATAAGTACAAGGAAAGGAATAATAAATATGTGTTTAAGAGGGAGAAATAAATTACACAGATAATTATTTCAAAGATTTCAATATTTTTTAGCAACAGTGGCGACAGGCAGTTCACTTAAGGGCCACTGGTGTCACTATTAACAAGGGTTTTTCTGAACGTTACATATGGAACCGTTAAGTAAAGGATCTCGGTACTTCCACCACTGTCCCTCTCTGTCTAGAAGCCAGTCTTGGCTATATGATGTAGTCTAATGGGTTTGCAGTGGGATGTGAGTCTCTCTAGGTGTGTGAGATATACCTATATACTACATAAGCAGAATAGTTACTGAACGAATGGGTACTGTGTTTGCTGTCACAGAAGAGAAATAAAAAGTCCCGTTAAAGCAATGTTACTCCCGCGTCTTCCTGCATTCTTCATGGCAGAGTTGTGTGAAATGCTGCTCACTAGGGCTGCCCTCGACTAAAGATTTTCCCAGTTCACTAGTACCGTAGTCGTTAGATAAAGCCAATAGTCAACTAGTCGTTGCACGTTTGAGATATTCATTTGATTATTTAAGTAAAGGTTCATGTTGCAACAATCCTCTGTTACTTTGATACTTTGGTCCCGGTGACAAGGTGCAGCTCATGAACAGAGTTTGACGTTATTTTTCTTTTTCTGCGACTATCAGACGACTGAAAAGTGGGTTGACTAAGACTCTTCTCAGTGACAGTTTAGTCGACTATTAGGGGACTAATTGTTACCAGTGGAAACACTGAGCTAGCTAGATAACCACAGCGATGGTGAACAGCGATGGTCATTCAAGAATTATTGGTGGTCATACACTCAATGCCGTCAGTGTGCAGAGTCGATGCAAAACATGGTTTTACGTGCTGTAATGACTTTGAAGTGAAGTAGGCCTATTTCAGCAACTCACCGATGGCGACTGACCTCATTTATTTTATTCACCAAAGAAGATTTTTACTCACATTTGAGAGTGGCGAACGCTAATTTTGGACCCTGGTAACAAGGCAGGAATCATTTTGAAGACTGCATTAATAAAGTTCCATTGTTCACCCCTTTTTCACTGTAATTACAGTGTAGTTACAGAGTGTGGTCTGTAAAATAAAGTAGTCCCTTTAAACTGTAATTATATTGTAGTTACAGGGTATATTAAAGTTTATTATATACATATTTTTTACTAAGTGTCACACATGGTTTGCTTTCTTTTCATCACATAGCTGTTGTGAAAAGACATAAAGACTGCTGGTACTCTGCACCGTGTAATTATTCAATATGTACTTTAAAACAGTACTAGCTTTAGGTCCCCCTAAATACAGAATTGTTATCCCGTTTTTTCCTGTACTTCTTGTCTTGTACTGACTGTTACCCAATATGTATTTCCTTGGTACCCTGTATGTATTTACTGTAATCTAAAGCCTTTACACAGTGATTTCTGCCTCCTGCTCTTTGTCAGCTCCCTTTACATATTTCCATGCCAGTACAGCTGCCAGTCAACCCAGCAGAGGACTGAGGGCAGAAATGAGCGGAAACGAGACGGGGGAATGGGGTGAGATTGGCAGGCTCGAGGAAGGCCACAAAAGGTGAAGAAACATGAGTGAAAGAGCCAATGGAGAGGTGTGTGTGTATGTGTGTGTGAGGGGGAGGCGTGATAGAGAGTGTGAAAGAGAGGTGGGAAAAGAAAAAAGGGGGAGACCGAGGAGAGACGAATGAAAGAGAGAATGAAAACAGAATAAAAATAGAGGCTGAGAGGAATCCTCATTTTTCATTTCAGCCAGCGGACTCGATGCCTCGAGATCAGACAATCAGACCTGATGGCTTTGGGAGGCTCAGTCAGCTTAGGGCTCGGAAAATGATGGGAGGATGATGAGCGGGGTTAGAGAATCTCAGCGAGGAATAGAAGAAGAAGGAGGAGGAGGAGGAGGAAAGAGAAATGGTATTGGAGTAAATAACAGCAACACAAAAGGACAAAGGATTCAGAGATAGAGATTGCAGAAGAGCTGAACCACTGGCGGAGGAAGTGGGGTGATTTTTCTGCTGAGGGCGATGTGTGGGTTTGGAGTGGCTCGGGCGTTGTTTAGTGTCACCAAACAGACCCCGAGCAGCAACCCCTCCCTGGGCGTAAACAGCCCAGTCGAAGGTGAAGGGCAGCGGGGACGGATGGACAGATGGCCGGATGGAACGACGGAATTTCTTCTTTTAAGAAAGCCGTCAGCGCTGGGTTTATGTGTCCTTCACCCCGATCCCGCAGGAATAGCATTAAAACACCGCCTCCCCTCCCCTGCTTCTCCCCAGTTTTCTCCCTCTCTGTCTCTCCTTCTCTCTCCACCCCCTCTCTCATTAAAACTGTGCGCCTCGGCTTCTAATTAAATCCCACTTGAAAGTCTTAAAAGTCAGACTCAGATTGATTCAATTTGCATTTCTGAACAGGGAACATTGCCTAAAAGGATTAATAAATTGGTTGAAAATGCCTCTTTCTGCAACGTGCTGTTGTTGCTTGTAAGACAACACCCATCCAATACCTCTTTTTCTTGCATTCTTTCACTCTTTTCAATACATTCACTCTCACTCTCTCTCTCTCTCTCTCACACACACACACACACACACACACACACACACACACACACACACACTAGGCCTTAAAAGCAGTGAACCTAGTTGCCCATTCATCCATTTGTCCCGAAAACACACACACACACACACACACACACACACACACTCCTCTTTATGATTCCTCCCTTTAGTCGTCAATTGAATTCACATGTTTGTAAAAAACACTGCGGTGTATGTACACACCCACATCTACACACTCGTGCACGCTCATGCAGGCAGAGGCCTACACACACACACACACACACACACACTTGCCACATTCACACACAGCAGCAGTGTAACACTGTTGGCAGACCTCCAAATTTTAGAGCAGAATGTGATAGAAGCATACAGGGGAGGATGGCGTGCGTGTGTTGTTGGGGTGGAGGACGAGAGATATAAAGCAAACGAGAGCGAGAGAAAGAAGAGGGGGAGGGAGGCAATTGCTCAAACGAGGCATGCTGGGGATTAAAAAAGCAATAGGAAGATTGGCATGAAGAACCTCAGCGATGTTGACGTGCCGTTGATGACTCACTTGGGTGATAATATGCGAGGTGCGCTGCCTTTGGAGGAAGTCTGGCCACGGGTCAGTGACTCTCCACTCCCCGGGGCACACCGAGTCAGCTAACTCACCAACCTGAGTTCCAAGACCTCATAGTCACTCCTCACATTCCCTGTGAAGTGGCTATTTAGGTCTACACACCCTGCTTTGAGCTTGCTTATGCTGTGACTACAGGCTCCTATTGTTAGACTTATCGATTAGTTGATTGACAGAATATTAACTTTGGGTTTTGGGAAACTGTGAATGGCGATGTTCTCTATTTATAGATGGACTGTTCCCGAAACCCCTCATCTGAAAAGCCATTGTTGAATACTATCTTAAAGCAACTGTAACTAGACATGGCAGGTCTGTCAAGCTTTAGATTTCAAGACTCAATATTTTAATTGTTTGGAAGGTGTGTCTTCTTTTGTATTTCCTCAACCCGAAACACAATTGCAAAGGTGTAAGGAATTGATTAAATAGTGTGTTATCTGCTTGTTAGCGTTCCTAACTAACTAGCTTACTAAATACAGTACTTACTGAGAATGTCACTTTTTATAAAAAATTCAAAAATTCATTTAAACGTGGTTGTAGTGTAATGACACATGTCTTATCCAGCAGAGGGCACTCCACTATCAGCTTGCCCTAGTGGCCTGTCAGTGACCTAAGCTAGTAATGTTTTGTCGTTTACTACAAAAATGGAGGACACCAGCGAGCAAAGCATGGAGCAAAGCCGTTGCAACACCGAAGCATCTGAGAAGCGAATCAAATCTGCAGACTCATTTGCTAACATTAGCTTGCCACCCAGGTCAGGCAATGGAGCAGAGGCAACACAGACGAGCAACGTGAAGTACACAACCCCGTCTGACTCATACTGCACACTCAGCTTCAGCAGGCCCCTCGCCAGAATCTCATAAAAATGCCATCACCAATAAGATAGTAAGATTTAAATGCAAGGATATGTGTCCCATTGATGCAATAAGAACGAATGTATTATCCTTAAGTATAATGTTTATGATATGTTTTTCTGTGTGGTGTCATATACCTGTACTGTGAACAAGATTATTTGTTTGAATTAAAATCTGTACAAACTTGATTATTGTAAAAAAAACGTTACTCCCAAGGCAAGGAACACATCATTATCGAACCACAACGGCTCTGTCCTGCTCTTTGTAGGAGTCGGGCGAGTTTACAGTCCAACAACCCTAGCTAATGTTACTTAAGATAACAATACATTTCACATAAATCAGAATCAGAATCAGAAATACTTTAATAATCCCCGTGGGGAAATTACTTAAATAGGATAGTCCTCACCCTAAAAACCTTTTCTCATGTAACTGTAATTTAATTAGGGGTGTGTATCTCTCCCTTCTAAGACTGATACGTATCTAGATAGATGGGATTTTCCATTCTAAATTAAAATAAGTCAATTCTATAAAAATGATATATAAAGTTTCTTTATGGGAAAAACAAGCAACACGGAAGACAGATGTATCATTTCAGAATTACATGTCACAGTGTTTATTGCTTTTTAAATAGGCAGACAAAAAAGACTTTCTGCTGAGATTACCTTAGACCTCGCCAAGTTCTAGCTAAGTTGTAGCTGTTGTTGCTTGTGCTAGCTGTATTATCATCCACAGACTCCTCGTCGCCTGCGTAGGTACCGCGCCGTCTCACCAGGTAAGTGTTAAGATTTGTCATGCTACCGCTGGATTTCATTGCTGTCTGACAGATCTTACATTTGGGGCGTATGAAATTGAGGCCGTGGCCCTGACATTATGGGTGACCAGTGACAGTCCAGTCCAGTCCAGTATTCCTAAGGAGGTTCCAAAAGATCACTTTACCTATGATTTCATTCACTGGAAATCATATCAATTAGAGAATAAAATATGGTGTAATCAGAGCTCTTATTCTCTCCATGTTCACATCCACAGTTCCACAAACAAAACCAGTCCTCACATATGGGAGATTTGGCTTGAAATCCTATTTACAATGAATACACAAAATTGACATGAAACCATTTGGTGTAATCCATTTCTGCCCTTCAGCAGCTCCCTGCCACAGTGTTTCCTCTGAATTTTTTCCATTTTAAAATCATGTTTCATGTTTATGTTACAGCTACTGCTGGTTTAGTGTAAGACATTTTTCCCATTATATTACAGTTGCATAGAAACTATTGCCTTGACATTACTCCATGCTTCAAAGAGCATTTGTTTCAGGCAACATCAGATTGTCACTGCTTTTACTTTGGCATCATATTATCATCTCAGTCCTGGCTCCTCTGAGGCTGAAGCAGAATACAGCCTCTCCTCACTGAGGTCACTGGATGGGTTTGCATGTGTTGACCTCAGATTCAGGACATCGACACAACCAGGGGGAAACATGGCTCTTAACTTAGAACAACACTGACCTCAAGTGGTTGTTTAACAGCAACTCATTCAACAGACTAGAGCTCTACTTCAGCTCTCTTACATATTGTTTTCATGATATTATGCTCTGATTATAGTGATTATCATACACTTACAACATGCTCATACTGCTTTTATGATGGTTTACAATGTAGAATGAGCACCACTGCAGGTGAAGAGTGTTACAGCTGCACAGCAAACTGTTTGTGCTCAATGATTCTGCTTCACTTCTTCAGTCAGTGAAAATGTGCTTGTGTGCATTCCACTATTTAGTCATTAAATGGCATGGAAAAAGAGATGAACTTTAATAAATGAGGCTAAACTCTATTTGTGTGCAAATAAGACTGAGTGCAGGGCCGGATTAACATGCCACGAACGGCCTGGGGCTAAAATTAGATGAGGGCCCCCACTGACCCCTTCTCCTTCAACTATTATGTGCATTGTGTATACAAGTACCCATCAAGTACTGAACACACATCTTTTGTGTAATATTTTGCCTTGAGGCCCAGAAACCAACCAGGAGTGTTATCCTGGAATGCATAAATCCAAACACAAATCCTGAGGATATGTACCATTTCGACTCTATAGGAAGAACAAAAGTAGATTAGTAGAAGCACAGTACAGTATATTTTGGATTCTACAACAAATGACCTCCAGATAAAGAAGGGCCCACCTTAATCCTTATGTTTTGTTGACAGACCGACAGAAGCAACCCCTTAAGAGTATCTCGTTAGTTGCTAAAAGAGGATATCGCAGCAAGTAAATGACGCACATTGTCAGTGAACATTTTCCAAATACCTTCATTCATTTGCAAATTAGTATTATATAAATATAATTTCTGGGGTGGGTGTTTGACTTAGGGGTTAGGGAGCTGACCATGAACTGCAATGACCTCAATTTGTGTCCATCTGGGGACCTTTTTTGCATCGCGGTCTCCCTTGTTTCTTGTTGCCTCTCTACTGGTGCTGTCATATAAAAGCATAAAATGCCCCAAAAATAATGAAAAAATCCATCATTTCTAGGAGAGAGGGTTGACAGAAGCCAAAGCAATTAGAAAAAGCTAAATTTTAAAGCTAAAAATAAAATAAATAATAAAGTACCATTAAAACATAATTAGTAAACCAATTAAGTTATATGTGTCATGAGCCATGTATGAACAAATGTATTATTCCTCAAATTTTTCTATATTCCCTATGTGCCAAAGTCATTTACAGAGGAAAAAATATGTATTATCCTACATGATGACCAAAAACTGGGCAAGTTACTGAAAATAAGTAATTGGTTAATTTTATTAGTTACTTCTCTTAAATCTTAATTGATTGTTTTTTCCAATTACTGTATGTAAAAGTAATCATTTTCCAGGGAAGGTAACTTTTGGGTTTCTTTTAAACCTATAATGTAATGTATACATTATCTATGACCTATGTTATATATTCTGTTGGGTTGTGTACTTACATTATCCCATATAGTTCCAACAATGTTCAAACTCAGAGAAATCTGTTATTTTATTTGATATGTTTCACTGGTCACAGGTCAATGGCGTCATATCCCCTTTGCGCATGCGTCAACGTTGGTGTTGTCTTCCAGAAGCTGTCATACATTGACTTTTTATTCAGTTTTAAACCACATTTTTACTGTCGACTTTTTAGATCTTGGTTGTTTTAACAATATATTTTAACCAGATGAAAGATTTTAGTCATCAGATGTCTGGATCTCAAGTTATCAGAGAAAGAAGCTGAGCTAACGTTACCAGCAGTTTGGCTGGCAGTCACACTGGACTACCTCCAGCATCAGAAATAGTTGTGGAATTACGTGTAAACTCCCAGAACTGATGGTGACCTCACTTATGTTTGGACGTCATCTGGGGAGTTAAGAAACTCCAATCACAGATATTCAAATATCTAAGCAATTCTCATAAAATTAGGGAGAAGAAGTATTGTGCTGATAAGTATGTTTTTGAGCACTTTAGGAGAGTCCTAGGGACCCCAAACAGAACATTAAATACATAAGCTACATGTCATTTCAGTTGATCTTGTGTGTTAATAATGAATATTCCCACACAGTTTGGTAATTAATCAAATTATCACAACCTTTGCCTACTTTGCTCAGCCTTGTTTGGGTAATCTGGAATGTACTGTAGCTTGATTCCAAGCTTGATTCATTGGAGTCAAACAGGACATGCAGTTTGGGCATTCTAATGCTAAGAGAATTATTTTCTGTAAAGCATAATCATTTTGAATGATGTTGTAATGTCATCTTCAGTGTTGAGGTACACTTGAGGTACATTCACAGTTCAGAAGACACTTCCAGAGCCCTAACAGGTTGACTTTCAGCAGCGCAGCAGGAAAAGGTATGATGCTCGGTTCACTGCTGTATATTTGCACACACTCATAAGCTTTGTCATCATCAGTGTAGTGGCAGCACTGCTCCTTTGCCATGCCTCATGGCTTTGATTGATCATTGTTTTGATCAGCCTTGACTTTATGATTTATCAAGCCTCCTCACGTTCATTTATCTATTTAGCACGCTGACGCCCACTTATTATCATCTCACACTGTGTATCTTATGCTGAATCACACACAATAAGCTTCTAGACAACTTACTGTGTGTTCAAATGTTGAAGTAGAACACTCACCGCTCTGTAAGTTATAGTTTTGCTGCATTGTCAACCATCTAAAGAAGCAAAATGCATCATCAGCCCAAAACCATGGAGAATAGTTGAAATGAAGGGGAGGGAGAAGATCCAAGGTACAAGGTGTGATGTGTCTGGCATCGCAGATGTCACATCATCCAAGAACTCGTGTTGTGGTCTAAAGTGGCAATCTTCCATTCCTTCCAAATCCACTCATGTGGGGACCACTTGGCCACAGTCACACTAATGTAATGTCTCCGCTCACGTTTTCTCACGTTTACCAGTCCTGCTAAGGAACATAAAGGGAATAAGGGAGAATAAGGGATACAACCGTTCCTGGAGAGGGAGACGTGTTAGTAAGACCGGCAAAAACAGAGGGGCCCCTCTGCCTCCTGCAGGAACTTCAGATGCTGGGCTGCTCATAACACCGGAGCCCAGGATCTGGCACTGGCATGAGGACACAGACAGATATAAATATGTCTAGCTGGCAAGTTTGTCTGAGATGTACACAGGAACCAAATGAACTCCAAAAAAGCACAGTCACTGTCAAAAAAGTTATTCAAAAAATGAAATCATTGTCGATTCAATATTTGTACTTGTCTTTAACAAACCCCGTTTCCTATAAGCCCTTGATCACAAATGTCAAACTCAAGGCAAGCAGGCCATATCCAGCCCCTCTCAAATTTAGATCTGGCCTGCCAATTCAGGGTACCTTTTGGAGGAGCAATGTTCTGAATATGAAGATCTCATTCATCCATTCTGTTGGCTGAGCCGTAGTAAAGTGTTGCACAGATTTTATGATATGCACGAGGAAGTCGCCAGTTTCATGACTAGGAAGGGGGAAGTCCTCACGGAACTTGACGGTGAAAAGTGGTTATGTAAGTTGGGTTTTATGTGTGACATACGGAGAATCTCAACACCCTGAATACGAAACTATGGGGATGCCAACAACTGGTAATGGATGCAGTGATGCATGATGCAGTGAAAGCCTTTCAAACAAAACTGCGCTTGTGGGAGACACTCAAAGCAGAATTTGACACAATATTTGCCAAATTTGAGACTCAGAAATTCAGGTTTGAGCTTTGTTACTAAAAAGGCCAAGTCTGACTCTGTTGGGGCAGGCAAGTTCGCACCATTCATCCCAAACAGAATGCCACAGCTCCACCTTCAGACTGCCTGTGTCTCAAGCTTTTTTGGAAGTGCTTACTGTGTGAGCAAATGTTTTCTGTGACAAAGACCACAACAAATCCTCTCACAGATCTTCCTTCCATTCTGAAAATGGCTACATCGACATCGATGTCATATTTACGAAATAGGCTGCAAGTTTTGCTTGACAGCAAAGTTTATTTGTAGAAGGCTATACTGTATGGGACATGTAAACTACCTAATCAAAAATCTTTTGCTTATGTTTTTCCAATTAAATTGTCCACACAACGAGAGAGTTGTCATATTCAGGAACTTTGATACAGGTTTTTGTGAGTTGGCTGTATGGTAGCTTACTTGTAAAAATGTGATCAGAATGCATTATTTTGCTGGAATAAATTCTATGGTGGCTTTGTTTACTTTTAGGACAGTTTTGCCCTAACACCCAAAACTGAGTTTGACACTTAACCCTCACAGGTTAAATGTCGGTGTTTGACGAAAGAGATGAGTCAGTGGGCAAGTCGAGGGGTCACGACTAGTTCAGACACATCTGTAATAGTAGCAGGACAGAATAGCAGAGATTACAACTAGAAATTTGAAAAATTAGCTTGGAAGAGAGTGATGGGAACTGTAGTATTTCTGCTAAAGAAGTCATTGTTGTTTAACTTAGAATTTCAACTTCTAAAAGCAACTGCTATAGTGGATCACAATGTGGAAAGTAAACTCCAGGAACACGCTTTATGTCATAACTTCATGACTTCGGCTCTCTATAGAGAGAGAATATTGGATTTAGCAACTGAGTTAGCAGCTAGTTGGTGAACATAGTAAGGCGTTTTAAAAGTATTTTTTAGGAGTTTGAAAAATTAAACAAGGGCTAAAACGAATACTGGACTTACATTTATTGGTTGGCAATTTGCTATGAAGTTTGTCATAAAAACTACATGAATTGATAACAGGTCAATTAGCTTTCTACTTGTTCACTTGCCTACCTTCACTGGCAAAATAAAAAAACTATTAATACAGTGTTAGAAGAGCTCTTACTTCCATTAAGTTAAGAACTTGCATAAAAAGATTGGAAAAATTTAGTTCTTAGGGTCTCGCTCCAAAAACACCAGATCCTTCAATTCCCATGATGCATCTCAGTGATGTCTTTAGTTGAACCCTCCTTGCTTTGTAAATGTTCATGTCTTTAAAACTACGTGCCACCTTTTTTAACATATGTTTTGGTCTAATTTTGTCTCCAAGCCCAATCTGATATAACCTTGATGACATCATTAGGTCACTATTCAGAAAGTGACATCATCAGGATTACTTTTTTAGACTGTAGCTTTCCTAGAGCCACAGAAGTCCACTGGCTAAACAGTACTCCTCGTGACTAGTAAATTAACTTTGACATGTATAATTGGTGGAGTGCCCTTTTAAAGTGCATAAATACAGACATGAAGCTCATTAGAGCCACTTTGTTCCTGTGAAAACCAGCCCAAATCTCTCGGCTGTGTGGGCCTCACTGCAATGTATCTCAGCGTCCAGCAGGGGGCAAAAGAGTACCAGCACAGTTTTTTACTTCTGCCTCGTGGAAGGGGAGGCAGTGCCCACTCATTGGTGATTAAGGTTCTGGTGATGAGTCACGAAGAGGGGGTGGGAGGGGGATGGGGCTGAGAGATAAAGAGAAAGAGGGAGAGAGGGAGAGGAGGTACGCGTTGGGGAGGGCTGCTTGCATTACCTCCAGGTGTCCTCTCACGTTGCCAGGAGGCTGACAGATTTCTACTGTCTGGCCATGAATCTGCCTGCTATGTGTTCTCCTGCCAGGGTCCCTGCCTGTCCATTTATCTACAGCACACATCCATTCAGAACATGCACGAGTACTCTCCATTCAGGGCGGGGGTCAATTCAACAAAGTCTTGGCATTAAATGGTATTTGCCAACAATATCTTCCAAATCCTCTTAAATAATTGATTCAATATATGGGGCCGAATAGAGGAATTATGATAAGAAAGAGTGGAATTGTAAAGGAAGACTGTGTCAAACATTAGGAGATAAAAGCTATGGTTTTATTTTACTTGGATTATGTGACTTTTGATTTTTAATACCTGTTTGAACTTTGGGCTCCATTTTCAAGGTAAAAAACTTCAGCATCAGATAAGCACAGGGCTTGTTTAGCAAACAGTTTTCTTTCAAACCTCCACTTTAACAGACCTGGTTCAATCTACCCAAAACACAGTTCATAGCCTGCTTCCCCTTTCTGATTTGAGTTTCATGTCACATATCCGGTTCTGTTCTTCTTTGCGACAAACATCTGTGGAGGGTTTTTTTCACTTCTTATCTCACATGTTTTATTTGCGCAGTTGACTTAGCCAAAGCATAACCGCGCATGCAGTAGCAGCAGCAGCTGTGAGCTAGTGTCGATCACCCAGCTAAGCTGCACGGGGGTGGCTGACTAAGTCTTCTTACCATGCAGAAACTTTGCTTCCCTCCTCCCCGGCCTGCCCACACACAGAGCGTCACGTTGTGTTGTGTTGTTCTTGTGTTGTTCTTGTGGCCGGGTGTCGTCATAGAGAAGGAATCATAAATCCATAGTTTCACAGGTGCTATCTGAACAGTGCTTTTACATGCACTGCAAAAACAGCCCTTCAAGAAACAAGCCAAATATTCTCAAATATAATCAAATTTTTCTTGTATTGAGCAAGAAAATCTGCCAGTGGAGTAAGCCAATTTTTCTTGGCTAGAATAAAAATCTAGCCACTGAAAGACTGTAATGGGCTTTAAAACTACAAAAATTGCCCAAGAAGTAAGCAAGTTTAGCTTATTACAAGCAATGAAAACTCAGATATGTAAGACAGACTTTCTTAAAATAAGTATTTTGGTCACTTTATTGAGCTGAATTTAAGAATTTGTACCTCCATTTAAGATTTATAATTAGCAAAAAGAAATTCTTACAATAAGTCACAACTTCAAACCGCATATTAAGAATAAGAGACGTTGTCTTACATGAAGGCACCAGAAGTATTTTTATTTTTATCATTTTTTATTAAAACGATGAAAAACTAAACAGCTGTTTCATTTCCAACACTGGGACCAGACCGCTTTCTCTTGAACTGAGAAGGTAAAGTGGTCTTACTCTTAAAATAAGGAAAACAAGTAGTTCTAGTTTTAGTACCTCTGCTGGGATATTATTCAAACCATTGTTATAACTTAAATCTAGTTCAATATTAGCTGTAATATCTTATTAGTTAGATAGATCTTCTTCAAACAAGATTATTTTTCTAATGCAAAACAGGCTTGATGAGATTATTTTTCTTTTTTACTTTCTTGGGATTCCTTTTTTTGCAGTGTGGAGAAAGAAGACAAAAAGGGGAAATGACTGCCTGATGATTTGTTTCACAGTAACTGTGGCAAATGTAAAGGACTTTGCAGGACCTGTCTTTACCCCAGGATTGTAAACATGGGACTGTGCTCAAGGGTACTTAGGCAGTGACAGATTAACCAAGCACTCTTTCCAGTGAGCCTCCCGACCACTCCACCTCCTGAACTACAAATGCTGACAGTGTGTGTTTGCATGCGTTAATGTGTGTGTGCACGTGTCTGAGTCATGCCACATGTGCATAAAGCAGATGGAATATCTCTGCATATGTTTAGTGTGTACACTCCTTCTGACCTATCCGTTTTGTGGCCATCACGCGTGAATAAGCTGACCTGGTAGCTTTATTTCAGATTTCCCAAAACCAACAAGGTTGTTCCCTCGCACGCACCAGAGGCGTGAATTTACATGCTTGAATCAACATGTGTATCACGCCCCCGAGAAATATCAGAGAAACCCCGTCTTCCATAAGCTTCTGACTCACTGTGCAGGCACATGCTATCCACTGCCGTCTTACCATCATATGGGACCCGCAGATGTCCGCCAAACGGGTTTTCTCCAACAGAAGCTTTTTTTTTGCATTTCAGTTTCAGAAGCTTATTTTGCTCCCAGTGTGTTCAACCCTTTTCTCTACTAATATTTACACAGTCATTGCTTTTAAACGTTAGAGACGTCCTCTTATGGCAACAGTGAGTCAGATGAGCAAACCAGTCATATATTTACAAGGTGGTGTATTTCAATAAAACTCTATGTAGACTATGACCTCCAGCTGATGATCCTCAGAAGGCAAACAGCCACTGGTGTAAACAAACATCACAGATATCCACACGGAATTTTGCATTGGCTGGTTCCCTTAAAAATCTGCCCTCTTGTAACACCACTTTATGAAAGAGATGCACTTAGGACTGATAAAGTATGCGGCATTCTGCAAATAATTCACTACATCCGTGGTATACCTGGTCAACAAACGGCATACATTACGGCAAGGAAGCAAAATTAATCTAAGAGGATAATAGCTGCTTCAGATATGGAGGATGTTTGAGCAATCGCTGGCAGAATAATGCCATGCTTGTTAGTGAGGCTCAGGAGGAAGATGGCTGTGACTGCTGTGTTCCAATCAAATCAAAATGACAGAGTGACCTTGGAGAGGCACAGAGAGGATATATTTTTAGCCAGCCGTTCTCACAGGGATGCTCTTTTTCCTGTCTTTCGTTTTTATTTATTTTTTATTTTATTTTTGCTCTGATGCCGGTCGCATGGCTGCATGCCTGTTTGCAGAACAGAGCTCATGAGACAATCAGGCCTCTCAGCTGAGGGAGAAGAGATGGGGATTGACTGCTTCACATCACTTGCTTTTGTGACAAGTCTTTTTTCAAGCTGTGTCAATAAAAGGCCGTTCTTTGCCCACTGGGTGCGGGGAAGAGAGCTTGACTCAACTACTGAAATCAGCTCTGCAAGGTGTTTGGGGAGCTGTTGCTCACTGAGCTGTTGGATGAAACAACTCTTTTTTTTCTCTTTTAGTTTGATTGTTGCCCGGTGTTTCATGAGTATAAAAGGCTATCAGCTCTAGAACGAAAAATACACAGTGTTCCCCTAGGCTGACTGCTTTGGGGGGGTTGGATGGGCTGCAGAACTATTGGACAGTTAAAGGGGTCAAATTTTACAAGCCTTCCCACATTAAGTTTTCCTGCTTCACAAAATCTGAGAATTTACTGGTTTTATCTATTTTATATAAATAAGATAATGTTTTAGGGGTTGGTCACACAAAACAAGTAATTTGAAAGTGGCTGTGCAGCTCTGAAACTGACATAATATACAATTTATCAGAGAAGTCAAAAAATTCTGCTTTTAGTTAAATATTTAAAATATAAGTGTAAAAGAGCTATAAACCCTTTCCTTTAAACTCTGATCAGTTGCTGTAAAAATAGGCCAAAAGTATTTTTTCCCCCTTTACCACCAACCAGTTGATCTAACAAATTAAAACTAAATCTATTTAAAGCTATAATATGTAACATTTCCACATCAAAATGTATATAAACACTAGAGCTATGTTATATATTTTGTTGAGTTGTATACTTGCATTATCCTCAATAACAATGTTTAAACTCAGAGACATCTGTCATTTTATTCAGGTAGCGATGCGTTTCACCGGTCGCCTGTCACTGGCGTCATATCCCCTTTGTGCCCGTGTCAGTTGAGGTTGTCTACCAGAAGCTGCCATACATTGCCTTTTTATCCAGTTTAAAGCCACATTTTCACCATACACTTTTTTGATATTTTAATTTTATATTGTCCACATGAAACAGAAAGTAGAGTGCTATTTGCTTCCACATATTTACGTTTCCTGAAGGCAGCAAGAGAGGGACTTGCCGTGGTAGCCAATCGCACTTAATGTGTGTTACGTTCCCCGCCATGCAGCTATAGGGGATCTTTAGCTGACTGTGCTGGACTAGGAGCATTCAGTGAACAGCATGGTCAGACTGGGAACAAATACAGCATACGATGATGACGAAGGACAGTTTGACAACAGGGAATACAGGACTGAGATGTTTGGTTTTCTTTTTTGGTTCACAGCAGCTAACATTCGCATGACCGTACTTAGCAAGTCCATCCAGAAACTCTGTAAGCCTCCTCGGTACCACTGTCATCAAACTGGCCTCGGTCTGTCATGGAGGCAGTTTTCGGTCCCAATCTGGCCGTGTTCACTAGGTAACTGCTGAGCCCTGTCCTGTTGCACACTAACAGCAGATCAGCCACAGGATGTCAGAGGAAAAACCAGACAACCTTCTCTCCATAAAATACGATCCAGTTTCACCCAAATCACTGATCAAGTTGTGTTTTTGTACAGTTATCAGTGCCACCCCAGGCCCCTGAAACACTTGCTCCTGCAGAAAGCTGTGCTGTTGCTAGCTGACTGACACATACATTAGATAAATAACATAAAATATTTTTGCTTTAACTAGCAGCAACCTCTGTGACTGGCAAATGAAGCCAACACAGTAGTAACAAAAACTGCAGTTCCTTGAATAGCCACTTGAGGCGAGCTACAGAATTGAGTCAATCTCCATAAGGCCCCATATTAAAATTTTCTTTACAGCAGAAATAAACAGGTTTGGTCTCTATAGCTAATTTCCCCGCCTATGACAACTGTACGGGGGGTGAATTTTTGTATTGCTCACCTGTTCAAATTATATAAATGCTTAAAGTTATATATAATTAAGGGCATGGTTGCTTTGCCCCCCTCAGCCCCCCTTGCCCCCTCAGCGCTGTGTATTTGCCAAGTTTTGGATTAGCCAGTCGCTGGCTGAGTCAGGTCAGCCAAGATGGCGACGGCCAGAGCCGACCACACTGCACTGCTTCATAACGGCTCTTCAGAAATCTGTGGGTGACGTCATGGAGACTACGTACATTTTTAATTAAACAGTGTATGGTTTCTACATGGAGTTGTTGTTCACAATGTATCATTATCAAGGAAAATAGTGGCCATTCTTTGGGCTTGATGAGAAACTTTGGCGGGCAACATGTGGCCAAAGTGTGGCAGTTGAGGAGCCTTGTATATAATATAATGTTCATTGTTTTTCACACCAATAAATTTACTTCTACTTTACTTCTCAAAACATTGCCTGCGACTGCTAACCATTGTGCTGTTTATGTAGAAAAACATCAGACTGGAGGTGTGTGTATGCCAGAGAAATTTGAAAGATTCACAAGTAATGCTCATCTGTTAATCTGCTTATTGTCACTCTGATTTCAACCCTATCTGAACAAAGATAACGTGGTAAAGGTGTTAGTGGTAATAATCTATTATGAAGTCTTCATCTGATTATAGCTGAATTAGTAGCGCACATGTAAACACACTGAACAAGAATGAAAGAGAGCATGGGTGGGGGAAGGGTAGCCTGTAGTTAGTCCTCAAGGACACAGTGTGCTGTGGGAGCCTTGCTGAGGTCTGAGGTGTTGCAGGGAGGCAGTGAGGATAAGAAGGGGGGGTGGTGGGAGGAAGGAAGGACTGCTGACGCATTTAGGAGCTGGTAGAGGGGTGAGGAGGGGGGAGTTGCTGACGTCTGGACAGCCATGCAAATCTAGGAAACCAAGGAGATGGCCCTGGTCCAGATTCTGCCTGGTGAACCGTGGTGATTTCTGGCAAAAGATTAAATGAAGCAATAGGGAGGCTCAAACGACAAGTTTTCATTCTTTCTTTCACTGTTTGGCAGCGCTCCTCAGTGCTTCACAGAGAGCGGTCCACTTAACTGAAGAGCAGCATCTTGACAAGGGAGTTTTGGACATAGATAACAGTACAGTACGCTCAGCTTTTCTACAGCACAAAAGTACAAAGTGGAGTGAACAAAGTGGGTAGTACAATGTGCATTTTGTTTCCAAAACACTGTGGAACTCAGCGGACAGAACAGACCCAGGAGTACCTGATGCAGAGCCGTTAGCACTACTTCACAGTCCCACATTTGATTATGGAAGAGAGATGACTGAATAAAGTAGTGTGGATAATAAAATGTAGAAATCTTATGCGTTGCAGTGAAGATAACAAAATAATTAACTAAACGTTTCAGCGAAGCACTAGAGTGTTCTGCATGATGCCACGTCTTACATGGATGAATCTAAATGAGGCGTTTTGGTTTCATCCAGGTTTATTTTGATTTTGGTCTGAGATATGTGGATATGCTGCAGTTTTTACAGAATAGCAGATTGTTTCTGTTCTCTTAAAGTTTTTGCAATTTCTTACACTGCAGTTTAGTGGTGCATTTTATCTGTCCACAGGGCAGTGTCTGTACATTTGGGTGCCCTTGGCCAGACTTCCACTGGCGTCCCCCTTTATCTTTTCATTAATAATATTTTGCTTAAGGAATAAGGAGTGTTTGACTTTCACCACATTTTATGATCCAATACTCATTATACAAACATTGTACACTTCAGGCCCACATTTGTAAAAGCATTAATATATGTTTTACAGCAAACTAACTCTGCATCTGCATATTCTAAGATAATTAATATTTTAGTGAGCTGTGGTATTTTCTATAATTTTTACTCAGAGAGCATGTCAGTGTGGATCTTGTGCACAATCTTTTATGTTCTTGATTGGATGCAGACAACTACAGAATTAAATACCATTCACAGTACAAATAGTGGATCGAGTTTTCAGGTCTGTGAAGTGAAGCCAATGTGGAAGTGTCTTAAACATGCATTCTATGTAATGGCCAGCAGAGGGCAGCTCAATTGGCTGCAAAAAAAAGTCAGATAGTATGGAGCTTTATGGATAAATTACCCTAATTCTCTCTTGATTTTGTTTGGTTTCCTAATGAGTTTATGGTCTCAGTTGCTACTTTCAAGTCTTCTTTCATAAAGCAGATTCAGTTTCTGTTTAGTAAATTACGGTTATGGAGTAAAATAGACAATAAAGCAGGGTATGCTTTAGACTGTGACTACTGATTGACAGGTCATTCTCAGTGAGTCCGTCCAGCTTAACAACCAAACTCAGATCAAACTGTCAAACTAGGCAGTGCTGATCAGATATGAATCCAGATTCTTTTCCTGTGTTTGTGTCTCATGTGAAACCAAAAGTCAATGACTTATTTTAAGTAAGTAAATAATGTAAGACAAGTTAATTTACGTCACATAGTTAACTTACTGTACTTGCTTACCGTATTTAACTAGCTTCACGAATGTAAGGCAAGTTCAGTAGGTAACATACTTATCTTAACCCAAACTGCAATCTTTTCCTAAAAGTTTTGTTGCCTAAATCTAATCAAACTGTGTGTTAGAAAAGCTTTCTGGGAAAAAGGCTTTGCAACAGGTCGGAGCGTCTCATTCAGACGCAAACAGGTACCTTATGAGTCTCTTATGTGTCAGTATTTGACGACCTGTGAACGAAAACGGGTTGGGGTAATATTATGATGTTTGGGTGGAGGATAAATCCGCATGGCTACATGATTCTAATGCAGTGCTGTGAACAAATGGTCTTAGCCAGTAGTTTCAGTTAATGATGTGACAGTGAGTGTCAGCCCCAAGTGTCCCCCATAGAGTCAGCCTGTCGATGCTTCTCAGCGTCAGGTGTTCAGTGCGGTGTGAAGAGTAGATTGACTGTGAAATGCAGTGACATACTTTTAAAAGTATACTGCGGGTCTGGAATTCATTACAAAACATTTCTTCCTCTGCCAACAGCTGGTGGCACCCTACCTGACTGTCTAGCTTGCCTGTGCCTAAAAACGGCCCTGATGAAATGTACTAATGAATCACAAATGCTCATGTAAATTCTGAATTAAACATCCTTTTCACATTGTAATGTGCTTCACCAAACAAACAATAAGGTTATTGGCTTGAAAAATGTTTCATTTTAGTTTCACAGTAAACTACAAGAACATCATCCCCTGTATCCAGCTATAAAAACACATCTTTTGTCCTGATGCTTTTCAAACTGGGTTTTGAAAGTTGTATCTAGAGATGTTTTTTCTCACCAAAAATATATTAAAGTGGACATAGTGTATGCTGTTATACCGTTTTTACAGTTACAGTTTACATCCATTCTGAGGGACTGTATCACATTACACATACTGTAAGGGTTAATTCAGAGTAATGTTACACAAGCAGAGAAAATCCTGGAAATAAACCATTAACATTATTTAGTTAGTCAAGTCACAGTCACAGTGAACTATTTCACCAGGACACACATACAGCAGGTCTGATAATTGTATTAAAGTTGTAATACTCCAGAGTAGATGATAGTATTGATTTTATCAGACTAAATCTTGACAGAAGATTAGGTGCTGACTTACCACTGTGGCTTCAGACATTTTAAACCTTAAAGCCCAGGCTGCACTGGTTCACCTCAACAGCTGAAAATTTTCTGCTTCTTCATGGATAATTCAAGCCTAAAACGTTTTATACATTTAGGTCACTTGTTATGAAATCATGTTGTGAAACCAGTGACGTAGGTATGGTATGGTAAGATACACTACACACTAACAAGCCAACCCAGATAACATCACTCTTTGTTTTCTCTCGGCTCCATCAGTACAGGACAATACTTCAGTATTAATGGGGCACAACAACATTTTCAACCACCATGATTAGTTTACACATCACAAGGAGTACTCAACAATCTGTAAAAACAGTTGTGTAATGGTTGAAAAACAGGCTGAAAAAATAAAACCCTGATGATGTCATAGTGACGCCATCATGGTTATATAAACTTGGGCAAGACATGGGTGTTTATCAAGCAGCAAGGGTCTAAAGGAGAAAAACTGTTGAGTTACATCAAGTGAAACTTAGGTGTCCAGTGTTTCTGGAGCTCAACTCATATAGGTAGGAAAACTTGATTTGTATTTGTCATGTCAGGCAGGTTTCCCTTCAGCACTTTGGTCCAGGTTTAAATATCTGAACAACTACTAGATGGATTGCAATGAAATTTAGTACAGATATTCATGTTGCCCGGAGGATGAATCCTCTGACTTTGGTGATTCGATCCCCCCAACCTTTTCTCTAGCACCACCAGCAGGTTTGTACAGCCATTCATGCTTCCCCTGAGGATGTATCCTAAAAATGAGATCCCTTGAGTTTTTGTTCAGCACCATTATCTGGTATTTGTCAAATACTAATGGCTTTAAAAAGTTTGACATTCTTGTCTTTATGCCCTACTTTCTATTTCTTTTGGTGGGAACCAGTTATTATGTGATATATACACTGAAAAAAAATGTATTGTCTTCCTACAATCTTTGGGTTTCCCAAGACCAGATAATATAGGAAAAGACTTACTTGGGGTGAACAAACTGTTGCCACTACAGCTGTGACTACAGCTGTGATGAAGTATCATTACCCCCAAAATACCACCAAGAATTATAAAAAAATAGAAATTTGTGAAATTGGTATGGTGATTTATAGAATCTTGTGGAACACATGTATTCTAACTTTGACTTAAAGAAGTAAGGAGATTTTCCGTTCACTTCAATAAGCTGAGTGCTCTTGAAGCCATCATCTAGCTGGCATTATAGTATTTTAAAGGTTAATTCTATCTCTTTGTAACTCGTATTATTTTTGTAATACGGCCCATCATTCCTATCCCTTACCCTAACCGCGTTTTACTCAACGTGTTTTCATTTTGAATTACATTGGAAAAGGTTGATGGAACCAGCAACATTAGTTACACATTAATACATGAAACAAACATACATGTCATATTTCCATCTTGTTTTCTGCATTTTCACCCTTTGAGGTCTGAATGGTGCTCTTTTAATTACGTCATCTTGTTGTGGCCTCTTCTTTTGATTTTCCCAACTGGAAGATTGCCATACATTTGAAGGGAAATGCTATTGTAAGAAAATACAAGTTTTTTGCTGAGATCTCGAAATGCACACATAAAAAGGTCCGACTAAACAAGAAACACAAGCAGCCAACAATCAATCAATCAGACAGGTTACACACATTTATTTGGAAGAATAAATAAAGACAAACGCAAAAAATATAATCCAAATTCATTATAGTTCAATGTAGTTGAATAGTTATAGTTCCTGATTCCACTTACTTGCCATAGTAGACAGTTTCATTTGCAATTGCGGACAAACACCAACATTATGGGTGCTCACAAACTTCTCAGTTTAACTTCCAAATGAGGCAGTTCATACAATCTGGCTTGTTTCTTCCCACTTTAAACTTTTTTGTAGTGATACTGCCGTGATCCCAAATCAAATGTTATTATTACTAATTGAGATGATGGCCAAGACTTTGAAAATAAGACCCATAATGTAATAAACCAGAAATATTCTTTTAAAGGTGCTTCCACATCTGCTTCAGAATTCATTCTAGGATTTTCATTTGCGTGAAGCCAACATTTCACTGTGTCATCAAGACTTCTCACCTGAGTGACAATACTCACATGAAGAAGCCTTATCTCTGAGTTGTGTCTCTATTGGGAGAGACATAGACCTATAATCGGCCTTATTTAATAGTCAGCGCGATTTATTTTGAGAATCAGACCTTTACCTTGAAATGTTTCAGCTACTCATGTGAGGCACAAAACATTTTAAGATAGAAAACCTTGAGTTTATTTTTGATTTGCATGTTTCATCAGACAACCATACTTGATGAAATAAAGCCATACTGAGGTGAACCATTTGTGAATGAATATTAATGAAGAGTGTGTTCCCAAATGGGACACTTATTAATCAGAGACTTGTCGTCATGCAAATAACTGACTGTGGCATTAATGTTGTTTTCTTGCAGATATAACACTGTAAAGGTTGGTAGCACCTTCTCTAGTCTTCAATATTCATTACAACACACACGATAAAATTGTAAACAAGCAACATGCAGAAAATGCGGCTTTTCTTAAACTGGCAGGATACTAAAATAAAAACCAAATTGCCGTGCTCACAAACACCAAAAAGCAGTGCCACATCCAGCTTCAATTGCTACGTTGTGCGTAGACCTTCTCTCAGAACTTGACAGAATTTCCATGTGTTGTTCTCCACCCCCCACCTGGTGGTGCAACTTGTTTACAGCGTCTTGTGATTAGCTATGCCTTGGACCCTGGGGGCCATGTTTTCCAGTTTATCTCTTGTTTATTCACACCCTCCTTACCTTATTTCCACACTGGGTACATGGACATGGAGTGTGACACCAAGACAAATCAATTTGTTGAGACTTGAAAATAAATCCATCCTCTGCATTGGGTCCCTGAATGATCGATCATTCTTCCCACTAAACTTAATTTTATTTACATGTAATACAGTAGATTCACAGTAAGCAATGAACTAAAGATATTTATTTTAGTTCTACTGCACCTTCTGATCATGTGATAAATAAATGAAGACATAATAAAGATAGAAACAATCACGTAATTGACAGTTAGCACCTGTTAGGTAAATTCTGTCGTGTTGACCTGATTTATTCTGACTTTACCTCTGCATCCGCTGAGTCATTAAAAAACTGCACTTCTCAGGCATCCTAGATAGGAAGTACTGGCAGACAGGTTTTACTGTGTACAGAAGCCTGCAATTATGTCTGAGTCATGGCTGCACCTGAGCAGGCACTGAGTTATCAAAAAATAATTGTAGTTTCATGTGAAGCAGACAAATCACAAGATTCCGTCATCACCGACTCAACTTCTGCCGTGGTCAGACAGCTCTTCAGTCACAACAAGTGTTCTGGCTTTTTTTTTTTTTTTTTTTTTTACAAAGAGCTGTGTAAAATCCTTTGAGAACATGCCTGATTTTATTTCAAGAGTACTTTGGGACCATTACTAGCTTATAGATAGTAAGGTCATCAATGTAAAGTTCGTCCTGCTCAAGCAAAAGGTGTGGGTCATTAAATTGCATCGGTTTTAATCCTTTGAGAGGATCAGTGTGGTCAGAAAAAAAGTTCAACTGTAAGTTTACATTTTGACCTGGCCTCAGCTCTTGAAATGGGCCAGCACTCACTATTACTGAGTACCAGCACTACTACAACACTGTCCAAGTACCTAAAATTCTTATTGATTACTGCCACCCGGTGAGCCTGGCCATACCCACCATTGAGATCACCGGTATTTTTTCCAAGGGGTATACAATAAAAGTATTTATATATATATATATATATATAGTTATTTAATTGTCTGAAAATAACTACTTTGATGCAGGCCCCCAACCCTCCCTAGCAGATTTTTTTACCTCTTTATTTCTAAAAACTCTGCGTAGAGCAATGTTTTTGCCACACCTACACAATTGTAACTGTGTCTCTGTGTAAACACATAGATAGCTTAATGCTAAGACAACAGCCCTGAAAATGTCCTTGTTACAGTGCTGATCAAGGCATTTTTTCATCGGCTTCATTGAGCTTTATTGACCCAATCCAATCTTTTGTTTACATCAGCTGTCAGACAGCTGTTAAGTGGGATACAGCTACACAGAGCCACCAGCGTGACTGTAGAATCTTCTAGTCTTGCTGGGCTTATGGTGGCACTACAGATCGGGAAATCATCTAGAACCTAGGATTCAGGACTATAAATAGCCACATCAAAAATCTGGCCTGTAGTTGTTAAGTTAATTTGGACCAAAATTACATAATATTAAAGATCAGGGGTCATCAACACCATCAAGAATCATCCTCTGGGGACTAGGATACCCAACATAATGAAAAAGTGGTTGTCAACATATTTTGCTTTGGACAAAGTTCTGGATGAAGCACTTGCTGAGCGACTGACTTATAAATGGATTACTATGTGTATGGGGAAAATTATAGATGTGATAAAAATCAAGGCTTCAAGTCTCTTAAAAAATCACAGAAATCAAAAGTAAATCACTTCCTCATGTGGTTTGGTGCAGCATTCAGTTACCTTGCTGCCCATACCTTGGATACATGTGCCTCATCACTTTTCTTTTGCGTTCAACCCTGAAGCACCCCTCACGAGAGTGCTGACGTCATCTGGCAACAAAGAGTACAAGGTAGTGATGATGAGGCCAACTTCCACAGACGGCTAGACTCAGCCATAGGATTGGAGTGAAAAACAGAAGTGAACAAACATGAGAGGAATACTGAAGTAAATGCTTGTGTGCGTCACTGTTGCTCAAGGGTGCGGAGAGCGAATGACATCTACCTTACTGTCAAAACTGTTTATAGGGAAACATGCAGATGATGACATTGGAGCTTGGTAAAGGGTGTGGTTCATGCCCTGGTATTCTTGAATCACACTGTCCTTTACAAACACTGAACTCTTGGATTTCATTTTTAACTTGTACTTTTAGCAGTTCGGTATCACTGGGGAACAAAGCGTTTAAAGAGGTTACACTGAACTATCATTAATCTGCAGAGGGCTGTGTTTAAGAGCTAAGATCCTCTGCTAAAACAGGTATTTAACTAGTGGTTATGAAATGAGGCACTGGGCTGAGGGAAACAGTGTTAAATGATTGGGACTAACATATTGTCTACTCCATTAGTGGCTACACATTGTTGCTTCTAAAAGCATCTTTGAAGCCCCAGCTCTGACACCAGGCCTCCTCTGGTAAAAATAAAGTATACTATATTATAAAGTAGCTAGAGTTGGTATAGTATAATAACAATGTATGAAATGACAACAATGTAAAAGTGGACGCTTGTAGTGATGAACCTACAGAGAATTATCACCCAAATCTGCAGCTCCTCTCAGCTTTACAGAGTTTTCTAATGAGTTTCAGTTCATTGTTTAGCTGTCCAGCCAACAAATTCACTCTCACCGCTCTCATAGTGTTGTTTTCAGCCACAGCAGGAAGCTGTTTTCAGTGATAAAGCTCTAAACCCCCACTGAACACTACCTGCTCAGCAGCAAACAGACACAGTTAGAGCTGGTGAACATAGTGGAGCACTTAGCAGCTTAAGAGACAGATATTTCCCTCAGGCGTTGGTAGAGACCAAAAACAGAGCTAAAAGTGAGAGTGAATATAATATATAATGTTTGTTACTTTTGTTGCACTTTTAAAATATGAAAAAGTATCATTGTATGAACCAATAAATCACTCAAGGCCCACTTACTACATAGCGTTCAAGGCTAAAATGACACTCTGTATTTCAGTAAAGGTAGTGAAGTGCATTCCAGATATGTTGACTGATAGTTAATCCTAGTTCAATTGTATGTGGGTGTGTCTTCTTTGGTACACAACCAAACTCTGAACATGCCTGGGCTTGTAGTTGTGTGCTTGTCATTTCTGAAAAGGCCAAACTGTTGTGTAACTCAAAGATGATCTATACAACGTTATCAGTCTGACTTCTATTTTCTATATGATTCACACAACCTATTCCTACGTTAAAAAAAGAATTGATACAAACAGACTCTGCTGTACCCGGCCATTTCAGCAACCTCATGTGTGGCGGGTCTGAAAGCCCTGCTGCCAGCAGTGCTTTAAAGTATTACCATGTCAGAGCAGATGTGGCGCGCGTTGCCACCTGCTGTCTCACCAGGTGGACTTGGCAGTGCCAGGCCCGCTCTGTGTCCTGGATTAGACTTGGCTGGCATACATGACAAAGAGATTGGGGCTAAGAGATGGTTGCACGTGCGAAGCAGCTGACACTGACGCTGCACTGTTTGAAGTGAACCAGTTTGGTCAGAAGACAAAGGGACAATGGTATTTTATTAAACACTGTCGGGGAACATGGGACACATTCATGTGTGTACTGTACACAGCGAGGAGTGACTCTTCAGCTTGTGCATTTCTCTTTTGCTCTATGGGAAGCAGTGTGGCCAGTTTCATATAAGATCTTGTATCATTGCATCATCAGAACTACTAGCCGAATGAATTTGGTATTCTTTTTTTTTTTATTCTTTTGGTATTGTGGAGGGGTTCCCCGCTCTAGCTCCTTATTGCAATGTCTGTCTTTTACACTGTTATGCTCGGTGCTGCCACAGTCTCATACTGCTAGCCTACAACCACAGAGTAGTTTTATTGGAGCAGCGGCTGAGCGAGGAGACAATGCAACTCATAAAACATACAGTACAGCACATTGTGGCCAATCATTCAAATTGCATTGATCATTCATGAAATTACTGCCATTGCAAAGTCAAAATTCAATCATAGATTGTATAATACATTCAAACGCAATTTTAGATGTTGAATGCAGCTACAGGAGACATTTTTATATAAACGTACACCTGTCTTATGAAATCACAATGTGGGGGTGCAGCCCAGCAGAATGATTCATATTCACAGCATATATTGAACCTGTATATTCATATAGAATTGTGTTGTTAAGACAGATGCCATTTATGTGCCACAGAAACTTAAAGAGTGCAATTTATCTGACATTGCCATTAATGTGGCTGCTGCAATAACTGTATGGCTGACTGGTTGTGATTAACATTGTCACTCCTTTATATCATTTCAACTCAAAGTAAATATGTTTGCCAATGTTATACACCATCACAATCTATTCACATCACTCCTTTCATGACAAAGCAGTGTGTTCTTCAGCATACTGAAAACACATTTGCAGCTCATTCATGATTAGATACTTAATGACTGTAATTACTGCACTACAGAAGCCATCCTATCTATATTTTGCATCTGTGTTTCCTGTACACTGAATATTAACAGAGGGGAAACCATAGACTTAATTTTACTTCTTCACAGACTTTGGCACTTGCCGTAATTAAATATTAATTTCATGTCAGTGTCAATAAATATAGTCATTTATTTACTTTCATCATTGCATTTCACTAGTTTAACATTTTTGGGAAATACACTTTCTTGCTGAAAGTTACAGAACAACTTTGGTACCAATGTCATGTCTGTATTAGGGATGGTAACATTCACGATTCACATAGGTGCACCAGTATAAAGCTCAAGATGCAATTGCACTCCTAATCTGTATAGTAAATATGACGCTACAACCAGGACACCATTAGCTTAGCTTAGCGTAAGGCTGGAAACAGGGAAATATGGAAACATTCAATATTTAAAATATGAAAATATTTGTCTTTGACCTTTTTTCTAAAGCAGCCATTTTGACATGAAATAGAGTAAAGACAGGTCTTACCAGTAATACTGATTAAGGTTCTGTTCCATTCAGGTCAAACAGTCAGTGCTGCTATTGTGCATGGTGGCTCACTGGAAAAGCTCTGCAACAATAATTTGTCTCTCTCAATATTCAGTGTTAAACCAACTCGAGAATGCAGAGTGATCACTGAACTCTTCCTGCTGCATGTTGGTGTACATGTCAACCAGCAGCACTGAACACAACAGCTGTTCACGCTGCAGCCTCATATTAACCTGTCAAATGAGGGATGTATTAATACTATATACCTCTTATCATACAGTACACTGGCTGTGAAAGAGGTATTACATTAAGATCACACTGCCTGTTTCAAAGTGCATCTACAAAACAGTCAGTGTTACTATTGGGCTTGTAATGCAAGAGTAATGGTATTCTGGCAACAGTCTTGTCAGTGCCTAAAATGGTTTGAGATTGAGGCGGAAACCAGTGTTCAACCTCGAAATAACACTGCATTAAACAAAAATCTGCATGGTGGGGGCGTGTTGCTACAGGTACCAGTGAGACGATGAATAATCTCCAGGACAGCTGGTTTAAGAAGTGATACATCCGTGAATTTGAAGGATTATCAGCTGCCAGAACACTGCTATAACGACTCAATCTGCAGTTTCAATGATAACATGGTAAACAAAGTAATGTACAAGGATTGCGTAGCTGGACATATTGGATTTACCATTGCAGTGTGTTGCCAGTAGGGCTGCCTCCAGCTAAAGATTTTCCTAGTTGACTATTAGTCGTAAATTACGGCCAATAGTCGACTAGTCGTCACACATTTATGATATTAATTTAAATATTTAAACACATCTATATATTTTATCAGCTGCCAGGAAAATACTAATGGCATAATGATTCTGAATCTGTAAGGAGACTGAACATTTAGTTCATTTAGTTCAGTCCTGGCTGTGGCTCAGGAGGTACAGCAGGTTATCCACTAGGTTGGTGGTTAGATCCCCAGCTCCTGCTGCTGCATGGCGAAGACCCCAAATTACTCATAATGCTGTTTGCTGTGTGTGATGGCCTTTCCCATCAGTGTATGAATGTGTGTGAATTGGTGAATGTGGCATACAGTGTAGTGTACAGTGCTTTGAGGGGTAGAAAGTAGACTAGAAAGGCGCTACCATGTTCAACACAGTATAACGTCACATGAGTCTTGCTCAAAACACTTAATTATAAGCTCCAACTTCACAAAAACAAATACTTGCAGACTTATCAATACGATGGATGATGTTGACATTAATAGTAACTTAAAAATGAACTTGCATCTATCCTGTTTTATGCCTCTCCTGTCCTCGTCTGACCGTGCTGTGTCTATCCGATGAATAAAAAGTGGGTCTTAAGACTCTTCTCAGTGACTACCGGTTTACTTGACTATTAGGGGGCAGCCCTAGTGGCCAGACAACTTGCAATTGCATTCCACCCTTGTTGAGCCAGGTTAATCTTTTTTGCTGGACAACCCTGTGTTTTTTGGATACAACACAATAGTATATACTTACAGGCTAAAAGCCACCCCGAAAGTGCCAAGCATTTTGGATCATAGTTTGTTGATCTTTTCACACAGACCACTTCCTCTAGCCCTGTTAAGGAGGCATAGAGGAAGATATCAGACGAGCTTTAGGAAGAAGGGTTCGATAGAATTAGGTGCTAAACTGGTTCAGATCAAGCGTATGCACTGAATATGCTTTTCGAAAACTGAGCTGAATAGGATTTAGCATGCATTTCATGCTATAACACATACAAACTGAAAGACCAGACTTTGACTCATCAATTTTGGTTGTGCCCTAAATTAAAGAAGTTCCTGAAGAAAATATTCCAATTGCTCAGTCTAATAACTGGAGAAAGAAGTCACCCTTCTCTGTGCTCTTGCCTTAATGGTTTGCTCTGAGTGGGCCCTTGAGCTACCATATGAGACCCAGCAGGCCCTCGTGTTTGGTATGCTTACTGCCAGAAGAGCTATTCTGAGCGTGGATATGAACCTCCCCGCCTTGCTTTAGGAAGTGGCTCAATGATACAGTTTCCTGTTTATATTTAGAGGAGATAAGCTTCTCTTCAGCTAGCGCTCAAACTTAAGTTTGTACAGATTTGTGGAGCAGGATCAAGATGACACTGGTGTAAGCCATCTGATGTGTTTGTGTCCCAGTAAGTGTGCTTCGTTATATATTTAAAGATAGACAATCTAACTTTTTATAGAAGAAATAATTCATTCTTCCTGTTACTGAGGAAAGGTTGAATCAATAACACACAACAAACACTCAGAGGCTTTGCTGCTTACTTAGTCTGGTATGACCACTAGCCGAGTGCATCTCAAACTTTTTCCATTTATATACCTATGTCTTACTCCACCATAGGTGTCTGATTTATTAAGACAAACACTTAAATTCCTCATGATTCTTCAAATAGAGAATCCATCATCAAAAACTAATGGCAAACCACTATTTGTCATTATATAAGGCAATAACACTAAGACGCCACTGAAGTAGCTTTGAACTGCATCTCTTTAAGTTACAATACAGTGAGAAACATGAGCTTGCTCTTCACTGAGGATCGTTGTCATTGTCTGTGGCAGGGAGGAAACTGCAGTGATCAGACTTTTCCAGAGGCTTTACTGCACTTGACAGTTTACTGCACATTTAATGTAAAATAGCTTTTAACAAACTTAAACTTGCATTTATCTTTATTAATTGTGCAATACTGATATTTTTCTTTATTAATTTTTTTATCTCACGTACCCCTACAGTACTCCAAAGTACCCCTAGGGGTATGTGTACCCCATTTTGAGAAAACCTTCACTAGTTAATGTTTGCAAACTTATAGATCGAATGATATTTTTGTTTTTTTGTTATTTTATTTAAACTTTATCAACTAGGCAAGACATCAGGAACAAATTCTTTTTTACAGCGGCAGCCTGGCAAAAGGCTAGGGAAAGGGCTAGGGGTTGTGATTGAGGTAGATAATAATCCCTGGCTCACTCTTCCATATTAACTGTTGTTGATACCTCTGTCCAACACTTCAGCATGTCTCTTTGGTGTCTTTCTTAAATGCGGGTTTCCACTGAGAGAACCCTATTGTGGTGAAGACAGAATTAGCTATCCCACACTTTCAGCACCTGGAATGAAATATTGCATCCTCTTTGACACTATATTCAGCCATTCCCCACAGTTATCATGGCTGACACGGGGAGCATTTCTGTCCCTTCTTCAACACAGAGCAGACCACAGAACTCCCAGATTGAAGCAGGAAGGAGGAGCAGGAGGAGTTTTGCGAACATCTCGTATATTGTTCCCTCTCCACGTTGATTTGTGGAAGGCATTGCTGTTGTGCTTTTTTCTACTTAACAAACTCCTTTCTATTGTAGTCGGCTGCATAACTGCAAGGTGCACTGAACTTGCAAGTAAGTGGTGCATTCACTCAGCAGGAAACAGGTGTGAGCTGCACTAATGGAAAATGGCTTCAATTACAGTCTGTAAACGAAGCACATTTTGATGTATAGCACACTAAAATGTGTCCTGCAAGTTTTATTTTATCTTTTTCTTCTTTTTTCTTTTTTCTCTTTACTTTTTACGTGTCATATATTGCTTTAAAAACCCGTGTCTCTGCATAACCTAGTACCTAACCATTTTTAATTGATTAAATTATTGTTTTTATTTATTAATAACGAATATCATAGTGTTCGGTCATTAAGTGGTTTTGGGTGTGATGAGGGATAACAAATTCTCGTGTGTGATTTTTCAACCCTGAGGGAGACCTGTGTGGAGTCTTGGTCTTGTTTTTAATCTTGTAGCCACTATAATAATAATTTTATTTTACTTTTGTACCTTTTGGGGGAAAACTTCCTGATTTCCTATTAGACACAACAACAGGCACATCATTTTGGTTATGGTTATTAAGCCCCCAAAATTATCCATTGTATGCCGTGACCAATCCCACCAATATTTGCCACAGTGATATGCTGCTACTGTTCTTCCACAAGTCACCGACTCAGATAGTTTTCAAAAAATCCATTAGAAGCAGCTCAAGGACAAAATGCTGCCTTGACTAACGTCATGTAGAGCAGCGTAAGTATTTCAGGTCTTCTTAATATAATACTTTACTGCACAACTAATTAGAAATTTAATGAGACTATTTTTATATTTTTTTTTCCAGAAATCCCCACAGAAATGTTCTTCTAATGGCAGCAAGATGGTAAAACAAAACTTTTAGCTGGAGATGCAGTGCAGCAAATTCTTCCCATGACAGGAGATTAAGGTCTTATGAAAAAAAAAGGGACATCATTTAAAAGGAGTGATTGATCACGTGTTTATGATCTGCTTGGTATTGTTTTTGAAAGCAGACTTCCATGAAGATGCATGAGCTTTTCATCACATTAAACAGTTAATCGTGCAAGTTTTTAACTGGTTATGTAATGGTCTCAATTTAATACTGAAGCCTCTATATGACCTACATAAACAAACAAGAACATCAGCGAGTAGATTGGATATTTCTGTATAGGTATTCTTAATGCGTTCCACTGGGTCGGATTCCCCTTGAATTCAATCATACGAGGCGGGGGAAACACTACTGCTTTTGTCCACAGGGGTCGCCAGAATCAACATAAATTGAAAGTTCCATGTAAGGGCTTTAGAATGATAACACAGCCACACTTTAACTCATTACAAATCTGCACATTGCTGCATTGTTTACACTTCACTGTTGTCTCTTTGCAGGGTTTTTGACTTTTAAAGTTCAGACAGTGAAATTATATAACACACAATGAACCTTAAATAAATGTTGGTGGGTCCAGCTTTGTGTTGACAGAGTGCTGACTCATTACTGGTTGGGATATGCAGTTTGTACTTTGCTCTTGTGTTTGCTCATCACTTCTTGTGGGTGTCTAAAACCAACAAGAGAATAAACTCATGCAAATAAGATGAATCAACAGCATCTCACAGCCTCTGTGGTTTAGACTGCTAACACAACAGCCTGGTATACATTATCCACTTTTCAAGCAGCGCATTTTGTGCTCTTCATGATGGCTGACAGCAGATAAAGGAATTACTGAAAGGAGAATGTTTCTTTAAATAAATATTTTATTTGAAAATAAATACATTTTCTTAAAATAGAATCAATAACATTACAAAAGCTTTGGGGAAGTGGGAAAGGAGTAGGAGGGAGGGAGGAGGGGGGGGTTACCCAAATGAATGATGTGTAATTTTGGAACAAGGAGTACAATCTCACACGTTTATCTACCATCTTAAGACAAGTTCCCACAATGCGTTGTACTGTACATTCTCAGCTGCATTGTGGGAAAGTGGTGGCATCCCTCACGCTTGCTTTAACATGCAGTCTACTTGGTCTTAAAGCTTCAGGCCCTGCACCCAAAAAAAACCACTGGTACACTCATACTGTATCTACACACTCGTTTGTAAAAATGTAGGATATAATCTTTTTGTCAACACATTAAAATCAGCCACTGATTTACATTTACATCTGACAATGTTTTTCGAAAGTACCTTAAATGTGTCTAGATCAACTTCACCTCTAGTCTACAGTACAAAGATACGATACACAAGAAGGCTGCGCTTATTGATATAGCAGTAATCAGAGGCCACTGTCTCGCTAAGGCCAGAAGTATTTCCATTTTAACTGTGAGGTTGTGAGTTCGTCTGGCTGCAGTTTGCCAGGCACAACCGAGTGGGAACTCTCCGGCACTTTTCTGCCTTTTACGACAGCGTTTCAATGCTCATTGTTTGACTCGAGATGGCAGATCTCCAGAGAGACAGGGACAGCAGCACAGTTGTATTGGAACAGATTAACACAGCGCAGCAGTGCAGCCCTGACCCCTCTAACAGCTCTACAAATAGCCTTACGAGTGCAGGAAGTTCTCCCTCAACCAGCCCGCAGCGGCAAAAAGCAGCAACCTTGACAAAAACATAATTACCAACTGCGCAAAAAAAAAGAAAAAGAAAGCGCCACAGAACATGTCCGCTTTATAATTATTGAGACACTGGAGAATGTGCAAGCCGACCTCAATTAAGACAAGCGTGTGAGAACATGTAATTTAAATCTAATCAGTAGAAAAGCAGCAGAGTAAGCTAATCTATGGCGAAAAACAACAACTGTGCACGCTTTGTGCTCTTCGCTCGCTCCTCGTGCCCGAATGAAATCAATGCCACAGGTAGCGGCGGCTTTAAATAATGATTAAACTAAGTGCTGCCGGGGAGTGCTGTGTCCACACATTGTGTCCACACATCAGAATCTCTCCTCCCCCCCCCCCCGGCTCCCCGCACAGCCTCCAATCACCTTCAGCGCGCTGGCCGATGGTTAAGGGGAGGAGGACGCCATTCGATGGGTTTTAAATGCCTCACTGCACTGACCACACATACAGACGTACACAAATAACACAGTTGCAAATTCTGCAGTCACGCACTTTTTTTTTAAACGTTTTTTTTTTTAACCAATCCTGTTTTAGAAAAAAGTCCCAGCTCAGATCAACACCTTTCCCCGCTGATGGCTGCTTTTTTAGTTTGGCTTTTCTTAGATCTTACAACAGGCCACAGTAAAGGTGTTTCTCATGCTAACAAGTTTCTTCCTCCCCAACAATTCTTGCAGTTCTACTGAGCAGTAAACCCAAGATTTACTTGCAATGAGCAGCTAAATGTGTGCCTTGGAGCGGAGAGACTTCCGAACCGTTTCCTACAGATAAACGCTTCGTTTAAGCCAACTCTCTAAGCAGTGCACTACTTTGCCAATGATTCAATCGCAGTTAATTAGCAGGGAACAGATGCGATACATTTAATGATTGCAGATTTTATCGTAGTCAGGTAAACAACACTGAAAGAATCGGTGGAGCACAATTCACCCGACCAATCCAAGATAAACCCCATAGCAGGAATGCTGCACAACCTCACTCTCCTGCTCTTCAAGGAAATGTCTAATTTATTTTTGTAGGAACTCAGTTTTGAAGAGCCAGCCTTCAATATGCACACAAATTGTCAGAAGAAGAAAAATCCGCTCTTAATCCCTTCATCCTTGTATAAACAAATTCAGAGGACAACTTTTTATAAATTTGTAAAACGTCTGCTACTGTTTGAAGGTGTCATCAGAGATAAAATACATTTGGAGATGCCACAGAATCTAGCAGACCCACATGGACAGTCTCTTCAGGCGTTCCCTCATTGTGTTTAAGTTTACAATTATCCCAAAGCCTTGGCACTGCAGGCACATGTGCTGAGGGCCAGATGGGTACAGATGGAGCCCGCTGCATCAAGATGCTTTAATTTTGCCAAAGACGACAGATCTCGCTGGCACCGGCTCAAAGAAGAGAAACCTGGTGCTTATGCTGCATTTTTCTCTCATTATAAATTCTTCATCAGCTCGCAGGCAGGTCAGTGTGAGGGCGTACTAGACACTGTCAAATACACAGACACAGAAACACCCAAACAGAACAGAGAGATTGTCTCCTCTCGCTGTGCTACT